>NW_024881261.1:37386928-38095428 GCF_018691265.1 Tyto alba | reverse complement strand
AGAACGCCCGTTGGCATTAATTAATTACATGAGTCATAAATAGCTCCAGGCTTCTTACCAGAGGAGCCCAGCCTCAGCCAGCCACTGATGCATTCTAGCATGACCTTGCAAGGATGTGCCAGTTCCCTCCCAGCCCCCCTTTTATATACATTATTTATCTTCTGCTCAGGGAGGCTGCCCTCTCACAAAGTGGCTTCATTAACTTTTGCAGTAGGATCTAAACGACAGGCTGTTAACGAATATGGCTGCAGTTAGGCACGCTGGCTCGCGGGCGCCGGCCCCTCAGAGGTAGAGCGATGCGCCCGGCGTGTGTTCCCAGGCGGTGGGACTCTGCGATAGCTGTGTTGGGTGGCAGCGTTCCCGTTTGGAAAGCCGACAAAGCACGGCTGCTGGTAGGAGGGCATCGAGTTGGAAAACTCAGCTTTCATGGCTCTCGTTCCCCTTGTGCAGCTGCGGCCGGCGCTGGTGGGCCGAAGGCTTTGCTCGGCGGACCTGAGCTGTCAGAGCGCAGCGGAGACGCCTCGGTTCTGCTGTTCCAGCCTGGGGCTCCCCCTGGTCAGAGGTGGGGGGGGCGTGCAGACGCGCTAGCAGCACATGTTTGCTGATAGCATGCCTGCGGTACCCCAGGCTCCAGCTGGTATTTTGCTTTCAGCCAAACTAATCGGAATTTTATTTAATAATCCTTTGTTCTACCCGTTCCGCAGAGTTAAACATACACTCCTATTTGTGCTAATAAATGGTTGTGCAGGCCGGTACCTTCCCACACTGCTCAGAAAATAGATCCTGTAGGATGAGTTGTGCTTGGGAGTTTAAATTACTCCTGTCTTGAAGACTATCTGTGAAAAAGGCTCCCTGGCCTAGCTGCTGCTTAAAGCCCGGAGCAGTGCGTGACCCAACCGCTGAGTGTTTTGTGTCTTCCACAAAAGCACTGGACGCTTTAGCATTGTGCTTGTCTAGTCTAGTCCCCAAGAAGCTGGGGGTGCTTTATGAATCACGTCGTGCGGAGCGGCGTGCATTTCTTCTAGGGCGGCTAGTGGCTAGCCGGCCGACTCCTTTGAACATCCGAGTCACGTTCCGAACTCCTGCTCCAGTCGGGAGCAGAGCGAAGGGAAGAGGCAGCAGTTTGCAGCTGAAAGACAGCGGCAGCTCCTTCCCCGTGAGAGTGAGAGGAGGGTCGGGCCGGGCGGGCGGCTGGCCCTCGGGGAGGGGCGGGTTTGGCAGCCCCCTCTGCCTTGCCTCCTCCCGTGTCCCGGGCGGTGGCTGCGTGCCCGTGCGTCGCAGCTGGCCGAGCGGCACAGCGCTGGCACAGAGGCGCTGGGGGCAGCTGCCGGCATCTCCGGAGACAAAGGCTTGGCTGCCTCTGGGCTTTTATTTGTTTCGCTTGGTGAAAAAACTGAGGCTGCTGTGAAGAAGTGAAAACGCAAAGAAATGCAAAGGTACCGCCCGGCCAAATTTTTCTGTTATACCTTTAAAGGTATAAAGGAAGGCTCGCAGTAGGAAGAAAACCAGCTGGACTCTCACTGAATCAAAATTGAATTATTTTTGACTCAAGGTCTGAGGAGTAAAAGTGGCCATTGCCACCTTCAAGCAAATTTTGAGTAGAGAAGATCAACCCTGCCGCTTAGCACAGCTCTGTGCATTAACAGCTTACAAGATTACATATCGAGGGAACAGCTACTGAGGTACAGCGGCGGAAAGCTGCCCATCTTATGTCTTAGTGCGTTAGGGAAGGCTTTAAGCTGGGATGCAAGACTGGGAACTGGATCAGTCGAGGCAGTGACACGTGCTGCTGTGCCTTGGGCCAGCAGTGGGAGCCGAGTGGCCGAGCTGCAGGACTGCTCTGGGAGGGCTTCGAGGTCAGACAAGGCGTAATTCGATGAGACTCCTTCTCTTTTGAAGCCTGCGTACAGGGTATTACATTATGGGACCGTATCTGCTTTCATTTGGAGCAGGGGGAAAGTGCATTTGCTGACTGATAGGCCGGGGCTCGTGGAGAGCTGATCGTAGCAAACAAATCTGGTAGTGTTCTCCGTTATCATTTTTATCATTCTGGGTGAGAACGGTGCAGTGGCTGTGGTGTGCAGTAGTTCAGTTTAAGACATTTGATGCAGTGCCATACAGAATGAAAAAGAAAAATCTTGTCCTGGCTAAACACACCAATCCCTCGAAATACCCCAAACCCACCAAGCACCGAACAAATTAGTTTCTACCCCAGTGTAGAGCCGCCACCGTTACCAACTCCCCTTGGAGATGAGGAGTGCTTCTCATGTTCTGCAGCCATCTGTACCCAGGCCTTTTCTGTGTAACTTTTGTTAGTGAATTTAAGGATACAGAGTCTTTTCCTGTTGTATTCTTAAGCTGAGGTGAAATCAGAAGGCCAAAGAACCTGCATTAGGCGAGATCAAGACTGGCTGGTGTTCAGAAAGGGTAAGAGCATCTTGTTGTCCCTCAGTGAGGTGATACAGCTATCTGTCCGAAGTAGGACTGGCAACTGGAACAAGTACCGAACGGGAGATGGCTGCTTGGAAAGTTTAGAGTTAAAAATACCAAACAAAAAATCCACTGGGGTGAGAACAGACTGAATAAGAGATTGTGGTGCAACATCACTGTATCAGAAATAAGCCAGTGCTTTCCTCGCCTCGGTTTTATAGAAGAATCAAAACCAGAAATGAAAGGCTGTAACGCCACTCTGCAGAGGAGAGGATTTTTGCCTTCGGTTCTGATCCTGCCATTATCGAGGGATACTGAAACGGTGGAGGGGGCTCAGCGGTGTGCGCTTAGAGCAGCAGTGGGATGGGAGGATGTGACAGTTGAGCAGATGTGACTGGAGATCAACGTTTGTATGATCTTGGGGAAAAATAAAGGAGATGAAATTGGGGTCGCTGTGATAACGCTTCCCTACGAATTATATTCTTCAGGAAAAAAAAAAAAAAAGGGCATATTCACGTTATTTGCATTCGGTGAAACAGGAATCTGAAGTGGCATTTGAAAAATCAGACTAGACGATAGAGGAAAAATATCTTTGTTGGACTGTTTGGGCCTCGGAGCAGAGTGACGGGGCGGCGCTGGAGGTGCTGAGAGAAGGCTGAGACTGCGCTGAGGAGAACGCAGTGCAAGAAGTGCAGAAGGTTTGTGCTGACTTGCCCGCGTGTGACAGAGATCCGTTTGGTGACCTTACCGTAAAGGGGAGATGCCTCTTTTTTTGCAGAGGTCCTCATCACCTCTCTGACTAATTTTAGCAGGAACTGTAAGTGCTAGGAGAGGGGGGATTTGCTGAGAGGGTTATAAAGTTTCTGAATCCTCTTGCCCCTTCCAGGCAGGGCTGCCTGTACTGCTGCGGTCCCCTCCAGCCCAGCAGCTCAGCTGTTTCGGAGGTGCTGTGGGTGCCTCCACCTCCCCCCCAGCGAGCATCCCACCTCCTCATTTCTCTGAGACCGCTCTTCTGCCATCAGCCAGCTGAGACAGCATCACCTTTTTGATCTTAAAAGGACAATTTTTTCTTGGTGGAGCTGGCAGGGGTTGAATTACAGCGGAGCCTTAATAGAAGACAGGGACCCAGCACATTAAGTGCTAGAAGAAAAAAAAAAAAAAAAATCCAGAAAACAAACCAACGCATTGATTAGCAAAAGTAGGCAGCTCATCCCAAAGGTGCTGTAACCCTTCTGCCGGATAATTTCCCAGGTCTGTCCGAATTAATTTACTGGCTCTGTAGCTGGGCTCCTCCTCTTGGTGGTTTGACGAGTGTAGTGAGTAGGTCACATTGATGGGAGCTCCTTGTCCTCCTATTCCTGGATGCGTCTCAAGCCTCCTGGCATCTCTGCAGCAAAGCCGAAGCCCAGCTCTTAAAAACTGTTGCTGCATTTGCAATAACAGGCAGTGCTAGGAGCCACGGGCATGAGGCTTCTTTGGAGAAATGCAGGGCTTGGTTATTAATTTCCTTAACCAAGCTGTACTGTAAATCCCTCATATTTGAGGCGTAGCAGGGTCTGGGAAGTTAGCGGAGCCTTTAATGTGCTGGAGGGTTTTTTTATTCTTGTCTAAAAGACGTACGAAAATCCAGTAACCTCCAAATGTCCCACTTGTATTTGTTTCTTAGTTTGCAGAATGCCTTTCACCATAGCAACTAGGGTTTGATTTCCTCAAGTGCATGAATTTTCATGGATTTCTGGCAGGGGGGAACGCACCCAAAACCCTGAGCTAAAGCAAAGGTTTTGGAGCGTGGCAGTGGCAAGAGCACCACTAGATTTTGCTTGTGAAGCAGGGGGACCCTGGAGGGTGAGGACGGCTGAACAAAGGCCTCCACCCGGCCCCAGATGGTTTAATTTGCAAAAAAAATCCGGCCTGACAGATTAATTTAGACTCTTGCTGGATGTCACCCCCACCGCTGCATCACTCTCTGGCAGCTGAGGTGGCGTTGCTCCAGAGTTACGGAGAGCTGAGGTTTCATACGGCGGCAGTCGAGGAAGGATCGACTGCTTCCACGCTGGCAGAGCTCAGCTGGAAACCTCGCAGCCTTCTCACCTGCGGAGGTCAGGAGGGTGTCACGGGCAGAGCGAAGCACGCTTCTCTTAGGTCTGCAGGTGAAACCCAGCTGGGGAGAGGCCGGAAAATTTGCAGGCGTTAGTAGGAGGGAACAGAGCTCCAGATGATACTGAGAAATCGAGCAGAAGCAAATGGGCTGCCGCGAACAAGGGCAGGTCCAGGAGGGAGCGGTGGCGTGGGTGTGGGATGGAGAACTGCCTCAGTAGCAGCCCCACGGACCGGGGTTTGGGCTCCACGGGGACTGCTCCAGAGCACAAGCTGGCCGAGTCTGTCCGTGGCAATAAAAGAAAGAGGTGAATATCTGCAAAGTAAGCCTCTGACTACGCTTAGTGTTCGGCCCCTAGCTGAGGTATTTGTCCATTTTTGGGCACCATGGTCAGGCTAAAAAGCCCAGAAGGCAACAATAAGACAATCAGAGGGCTAGAAAATGTCTATGAGTTGAGGCTGAGAGATGTAAGTGTTGCTTTGAGGCTACTAAAGGGAAGGAGGAAGACATAGGAACACATAGGAAAAGCTCTTTAAGTGTGTGAAAGCTTTTGCCAGTAGTGGATACTCTGTCTTCCCTGCTCTGATGGCAGGGCAATAAATAACGGGCTTAAATTGCAGAAAGAGCTTAGGTGTTAGGAAAATCTTTGTAATGGGAAGGGTAATGAAGGACTGGTCTAGAGGAGCTGGTGGAATGGGGGTCCCGGTTGTTTTGAGGGAGCAGAGACATTAGTCCAGGGTCTGCCACCAATGAGCTCCTCCTGCTTTGGGCAAGGAGCGGGTGGTAGAGCCGATGACCTCTTTTGGTCCTTTCTGCAGCTTGTTGCTTTATGATTACTCTGCAAAATGTGTGCAAAACACCCATGAGATGGCATTTGTGAATGTGCCAAAAGCTTCTTGGCATTTACGTGGCATTTATTTTGACTCAGTAAAATACAAATACAAAAAAGAAACCTTCCGTTGGTGGTGCTTTTCCAGATAGAGATGGTTATATTGTTACTGCTTTCCAAGGGATGGCACCGGTGATTTAATCAGAAGGGCTTTTCCTGTGTCACAGAGGAGATACCCCTAACTTGCATCCCCTGTGCTAACCCAAGATGCTGGCGTGTTTGTAATTTCAGGTCTTGGTGGTTCGTGGCAAAGCTTGCGGATATAAATGACTCGAGAAGTAGCAAGCTGAATGCGAACGATAAAGGAGTTAGTGCTTTGCTTATGATCCAGATCAGCTGTGCTCCCAAGAGATAGGCCACTGGGACTTTTATGACCAGATTTTCTCCCTCCTGAAGTCTGTGTGCTTTATTCTTCCTAAGGGAGATGAGGTGAAAGGGTTTCTGCTGCCGCCTTGTAAAACCCGCCAGAGGTTGAAAGAAAGCAAGAGGGGAAGGGCTGTTCCTCGTGCTACCTGGGTGGAAGGACTGGATGCTATATTGGTGATGGAGAGACACTCCAGAGCCAGCTGCACGCTCGCAGAACAAAACAAACGATCGATCCGCATGCGCCCGCCGAGCTTTGCGGCTGACGCTTGGAGGCCTTGGCACCAGCAGCATGCTCGCGGTGACGGCCCAGACAGCCACCCCCTTTCTCTCTCTGCCCTTCCCAGCCCTCCCCCTCCACCCTGGCCTTGCAATTCCGCACATCTTCATCCTGTAACACCTCTGCAGCAATGGAAGGCATGGGATGCCCGGCCAGCGATCCTTTAAAAAGCCACGGAGAGGAAGCAGTTGCTAATTTGGAGAGGAGGTGGGGAACACCGGGAGGAGCTGCCTCTCTGGATGAGTGCCTGTCTACCTGCTTTTCCTACACTTCTCGTGCATTATTGCTGGCGAGCTTCCAAGCACAATTAAACCTCTGACAGATAATCATTGGCAGAGTGGTGTCCAGAGTGAATAATACAGGAATTGAGTATTTCTTTTTTTGGAACCAAACTGTTACAGGAAACGTGTTCTGAAAGTTGAAAATAGAAGGGAAAAAAAAAAAAAAAAAATCTATTAATTGAACAAACTCTCCGGATCTTGACACATTGCCTGGTTGCCTCTTACCTTCTGGGAGCCCCCCCGGGGGTTTGGTTTGGGGTTTGTCTGTCGTAGTTTGGGGGAGTTTAGGTCGCAAATGGAAAGGGTTTCGGTGCGTTTCTCAGGACGAGGGAGAAGGAGCTCTGCCAGCACGTAGTGCAGCCTGGGGACTGGGGCAACTTCTGCCGCTTCGTGCTGTGGAGGTAACAGCCTTCTGTAGACCGTTGGGGTGGTCGGCAGGGAGGGGTTGGTAGCCTAAATCCACAAAGCAGAAACAGGGCACAGACAGGCTGCCCTTGAGGTCCCTCTTTTACCAACAGTTTTCCGTCGCTGAACTGCGTTCGCGAGTCAGCCTGGCGAGGAGCAACAGAGGTGCTGCTCAGACCTGAGAGGCTCTGCCAGGTCTGTGTGCGGGAGGCGCGTTAAGCAGGTGGGTAGGATCCCAAAAGCAGGATTGGAGGATGTGGTTCGTGCAGCAGAGGAGGTCAATCAGAAGAGCTCTGATGGATGGAGTTGGCTGGAATTCGGTAGAGTCTTCTTGGAGTCCCTCAGGGTTTCTGAGTGTTACTTTCACTTTTTTTTTTTTTTTTTTTTTTTTTTAATTTTTAATCCATCCATGCTTTTTGCCATTAGTAACTTTGCCTCTATCGGTCCTTTTTTCTTAATGCTGGTATCAGCTCTGTAGCACACCAGTTTGCTGAAGAGTCGGCCCCTCCCCTGCTGCAGCTGGCATGGGTCCCGCAGTTGTGCTTTAGCCAGATGATTTGGAAGAGCGACTGTTCTCTGCTCTTCTGCAGTGTTTTCAGTCCCAAGCCGTGGATGCGTTCTATGAGTGTTAATTCAAATGTATCATCCCTTATGAGATGGAAAAACAGCCTGAGGTTTATTTGGGCAAGTCGCAGCCCGTGGTCTGATCTTGTCTGGGTCCCTCCCCTCTCTTGCAGTGTAAGGTAGTGCAAGAAGGGTTTGGGGTGTTGGGGTTGTGTTCTGCTGCGAGTACCGCCGGGAATATCCAGGGGAGGGTGCAAAGGGTTTGAAAACAAACAGGTTTCATTGCTCTGAAAAGGTAGAGGCACCTCTTTAGAAACACCGCTTAATTTTTCTCCACGCTTGTCAGCGAGCGCCTTGGGATTTTGTTTGCTTCTTCCCTTCCCCGAAGGAGATAACAGTACCGTAGCGTGCTGATTTCCCACGGAAAGCAACCTCCCGTCCCTCCCGGCTCTCCGAGTTCATTCCTTCATTCACCGCTGCTCCCCATCAGGACACGCTGGGGGTAGTGGCTGCCACCGGGCAAGCTGGTGATTCTTGTCACTGCCTGCAGAGCAGATGAAGCTGTAAAGCCCGCGGCTCCTCTGAAGCCTGAGCTTAATCTCCCTGTTTGAGCTCTCTCCGGCGCTGCTGTCTGCTGCCGGACCCCGATTCCTGGCACGATCTTGCGTGGCCGCAGCGCCGGGCTGCCTGTCAGGAGCGATCCTCCTGCAGATGTTCTCCTGCCGAGGCAGAGACGAGCGGCACTCGGCCTGTTGGCGTGCCTGCCTGGAAGGGATCTTTTGGTGGATAAACACCTTCAACCCCGGGCAAAACAGAGGAGAAGGGGCTGCTGGCGTCCCGTCCTCAGCGTGGACTGCGCAACAGGAATGGCAGTGAGCTCGTCCGCAGCCGTAGGTTCCCGGAGCTGCAAGCTTTTTCCTTCCCTCATTAGAAGTTGCTGATTTTGGGGCTCGTTCCAGATACAGAAAATGGGGACACCCCCCCCACACACATCCCCCCCCCCCCCCCCCCAGCTCCCTGCTGAGGGCAGCTGGGTTTCTTAGGCTGATTGGTCACAGTTCTAATGACATGACATGCCTCTGCTCGCCCCCAGCACTGATTCACCGGGGACAGTTTTGTGCTGTTAATCTATAATACCCCTACCCTAAGGCACTGCTTTCCATGGCTGGAGTTCACAACCAAGTGAGCTCCCCACAGGCTTTTTGGGGGTGTGTGGGTGTGGGTGTGGGTGTGGGTGTGCATGCATTTTCTCTCCTGTGATAACGCTGCTCTTTGGTGGTAGTTTTTAATTGCAAGGCATTGCAGTAGATCGTTGTTCCCTCGGCATTTCGGAGCACCGAGACTCTCGGCAGGGCTGCTTGGACTTTTTATTAATTCAGGATGGGTCCTTTTGGGCTGACTACTGTCGACCATGTAAGGCTTTAAAAACTGATCAATAATCCTGATGGTAGCAGCAAACTCCAGGGCAGGCGGCGTGAGTGCAAGCCAGAGATTACGTGAAGGAAGTTTTAAATACCTCTTACTCCCTTCCCTTGTCTGGACTGGCTTTGTCCTCCCGCTGCCCGGTGCCTCTCCGGGAGAATCCATTAATATTTCTCATGCTTGTTGAGCCCATGACAGGTGATTTAAAAGCACCAGTTTGTGTTGGCATCTCCGCTCTTCATAAGCAGAGCTGAAACGCGTCGCTGCTGTCCTTAGGTGGATTAGTGCAGTGATTTATTTACCATTGTTTCCAGGCTCCAACACAAAGGTGCTGTCTCATTCTGGGAGGGTTGTCCGTGGGAAGCGAGCCCCCGAGGATGGCTGCTTGACAAATACCCACGCTCGGGAACACAGCATCGTTTAGACACACGTTTTAACTGCTTCATCGAGGAATCGTCCTCCTTTGCATTTGTTTCTACAGTGCTTCAGTAAAGCCTACTTTCCAGGCTAAGGCAAGAGGGGGGGGAAAAAAAAAAAAAAAAATGTGGAAAGGAAGGATCCTGGGTTTTGATCTGTTGCTCTGCCTTTGATAATGAAGTTGTTGTGGTTTGGGGGCTGAAGTTTGTACTAGCATTTTTGGCTCAGGTTTGTGAGGAGCGAGCGGTTTGAAGTGTGGTTCTTTCTCTCCCAACACAAGTCTTCAGCCTCTGTCTTCCTTCAGAAAATGAGTCTTGGGCCCCAGGGGAGGCCTGCTGTGCAATTTGCGGGTAATAGAGGGGAACGGACCTCAGAGGAAGAAGGGTTTCCGACGGCTGAACGGAATTGTCTGACGTGAGAGAAATTGGGGTGTTAGAAATGACAGGCGTGCTGCTGGCTTTTCCTGGCTCAGAATAAATGACTGTGGGGGAGAAACGGAGGAAAGCATGCTTTCTGGGAGCTTCCGCAGGGCTGCCTGCCTTTCAGCGTTACCTGTGCGGTTATGTCCTTGGACTCGGCCCCCCAGAAGGGAGAGGGAGAAGGAGGAGCTCTTGCACACGTGGGTCTGTGGTGGTTTGCAGGCTGACGTGTGAAATACGGGCTGTCCGTGGACCAGCACGCTCCCTCTCTCAGGGGCTCATGGCTTTTGGGGGAGGCAGCGCGGCTGAGGCATCCTCGCCGAGCTGTTTCCCAGCCTTTGGCTGCGGTTTGAAAGGCAGGGCACATCTCTGGCACGTTTGCTTACAGGTGCTGGGTCCGGGGTGAAAAGTTAACGACGCTCTTTCCTTATTCGGTTCTAATTTCATTTGGGAAAGCAGCAGGGAGACAGAGGGCACTTAGTCTGGTAAGTGCTGTTCCCTCGATGGGAGTTAGTAGCTTGCACGGCGTGCGTGGTGTTGTCTTCCTAAGCCGACTTTTACCTCCATCAGGTTAATTTTCATTTATAGTATTTAAAAAAAAAAATCCCAACCCCCAACCTCTTATTTATTCTTTAGGCAGTGAGGATGTAAATACCTCAGCGTGTTTGGATTTATCGAATTACTGCGCTTTTGCTGAGCCTCACAGCCCACTCCAATCAACTGACACGGCGTTTGGTCACCGTGCAGTTTTCCTCCCCCTGCCTCGCTCCTGAGCCCCACCTCCTCGTGCTCCCTGCAGCCTTTTTGGGGAAAGGTGGGCCCTTGGCACCCATGGGAAGGGACAGGAGGGGGACGAGGTGAGCCTTAGGGTTACCAGCATTTCCACGTGAAGCGTAACAACCTCCCGGTATCTTCTTTCCTGGCCCAGAATAAAAAATGCTGACATGCTTTTATAGGAGGCCTTTCGTCAGCTGTGCTACAGGCCTCCTCTGAAACCGGAGTGTTTCCCTGGTGGCTAGGGAGAAGGGGGAGATATAAATATCTTTCTCAGCTCTGCTTGGCTTCTCCCCAAGATAAATAGAAGTGAAAGTTGAAAGCAGAGGCTTGGTCTTCTGAAATCTCCTCCCGAGCCTCCGGGGACACGAGCGCGGGATGCTTTCATGACGGGAAGCCAGCTCCCAGGGTTTCCGGGGTCTCGGGAGGACGGTGTTTGAGGGGCCTCCCTCCCCGCTGCCCGGGGCGGAGCTCGGCCGTACGGGGGCTCGGCCGCGATCCACACGCCTGGCGGCTGGTGGCTCCGGTCGCGGGAAGCCTCGGGGAGCAAAGCAGCAGCGGCGAGAAAGCCGGCTTGAAACGGGAGCGGAGAAAAATGTCTGTGGTTGTCCTCTTAAATCTTGTAGCGTGTTTACTTGCAGAAAGTACAGCTCCATTACCAAAAATCAATAGTTCTAGCAGCGTGCTCCTTGGGAAACACGCACGCGCTCGGACACACAAGAGGTGGTAGGTCTTGAAAAAGCCAAGGGAATACAAAGTGCTTTGGTACAAGGGTTTTGCTTCACTTTTAGCAGTGTATAAATGGAGGGCCCTTGACCGGGGCAGTGTCTCCTGGGACTTTCTGATTGTCTTTCTGGTCTGAAGTGCCTGAGACTGTGCGAGGCAAAAGGGGCTGAGGGGAGGGTTTGTCTCATCATTAACTAATTTTTGCTTTGAAGTACGTGTGTTTTAGAAGAAAAACAGGTTGTGGTGTGCAGAGGTAAGATAAACAAGTATTTGAAAGGCTCTTCCTTTGGCTGTTTTGTGTAGAGGTTTGACTTCCAGGGCTGCTGATGGGACTGTCACATCCTAGTGTTCCGTTGGTTTTCTTCGTGTTTGCAAAGACCTCGTTCTACAGAAATAAATGCATCTCATCCCTTCTCTTTGCTTTATTAGATCCTAGTATTTCCTTGTTTACCAGCACACCTACTGGCGTTACTCCATTAGGAATGGAGAGAAATTATTTCCATTTTTCCTGGGCAGAGAGTGCTCTGTGAAGGAAAGGAGAGCTGAAATGAACCACCATTTTGAGAGAGACGGGTGTTAAGGTTTGGGGTGAGTGGGCACGCTGGCAGCAAGCACTGCACCGAGCCCTGGAGAGCTGGAAATCGTCCTCCTCAGATCAGCCAAAACAAAAAGAGAAAGGAGACCAGCCCCTTTTTACTACCATCTCTTATTAATGAGACATTTTATCCTAAGTCCTCTAACATGAACTACGCAGGCTTTTGGGAACATAATTAATCTTTCATTGTATAAATCTTTAATTGTATAAAATGGAGTTTGTACGGCTGTCGTAATTTCTCTTCTCTCTTTCCCTCCTCTCCCTGTTTGAGAGGCTCCCTTAGCACAACTTCTTTACAACAGGGTGCCCCGCTTCAGGGCAGCGGCTGCAGGGAGCCGCGCACACGGCGTCCCTTGAAGCCAGGCGTGGGGTGGGGATCTGCGTGACCCCCCCGTGGCGGGACGCCCGTCTCCTGCCGAGCGCACGCTCGGAAGAAGTGGCAGCAAACTGTGGCTTAACAGGAGCCTGGGGGATTAGGGGCGAATTCCTTTGGGCCCCGTGCAAAGCAAAGCCTTGTGCCGGGGCCTTAAGGGACCAGGATCACCCCAGAGGCAGGGTGAGCTGCGGGGAGGTGCGGGTGGGCCGGAGGCTGCTCCCCTGGGCAGACATGCTGTGACTCAGTGGTCCAGCGCAGGGAAACCCAGCTCCTGGCGGCGTTTGCGCTAACCCGGGTGCTTTTTGCAGAAGCAGCTTGGGGGGGGGGGGGACGAGGGGGGGGGGTGGGGACAGGGGTTGGGGGGTCGACTGCCGGTGCCCCCACGCAAGCAGGTCCGGGGTGGAGGAGGAGGAGGTGGTCCCTGGCAAGCGGGCTCTGCAGCGCGCCCGGCTGCAGCTGCGGCCGTCTCAAACCGAAGCGGGGGCTTAGCGATCGCCGAGAGCTGGCTCGGCGCCCAGCAGTACCCCTTCTCTTCGGAGGCTCTGCTCCGACCGTCCCGTCGCGTGTGCGTCGGTGAGGAATCGCTGACCTCAGCCAAATCCGGAGTGGAGAGTTGCCCGGAGGAGCTGGCAGTCCGGAGCGGGAGCTGGATTCGGCGTGGCGCCCGGCCTCTGCTCCGTGGCCCACCTGCCTCCGTGGTGGGGCTCCCTGGCCAAAGCTCTGCTTGCTCTGCCCTGAAGATGGGCAGGGAATTGCTTGCCCTAAGGCACTTTTCTCTTTGTGGAGGAGTGACAGCAAACCCAGGAATTCTCCTGAAAGAAACCTAGCCTCTCCCCTTGCAGAAAAAGAGGTATTTGCAAAGTAGAATACCCTTGGGAGAGCCAACAAAGTGCCCAGATTGGTGCCAGGCAGAGCCAAATGCCTTTTTGCAGGAGAAGTGCAGCCTTTCAGATGCTAACTAGGTGTTTGGGGTTTCCAGCATTCGCTGTATGGAGGAATTGATGCACCACTGGCTCTTGTAATGAATGCGTCGGCTTTCACTGGCCTTACTGTTCCTGCCTTCTGTAATGGCAGGAAGGGGGGGTGCGACTGTCTTGAGCCGAAACCTGCAGGGACAGATAGAAAATTCAATAGGAGACAGATGGAAGGGACGTTTCGGAGATCTCTGTCACTGCTCAGGCCCTCAGTGACTCACAGCACTCCCGTTAAGTGGAGTTTTGAAATTAGCATCTCCACTGAAAAGCTTTTCCTAAGGCAGGACTGATGTTTCCAGGTAAGCAATTTCCTGTGTCTTAATGGAACGGGAGGAGCACTTTATGCTTGGACACGATGCCTTTCCAACAGTGTTGCTGAATCTTCCCTGTACGAAATTCTGATGTCATTTTTTTTTTTTGGTCTGCTTCATAGATTGGATTAATCAGCAGAGACACGCCCTCCGGGTCCCAGAGTTGGCTTGCTTTCATTAATTTGCGCTCAAGCCTTTGCCAAACAAAGAAGGATTTGTTGAACAAAGCGGGGTCAGTGCTGGGATGAAGAGCCTTGCGCCTCTAGCTAGTTTGAATTAGGACTGAGCCGTGACTGTTAAGTCGTACGTTCTGTGGCCTGGATTGATAAAAATGTCCCGGCCTCAATCCTTGCCCCCCCAGAGCCTGCGACCTCAAGAAGTGGTAGCCTTCGGGGCGGTGAATAGCCTCCCCGAGCTCCCTAAATGAGACACAGTCACAAAGCAAGGTAGGGGAGGTTTGAGCATCTGCTGCGGTGGATAAAATTTAGAGGTGTTCATTTCATACCCTGTTCGCTGCAAAAGGCTAAGTGCAGAAGAATAGTTTCCTTAAAGGCAAAACAAGTCTACGAGGAGAGGCTTTTTGCAGGGCCAGCTCTTGCAAGAGATGCGTGGCCCAGCTGCAGGCTGCGTTTCTCTAGGTGCCCCTCAAATGTTTTTTTTCTCCTCTCTTTCAGCTCTTCGAGAGCTTCTACTTCGGAGAGGCGCAGCTGGACTCGGTGCTTCTTTCCCAGAGGTTCTCAGACACCTCTGGCTACTACGCGACGTCTGGGCAGCTGACCTTCTGAAGCGCGGGGGTGCACGTTTTGTCGGTGAAATGTTTTTACAGGACACGAAGTTTGGGTGGGAACCTGGGAACTCCGGGCAGGGATGCCTCGTGACTCCTCGAAGGCACGGTGTTTCCCTGCAACCAGGGTCCTTCTGCCTGCTTTCCCCACTGGCAACCGAAATGTCGCAGAGTTGCCTGTTTGATGTCGGTCGCCTGTTTGTTTTCCAAGAAAACAACTAGAAATACTGGTGCACGTGGCTTTTGGGGCATCGTCAGTGTTTAAGTGCGGCTTTATTTCAGAAGGAGGAAGTTTGTTCTTAAAATAAGTATGGAAAATCCAAGAGAGCTCCCTTTTAATGGAAAATCCAAGAGAGCATGATTTAATGATACTGAGGTCAGGCGTTGCTTGGATTTCCAGCAGCGTGCCTGTGTGATGTAGATCTCCAAATAAATGAATTCCCCTCAAAAGCAACGTGTTTATCTCCTGTTGCATCGATAGTTTCTGTAATTAAACTTCCAGCACGCAACTAGGTTGGTAAGAAAGCCTTTATGGTAAGAGCTCTTTGCTCTTTCCAGTGACCATTTTGGAGCGTGCCGGAAAACACATGCCTTGTAGGCGGCTTCTCCAAGCGCAAAACTCTTTGCTGCCACTGTGAATCCTTCAGAGATCTGAAGACAACTGGTTTTGCTTTTCCATCTCCACGTTCGGTAAGAATAGCGACACAGGCTTTCAACTCGCCCGAGGACGAACGCTTGGAGAAGTGGAAGATGCTGGTGTTTGGTTGTTTTGCAACGACCTGGTGACGGCGGCTGCTGCCCGTTGCTGATGGCTGCCATTGAGGTGGGGAGCGTGAGAGGCAGCGCCGGGGTTGCTTTAAGGAGGTTTTCACCCCGTTTCCTCCCTCCCGAAGTGGCCGTGCTCTGACCGCACGCGCGGAGGCAGGCGGGCTTCGGGGCGGCTTTCCTTTTTGCCTCCAAAGGCGTTGTGTTGCCGAGCTCACGTTGTCCACCTGTCCTGGGTTGAGTGAGTGGTGGGGTTTTTTGGTGGCAGGGGAGGGGGCTATCGGGGCGGCCCCCTGTGAGAAGCTTCTCGAAGCTTCCCCAGCTCCAAGCCAGCTCCATTTCTGTTTGGGAAGTTGAGCCCATCAGCTGCGCCTCTGCGATAACGTATTTAAGAAGGGACGTGGTGACGGGCAGTGGGACTTGTGAGGAGGAGTTGCTGCAGCTGCATGAACACCAAGGTCAGTGGAGGAACGGAGGAAGAAAGGAGGGGGGAGGTGTGCCGGAGCAGAGACCCCCCTGTATCCTGTGGGGAGACGGCAGGGCGGCCCCCCCTGCCACCCATGAAGATCTACGGTGGAGCAGACATTGATTTATGGCCTGTGGCTCCTGCTCGCATGATCAAGGTTCTGTGCCCGAAGAAGGCCGGGGTCTCATGGGAAAAGGCAGCCCCGCTGCTGTAATTCAGCGCTGGGAGGATTGCAGCATGCGGGGGAGTCCCACGCCGGAGCAGCTCGGGAAGGGCTGCAGCCGCGGGAGGGAATCCAGTCGGAGGAAGTTAGTGACCCATGACGGAGCAGTGTGGGGAACGCTGCGGCCCATGGGAGGAATTCAAGTCAGAGAAAGTTTGTGGAGGACTGTCTCCTGTGAGAGGGGGACCACGATGGAGCAGGGGGAACAAGTTTCGGACACTCCCCTCACCGAAGATGAAGGAAGTGGCAGCGCTGACTGCACCCCCCATTCCCTGCCCCTGCGCCACTGGGGGAGGAGGTAGAGATATCGGGAGCAGAGCTGAGCCCGGGGAGAAGGGAGGGGTGGGGGGAAGGTGTTCTCAAGATGTGGCAATGCTTCTCACTGTCCTACTCTGTTATGTGTTGTTAGTGTCTGTAAAAAATGTATGTTTTTTTTTTTCTTCCCCTAACGAGTCTGCCTTTTGCTCGTGATCATAAAAGGGGGATTTTCCCCCATCCCAGTCCTATCTCGAACCCCAAGCCTGGCTCTCTGTCCCTTCTCATTGCCGGAGGGGAAGGGAGAGAGAGCTACTGCGTTGGGGTTGGCTGCCAACCAGGCCCAAACCACGACACCACCTCTGCTTTCAAACCTGCCTGCCAGGAAATTAAATCATCCGCAGTTTTGCTGCTTGCCTTCTACCCTGGAGTCCACGCTCGTACCCAGTTACACCCGTCGGGCTTTCCGTCTTTGCTCTTCCTTGCAGCCGAACGCCTTCGTGCTGCCTGAGCGGAGGAGGCAAGGCCGCTTTGGAAACCGCGGGGCACCGGCGCGCTCGCAAGCAGCCCGGCGCGGGGAGATGCTGAGAGCACTTCACGCCCGGCGCCGTCGTCTTCCCGCCAGCCTGAAGAGGTACTTGGCAAATCTCATCAGCCGCCCGAAGAACAGACCCGGGGAGCTGCTCGCACAGCTGCCTGCCGCAGGGAAGGGGAAGAGGCACCTCGGAAAACTGCTGCCTGCTGGGTTCTTAACCGCTCTCGGCAAGCAGCGGAGCGCGCCGGGATGCGGGCTGGGGTTTGCGCTCCAGTTTTCCTTGGCAGGGCATTTCGGTCACACCTGCTTTCCTCTGTTGTCACCCGATACGGGCGAGTCGGGGGTTTTTTGTTGAGGCGGCCTTGTAGCTTCGGGACTAAGCCTTCCCACCTCCCCAGCGCGGGACTAGCTTTCCCCTCGCAAACAGCATCTCGGCGCGGAGGCAAACGCAGCTTTCCTACAAAGAAGAGCTGATCAGAGCACACTCCTCCACTTCCCGCTAGCGTAGACATCTATTAATTACAATTATTTCCGTGACAGTTTGGAAGTTGGTTGAATTTCAGCGGTAAGCAGCTCATCCCCGGCACAGCTAAATTTTGTTTCGCCCCTCCGTCCCCGGGCAGAATGAAGGGTTCTGGCCTGTTCCTCTCCGTGGAGTCTCCTCTCCTCTGCTAGGCTGTGATCCAGCAAACCGCTGTGCCTGTCCCTAAATTCGCGCTTCGCTTCAGCCCTTTGTATAACGTGAGGCGTGCACGTGAGTCTGGCGGAGGGGCAGCTCCGCTCTGCCGGTGGCGCTTTTGAAATGAAAGGGCTTATTATACAAACGAGAGGGGCAGAGTGGGGTGTTGTATCCCCTTACAACGAGGGAGCTACTCGTGTAAATAAAACACATTTACTGCTGCTTTTTGGGGGGGGGGGTGGGGTGGGTCAGGGCTGGAAGGAAAGGTACCGTGATGGATTTACCCAGGGTTTTCCCTTTCCTATCATTATTCGTCGATGTAATTAGAACAGTTTCATGCTGAGCGTGATAAAACTGTGTTTTGCGCGTGGTCCCGCACCGACAAATTAAAAACCCGTTAAACCAGGCAGTGTTACGGGCTTGCAGGATGCAACCCGATACTTTTAGAACTCGCCTAAAACTTGTTAAAAATGAAATCCACAGCTCTGCTTCTTTCCCCCGCCTAGGCTGCACCGGAGGCGGGCCGCCCCACTTGCAGATCCCTGCGTCCTTATCGCTCAGGGGAAGAGGAAAGTCGTTCTAGGCCATCGTTCTGCTCGCTGGAGCCCAGGTGGGGAGCGCGGCTCATCGTTAAAAAGTTGAAAATAACGCCGTTTTTCTTAAAGGCAGTACCTGGAAGATGTATTTCCAACCGCAGCAGCCTCACTTAGGCTCAGCACCGCTGCTTTGGAGGCAGCACGTGCACCCGCCGTGGGCCGTCGCTGTGTTTTCTCTCCATCCCGAGAATCCTCCCAGGGAGAAGAAATTTTTGTGTGTGTGTGCCGGGAGCTGCCGGGAAGGAGCCCCGCTCCCCCCACTGCTCCTTCGCGGCTGCAGCCGGGGCGAGTTGTCACCGTCCTTCCTCGCCGAGCCTGAGCGGGCGGAGATGGCCGGGTGGAAGATGGAGGGGACAGGGATTTGGCGGGGATGGAGCCGGGGGGGGGGGGGGGGGCACGGCAGGAACAGGGGGTGTGGGGTGGGGACATAATAGGGACTGGGAATGCGGGATGGGGGATGCGGGATGGAGATGTGGCAGGGGTGGGGAATGCGGGCTGGGGATGTGGTGGGGACCAGGGGTGAGGGGTGCAGGATGGGGGCGTGGCAGGGGCCGTGGGATGCAGGATGGGGGCTGCGGGATGGGGCCAGGGGATGCGGGATGGGGCCGAGGACAGGGCCAGGGGATGCGGGACGGGGCCAGGGGACACAGGATGGGGATGGAGATGTGGCAGGGGTGGGGAATGTGGGCTGGGGACACAGTGTGAGACCAGAGGTGAGGGATGCGGGGAGGGGGGGGGGGGGCGGGGCAGGGGCTGCGGGATGGGGACGAGGACAGAGAGGCTGTGGGATGGGGACAGGGGGTGTGGGATGGGGCCGGGGCAGGGAGAGGGACAGGGGATGTGGGGTGGAGGTGGGGCAGGGGCTGCAGGATGGGGATGTGGCAGGGCTGGGGATGTGGTGGGGACCAGGGGTGAGGGGTGCAGGATGGGGGGGTGTGGCGGGGGGCAGGGGGCTGCGGGCAGGGACCGGGGGCTGCGGGCTGGGGCCGGGGGCTGCGGCCGCCCCGGTGCCGGCGCGCAGGTGCGGCGGGCGCGGCGGAGGCTCCGCCCCGGCCCCTCCCGCCGGTGCCGCCCGGTGCCGCCCCGCGGCCGCACTCGCCGCCGGCGCCTCCCCGTGCGCACCGCTCCGCACCGCTCCGCACCGCACCGCGCCGCTCCGCACCGCTCCCCCCCGGCGCTGCGGCAGCATGCGGGGCTGCGGCGGGCGCCGCGCCCTCCTGGCCCTGCTGGCCCTGCTCCTGCCCGCCGCCGCCGCCGCCGGCCCCGCCACCGGCCCCGGGCCCGCGGCGGCGGGGGAGAGCCCCGGGAATTTCATGGAGGACGAGCAATGGCTTTCCTCCATCTCCCAGTACGGCGGCAGGATCAAGCACTGGAACCGCTTCCGAGACGTGAGTCCGCGCCGGTAGCGGCGGGGGTGTGTGTGTGGGGGGGGGCAGGGTTAGGAGGGTAGAGGGGTGGCGAACGGGCACCGGGAGCCCCCTCCCCTCCCCGCCGCTGCGGCTGCTGCAGCACGACCCTCCCCCGGCCCCACCGCGGGCGGCCGGGGATGCTCGGTGCCGCCCGCATCCCGCCACGGCCCCGGTACCCGGAGGATGCTCCCGGGTTTCGGCGGTGCCAACGCCACCATCGCCCAAGCTGGCGTGGCTGATGCCAAAGGCCACCGCGGCCAGGGCTCCACGCCAGCGCCAACCTCGGGCGGGAGGGACCTGGGGGTGCTCTGTGTGTGTGTGTGTCCCCCCAACCCTGTCAGGGCCCGAGGTACAGGCAGGCCCTGCCTGCCCTTTGCGGGCAGCCGTGGGCTCAGCCCCTCGGTGACGGCTCAGCCGTGGGTCAGGGCACAGACCCCCCCCACTCCCCCGACCCTTGCAGGGCTGGGTGGTGGTCCCTGGGGATGGGAGAGGGGGGGGGACAGGGACGGGGGGACACGGGGAGGGGTGAGGCTGCAGGCACTGCCGGAGCGATGGCAGGTGACCTGGCACGTTCGGCTCGGGATCCTGTCACCCCTGGCTTTTACGCAGCCCTCAACGGCGTTTAGTTCCAGCCCTTAATTTTACGGGGACGTTTCCCGGGCTCAATTCCCACCCCTTGCCCCCCACGTCACCCCCCCAGCTCGTGTCCTCCAGGGAGGGGGCACAGCGTTTGCAGCCCCATCTGGGGGGACCTGCAGCAGCCAAGCAGGGAGGGAGCACACCCCGAGCTGCACCCCACCCCCCCCCCCCCGGTACCCAGAGCCAGCATCCCCCTGGTCTTTGTTCAGATGTGCGCTCGGGTTCACCTTGGCAGTGAGGATGTGCTGCTGGGAGGTGTGCCCCGCCATCGGGCAGGGTGGGGGACATCCCCCCCCCCCAAAAAAAAAAAAACACAACAGTTAGGGGGACAGAGCATGAGCAAAGGGTGCGAAGGATGGGGTAAACGCCTCCCTGGAGACCCCCTGCAGCAACGTACCCACCCGGCCAACGCCTCCTGGGACCCGGGCTGGCTGCGGATGCTCCAGGGGGGAGCACGTGCAGCGGTGCCCCCACCACACTGGGCATCCCTGGGGGGGGGATTTCTGGCTGAGAGCCCCCCATCCCTGGGTGCTAGGAGCACGCGTAGGGCCTGCCCGGCTGTGCCAAGGCTGCTGGGCCGGGGGAGAAAGGGGGGGGGGGGGGGGGGGGGGGGGGGGGCTGCAGCCCTGCCAGCGGTTAGCGTGGATTAATAAGCAAATCCCGTGGATTTGTGGGGTTTTTCGGCCGAGCAGCGCCGGTGCGGGGGGGAGGCCGGTGGCGGCTGTGCCGAAAGCCGCGCCGCAGGGAGCTGCCGGGCGCTGCAGTGTTACTAATCACGGGCACGGGAACGCAGGCTATCGATTGCGGCGCAAACGCCGCGGCGCCGGAGCGAGAGCCATCCCCTCCCGGCGCTGCCTCCCGCGCCGCCGGCCCAAACCCTCGCCGGGGCGGCAGGAAAGCCCCTGCTTTTGTCACGAAACCCACCCCAGAGCATCCCGCGGGGCGAGCGATGCTGCCTGCGGGAGGGTTTGAATCCCTGCTGCTCCCCACCCCACCACTGGGGTGGATTCGGGGTCCCGGGGGAGCGGCTGTGCCTCTCCCCAGGCAGCGACGTCCATCTTAGCCCACTCCTTTCCAGGCTTGCTATTGAAAAACCGGGGTGGCAGCACAAGGACTGTCACCCCACGGGGATCCTGGAGAGGCCTCGCTGGGCTCCCCGGGGGCTTCCTCCACCCGATGCCTCTTCCATCCCTGTTCCTTGCCTTTCCCAGCCATCCGAGGGATGACAGGGGAATGTTTTATCCTCTGTAAAGACTCCCCAGGATCACAGGTCTCTGGCTAGAGATTGGGGAGCATGTTGGTGGTGGGCGCCGGCGACACCTGAAGCTCCTGACAAGAGCTTTGGGCACCTTGGAAGGTTGGGGGGTGCCCAACTGGCGTAGGGTGCCCGGGAGCAGGGGCTGAGGGCTGACGGTGGGCGCTCCCGCTCTCTCTTTCTCTTTTTTTTTCGGTGTCGGCCGGGCCCTCTCGCCGCCACGCTGCCCAGGAGGTGGAGGTGAGCTCTGAGGGGCTGCCCGGTGCTGCCTCGCCCTGGTGGCACCCTGCTTTTGGGTGGGGAAGATGTTCCCCACCCCTGCTTGTTCCCCTCTTGGGTTTGGAGGGGGGGGGGGGGTACCCAGGGTATGGGGGGGGTGCGAGGGGAGCCTCGCCGGGCCGGTGGGGTGGTGACGCGCCCGTCCAGGCTCTCCCCTCTTCGCAGGACGACTACATCAAGAGCTGGGAGGACAACCAGCCCGGGGATGAAGGTACCGCTGGGATGGGGCGCAGGGGGCTCGGTGCCAGCTGGAGGGGGGCAGGGAGGGGGACACACACACACACACAAACACAGAACCCCCCCCCCCCTTTCTGCCCGCACCCCCCCCTCCGGGTTTTCCCCTTCCGGCTGGGGGGCCAGCGCGTGCCGGGAAGCGGCAGCTGGTGCCGAGGCGGCCGCCCAGCTGCAGCCTGAATGGGGCTTTGTGCCGGGCCGGCCGGCGGCCAGCGCTGCCGGGGGGCTCCCCCGGGGGGTCCCCACCTGCCCCCCCCGGCCCCTCTCTGCCCCCCTCCCCAGCCCTGGACACCACCAAGGACCCCTGTCAGAAGGTGAAGTGCAGCCGGCACAAGGTGTGCGTGGCGCAGGGCTACCAGCGCGCCATGTGCATCAGCCGCAAGAAGCTGGAGCACAGGTAGGAGGGTGGGCAGGGGATTTTGTAGATGGGGGGGGGGGGGGGGGGGCTGAGCCAGGGGCTCAGCACGATCCCCCCCCCCCCCCCCCATGCACACATATACAGGATCAAACCGCTGGGCACCAAGGGGCACGGGGGCTGCAAGCCCTGCCACGCCACCCCGCTCGCCGCCGTCTGCGGCTCCGACGGCCACACTTACAGCTCGGCGGTGAGGACGGCGGCACCACTGGGCTGCATTTTTGGGGGGGGGGGGGGATCCCCCCCTCTTTTCTTCCCCACCAACGTCCCGCTGCCACCCCGCAGTGCAAGCTGGAGCAGCAGGCGTGCCTGGCCAGCAAGCAGCTGACGGTGCGGTGCGAGGGGCAGTGCCCCTGCCCGACCCCGCACGGCCCCGCTGGCGACGGCAAGCAAGGTGAGCGGGACGGGGGGACGGGGCACAGCGATGGGCAGGGATTTGGGGGGGGCGGTCCCCCCCACGTCCTATCCGGCATGATGCCACCTCCCTGGACACCCCCTTCTCCCAGAGCTGTGCACCGGGCAGGACCTGGCTGACCTGGGCGACCGCCTGCGCGACTGGTTCCAGCTCCTGCGGGAGAACGCCAAGCAGAACGGCTCCGGCGGCCTCCCCGCCAGCCCCGCCACCGGTACGCGTCCCGGACACGGGGTGCTGGCCCGTGGGGTGGGGGGGGGACACACACGTGCACGCACACACTCACCGGGCAGCCACGGGTCGCATCCTGCCCCGCAGCGCTGGAGAGGAGCGTGGTGGCCAGTTGCAAGGAGGCGGTGGGGTGGATGTTCGCCCGGCTGGACACGAGCGGGGATCTTTTCCTGGAGGCGGCCGAGCTGGCCGCCATCAACCTGGACAAGTACGAGGTGTGCATCCGCGCCTTCTTCAACTCCTGCGACACCTCCAAGGACGGCCGCGTCTCCGCTCCCGAGTGGTGCTTCTGCTTCTGGAGGGAAAGTGCGTCGCACCTTGGAGGGGGGCGTCTCACACTTTGTGGGGGTGCTGCGGGTCGTATGCTGTGGGGGCTGGGGGTTGCACGCCACGGGGTTGGAGGGGGGGGTGGGGTGGGGAAATGAACGCTGTGGGGTTAGGGGGGGTTGCACAGTGGGGGTGTGCAGGCTGCGGGGTCACGGGGAAGCCTGCACGGCATGGGGGGGGGCGGGTGGGGGGGTGGGAATGCGCGGTGCAGGAATTTGGGGGGAGGGTGCGTGCACGCCGTGGGGTCCCCGTGGGGTGGGAACGCACACGCGCACACACCAGTTGGGTGGGGAAACGCATGCTGCAGGAATTGGGGGCGGGGGGGGGAGGCACACCACGGGGGGCTGGGGGGCTGCCCGCCCACCCTAAGAGCGGCGTGGCGGGGGGGGGTGGTGCTGCAGAGCCGCCCTGTCTGCGGGAGCTGGAGAAGATTCAGATCCAAGAAGCAGCCAAAAAAAAGCCAGGTGAGTTGAGGGGAGGGGGAAGGGGGGGGGGGGGGTGGTCCCGGGGAGCCCTGTGTGTCGAGGAGCTCCGTGGCAGGGGGCTCTCGCACTGCACGTGTATTGGGGGGGGCGGGGGGGGGGGGCGGAAATCGTGGCTTCCCCGCAGGCACCTTCATCCCCAGCTGTGATGAGGACGGGTACTACCGGCGGGCGCAGTGTGAGCCGGGCGGCGGGGAGTGCTGGTGCGTGGACCAGCACGGTGCCGAGGTGACAGGCACCCGCGGCCACGGCAGCCCCAACTGCGGTGAGCTGGGGGGGGGGGGAACACACACACAGCCCCACCACTCACCCCACCCCCACCCCCCCAAAATCCGGGGACCCCCAGGACCCGGCTGTGAGCCTCTGCCCCTCACCCCTGCAGAAGAGCCGGCGGGTTTTTCGGGTGACTTCGGGAGCAGCGTGGGCTGGGAGGACGAGGAGGAGAAGGAGCCGGAGGAGGCAGGCGAGGAAGGCGAGGAAGAGGAGGGCGAAGCGGGCGAGGGCGACGACGGCGGCTACATCTGGTAGAGGAACAGGAGAGCTTGGAGGGCGGCACAGCCGGGAGGCAGCCCCCCCCCGGCTGGGGGTCCCCGTGACCCCCCACCCCGCTGCCGGCGGGGCATGGGGTGGGTGCATCCCCCTCCTGCCCCCCCCAGCCCCCTGGGGGATGGGGTCTGGGGGTGCTCACCTGGGGAGAGGGGGGGCAAGCGGGGCAGGGGGGGGAGGGGGGGCCACGCTTGTGCGAATTTGAGCTTTTTATTTTGATTTTTTTTTTTTTCTTTTTTTTTTTTTTTTTTTTTTTTCTTTCGGGTAGAGCCTTGTAGGCCTAGTGTGCTGCCGCGTGGGCTCCAACCGGGCAAACGGCGCTAATAAAAGTGGGAAAAATAAAAGGAAAAAAATACCAAAAACCCCACCTGTAGATAAGCTACACACCCCCCCAGTGCATATTCCACACATCCCCCCCCCACCCCGTGCTTGCGTGGCCACCCCAGCCCCTGGTGTTGTGTAGCAGCTGTGAAATAAACACCCCGTGCTGTGTCAAACGCTTGCCCACCCCTTCCTCAGCCCCACCCTCCCCACAACCCACCTGCACCCACCGGCCCTGCACGGGGTGCTGGGGGCGGGCAGGGGTGCTGGTGGTGCCCCCGCCCCCCCCGCGGGGCAGAGTGGGGGCTGTGAGCGGTTGGGGGGGGTTTCCCCCCCTGCAAATGCCCCTGGGTTGGGTCCCCCACGCTCAACTGACACATTGTGTGTGTGTGTGGTTCCCCCCCCCCCCCCCCCATAGGCTCCAGCACCAATTGTGGCCCCACTCTACCCCGTAAAGCCCCTGACAGACCCCAACCCGGCCCACCCCCCCACCCCAAGCTCACCGAAGACCTTGACACCACCTCTGCCCCAGGCCCAACCTCACCTGCACCCTCTGCCACCCCCCCCCCCCCCCCCCCACCATCCAGTGACCCAGAGCATTCCCTCCTCCCCCAGCCCTTCATAAGGACCCTGGTCCCTGAACACCTCCAACCCTACGCCCACCCCCCCCCCAAAATCAGTGTGTAGGTGCCTCCCGGGTGTGGGGGGGGGGGGGAGTTACCAGCTTTCAGACACTCCCCTCCTACCTGGGGTGGGGGGAAGGGGATGACACAGACTGGCCTTGCCACCCATGCAGGTGGGGATGAGGCACACCCCCCGCCCCCACCACCACAGGACACCACGGCCTCAACTCACAGCGTTTATGGCTCCAGGGAGAAAACAAACAAAAAAAAAAAACCAAAAAAAAAAAAAAAAAAACAAATCAATTTGGGGGGTACCAGCAGGTTGGGAAAAGCACCACACGGCACACACACCCCCCCCCCCGCCCCTCCTCGCCACGGCCAGGTCCAGTCGCCCGGCCCTGAAAGCGCCGGGGGCCAAAAAGGGGCTGTGGCTGCGCTGTCCCCAGCCCTTATCACACCCCCCCACCCCCCCCGGCGCGGGGTCAGAGCTTGCTGGGGGGGCCCTGCTGGCGCTGGAGCCTCCAGGCTGCCCGCACCCCCTCGCCCGCCTGGTTGAGCACGGCGAAGGCGGCGGGGTCACCCGTGCGGCGGTAGCGGGCGACGGGGGGCTGCAGGACGGTGACGGGGACGCAGAAGTTGAGGTGGGGGTAGGTGGCCCCCGCGCCCGTGTCCCGGGTGTTGCTGGCCACGATCCCTGGTGGGGAGAGGAGCGAGGTCCGTGAAACTCGAGTCCACCCACGGGACCCTCCCCAACCTTGCGGGAGACTCACGGCTTACCCAGGAGGCGTCCGTCGCGGGAGGAGAGGAGGGGGCCGCCGCTGGAGCCCCCGTGGACGGCGCAGGTGGTCTGCAGCATGATGGGGCGCCCGGCCACCGCCACCACGGCCGAGAGGACCCCCGCCGTCACCGAGGGGCCGCACGCCCGCCCCAGCGCCCCGAAGCCCACCACGCTCACCTCCTCGCCTGCGGCGGGGGGGGGGGGCGGGAGGGGTGAGGTGGGTGACTCTCCCCTCCCTACCTTCCCCCAACCATACCCCCCCACACCCTCCAACCCCCCCCCCCCAGTCGCTTACCTGGGAGGAAGGTGTCCGCCAGGCGTGGGGAGACGAAGCCCGGCACGCTCTCCTCCAGCTCCACCGCCGCCACGTCGAAGGGGGACGACGCCTCGGTGGCAAACACCACGCGCCCAGTGAGGACGGCGGCAGCCCTAAGGACAAGGCACACGAAATGTCACGCTGGGTGGGTGGGGGACACGAACACCCCCCGGCACGGGAAGGGAAGGGTGCACGGCGCGGCCACACACTCACCGGCTGGGGCCGGGCGGCAGCGTTACGTGAAGCGGGACGCCAGCTTCCACCACGTGCCGGCAGGTGAGGAGCAGGCGGGGGGCCAGCAGCACCCCCGACCCCCACGCCGCCCCGCACTCCACCAGCGCCGCCCCGCCCGGGGGGTCCTGCTTGATCCCCGATGCCGCTGGCTCCCGCCGCGGCACCGGTGGCAGTGCCAGCCCGGCTTCACCCAGCACGTCGGCGCTGCTGCTCAGGATGGCGTCGAGGGAGCAGAGCAAGGTGAGCCCGACCCACTCGGCGCCCTTCCAGCAGAAGGAGGCGGCGATGACGGCCACCAAGAGCGGCCCGGCCGGCGAGGGCAGGAAGGCGCCGCCGCCCTCGGTGCCGGGCAGGCATCGCGCGTCGGTGAGCAGCAGGGCGTTCTCCTCGCCGGCCACGTTGCTCACCACCCCTTTGCTCAGGGTGTTGAGGAAGAGGTCGGGGCACAGGGCGCCGAAAGGCGACCCGCAGGCCAGCAGCCCCTCGCCTTTCCGCAGGCGGCTGGCGCTCGCCCGGCCTGTCCAGCCGCCCTCAGGGGTGCCGAGCCCTGGCACCCGCAGCCAGGCGAACCAGGTCAAGGCCCGCGGGTCGTCACCCGCCTCCTCGCCGCCGAACCGCCACCGCTCCGTTCGGCCGAAGACTCGCACCAGCGCCTGCTGGAAGGCACCGCAGGGCACCAGCGCCAGGAGCCGGGCTTCGTGTCGCCTCAAGCCGCCCGCCGGGACGTCGAAGGGGCGAGGGCCCGGCGGGGGCTGCAGGACGAGGAGGCGCAGGCCGGGCAGGAGGGCGTCCGGGGGCAAGGCGTCGGGTTGCGCCCAAGCGGCGGGGCCGCCCCGTAGGAACGGGGAGAAGACGGCGCCTCGGCACAGCACCAGCCCGGGGCCGCGGCTCAGCACCACGCCGCTGCAGCTGAGGGGACCGCCGCCGGGGCCGGAGACGCTGACGGCGCAGCAAACCCGCTCCGCCGCCATGGCGGCGGGGAGGGCGGCCCGTCCCGCCGGGGCGCCGCAAGCCCCGCCCCGCCCCTCCCATTGGCTGCGGCGGGGGCGTGCGCTCTCCCCATTGGCGGCGGGGCGCGCGACGTGGCGGTGCCGCCCCGCCCCGCCCCTCTCCCCTCAGCGCGGCCGGCGGGACCCCGCTCCCACCCGTGGGCGTCGCGGAGGGGTTTCGCGCTCCAAAAAAACACCCTTTTTTTTTTTTTTTTTTTTTTTTTTTTTTTTTTTTTTTTTTTTTTTTTTTTACGCCTGAGGACGGGAGAAGAGGGTTCCGCTCCGCCCTGGGGGCGCGGGTGTGCCCCCATGCCGGTACTAGCGTGGGGAGCGGGCGGCCCACGGGAGAAGGCTTTGCGTGTCGTTCCCGCTCGTGTTTCGGTTTTACCTCCCCCCCACACACACACACCCCACGGACGGCCCAAGGGCAGCGCCAGGGCGGAGGGAGGACGGCCACCCCGGCAGAGGGTAAAGTCACGTCTTTATTGAACCGAAAAGGAGCGCCAGACAGAAATGAAACTTCAGACAACAGAAAAGAAAAAAGAAAATTAAAAAAAAAAAAAAAAAAAAAAATCCATCGCATATAAAAGAATAGGGTTCAAGTCTACATTAATAACCTCATGGCACGCAAACATCAAACACTTCCATGCTACGACCACCCAAACCAAGAGGATTCGAGGCCCGGACAGCTGCAGGGGAACCCGAAACCCGGCGGGCTCACCTCCAAATAAAGGGAAAAAAAAAAAACCAAAACAAACAAACCGCCCCCCAAAACAACAAACCAAAAAAACCCCAAACAAATCCCCGTAAGCCAAAAGCAGGTCAGATTGCACACCTCGGTCCCCAGGGCACCCTCTCCGTGACACAGCACAGCCACCCTACAGCTCAGTTAAGCCCAAATGCTATGTTTATTGAGGACTTCTAATATCGTGATACCTTGGTTCAGTAATTTGTGAAATATCTAAATACCGTTAAATATATTTTTAAAAAACCCTAACCAGACTCCGGACTAAACAAGATGAACGTTAAACTAAAAAGTTAGAAGGGACACTGTTTACATTAACACTTTCTTTAAAAAATATAATTGCTTTTTCCTTTTTTTTTTTTTTTCTTTTTTTTTTTTTTTTTTTTGTTAAGTCAATTAGCCACAGTGGTGAGACCTGCTCTCTTTTTCAGCTGTTCAAAAGAGTGCAGCGTGCAGCGTTTTACTTCCCCAGGCCCCACCAGCCCCGCCGTAACCGAGCTGAGAGGGACGCCTTGCACCCGCGCGCGGAGGCGGTGCCGCCGAAGAGAGTCGTGTGTCACCACTGTGCGATAGGGCAGCCGAAATCCGGGAGTCTCTTGGTCAGCGCCGGAACGCGGCGGGGAAAGCCTTCCGTGTTCTGGTGGCAAAGTCCGTAGGGAGCGGTGAAGAGGATCAAGTCCAGGGGGAGTAAAACTCTTTTTCGGTCCGCCCGAGCGTCAGTCAATGTACTGCGATAGCCAGCGGAAGCCTTCGCCGTAGCCTTGCCTCTTCAGCACGCTGCACATGAACACCTCCATGGGCCGCGCGTTCAGGTCCTTCAGCGGCACGTTCCCCTGGGGAAACCCAAAAGGGAAGTGACCACCGCAGCCCCGCCGCCCTCAACCAAGGCGCCAAACCCCCCCCTCCCTCCCCAGCCTCGCTCACGGGACCCTCCGAGGTTCGGA
The DNA here is from genome assembly GCF_018691265.1 of Tyto alba. NCBI lineage: Eukaryota > Metazoa > Chordata > Aves > Strigiformes > Tytonidae > Tyto > Tyto alba. The sequence goes on along the minus strand of NW_024881261.1, from coordinate 38,066,622 downwards.
TGCCTCCCCTTACCTTTCCCGTGGTCTGTCCGTAGAGCCCAAAGATCTCCCGCAGTTTCTCCTCGCTGATGGCCTCCGGTCTGTCGATTTTGTTACCCAAGATGAGGATTGGCACGTTGGATATTGTTTCATCTGTCATTAGCGCCTGCGTGCAAGACGGAAGGAGAGAGTTAAGCGGAGGCAGAACGAACGTTCACCATTCGAGGAAAAAGATTTTGCGCGAGCTGCGTGATCGAGGGCTATTTTGTCGGTTCTGCGGTATTTCTGTGGAAGAGGAGTCTCTCCAGAAAGGTTTCTCAGAAGAGGCTCCTATCTAAACGCACGGGCCGGTTCAAAACTTCTTCAGCTCTGGGACGACTATACTTATAAACCCCTGCACAAAGCAACGTCCGAATTCTGACAAGCACACGCTCTGGACACCGCATCGCCGGTGTCCAAGGTGCACCGGCAGTGCAGATCCAAAGCACGAGACTCTCAAAACGCACTGTCCACAAGTCCCAGCCCCCCCCAAAAGACTGCCATCGATAAGTTTAGCTACGCGGAGGTGCTGGGGAAGGAGAAAAAGCAGCTTACGTTAAGCTCAACTTTGGATTCCATAAGACGCGAGTGGTCGGCGCAGTCCACCAGGAAGACGATCCCGTTGATGGCCGGCAGGTAGTTCTTCCAGACGCGGCGAGCTGGAAGGCAGAAGCGGCAAACACCGCCCCGTGAAACGGGTACCCGCAGCAGCGGGAAAACTACACCCAAAAAGGAGCCACCCTCTCGGTCACAATTTCCTCAGGGCGACAGAAGACCCTCTGGTGAAGGGACTCGCCGAGGCCGCCAGCCAGGCAGTTCGGAGAGCCTTGCATAAGCAAGCCCTGGCAACCGAGGCTGCCTTTTTATCCAGGGCGTCTGTCTTCCAATATTTTTGTGTATTAGAAAACAAAGGCTGAAAAACTTTGCTTAGAACTCCTAGAAAATCTAAAACCAACAAATTCAGCAATTATTCTGAAGAATAAGCCTACAACATTCAAGTCGTCCGCAGCTAAAAATATTTCAGGCAGCAGAGCGCGAACTGGCAGCATTTTTTTCCAAACTGCCACAATTAAGCACAAATATTGAACCACTGGGATGCTAGAGCCAGGAGGTTATTTCCACAAATAGCTCCAGAAGTAATTTCAGGCCACAAATAATTAAGTACTGCTAATTGCTCTCGCTTTTCAGTATCGCTTTTTGGCAGATTTTTCTTAAGGTGGCTGGAGAGGACGGCAGAAATCAGAAGGCTGACCTCATTCGGTGCCCCCCAGCGCCGCAGCTTCACTTTTACCTTGCTCGTGTCCACCCAGATCAAAAGTCGTAAAAGTCATTCCGGCAATCGTCAGCTCCTCTGATGCTGAAAAGTAAAAACACAGGCTGAGTTTCAGGGAAATTTTCCCAGCCAGAATTTCTCAGGGACTCACGTTAACAGCACACACACTTCTCACTGGAAGAAATCCTGTAGAATTCAGGAATTCCCTGAACTGCCTGTAGAATTCAGCTACCGAAATGGAGCCGCTTCACAAAATCGCAAGCGGGAGAAAATAATTTCTCCTACCCCCCCAATTAAGCACATGCTTATGAATCTGCAAGTATTATACTTTATTACACTTTTCATTAGAAACCCACTCCCCCTTCCAAGAGAGGCACGTCACGTTTGTCGAACCACACCAGTTCTCAACACTCCTCATTTTATAGTTGAGAGAAAAACACAAATCTACTTCATCTCGGGCAACCAAGGCGCAGCTTTAGGACTCATAAATCCGTCTCCCCAAGGCAGAGCTGGCGCTGGAGCATCTTTTATGAGACTGCGGCTCCCAAAACCAAAGAGGGGTGAAAAAAAAAAAAAAAACAAACCCCGACAGCACGAGGCAGGCGGGGCTCGGTCGCTGGCAGACTTACTGGGATGGAGCGTCGGGACATGCTGACCCAGCCTGTCATCTTTGAGCATGTGCAGCAGAGTGGTTTTGCCTGCGTTATCCAAGCCCAGGAACACAAGTTTTCCAGACTTTTTGTACAAACCTGGGAAGAAAAATAAAAATAAACAAGGAGGAAAAACTCCAGCAGGCTTCTCTCGGCACGGGAGCAGAACGGCAGCGACTGTGGTTGTTTCTGTACGAACCCCTTGCCCAGAGCCGTGCTGCCGCCCGGGCACGTACAGCAATTCCAGCACAGACACAGAGCAGGGGGGGAAAAATAAAAAGTACAGCTTGAACCAGCTTTTACCATGGCGACGCAAGGTCACGTCTATGACTACGGACATTTTCTAAGCTCGGATTTCTATGAGTAATTTTTTTTTCCTCGGATGCATCCTGGCAGAAGAGCGTGCAGCCAAGGTTTACTTTTGCGCAAACGGGTTAAGGATCAATCTGTCGCCCCAAAGGGGTATTTCAGTGCAAAAATTGAATAAACTGATAAAAGACAGCAGCAAGCTGTTGAAGAAAAAGCGCAAAGTGTGAAACAACACATCATTTTCTTTATATAAACCTGATTTCCCTCCCCCCCACTAACTTTCAGGTATGCACCAGCCCCAGGGAAGTTCTCTTTGGTTTCCAACAGGGCTTTTTCTCCTCCCGAAGGGAGAGCACCCCGTCCCGCAGCACGGATCTCCACCGGGATTCCCGGCTCTGGCAGGGGGGAGCTTTGCTCCACACACACCCACACCCACACCCACCCACCCACCCGCGGAGCCGGCCGTGAGGCGGCATTACCTAGAAACTGCAGCACGCTGCTGAAGCCGTTGTAGAGCCACTCGAAGATGAAAGACATGGCTGAAGACTGACCACCTGCGGGGGGCCAAACCCGAAACGCGAGGTTAGAAGCGCCGGGGCTCGCCTGCCCCCCACTTCCTCCCGTGTCCCCCCACCCCACCTCGGGACCCGGCCGCCCCACACCCCCGCCCCGCTCACCCCCGGCTGCCCCCGGGCCGCCGCCTGCCCCCCTCCCTCCTCGGCAGCCGCCAGCTCCCCGCCGGAAATACGTCACACCCCCACCGCCTTCCGGCCCGGCGGCTGCGCCGCGCTGGCTCCTCCACGTCAGCCGCGCGCCTGACGCCACGCCGGCGCGCGGCCGACGCGGGGTTCGGGGGGCAGTGCCGCCCCGTAGGACGCGGGTTCGAGACCGGCCCCCCCGCCGCCACAACCCACCGTCCCCGAGCGAAGGGACACGCCGCCGCGTTCCCCGAGAAATCCTCCCCCCAAAACAACCCTGCACGGACCCCTGGGCTTCGTCACAGGGAGGGGAAGGAGGAGGAGGCCGGCAGCGTTCCGTGTCAGTAGTTTTTATTTCTAGCATCCATACACGTACCAGGTGGGTGATCTTCCGTCGCGATTTACAAAGTACACGCTATGACCATGCACAAGCAGGATGTCTGGATTGTATAAATTACATCTTCCAGTCTCCACAAGACCTCGATGCAGCAGACGCGTCGCTGCTAGGTGTGTTAATTCTAATCGACAAAGTTACAGGCAAGGTCGTCTTGTTGACACTGAAGCTATTTTTCTGCTCTATTCCTGTGTGTGGCGACTCCTCGGTGACACAGCTGTCTTGCCCCCCCAGCCTCAGGCCTTAGTTTTTCTGGTAGTAGAACCACTTGTCAACTGTGTGGAGCAGGAAAAAAAAAAAAGGGGGGGGGGGGTGTTACTCCTTTGTTAGCCACCCGCTTACTAAGTAGTCACAGGGCACTGCAGGCATCACCCCCAGCACAGGGGCTTCCTCCGGCTCCCGTCAACACCACCACCACACAGCAAACAGGTTCTTGCAGAGCCCTGTTTGCGTGTTTTCCTGAAGAAGTCACCCCCGCTCAGGCTGCCATTAGGAGCATGACTCAGTTTGGGCAAGGACAGCAAGCCAGAGCTTGCTCGGCTTCCCTCTGGCTCAGCTGACTCGGAGGTAAAGGCGCTTTACCTCCAGCTCCCGTGTCTGCACGGAAGAGACATCAGTTCCTTCACAGATTTATTACGCAGGCAGAGCTCGGAAACAACAGCCTAGCTCCTCTTTCTGCCTGTGGGCTCTCAACACCATTAGCTCACCCTCGGGTCCCGTCCCTGCTGCGGCAACAACGCTCAGATTTCACGTGCAAGGCGCCCACCGCCACCTCGCACGGAAGGGAAAGACGACAGCGGAGTGAGGGCTCCTCCTTCAGCCACTGTTGTCTCACAGGGCCACCCTCCCCAGGCAGAAAGAGGCTCCTTACCAGCTCGCAGTGGCCACTTGATCAGTGGGTTCAGCTGCAACTGAAGCACCAAATGCACAACTGATTTCTGCCTCTGCTCTGTGCGGGTAGGAAGCACTGCCCTTCCTCGGCTCGCCTGCACGGAGGGTCCTGATGAAACCCGTTTCGCGGGAACTAATGAAACCGCTCCCCTGCCATCACTTCAGTCCTCTGCAGCGCTCTTCTTTCAGGACCTGCTGCAAATCTAATCTCTTCTGGAGCAAGCCACGGCACTGCAGGTCCCTACTTACTGCTCATTACCCACCTCACTTACCCAAACAAGGAAGTAAGGCAACAACAGACATTGCTCGGGAATTAAACTGACGCAAGTTAAGTCCTTGGTTTCTCCTAGAGCTAGAGCCACGCCTAGCCATCGGTTAAGACCCTCATTTTCTTGTTGATAATTCCTTTGAGGAAGCCTCCACTCAGTATTGGGACGTAAACGTGGGTGTTGAGACTCACCTTCGGGGGGGATCGGGTTGGCAGCTTTACACGGTGGTGCCTGCAACGAGAAGCATGTTAGCAGAGAGCAGCTGTCGGCGGAGGTTGACCTTACACCTGAAGCTCACTAGACAGTCTTTAACGCCGCACAAGACTTTCCTGAGCACAGTTTAAGATCTAAGCAGGGTAAACTGGTCTGTGGCAGGCGGTGCTGGTCAGCTGTGAGGGAGTAACAAGCTCAGGTGCAGCACGAGTCCTGTCCTCCCCACAGCCTCCTCGTGCCGTGGATGTCCTACGTGCTGGATGTGCTCTGCTCTAAGCACAGGCTGCAGTGCCACCTGCTTCTCACCAGCAGCAGTTACCGCTCCAGCAGCTATACAGCCGCAGGCAGCCTGCCTTTTTTTTTTTTTTTTTTTTTAAAAAAACCTACAATGTGATGGTGGAATGAACATAAAAGGATTCTCAGAAGACTTCTCTGAAGAGCTTTCGCCTGGTATTTAACAACCACAGACAGACAAGGGTCCCTGGCTGCTGTCACATCCTCCGCCAGGGTTGCGCTTCCAAAAAACCTAAAAAGTAATTCGGATACCACCAGAGGAAACGAGCACTTTTAAAACCGAGACCAATGGTTTTAAAAGTCTCTCCAAGGCTACAGAGAGACTCTGGTTTCCGCTCACATTTCCATACGCTGAGGCAACATTTGCATTTTGACTTTTCTGTCCCGCTGCTCTAACCCCCTTTCAAGTTGCCAACAGCAGTACTTCACAAGCCTAGAGAGATGCAGTTAAGCCCCAAAACCAGATGGGAGTACTACAGTGGGAACTTCAAGCCTTTCATTGCAAAGGATGCACGGTCCCTGCCTGCAAGGCTCTCAGAAATTAGACTTTCTTTTCTCAAAGGGTGGGTGACCCGGACTGTGAAGCTCTTGGAAGGCCAAATATTTAAACTCTCTCTGAACAGCTGACAGCCAAGTTACGGTTCAGAAGTTTAGCCCTTCACGCAAACTCTGTTTTGGATGTCATCTCCCAGATGATTAAGGGCAAGGAGAAGCCTCTGGAGGAACGTCTGGCTTGCTCCACATCCATCCTATTTAACCAGAAACAGGCGCTGTGTTCAGTTGTCCAAAGAATCCTGAGCATACAATGTGCTACTCAGAGAGGACAATTTGTGGTACCACATGAATCGTATCGTTTTGCCTAATACTAATGCTGGGGTTAGTTCACTCAAATTTGTACTTACTGCATCCACAGTAGCTTTTGCACAGTCTTGACTACAGCAGAAAGGGCTGTCGGACACTGTCAGGTTTGTGCTAGAAGAGACAGGTTGCTTGTGAGAACGTGAAAGCCAAGTCCCCCCCCCCCCGCAAGAGTGTGTGGGGGAATACAATAATGGAATATTAAGAATCATTGTTGTAGTTGCAAAGTTGAAGGGGAGGGCCTGCAGAGACAGCCAGCAGCTCACAAGAAGCATGGCACCACTCAAGAAAGGAAATTTCAGGGTTATTTGTTTAGGGGAAAGTAACATGCACAGGACCACAAACCTACCAGCTGATCTCCCCTCCGTCAGTTTTCTTTGCTATTAAAGCTTTCCAGTGTTCATGAGTACATTTGATGACATCCAGAGCAAAATCCTAAAGTTGAAGATGAGAACAAACATCGTGTTACACGTAAGCACTAGACCACCCTCTCCAGACTATCAGTTACCTGGAACAAGAGGCCAGGCTTTATAGGCTGATTGCAGATAGTTTCTGAGACTGGACTCAGAGGCCTCTTCCATCACTGTCCCGCTCAGGAACAACAGCAACCTCCCAGCGCACAACAGCTGAAACAACGGGGATTTTACAATACGAATTGTTTTCCTTTCAAGATGGGAGGATGCGCCAAGGTCACCTAGTGAGCTTGAGGCCAAAAGAAACCGAATGCAGATATTCTAGTCTCGAGGCAGCGCTGGAATACAAAAGCGCCTCCAGCCTGCTGCCCTCGCTTTGTCTCCAGCAGCTAGCTGATCCCAACCTGTCTGCGAGCTTTCTGCCACTCCAGGCAAATCCTTCCACTGTGGCACAGATCAACAGGAAGAGACACACACCTAAGCTAGCTTTGCAACTATTTACAAATTAATCTGCTTCCAAGCCTGTTTTTTTTTTCCCTTACCAAAAAAAAAAAAAAAAGAAGTAGTAGTGGTAGTATATACTCAAGCATTAACCTGTCAGCTGAAGAAGGAAGCACACACAATTCTTTGTTAGCATGAACACCAGCAATAAATATCCTGGTTTGATACAACACGGAGCCAAATAAAACACGGCAGGAACACGCGCGAGGTTCTTTGTCCCTGTTTTCCGCCTTGGCCTTGATTCCAGTTTCACCCATCCTGAGGGGCAGCGAGATGTCCCAGCCCACCCAACCTACCACTGTGCTACAGCTGCAGGGGATAAGTCCACTCCCCCGTGACTTCCATTTTGGCTCCCCTTACCCTTTCCCTCCCACAGCAGGCTCTGCAGGCCCTCCCCTTCTCCACACCAACTCTGGAGCTCTGCGAGTTGAGTCACCTCACTGACCCACTCACAGTACCCCAGGACTGGCAGGAGGGAGGGTGCAGAAGCAGGATTTCACCCATTCAGGAGCAGGCAAGTTAACTGACCCAACCCGGAGAAGAGGCTGAAAAATAATGCTGCCAAGGCAGAGCCTTACTCAAAGGGTGTGAGGGAACACTTTATGCCTGAAGGAAGAAGCATTTTTAACCCCTGAGTTAACTTCAATTTCCACCAGGCTGCAGCTGAACAAAGTCAGGGAGCAAGGCAGGCAAAGGGTGATGTCAAGCACCTTCTGCTCCAGAGCAGGAGTGCATAAACCTGGTGGTTTCCATCCTGGTTCTGACACAGAGGCTCCCAGCCCCGACACGATCCCACAGGAATGTCATCTAGAAGAAAGACTGATAATACCCAACCACAGCAGCGTGATAAACCTATGCTTTTTCTCCTAGTATTCCTGCAAGCACTGGGCTGGAAACAAGATGAATGACAGGCTGGAAAAACAGCAGGAAGAATGAAGTCAGCTATCAGCAGCCACGCAGAAATCCATTCGCTCAGTGACTACTTATTCGTGTCCCCATGCACCTTGAGCTCAGTTTTTGGACAGTGTGCCTTTGCATGCTCACAGTAATCATAAAATACCAGGTTGGAAGGCACCTCAAGGATCATCTAGTCCAACCGTTCTTGGCAAAAGCAGAATCTAAACAAGACAGCCCAGCGCCATGTCCAGCTGAATCTTAAAAGCATCCAGTGTTGGGGAACCCACCACTTCCTTGGGGAGATTATATCCGGGGCTGATTGGACACAAAATTAAAATTTTTCACAATGAGAACAACCGTAATCTCCCTAGCAGTAGCCTGTACCCATTACCCTTCGTCTTTTCCACATGACTCCTTGTAAAAAGGGAGCCTCCATCTTCTTTGGAGCCAACCTTTAAATATTGGAACATAAGGTCTCCCCTAAGCTTTTTCTTCTCAAGGCTGAACAAACCCAATTCTCGCCTTTTCCTCGTATGGCAGCTTCCCAGTGCCTTGATCATCTCTGTGGCCCTCCTCTGGGACCTCTCCAGCCTGTCTACGTGTTTTTTTGTATAGCGGGGACCAAAACTGAACACAGTACTCCAGGTGTGGCCTCAACAAGAACCGACTAGAGCGGGATGATGCTTCTTTATCTCTCTAATGAAGAAAGGCTATCCTACCTTGTCTTTAAATTCACCATTAAAAGCAAACTGATTTTCTGGCTTTCCATCAGGTACTTTGTATCTTCTGAACCAGTCCACTGTAGCTTCTAAGTATCCAGGTTTCATCCTTCTGACATCACTGATATCTAGCCAGGGAGAAAAGGTTTGTCAGCTGGATCTAGCAACAGAAGTTTCTTAGCTACTACCCTGCTCTTCTGAGGTGTCCCTCTTTCAGCCCCTCCTCAAGTAGTCTTTACTGTAACCTGTCTGAAATGTTGCTAAGACACAAAGTGGGTATCTGCACAGGAAAGTTAGTGTTTCAACTTCACAATATATCCTGACTGCCCCCAGGAGCATGGACCCATTTAAACAGCTTTGATTGAAGACTTACTGGACAATCTCCTTCCTTCCACTTGGAGGACAGGCTGTACAGCCACCCTCTTCTTTGAGATGCCAGGCTGTGCAGAGGACTGACATTTTGGGATAAATGGCAGTAAAATGTTTTGCTGCAAGACTGGTAACATCCTGTTCTGCTGTTCTAGTATCACATCTGATTAATACCGTGGCACAGAAGGTGCAAGCCCATGTCCTGACTTGAAAGTTTCCTGCAGGCTCTCAACAGAGAAAGGGAAGTACTAGGCTTGCTCCTCCCTCCTGTTACCTACCATTATAGTTGCCTGCTTCAGGGTCTTCAACGTTGATAGCAATTATCTTCCAGTCTGTCTCTCCCTCATCAATCAGTGCCAGTGTGCCCAGCACCTTCACTTTGATGACTTCTCCTCGGGAGCAGACCTGCAAGGACAAAGACCTTGTTGTCCGTACTGATGCACCCAAGGAATGCACCACAGGAGACTGTGCGAGCTGTGAGAGTTCAGCGAGCAGTCGGGTACCACAAAACCAGCTATCGCTCCTCATCGCTTCACAGGCCTTGGCTCACAAGGCTCGCGCTGTACGATCTCATCAACCACCTCCAGAGGCAGCAGAAGGAAACATCGTACTCTTAAGGCAGAGGAGGTAGGAACTGAGTAACGCCTCTGGATAACTGACTAATTACATCTTTCAAAAGACAGTTATCTGTTAGAGTACATTACCTTACTTCCAATTTCGCACACATCAATTGGATCGTTATCTCCACAGCAGCCCGTGTTCTCATCTTTGTGACCTGGGTCTTCCCAAGTCTGCAAAAAAAAAAAACCCAAAACAACACACACAGGAATAAGAACACTCATATTTCAAGAGGAAACAAAAAGCAGGTTTATTTCAGGCATGCAGTTGCCTCCAATACACAGATGATGGCCCACTTCACACTTGCTTTCAGGTCTAGTGGCTGGGCTACTGTTTCACTTGTGCCTACAAACGCAGTTTGAATCCAAGTTAAAATGTCTTATCGTGCCAAGGGTAAACTGCTTCCTCCCACCGACAAACCTTTTTTCAACAACTTTCCAGACTTCCTCCTCCGCTCTATAGCTGCATAAAGGCGAAGTTCACATCTATAAAGAGCTATCATTGATTTGGCTGCCTGCCTTTTCCTCTCCCTATTCATTTCTTAACAGAAGTTTCCTGAACTCGAGATAGCAGTCCAATAGAGATGGGAGACAGACAGGGTGTATTGTTTCCTTTTAACTAAACAATTAAAGACACATTGTTCCACTAGAGCAATGACAAGAATGCAGAGTCCCCTACCCTCTGCTACCCAGTGTCCCAGTGCATCTCCTCTACAGCAGTGAGTTTTAAGTCAGAAGACAGGACCCTAGAAGTCTCCAAAAATAACAGCTGCTTAAAACACGCTTCTGATCAGGAGCGAAAGGACACCATGCCCACTTGCACCATAAGGAGCGCCTACCTCTAAGGTTATTGAGATGTAAAAAGAAGGAATGCTCTTCCCAAATCTCTGCGTGCCAGGACACAACCAGTACAGTCAAGACCTCATGATGCATCCAGAGCTTTCAGGAAGATGTACTGCAACCTGGGTGGTGCTGAAGGACTCTTCACAGTGGCTATCACGCTTCTCTGCCAGGAAGGGTTAAGTTCGATCCCTTGCCCTTGACACATAAACATCTTTGATCCACTAACACATGACCGAGTGAAGGCTTCAAAAAGCCATAATCCTGTACAAAGAAACTGCCTCCAGAATCCATCCCAGTAGAAAACAATTCAACTTCGAAACACTGTCTGAAGCCACTTGGAGAAAACACTCGTCGTGCACTACTATCAAGACTAGAATTACAAAATTCAGCGTGTTTCCCTGTGACCTGTCACTGACCATTTCTTCTTCTAAAGAAAACTCAAACCTCGGAGAACAGAGGCAAACAGCCTTGCTCAAAGCTCCTCTTCATATCTAGCAGCCACCAGCCAGTTAAGAGCGTGTGTCCAGGTGTCACCTTCTGCTTGTCCCCCCTTGTTTCAGAGAAAGCCTGTCTGTGCAGCTGTGGATGTCTCTGCCTCATGCAGGCTCTGGACCACCGAGTACCTTTCTCAGATCCAACCCCGAGATCAGCGCATCAGCTGCCATCCAACAGGTCAATACATTAGTCTAGCTCTGTGTTTTAGACCCTGAAGAGGGTCTAAAATGGGGGCAGAAACACAAAAGACAAAGTCTTTAGATCTATTCAGATTTTCATTGTCCACAGCCAAAGCCTAAAACGATCAACTAATTCACTGCAACAAGAATCTCCTGTAAAGATTCAGTCTACAGGCCAGCTGCTGTCCAACTGAACTGCCAAGTGGCCAAGGAGGGACAGAGCAGATACCTCACTAACAGCAGTTGTTCATCCTCAAATTTTCCAGTAGTTTGTTTACAGCATTAGCTACAAGCCTACTTCTTGAAATTTCTACTTACAAGTATCCCTGCTTTCTTGACAGGTTCTCTTTATTAGCAAGATTACACATGCAGCTGCAAATGCTGTGTTCCAGATCAGCCTTTCAGCTGACCTTGCTCATTAATTTGGTGGTAGGCAGAGACACACATAGGCATCCTCCCTCCTCCCCACCAGCAAGGATGAGCCACCAAAACAAGTTACAGTACCTGTGGGATAGCACCGTAATTCCAGATATAACCCTTGTGAGGAAACACATTAGCTACAAAGCGCAGTTTTCCCTTCTTCACATCTTGCTTAATTGGGTTTAAGGGATCCTTTGTTGCAATCTGAAAGAAAAATTACATAAATCTTTCTACTTTGCTCTCTAAGAAAAAACAAGCGATTGATTTTTCTTTTTTCTTTTTTCTTTTTTCTTTTTTTTTTAATAAATGAAGCTGACTGCTAACTGACAAGCCAAGAGACCCAGAGCTGAACCCGAGGCCAACAGCAGACACTGGACAACTCCACTTCCCGCTGCATTGCCACCTCCTGGGATATAGTTTTCAGCAGACTTACAAACGTCAGAAGCACACGGGGTTGAGCGCCATGAGATGCTGCTTTAACCAGAAGCCACAGAAGAATACTAAGTTATTGCAGCTTCTGCAAGTCTCAGCCTCCATGCTAGACTTCTAGCATTAAGAGAGTATGTACATGAGAAGTAAGAACTACATCTAGAGAGCTTCCTTGACGTGATGCCCGCAGCATGGCAGGTTTTGAAAGGCCTTTTTTATTGGGGCTGAATTATTTACTTGCCATTTATGGAGCCACCGAAGTTAGACAACTCTTGCTTCAGGATGTGGAGGTGAGGGGGAGAGGATCAGCAAAGCCAAAGATTAACAGACTAGTCAGCTCAAGCACTTAAGCTAGGAACTGTAATAGTTACCTCCATTTTAGCGTTTGTCCATCGAGGTACTTCCACAACCATGTTGAACACATTCTGAAGAAAACAAAATATCAGTGAATGGGAAGGAATCTCAAGACCACACTTTAAACGAAGGAACAAGTATAAGTAAGCACAAAAGCCAGCCAGTTCACAAGGAAGCTGTAACTTTTTTTTCTTTTTTTTTTTTTTTGTTTGTTTGGTTTTTGGGTTTTTTTTTTTGTTTGTTTGTTTGTTTGTTTTTTCCCCAGTGCCAGTTTTGCTACAGTTGAGAGAAAATCTCACAGTCCAGTCAGTCACACGTCATTGCACAAAGTTGAATCCCATGAAAGACACCAGCAAAAGCCAGATTCAGGTTATCCAGGCGTGCTCCACCAGTTGCCACCTACGAACACCTCCATCACGTTCCTAGGTTACAGAACAGTAGGTTTAAATGAACCAAAGACAGCTGCATACAATTTATCCGGGGCATAACAAAATGAGGTTTTAGGCATATTTATTAAATAGGAAGCACTTAATGTTACAGCAAGAGCCACCCTGGCAATTTAGAAGAGACAAGGCTTACAGGATTAAGTATGTACTATCCTGAACGACAAAGAACATCACACTCAAATGTCTGTCTTGAAGTAGGGAAAGATGCCTGAGCTCCCACTCTCCACGCTGACCTTCCTATAAAAGCAGACCTTGTTAGCGGCATGGTACAAGGATAAAGATGTGGGGGAGAAATGTAGAACCACATCTTGCAGTGTCTGGTTTACAGGTGACGTTTGAAAACATCTCCTGTTGACTCCAGCTGGGCTGAGAGGACTCTTGAGAGTTCAATGTCAGTCTCTTCTTCAAGAAAACAAGCTTTTCATGCCTAAACCTTAACATTTGCTGTTTGAAGAGATTATGGCTTTTAATAAAAAGTCAAACCTTGCTACCTAGCATCGACAAGGTTTCTAATCCCCACATTAAGCAGTATTAGCCTTGCAAAATCCATTGCACCTGTATTGCGCCATAATTAGATTGCAATTGTGCAATGAGTGCTGTTACATCATTGACTTTGCCCACACCCTTCCCTAACAGAAGTTTATGAGGTCCCCTTAATTGCAGGGGCTCATGGCTCTTTTGCAATTTGTATGTAAATAGGTATATACCATTTTTATTTATAAGTAACTTGGGGAAAGGAGAGAGGTAATCAAAACTGGTTAGGCAGGGCGCTTACAGCTTTGCAGGCAAGGAAAGATGACTTGGGGGTGCATCTTTGTTAGGTTCGCAGTTTCCTCACAGTCCAACTCACAGATCTGCCTTGGTCTAAGACACCCAACGAGTAGCCCAAGGTCATTCCTTCGCAATGCCAAGACACGCAGGTACACATAAGGTCAGCACATCCCAGACCTAGACTGAAAAAAACACCCTGCAATCCTCTCAGTGTCTTAGAGGTCTAAGGATAAAGATCAAGGAGCCCAGACAGAGTAAGACCACCTTTTGCACCAAGCTGGGCTCCCTATTGTAGCTGGTAATGAACCTGCTAACGAGTAAAAATCTCTGCAGAGAGGCACTCCAGCAACAGAAGGAGGTCTAATGTGATCAGCACCATTGTGTAACTTCAGGGACTGCAACCTTCAGCGGCACTTGCTTCTTTTAATGACTTGGCACAGAGAGACGCTGGCAAGCGGCACTCAGCGCCTGAAGGCACACCAGTAGTCCAGTTTCCCTTGTTAATCATTACCAGTCCGCAGAAACCCTCCTCACCCCTATACACTCCCCTGCTTTATGAGCAAAGCATAGTATTATCTGGATTTTCCTTGCCCGAGCTACCTTTCAGACACCTGCCTTTGAAAACTGCTTTCCCAGCTGGCCACAGAAACTGTTTCGCCAACGTCCGCGACAATTACAATCCATTTTTTCCCCTTCTGAGCAGGCAAAAGCCACCTTAGACTTCCCAGAGAGTATTCTGACAACGCCTGCACCTCAGAGTTCAATCAGCTACTTACTTCTTAGAGCTTCATCTCTCAATTCCGCGTACTCTTTTCCTTTCCCATAACCACTCTCTAACTCCCACTTTCACCTCTCTATCATGAGCATTAGAACAGTTCATCCACTGTGTTTCTCAAGCTGCACAGCTTTTTAGTACGTGTTAAAAGAAGAGAGGAGCCTCAGAGGCAAGGAACGCAGTCAGAGAGCCCGAGTTACCACTGAAAAAGCATTCAGTGCAAACTGAAGCGCTGCCGTTCTCATTTCCTAGAGCTGGGGCGTTTCAGAGCAGCCTCATTTGCCTAACTGCTGGCTGCCGGAAGGATGGAAAAGCCCTGCATCACCACATGCGGCAGGTTCCCCACCCGCACTTTTTGGGAGGCAAGAGGTCCCCAGGAGCTGCTACAGCAAGAATTTAACATCCTCACCTTCTGATTATACAGCAGGCATAACATGGCCTTACTGCAGTTAAAACCCAAGCCTGAAATATCACGCAGCCTAAGCGTGTACCCTAATGGGAGTGAGTGTAGACATTTAGCGAAACGTAAAAACTGCTTCTTTTAACCCAAAACGTCTCCGTGGCGCCGCATGGCCAAGTTCAAGACAACCACCCATACCTCAGAGGTGAACATGAGAATGAGATCACCCACCCTCTCCGCATACGTCGCTCGGAGGTCTCGAGAAAAGCGCACCCGCTTTTTGCCAAAGCTCCCGTCAGGATGCTCCCGCTGAAAAGCGGCATAAGGAGCCCCTCTCTTGGGAGTTTCGGGAATGCACTCCCCGAGGAGGGCTGACAAAACGCTCACCCCCCAGAGCTCCAGGGGTTGCTCTTGTCACCGTCTCCCAGCCAACAAGTCCCCCCCCCGGCTACCTGCCTTGGAGATGCCTGTGTGCCCCCCCCCCCCCCCTCAACACAAGGCAGCCGGCCCCTCTTACCTTGCCAGCGTCTGCGTAGATGGGGATATCGTGAAAAGGGGAGATGTAACGCCCGGCGGCGTCCTCTGCAAGGCAAGGAGGGCGAGTCAGGCCCTGCCTGAGGGGAACCCCTCAGGTGAGGGGACTCACACCTTCAGGCCGCGGGTGGGGGGGGGGGGGGTGGGGGGCTGAGGGGGGGGCGCTGCCCCCGCGCCTCCTTCGGAGCTGAACCCCCGAAAACCAGGAGGATGAAGGGGGAATAAAAAGGAGAAGGAAGGAGGCGCGCACTCACTGAAGAAGAGCCGGTACTCCAGGCTGTGAGGGGCGGCTCGCTCCTCCACGCTGTAGCCGGCCATCGCCGCCGCGCTCAGCCCGCCGCCCGCCGCACTGCGCAGGCGCGGCGCGACACACGCCTCCCCCCCCCCCCTCCCCGGCCCCCCCCTTTCCTCCCTGCGCCGCACTGCGCAGGCGCCAAGCCCACTGGGGAACGCGGCACGCGGCGTGGCTATCGCGGCAAGGGGGGCGGCTAGCCCGCCAGGTTGGCACGGCATGGCGGCGCGGTCCGCCAAAGGACTGCGTGATTCTCCGTGGGGTGGGCAAGCGTCGCGCGGGGCGGGTGCGGGGTAAAAAAGGGGGGGGGCCCCCCACCCGTGACGGGCGCCGCCGTGGGAAGAGCCAAGACAAGGACGCGGCGCCGGCAAGGACGCGCCGTTTATTTTGGTGGATTCCCCCCTTCGCTCCCCCACCCCGCGCGCCCCGTGGGTCCGGAGGCGGCCGCTCAGCCGTCCCACGCGGGGACGCCGGCGTGGCGTGGAGCCAGCGGCCCGGACTCGGAGGCGGGCGGCGAGTCGCTGGCCCGGGCCTGGGCGAAGACGCGGTTGCGCGGGGCGAAGAAGAAGATCCCACGGCCGTGGCTCCTGGGGGTGTAGGGCCCACGGGGGCGGTGGCGGGGACGGTGGGGCGAGCAGAAAGGGGCCCTGAAGGCCTCCTGGAAACCCCGTCGGAAGTTCTCGTTGAAGTAGCCGTAGATGATGGGGTTGGCGCTGCTGTTGAAGAAAGCCAACCAGTGGGCGAAGGGGAAGACGTAGACGGTGACCAGGCGGAGCTGGCCCTCGCTCAGCCGCCCGTAGTCCATCAGCAGCATCAGTGTCCAGAGGGGCAGCCAGGAGAGGGTGAAGAAGAGGGCGACGATGATGAGCATGTTGATGACCTTGGCCTTCCTCCGGGAGACCCTCCTCCCCTCCGGCTCCTCTTGGCCGTGGGCAGGCGCCGCTGACTTGAAGAGCTTGAAGGCGATGCGGGCGTACATGACGACGATGAGGGCAAGGGGGGCCACGTAGATGTGGGAGAAGAGGACGGTGGTGTAGATCCTCCTCATCCCCGTCTCGGGCCAGGCCTCCCAACAGGAGTAGAGGGGGTAGGAGTTGTTGTAGGTGTCCACCATGAAGTGGTGCTCCTCTCTGGTGACGGTCAGGGTGATGGCAGCAGGGCACATGATGAGCAGGGCCAGCACCCAGATGATGGCAATGGTCACCAGGGCTTTCCTCAGCGTCAGCTTCTGCCGGAAGGGGTAGACAATACAGCGAAACCTGCGGGAGGGCAGATGGTGGTGGCTTTGGGCAGCTGGTGGGACAACCCTGGGGAAGGAGGGCGGCTAGGACGCGTGTGTGGGAAGGGAGGGTGAGGTGGGTTACTCTACATCTGGCTTTTGGTCTCAAAGACAGTTTGGGATCTCTCCAGCTTTGGTGTTTTCAGCCCAGGGTGGGGAAGGACACCTTGCTGGGATGCCCCATGGACAGCTTTGTGGTTCTCCTGGAGAACTGGGACACGCCACTGGCGTCCCCAGGAGCTTTCCCACGATGGACGCTGCACGGGACACCGGAACACGCTGGGGGTGGCTTTGTCCCCATGTCCCCACATGCCCGCGCCGACCTACCTCTCCACAGCGATGGCCACCAGCGTGAAAATGGAGGCAGAGACAGACATGCCCTGCACCAGGCCGCTCATTTTGCACATGGTGTTGTCAAAGGGCCAACCTGCCAGGGGAGACCACGGAGGTTGTAGGTGCCTTTGGCTCAGCTGGGTCCATCAGCAGCTCCCTCTAGATGTCCCCATCCACCACGTCACTGCTGGGGGATGCTAAATCCTATTCCTAAGGGGGGGGGGGGGGGGGGGGGGCTGTGTTTTTGGCTCACATAGAGGTGGCCTGACAGATCCAAGCAGTACAGATTCTTGGAGAAAGATCAGTAAAAAAGATGCATAGTGCACTTCTTAAAAACTCAAGGAGCCTGGTGGTTGTCATTTCTCTTACCCTCGCGTAGGGCTTGAGCTGTTATTGCGGGGACCGACCTTGGAACCCTCAATCAGAAGGGATTTCGTCTTGTTTCTTGACCCCAATGCGAGGGTGTTGGCGATAAATAAATCATACCCTGTAATAAATACAGACTCTGTCCCGTGCCCTGGCTACCGCTGTGGCTAAACTCCACCAACTGCGCCAATGTCGCCTTTTATCTTTGGAAAGGTCAATGGGCAGAGCTGAGCCAGCGTGGGAGAAGATCGATGCAAGAAGAGGAAGATTTTTTTTAGTGTTGCTTGATGGAGAATGGCTGAAGTTTAAATAAATATGTAAATGGAGCGTTAAGGTCATACTTATTTTGCCAAAAATGTCCAAAACCTCAAAAAGAAAAGGATGTTTCTTCCCCCTAAAATTGTAGCTCTAAATGAAACTAAACCTTTCATCAGGTGTTGAATGGCTACCGTCTGCCCTCCTCATCCTCAGCAAAAAAACCACCCATGGGGTGGCCTCATGTTGGGGGTAGAAGTTGGGTGATGTTCCCCACTACTTTCTCCCCTCCCCTGTGTCTCGCCCTTCCACTGCCCCGCTCACCCGTGATGAGGTTGTCCACCAAGGTGGTGGGCATGCAGAAGATGCCCACCAGCAGGTCGCTGATGGCCAGGTTGAGGATGAACATGTTGGTGACTGTTCGCATCTGGCGGTTCTTCACCACGATGAAGCACACCAGCATGTTGCCGATCATGCACATGAGGAAGATGAAGGTGTAGGCCAGGATGAACATGGCAGCCACGGGGGAGGAGTGCTGGTAGTATGCCGAGAAGGTGTAGTTCTCCCTCAGGAGGTGGCTCTCGCTTGTGGTAGAGTTGGGCCAGGTGCTGTTGGAAGGGCCTGGGGAAGGGAAGACAGGCAAATGAAGCTGGGAGAGGATAAAGCGGTTATTCCCTTAATTTCTTCATGCCCTCGGAGGGGTGGGCTTTCATATTTATACCAGTGCCCAGCCTGGCTGGGGCGTGTCCTACTGGGATCATCTCAGTGTCCCAACAGGTCTCCTCCTCCTTGGGTTATGCAGCCCAAGGTACTGCAGCACCTCAGCTGAATTGTTTTATATCATTATTATTTTATATTGTTATTATTTTCTATCATTATTTGGATGAGGATTTAAAGCAGCCCAGAAGACAGCCTGTCCCTGTGAGATTTTTTTTTTAGCGGTGATGTGAGGAAGAGAAATCCACGTCCTGACACTGCAACACCCCGGCAGTGCAGGAGCCGTAACCGTGTGGTCCCCGGCACGGCCGGCCTTGGAGCATCCCTGCTCCCAGGTCTCTGCTGCTGCTTCTCCTTGCGCTCGAGGTTTGCAATTTGAGATCCCCTGAAATCTTCTCCCCGGAAAAGCCAAAGTACCCAAAGGAGATGGGCTGGGGCAGAGGAGACCTTGCCTTCCCCTTACATATAAAACGATAATTATACGTAATGATGATCATTATCCAGGATCCTGAGAGCTTCTGATGGAGGCGGGGGGGATGGCGTTTTGTCGCTACAGATTTAACAGGGGGAGGGGGGCTGTGCAGCATCCACCCTCGGGTTTCCCCAGCTTGACGCAGGCAGGGACGCGGGAGGATGCCGAGCGCAGGCAGGGGCTGCCCGCCGCGGCGACGGGACTCACTCCAGGCAAATCCCAGGCTGCAATTTTATGGCAAGAAAAGGCACATTTTTGCTTTAAGGCTCAACCTAACCGCCTGCAGGTCAGCCGTGCTCTAAGAAAGCACTGCAAAGCTGCTGCATGGTGGGCGGCCGTATCATCCCCCATCCCTGTGCTCAGCTCCCCAGCCGAGATGCTTTTCCCAGCCGCCGGGACCACCGGCATCCCTGAGGCTCTGGCACCCAGGGAGGCCCTGCCCAGCCTCTATACCCCTGCCTGGGGCACAGGATTTGGCCGACACATTTCCAGCAGGGCTTCAGAAAGGTGCTGGGGGGTTGCTGGGGGGGAGTTGCAGCACTGGCATGGGAGAAGGAGCCTCTGGGAGAGGCAAGGAAGCATCAGGGTTGCTGGGGCAAGATGCTCCGGCCAGTTGGCATCAGGTGCACCCACATGAGCCAGCTTCGTTAGCAGAAGCGGTGGCAAAGGCTGTCATGAGATTGCCCGAAACCTGCGATATTAAGCCTGAAACTTTGCTGGACTTTTGTCTCTTTGGACTGCGGTGCCTTGCAGCATTGGTGGGAGGGGGGGTATCCTATGGATGAAGAATCACGGGAGGTCTCAAAAGGGAGGTGGAAGATGAGGAAAGGAAAAAAAGGGGCAGCTGAGTGCCCGGGTTGGTAGTGGAGGGATGGAGGTGCCCTCCGTTTGACGCTGACATCTCGGATGCGGTGACAAGGGGGACTTGGGGGGGGAGACACCAGCTGGGGGGGCAATGGACCACCCAACCCCCTGCCCGGCTGTGGGAAATCACTGCAGGGAAAGGCTGGTCTGATGGAATAGGGGTCGGAGGGGGCAAGGCGGGGGGGGAGAGGGGGGGTGCTGTACACCTTTTTTGGGGGATAAAATGAAATAAATCAGGTCTTGGTACTCACCTCCGCCAGCCCGGCCCGGCTCCGGGGGGTGCATCGCTGGCATGCGGCGGGTGGGAGGGGGGGGAGATGGTACCGAGGGAGGGGGGGGGAGTTTGTCCCCGTCCCTCCCCCGGTCCCCACCGCCCGGGGCTGAGCCCCGGTGCCGGTACCGCGGTGCCGGTGCCGCCGCGCCGGTTGCGGCTGCTCACCGGCTGCAGCGGAGCGGGGCGGGGGGGGGGGGGGGAACGACGACGACGACGACGGCTGGGGGACAGCCTCCCATCGCCATGGATACCGGGGTACCCGCACGCACCCCCGTCACGCCTTGGGGGGGGGGGGGGGGGAAGCAGCCCGCGGGGGTGGGGCAAGGGGGAGAGCTGGAGCAGGTTTGGTCCCTGGGGAGGGTCGGGCTTGGTGTCCCCCCCCGGCCACCCCCGAGGTCCCCACGCTGATGCTGGCACTCGTGCCTCTCTCTCCTCCAGCTGATGGCCGGTGTCCCCAGCAGCACTCCCGGGATGGAAAACACGCTGGGAGCCCTGACACGAGTGGGGAGGACCCTCATCCTCCACCCCGTGTAAATCACCTGCGTGGCAGGGCGGGGGCTAAGGGGTCCTTGGGGGTGCTGGTCGTTCCCCAAAATCTGCTCCGCTCCCCTCCATCTCCTCTGTCATTACCAACATCAACAAACCCCTTCTTACCAAGGTTCTTTTACCAAAGTTGGGTTTGGGCAAGTCTAGAAGTCAAATACTTCCATTCCTAGCAGCCCCCAGCGCTGGGAAGTGTTTGTCCCTTAAAAACACGCAGGAGCAAACGCAGGGAATTATTTAAACCAGGCAGTTTTGAGATAACGCCTGCGGTTTCTCCCAGGAGATCTTTTGCAGGCAGCCAGCTGCCAAGGGACCTGACTAGCAGTGGCCTCCCTGGCACCAAGGAGCCACCCTCCCTGGGCTGTATCCTGAGCCCCACAGCCCATTTCTTCCTGGGAGAGAAAGTGGCATGTCTTGAAGACCCACAGCACCCAGGAGGTGGGTGCACGCTGCTGGGGACACCCATGGGGTGAGCAGCATGTGAGGGCCTGCTGGCACTGGGTTGCTTTGATTTCCATGGTGAAAAGCCATGGGGAAAAAAAGGCTTTCTCGGGACAAAAAAAAAATAAAAATTCCCTGGGAAAATCCAGAGAAATACTGCTCAGGTCTGGGCAGAATCCAGCTGCAGGCATCAGTCTGAGCTGCCATGGGGATCTGCAAAGGGGCTTATTTAAGGAGAAGACAACCCATAACTCATAAATTTAGCAGATGCAAAAAAACCACCCTCACACAGAACAGGAAAACCTTTAATCGGGCATGTGGCACATCGCCATAGCAGCAGTTCAAGGGGGAACCCTTATGGGCACAGGGATGTCCCCCGCCATCCTGGCCCTGGACCAGGGCCTCAGATGCTCCCCATCACTGGCCAGGCAGGATGGATGCAGCAGCCAAGCATCCAACTCCCCCAATTTTACCCAAACCTCGCACCACACGCCTCCTGGCTCTGCTTCCTCCCCAAGCGCTTGGCAAAACACAAAGCAGGAGATTCCCTGGCTCAGGAGCTGGCAGGGCCATCCCTTTGCCAGAGGAGCCCCGCTGCTTGCTTTTTATTAAGGAAAAAAACGAGGGACTGGCTGCCTCGTGGTGGGTTTGGGACAGAAACAGCGGCGTAGCAGGGACTGACCTAAGCCAAACCACTCTCGCAGGCAGTCACCCCTCATGAGAGCTCGCCCAGGCACCCCGAGACCCCCTCAGGCTTTGGGGACGGGCTCCTGCGGTGACAGCAGCAAGTCGAAGGGGACGAGGGGCCGGACGAGCAGCCGGACCTCGGGGCTGACGGGGTTTGCCCTCAGGTTGAGGCTCTGCAGCGATGCCATGGAGGCCAGCTTCTCCACCGGCACGTCTGCAAAAGACAACACCGAGGTGAGCATCCATCCCGGCGTCGGCTGCCGGGGAATTCGGAGCGGGGCGAAAGCCGCGGCAAGGTGGAGCAAACCCCGCCCTCCAGGCTTATATCAAACCAAAACCATCATCGAAGAATGTTAAATGATTATGACTATACAAACGTCCTGGCAAGGTGCAGACACCCCGGTGTCATTAAATGTGGACACTGCCCTCCAGTTCTCCCCGTCCTAAAGAAACCTTACTGGGGTGCTAAACTGGTATTCAAAGACTTATTGCCTTGTTTTATTCCCAGTGTTGCAATGCCCAGGAGCCCTCACCAGGCTAACGGGAGAGCATGTGCTCTTTGCCTTTGTTGGACAAGCTGCAAAATGGCTCTCAGCCATCGCCAGGCACCGTCCTACTTTGAAATTTCCATTAATTTTGGTGTTTTCCTTTACAAAATAAACTCTTTTTAGAGTAGAAAAAGGTGCGGGTCTCGTGAATGGTGCCGATGTGAATCCACGGAGAGCAGAGGAACGAGATTGGTATGAAAACCTAACCACTAAGATCATTAAAAGATTATAGATTTGGCCTTTTGTTGCGAATCACAATATTTGGGGCTTGAAAAGCCCATCTGCCCAAGTTTGTTTACCAAGAACAATTTCTTTTTAATTTGGCCACCGAAATGACAAGAGCCTTTTATATCTCCAGCTCTGATTTCTTCTGCCAATACTTAGAGCAGAACTGCAGTATTTCAGTTAGAGCGGTGTGAGTGATTATGCAGTCTTTAAACCATATAACTTATTTAATGCTGGAAAAGACTCAGACACCTTGATAGCTTTTTTTAGTTTCTCCTCCAGAAAGCAATGCTATTTTCTGCAATACACGTATTTCTTAGCAGCACATCTCTCATCAGGCTGAGCTTCACGTGGATTTTTTTTTTTATACTTTTTTATGGTGAATTCATTCACCATCACTCCCCTGTATCATTTTATATTTTTCCCTCCTCCTTTGATACACAGAAATATTTTTTTTTTGACGATCTTCCTGTTTAATGATCTTCTGTGGCTATGCACAGAACCCCCACTTTTCTTAAATTGAAGTTAAGGAAAGTATTGTAAGGAGCAAGCCTTGCCCAGGCTGGGAAGAGCCCCACTCTGCAGCTTAATTCAAGGTAAGGCACGGTGAGTCACCCCTGGCATGAAGTGACAGGCAGGCCACACGATGCAACCTGTAGCTATGTGGCCATGCCATGGGAGCCACAAACTTCTCTATAAGCAACCTGAAGCATTGCTTGCCAGCTCCCTGACGGATCAGGCGCTCACATTTGAGCCTGAATTATTCATGCTGCCTTCATCAGTTAAGCATAAAAAGGGGGGAAGAAAAGGCTTTTTTCATAATTGAAGCAAACAGTAATTTTCTTAGATCAGAATACGATAATAAGGGAGTGAAAAACCCAGCTCCTTCAGATGAAAAGGCTGCGGAGGCATTGGGAGGCATCCAGGGAGGTGGCTGTGAAAAGGCTGCTGAGGCGTCCGAGTTGCTGGGTGACGAGTGCTAACAGCCCCCTCGGTCTCACATCCACCTACGGTTACAAACTGAAGGGGGAAGGACCCTGCTCAGCTCAGCGGAGCCGCTTCCCGGTCAGCTTTCGGCACCACCCGCATCCTTTGGTGGCCACCAGCTCCTGCTAACCTCCTCCAAAACCCGCTGATGGAAATCCTCTTGCTGGCTCCTCTGCGGCTATTAACAAAGATGCGTTTTCCATGCCATTACCCCAAACTAATAGTGGCTCTCTTGGATGCTTAGGAGGAGAAAATCAGCCACCGTTGCCCCCAGCAGCAACCTGCCCAACCTCGGTAGCGGTGCCCAGCATCCCCCTTGCTGTCTCAGCCTTCTGCATTAAACCATTAATCCAGGAGTAAGGGAAACTGAAGCTTCCGGCACCAAAAAATCCCCATGGTTTTAGGAGCTGAAAATGCTAATTTGATCTAACGCTAATTAGCAGGGAAAGAGTTAAAAGCACTGACATTAGTATATATATAATTACACTCCAGGGTTGAGATGAAAAGGGCGGTTCGTGGCACTAAAGGTCTCCTTTCACAGAGCCACAGACTCCAGGCAGGTGTTAATTAATCTCCTTTTACTCCTGTTTCCCTTTAGCTGGAAAACATTACCTACCATCTCTAGTTCAGCATGGCCTAGTAGGTGACAGCCCTCTTTTGGGAGATGCTTTTAAATCTGGTTTGCAGCCCTGCTATCAGTTCCTTCAGCATCGCTGAGGGAGCAGAGAACAGGCAGGACTGGGAATAGCACATGGCTACAGCAGCCCCAAAATCTGGGTGATCTGTAACCCTCGTACTGGTGGAGAAAGCCCCAGTCCTCTCCCAGATTCCATCTCCCACCCGTGGTCTGTAGAATATCTTTTTCTCGCCGACCAGTCTTTTATCTGGAACAGGGTCTTCAATGCGTTATTGGGCTAAGTGGGGCAACTTGGCTCCCAAATTATAAAAGGCAGCAAAATGCAGCTTTTTTGCTCCTGGAGTAGTTCCTTCCTATGCTGAGCTGCTGGAGAACAGCACCTGGATGAACTTTCAGGTGCCTCAAGAGCTTCTCCAAGGATGTTTCAGCTGCTCCTCATGAGACACGGCTGCTAAAGCAGGGTCCTCAGCCAGCTGCAGTGGGTGAGTTGTGAGCGTGTACAGAGAGGGAAAGAGAAGATGCGACCTCCTACAGCCTGGCGTAAGGTCTCCTGGGGTGAAATGAGTGTGAAGGGCTCAAATCCTACTTGGCTGTTAAGGAAAAAGAAAATCTGTGCCAGTTCAATTTAAGCTGATGGACTCCTCTTAACTCTCCTTCCCCTGTTGTGCCAGGCTAGTGTGGAAGGAAAAGGTGTATATATAAATGCAAGCTCATAGATAATATAAAAACCTGTATTAGCATATAAAAATGCATATATATATATATAAAATAATACAAACTCATGTGCAGATGAGCCTAGGAGGTATTTGGGAAGGGCTGGCAGGAGCAATGTGATTGCCCAGGCTTTTGCTTCCTTGGAAAAACGGGCTGCAACAACCCTAGCTTTCTAATCTCTACCTCTTCCCTTTCCAGAAAAAATGTGTAAAATATGCTAATCTTAGCTATTTCTGTAGCAGACAGCATAGTGTTCATTATTAAGATAGGTTCCTAAAACATTCTAGCTTGAAATCGTTAATTTCTACCCCGTCATTATTTTTCCAGAGTCTGATAACAGCAGCCAAGGGGAGCCTGGCAGGAGGTGACCAAGCCTGGGAGCTGGGTTTTCTAGCTCCACTCTCCCCTAGGATTAATCCAGCTGGGTACAGTCCTTGATCCATCCTTTCCTCCCTGCATTTAAGCAGGGCAAAATGCAAGAAAAAGCTGTATTCCCTTCTTGCAGCACCCTGCTTGCACAAAACCAGTGGGAAATATGGTGCTTGGAGACCAGGTCTGATTGAAGTTGACCAATTAAGCTCAAAAAGTGATGGAGGGAACTAAGAGTGAGACAGCTCTCTCTGGGAGGCGGGAGAGAAAGCAGGAGTGAGGAAAAAACATGTCATTTCTGGCTTTCTCAGAAGCAGTATTTAATGTCTTATGTTTCTACAGGCATGGCTGATGCTGTTAATAAAACTGGTGTTGCAGGGAGCGGCTTTCCCAGCAGCAGCTGAAGCCATCCCAGATAAAACAGTAAAATCGAATGGACTCGATATTTGCTTCCCTGGGGATCTGTGTGGGCTGTGGGATGCTCCAGCCTGTGCTCTGCAAAAGCTCGCTCCTAAATAAATCCACTTTTATCTACATGAAACAGCTGCCCCTTTTGCCCAGCTGTCGGGGACTCCAAAGGCTCCAGCTTTGCGTGTGAAAGATTTTCCTCCCACTGCAGGGTCGAGGGATGAGTAGCTCTTTATCATTCCTTTAATTTCATTTTTTTTAGGGGATTTTGTAGTGTTATGGCTCCTATTTGCTCTGGGAAGTACTGGGGGGGGCTTGGGCCCTTACTTTGCCCGGCAGCAAACATCCCAGCCCAGCATCCTTGGGGCTGGGTCCTGCGGTCAGGTCTAATTTTTATTCAGTTTGGTGCTTTTGAGTCACAGCTGGAGCTGCCTTTGAGAGCCATATCAACGTGTGGTAAATAGGGTGGCTTGCAAGGGGCTTTATTCCCCTTGCCCCTATAGCTTCATCCCAGGAGACAGCACAAGCAAGTGGCTAACGAGGCTCTGTCTATTTAGCATCTCCCCTGCATTTGTGTGCCCTTCCCCCTGCCAAATTCATTCTGTTTTTGCTGGATCACTAAACCACCCCTCGGCCTGGCTGCATCTGCAGAGGATGATGGACCACAAGCAAAGCTTCAGACCATCATCCCTCCCTGCCCAGGGGTGTGGGTCGGCATCGCTGGGCAGTGCAATTGCCCCGAGGTGATGCTCATCCTCACCTCCAGGAGGCAAAAAAGAGGTCCTTCTCACCTACGATCTCATTCTCCTCCAGGTCGATGGTCTCCAGGGTGGCAACTGCGGCCAGGGGCTCAGGGAAACGCCGAAACCTGTTTCGGGAGAGGTCGATGGCCCGGAGGTGCAGCAGGGAGGTGACCTCCTCGGGCAGGCGGTGCAGGTAGTTGCCTGCCAGGTTGAGCTCTGCGGGTCAGGGGAGGGAGGTGGTGGGATGAGGAGGGAGGGAAAAGATGGGAAAATAATTAATGCCTAGCTTAATTTTCAGCCTCTGTCCCCCATGGACTGCCAGGTCCAGCAACGGAATTCCAACTCCAACAATGGGAGTTCTTTTTCCTCTCGGTGGTTTGTCATTGTAGTTTTGCCTGCTGTGAGTGCTGCTTTTAGGAGTGATAAGTTTCTTGGCTTCCTCGGGCTTTCCTAATGAAACCCGTGCAGCATTTCACAAGCAGGGGCTGTAGAAATAAGCAATATTTCTTAGTGAAGTTGGTGCAATTCCCCCCACAATGGGCATTTGCCATGGCTTAAAGAGAGCGTTCCATCTTCACGTGCCTGAACCCCTCCTTGAGGTATAAGCAGAGTGGTAAGCAGAG
Source organism: Tyto alba (assembly GCF_018691265.1). NCBI lineage: Eukaryota > Metazoa > Chordata > Aves > Strigiformes > Tytonidae > Tyto > Tyto alba. The sequence continues at coordinate 38,039,816 of NW_024881261.1, read as the reverse complement.
TGGCGGAGGAAATGTATTTATATGTGAAAAATATCTATTCTGCTGAGTTCAACCCCCTGTGATGCTTGTCCTCCCCTGGAAATGAGCTCCTGTGGGGCCAGGAGCAGCACTCCTGCATGAAAGTCTGTTAGCTGTGGGAACAGGACCCCAAATCCTGCTGTCCCAGTGCCCTTCTCCAGTGACACAGGGCTTTCTGCTCTATAAATACCCATGCAAGCTGCCCTCCCCCTGCTAATACCTGGTATTTATAGGTCCTGCCTTGTCCAGGCTGGTGCAAGGCTGTCCCCAGCCCTGGGGCATTTCTCCCTTGCAACAGCCCTGCTGAAGCCTGGCACCTTCATCACCAGAGCGATTTGTTCACTGGTTTCACTTGGGAAACAAGACCTTTTTTCCCCCTCAGGGCTCTCCGTGCTGTCTAGAAGATGAAAATTGATTTCCTTTGCTCGATGTGTTTCTTTTCTCCAGCTTAGGGGGAGTTTTCACGGATGATGCTCCAGCTCAGTACAACACGGGAAGCCTCCCGAGCCACCCACCACGGCAGCACTTGCGCAGTATGTTGTACGAGCAAAACATTTGCTCTTAAAAGCTTCCAGAGCCCCAGGTGCTGCTGCAGGCATGCAAAGCCCTGGTTCAGTCCCCAGCATTCAAAACCCTGGCGCTGGATGCCCCAGGTGCTTACATGACCATGTTTTAGCAGGTTAGTTTCTGGCTGCTTTTGCTGGGCTCCACAGGGACGCGTCCCCATGGCATCAGCCATGCACTGATGACTGTTCTCATCTCCTGCAGTGAGTTGAGAGTGAGCAGCTATCACTGATGTCTCATGATGGGGGCTAATTAGCCAGCAGCAAGCCTTCTGCAGCCTGAAATGCCCCAACTCTGCCATGCACCATTATTCCCAGGCTGCCTTTCCTGTCCTCTTTTGTCCCCAGCCCCATCCTTGGCAGGAGATGGAGGTTGATGGAAGTGGCTGGAAGGTGGCAGGGCATGAGTTTGGGAGGGTGGGTGAGAGCAAAACCAGGGCCTTCTGCCTGCAAGACCTGGAAAGGGTAAAGCAAAACGGGTTTTGGGGGGTCTGAACTAGCACTTGGAATGAAGTGTGAGCACCGCGGAGCAAACACCGTGGTGGGGGGAAACTCTCCAGGTGCCGTGCCCCCTCTGCAGCAACCTGGGGGGCTCTTTGCTGGGTCCGGGGGTTTGGAAGTGGCTGTGGCGAAGCAGTGGGGCTGTCCCTTACCTCTCAGCTGGCTGTAGGTGGTGACGAATCGGCTGGTGAGGGACTTCAGCTCGTTGTTTGCCAGGGAGATGCGGTGGATCCCCTCGGTGACACTCCTCATGGCTTTGTAGATGCCGACGGGGAAGGTCATCAGCTTGCAGTTGGCCAGATCTGCCCCCGGAGAGACCCAGGCACCCAGCTGGGATGGAGCAATGCTTTCCATCTCATTTTCCACCCCTTCGTGATTGATTTGCCTGTCTGGGTGCTGCCACCCATGGGTGCCATAATGCCCCCCACCATACCCCTCTGCATCGCAGGGATCTTTGCAGTCACCTCCGCAGGCGCCCAGAGTTTGTTCCCATCAGGGATGCTGAGGCTGTTCTACCTTAGGTGTGGTCAACCTTAAATCACACTGCAAATACTTCCACGCTTCAGGGTCCTTCAGCAACCCCTCAGCCAGCCTGTCCATGTCTAATAACATCAGTGATCCCATTTCCTTACGGACCTAACCCCCCCGGGGGAGGTCAAGCATCACAGGGACCCTTCCTCCGCAGCTGATGGAGATGGAGCAGGGCTTTCCCTGGGCGTGCTCCCGGCTGGATTTCTCATGGTGACGGGTGCTTGCCCCATGGCAAGCAGCAGGGAGGGAAAAAGTATTTGACTGCGCTTCTCTCCCGTTGGCATTTTCGTTTTGCTCTGAGCTGTTTCTGTTTCCCCTCCCGGGACGTGCCAGGGAACGGAAACCCTGTGTCCCGGCCCCGGGATGCTCAGCCTGGGGTTCTGCTGCCTGCCCCCTCCCCGAAGCCACGGTGGGGGCTGCACAAGCTCAGTCCTCCCCCGCTTAGCGTCTCGCTCAGGAGGATGTCAAGAGACTGAGCGATGAAGCTCTGATTCTTGGTGTACGCTGGTTTATACCCCAGGGCTGGGAATCTAGCATGAATAAAAATGAGAGGCTTTCATCTCTCTCCTTTGATGAACTGCACGTGGGTCTTGGATATTAGCTAGAAAGAGGGAAATAGCAGAAAAACACCCAAATCTCACAAGGTAATGTGGGAAGAGGTCTGGCTCCCACCATCGCTTGCAAGGAAAGCAGTTATCCCTGGGGCATGTCCCATGGGATTATGTGCTGGTGCTGGGAACCTGCTCAAACTTCCATGGGGCTGAGCTGGGGGAGCCTTTCTCTTCCCCAGGCCTGCGGGAGCCTTGGGTGCAGCACCCAGAGGGGAGGCCAACCGCTTTTTTTAGATCGTGGCAGCAAAAAATAGAGCCCTGCTCCCGGATACCTGATCCTTTGGGCCCCGAGCAGGAGCTGAGCCGGAGCGCCAGGCTTACCGAGGGAATCCGTTTTGTTCTCCACGGTGTCGTTCACCTTCCTGGCCACCCGGGCCACCGCCTCGCCCATCCTCTTCTGCATGCGGGCGCCCGGTCCCGCCGGGGACACGCTTCGGCCGGAGGGATCCATGGCTGGAGGGAGAAACCAGTCGCTCCGGCCTCTCGGGAGAGGGATGCTAAAAATAACCAGCGGGATCAGCGTTCCCAGGGGAGGGAGGGAGGGAAGGAGGGAGGCTGTGCTGGGGCTGGCATGGCCCTCAGGGTAAAGAGATTCCCAGCTTTCCAGGGTGGTGCTTTTGGGAGATGGGGATATGTCCCCTTTCCTGGCTTGGGAGATGGGGATACGTCCCCTTTCCTGGTGATCGAGGGCTGGTGTGGCCCTCAGGGGAACAGGATTCTTAATTTTCCGGGTTGGTACTTTGGTATATGGGGATGCGTCCCCTTGCCCCTGCGGGTGGTGTAGCTGTTGGGGCGCGGGATTCCCAATTTTTGGGGGGTTGGTGGGTTTGGCATATGGGGTTGCATCTGCTTTGCCGGTGGCTTTGCTCAGCTCGGTGGCTTTGATCACCTCGGCTCAGCCAAAATGTTTTGGTGGAAGAAGCCATGCCCACGACAACGCCCGTCGGCTCTTTCCCCCCACCAAATCCCTCCCTCCCCTTCAAAAATTACTCTTCCCACGCCGGGAGTCGAACCCGGGCCGCCTGGGTGAAAGCCAGGAATCCTCACCGCTAGACCACGCGGGAGGGCGCGGGCAGCGCCGCCCACCCCCGCGCCTGCCCCCTGGCGGCGGAGCGCGGTTGCGCGTCGTGGGGCGCGGGGTGGGGGTGGGGGGAGGCGGCCATGAGCACGGGGAGGCGTGGAGTGGGGTGTGTGTAAGGGGGGGGGGGGGGGACACACGGGGAGGCGGGGGGGGGGGGGGGGGGGGGGGGGGGCGGTGCCCGCTCCGCGCCGCCTCCGCGGGGACAATAGTGCGGGGCCATGTCGTCCGCCGGCGGCCGCCAGCCCAGCCAGAGCCGGGCCATCCCCACTCGCACCGTGGCCCTCAGCGACGCGGGGCAGCTCCCCCCGGACTACTGCACCACCCCCGGCGGCACCCTGTTCTCCACCACCCCCGGAGGTAAAGCGCCGGGGGCCCGGCGGGGCCTGGCAGGGCGGCGGCGGGGGGGGGGAAGCGCTCCCGCCCGCCCGCCTCTCGGAAACGCCGCCTGTCGCGCCTGTATCGCGCCTATATCGCGCCTATATCGCGCCTAGTTGGCCTCAGAGCAAGCGCTTTTTTTGTTGTTTTGGTTTGTTTTTTTTTTTTTTTTTGCAACGGGGCGGTACCCCCCCCCCCCCCCGTCCCCCCCCCCACCCGCGGCGCGGGGCCCCGTGGGGTGTCGGTGGCGAGGAGCGGGCTCTGTGTGTGTGTGGGTGTGGGGCGGGGGGCGGGTGGGTGCCTTACCCCGTCCCACTTGGAGCATCCCTCACCCCGGGGGACAGCTTGGTACCCCGGGGGTCGCCGGGGGTGATTATCCAGCGCCTAATTATCGCCCACCGTGTGCCAGTTAAGTGTGGGCAGAGCTGGGGAGGGGGGGGGGGTGTGTGCCCCCCCCCCCCCCCCCATCCTTGGGCTGCGGCAGAGATCCTTGGCCAGGGCGCCCATCCCACCGGGAGACCCCCCCCAAAAAAAAGGGCCGGATTCTTACCACCCCCCCCCCCCCCCCGTCCTCCTCTCCAGGCACCCGGATCATCTACGACCGCAAGTTCCTGCTGGACCGCCGCAACTCCCCCATGGCCCAGACCCCGCCTTGTCACCTCCCCAATATTCCTGGCGTCACCAGCCCCGGCGAGGAGCCCAAAGCGGACGTCAACAACCTGAACCACCAAGAGGGGAAGCCATCCATGGGTAAAGGACCCCCCCGCGGTGGGATGGGGGGGGTGGGGGGAAGGATTTGGGGCGTCAGGGGGATGTTGACCCACCTAACGCTTCTCTCTCCTTGCCTCTCGCCAGGGGACGACGCTCAGTTCGAGATGGATATCTGAGCGGGAACCACGGAGAGGCAGCAACTCCCCACCCAGACCCTGTGCACACCCCGATTGGCTTAGCAGGATCTGTCCCGGCGAGGCGGAGGCGGCAGCGGACCCCGCCGGCGTCTCCCCTCCCCACCCGCTTCCCCCCCTCTTTTTGGGGGTTGAGACTCTGGCTTCACCCCCTTTCGCGGGTGACTGGTCCCAGCATGTGCCGGCCGGAGCATCCCTTCTGGTTCCGGCCCTAATTCCTCCTCCTCCACCCGCTGGCAGCCTCATCTCCACCGGGCTCCTTTTAAAAACGTCCCTTTGCCTCTTCTGCTGCCTCATGCTCCCCCCACCCCACCCCCCCCAAAAAATCCCACTCACCCGTTACCCCAAACCTCCCATTGCCGGCAGCTTGGCTGTCCGGAGCTGCGTCACTCCCTTTGCCCCTTCTCCCAGAAAATCTGGGCAGCCTCTCAGGAGAAGGGGGAAAGTGTCACTCCTAAAACCGAGTGCCCACTTGCACCCCGGGGAGGGGGTTTTTTTCAGTTTCCCCAGGACCTGCTGGCATTCGGTGGAGGACAGCGTTGGCAGCGCGTTCCCTTTGGTGCTCCGGGTGCCCACATCTCTCTCCTACCTGGATTTCTTGGCCCTTTGACTGGGGGCTGCATCCCCAGCCCTCCAGCCAGGACTCCAAGCGATGTAGCCATATGTTACAAAAAAGCCCTTGCTTTTATTTTTTTTTTGGTACTAAAAAGAGACACTTTACCAGCAACGCTTCTTTTTAAGGGCTGGGGACAAGCACCTCTGGGAAAGTGCTTTCTAGTGCTTTTTTTTTTTTTTTTTTTTAAATTAGTCCCCCTCCCCTTTTAAAATGTGAATAATACAGGAGCGATATCCCTCGGCGCCGTTGGTTGTCTCAGGAATAGCTGGGTGCCCCCGGGGAGGGGACGCGGGGGGCTCGCCGGTGACACGGCGCAAGGATGTGACGCTGCGGCCGGGGCGCTCCGGTGGTGGGGTGCTGGTGTCGGTACCATCCTCTGCTTGCTTTTGGCCCCCGGGCTCTCCCCGGCCAGGCCGTGCTGCTGTGGTTAAGAGCTTTCCATTTTCAACTCCCCGCCACCGGCAGCTCTCCCAGCCTGGCGCTTTGTCACCATCCTGCCCATATCTTGAAACATCCCCCCCCCCCCCCAGAAATGAGATTTATTTTTTCTCCTCCCTCGGTGCGGCTCTCACCTTGAAGAGCAGCATTTGGTGAGGGTGTTCGTGGCGGGGGATGCCGCGGCGGTGCTGTGCTATGCCCCCCCCCCCCAAATCCACCAGCCCCCACCCCCCTATTTTTATTTTTATTTTTTTTTACTACCTGTTGGGCCGTCAACAGCTCTGCAACCTTCTCAAGTGCCATTTTATCGGCCCCTCACCTGAGTGCCTGCTCCATCCATCCTCCCTCCCTCGCCGGGGTCATGTCCCCCCCCCCCCATTCCGGGGGGGTGGCTCTGCAGGCCAGGGACAGTTAATGCCCCTCACCGGCATCCGTGCTGCAGGCTTTGTGCACTTTCCGTCCGGTAATTTATTTCTCTAGGTGTGTTTGATGCAGGTCGGCGTGGCGGTGGGTTGCGAGCTCCCATCTTCCTTCCAGCTGCTTTTCATGTGAAGGGGATGGGGAGGCCTGCCGCTCTTTTTTTTGGGGGGTGGGGGGGGTGGGGTGGGGGGGTGGGGTGTGGTGTGGAAAGCCAAAAAACCCCAAACCCTAGGGAATGGGATGTCTCTCCCAGCCTTTCCCTTGCATGGGTAGCTCTCAGTGGGATGTGACGTGAACATGTAGCCGGCCGTTGTAGGCGCACGAGTGAGTGAGTGAAAGTAGAAATATGTATATGCGTGTGGGTGGGTGGTGATAAGACACACACAAATATATATATTATATATAAATAAATATATTTTCCTTAAAGCGAAGATCCGAGGAGGTCTGTTAGGTCCTTGGATCGAGGGAGCGGCAGGGGCGAGGACATCCTTTGCGGAGCGGGGACGGCCACCGTGGGTGCAGGGACCCTTCGCCCTCGGCACGGACACTCGTTTTAGGAAACCTGCTCTCCAAGCCAAAATTAAAAATAAAATAAAAAAAAAGGAAACATCCGAGGACAATTTATAGACAGGAGCCAGAGGGAAACCACTTGATTTTTCTAAATGCCCCCTTTCCTGAACTTTTGTCCCCATTCCTCATCCCAGCAACTTTCTCCCAGTTCTCTTTTATAACCTGGCTCGGGAGCGAAGAGCAGGGAGGGAGTGCCTAGCCTCGTCGGGGCAGCTCCTCTGCTAGTCAGGGTATAGATTTGGGATTTTTTACCGTCTCTTCAAGCAGGTGTTTGGGAGGAGAAAAGCTCTCACCAGTGGTTGCTGTTACAGTGAGATCAATAAAGATCTTGGTTCTATTAAATCGAGGTGCTGGAGGTTTCTTCTGACCATGATACGGGGCGTGGGGGAGATTTTCTCTTCCCTTCGGAGCAAATGCTGCCTGGGCTTTACTCTCCTAGCGGGTCAACCCTCCTTCCTTTATATTTTAGCTTTTTTCAAAATTGTTTTTATTTTTTTCCCTCTCAAGTTCTTTAGGTGAGTTGCTTTCCAAATTTTGAACTTGGAAAAAAGCAGATCCAGGCCCAGGACAGTAAATCGGGAGCGAGCCCCATCTTGCATCTCACCAGGCAAAACTCAGTGTTATAAAGAGCAGGGGACTGTCAAACCCAGAACCAACAGCCATGGGTTAATGGGGGACTCAACTGCAAAATTTCCTGTACAGAAAAATCGGACTTTAGCATAGAAATGTCTCCCATGTACAAAATTGCTGTGAATCGGTCATTTATCCTGCACCACCAGGTGCAAAAAACTTACTTAGACCTGAGCATCAAACAAGAGAGGTGCCAAAGGAAGTCCTGCTTGGGACATGTCCAAGCCAGCCTCCAAACCTGCAAATAAACCCTTGAACTTAAGCTGAGCTTAAACTGCAACCCCCCCCAAGAGTTTCCCGCATTGCTGCTAGAGGCATGTTTGCACCAGTCTGGGGGGTACCCCCCCCCGGTGACCCCTTCCAGCTGATGCCAAGAGGAACGTACGCCAGCCCACGGCACCCGTCCCCGCCTTGCGAGCGCTGGGCAGGTTTCCGAAATGTTGGCTGCCCTTCTCTCGGGCCGTCGTGTAAACTGGGGTTTAGCTGCTGGGAGCTGCAAAGCTGCTACAGCAAAGCCAAAGCTGTCCCTGAGGGCCCTGATGGACCTTCACAGCCCCAAGCAGCCTCACCTGGGGTCCCCCCAGCTCCAGGAGCGCATTTAAGCCCAGCCCCTGGCCTGGTGGCATCCCCCAGCCCATGCTGTAGCCTTGGTTGCCCCATCTCTTCTGCTTCTTCTGGGGGGGGAGGTCACAGCCCCAGCTCACGCCCTTGCAGGGAGGCTGTGCTGGTGCAGGTGTGTTGCCACAAATTGTCCTGGTCCAGGACAATGGTCACTTTAATTATACATACATACATACATACATACATACATATATATATATATAAAATATATATATATAAAAAATATATAAAACATTATTGTTATAAATTTTTAATTATTATATTTTTTAATTCTCCATTTTTATCCCCCAAATTGACATCTAGAAACTCCCCTTGCCCTAAGGAGCGCACCAAAATCAGGGCTCCCCACGCGCACGCACCTTGCTGCAGGGACTTTGGAAGGCAGGATTTCAAAAAAAAAAAAAAAAGCACCCCAAAATTCAGGAGGAAAACTGTTGTCGCTCCCCTAAGTTTGGCATCGCCTGGGCAAAGCCAAACCCAGAAGAAGGGAGCTCCCAAACGCCTCATCAGCATTTCTTTTCATCTTGCTCCTCTTCTCTGCACAGACGCTCCAAAATTCGCTAACATTTCAGAATCAAAAAAGAGCAACCCACGATCCACCGCTCCCATTCAGTGGCAGAAGGAAAAATGTCTTATTTTTATTTTCTTTCATTTTTTTTATCAGTACCATGAGCTATAGCTATATAGACATAGTTTTAAACCAAGGAGCAGCAAAGTCAGACTCTTTTTGTACCATCCACTCTGTATGGGGGGTGGATCTGAGAGCAGCAAAAGCCTTTTTCCCCCCTAGTAGGAAGGATGCTGCAGGGGGGGTGGAAGGTGCTGCAGGGGCTGCTGCAGCAGCCAGATCCTGGGGGCCCCCAATTTTTGTGGGTGTCTCAGCAAACTACCAGAAACTCTCCCCCAGCCCCGTGACACCCCCTGAAAGTGCATCGCTTGGGGACACAGACACCGTGTGTGAAATACCGCAGTGGCACGCCGCATTCCCAAACGGCCCGCGCCCGCTTGGCTGAAGCCAGGAGGGAGATGCCCAAGGGTGCCACTGACCCGGGTTTGGCGGGGGGGACAGGGGTGGGGGGCCCTTGCCCACGCCCGGCGTGGTCCTGCCATGACCTCCCGTGGATGCAGGCGCATATTGCAGCAGCAGCAGTGCCTGCGCTCTGCCGGGAGCCCGGGGCAGAGCCGTCACTTTGCACTCTTACCTGGTTTATTATTAAATTATTATTATTAAATTATTTTTATTACTATACTCTTGCTACATGCGCTTCTCTCCAGCCTGAACCTGAGTTAAAAAGTGGGATGTAGGAGGGGGGGGGTGGAGAAGGCAGCAAGGAACCCCCCTCCTTCAGAGCAGGCACTGCTGCTGGTGCAGAACACGCCTGCTGCACGGTTGCTCCTTCCTGCAGTTTCTCCCCAAATTCAGGGTTGTTTCTTACCTGAAGTCTCTATTAAGGGGTGCCTAAAGCCTGTCAGGGCACAAAAGTCTGGAGGAAAGCTGTGTCGCTTGGAAGCAGGCAGCAAGGCTTTTTAAAAAATGAAAGAAAATAAAAATAAGACATTTTTCCTTCCGCCACTGAATGGGAGTGGTGGATCGTGGGTTGCTCTTTTTTGATTCTGAAATGTTAGTGAATTTTGGAGCGTCTGTGCAGAGAAGAGGAGCAAGATGAAAAGAAATGCTGATGAGGCGTTTGGGAGCTCCCTTCTTCTGGGTTTGGCTTTGCCCAGGCGATGCCAAACTTAGGGGAGCGACAACAGTTGTCCTCCTGAACTTTGGGGGGCTTTTTTTTAAAAAATCCTGCCTTCCAAAGCAAGGTGCGTGCGCGTGGGGAGCCCTGACTTTTGGTGCGCTCCTTAGGGCAGGGGGAGTTTCTAGATGCCAATTTGTGGGATAAAAATGGAGAATTTAAAAAAAAAAAAAAAAGAAAAAAATTGATAACATTTCCATTTAGGACTGAAGCTCTTAATTGATAGTGAGCTGTAAATGAACCAAACCAGGGTAATTTTACACGCCGCAGGGTGAATGAAACCTTGGTTGGATTTATAGCTCTTGATTTGAGCTTTAAACCGGAGTAGTTGCCGTCTGAGTGTGTGACCGCTGGGGTCTGCCCTGTGGCATTTGGCTGTAAAATTCAGCAGAGCGTCTCGGGAAGGGATATTTTGGCTGAGCCGAAGGCCAGGAGCCTGGCTAGTATCTAAGATCCCGATTAACAAACTTTCCACCCCTGCTTTCCAGCCGTTACCATTTTCGGACTGCCTCTGGGCTCCGTTTACATTCCTGGCCCTCCTTTCCAGTGCTGGTGAATGTGTTAATGCTGTTTTTCTCTTTTTCCTTCAGCCTGTTGGTGTCCTATAAATACTGATTCGACAGTGCCTTCCGGAGCGGCGCGGTGGCCATGGGTGGTGCTGGGTGCGAGCGAGGCTGTAGCACCGGGGGCGTTGGGGGTCTTGGGGGGCGGTGGGGCTGGGGTCCCCCTAGATGGGACCCTCTGAGGGCTCGGAGGTCAACCTAAGTGAAATGGGGGGCAGGCAGCGAGGAGCTGAGGGAATTGGGTTTTTGTGGATTAGCTAAAATAGCATCTTCCTGCGGCGGCGGCTGCTGGCGGCGAGGGGAGCCTGAAGTCATCGCACGGCTTTTCTCAGTGCTGCGGTGGAAACCAGCAGAAGATGAGCAGAACTTGGTGCTGGTACTGATAGAGCCGTCGGAGGAGCCCACCGTGGTGCCTGCACGTGCTGGGGAGCAGCCGGGCGGGCAGCAGACCTCGTTTCCCCAAGGCAATGTCAGTGGCCTGAGCAAGGAGGGATTGCTTTGAGACCTGGAGGGCCTGGAAACCGCCCGCGGTGTTTCAGAGGGTGCTTCCAGACCTACACCCTCTCCGCCAGGCCCCAAAAACCTCCCGCAAGGTGGGAGGACCAACCCTGGAGGCTCTGCAGACGGCTTGCTCTTCGGCCGGGCTGCTGTGAAAGGGGATGCCGCGTATCCAGCTCCCCGTAGGGCAGCCGCTTCCCACCCCACCTGTGGCTATTGGCCCCGGGACCTGCTAGTCCAACCACGTCGGGGAGAGGAGATGTGTGGGGCTGTGGGGAGGGGTGTGTGGGGGGGTATGTCCCTCTCCAGCAGGCTGCGGGGAGGCTTCAAATCAGCAGAAAGTACAGATTCCTCTGGAAGCTTCAGCGCTCAGCCTGCTTGGCAAAGTTGTGCTAATTGCTTGCAGAAGCGAGTGCTGGACCTTGACTATCGCTGTGTGAGTTTTGGGGAGCAATCCCCCCCTTGGCATGATAAAGCAGGGGAGCAGGGGTTCTCTGCAGACCATTTAACACCAGTGCCAGCCTGGATCCAGCAGCATCCCTCGTCCCTGGGCCCCATCGCACACATCCCTCCCTCCCCTTCCATTTCTGGGAAGGAAAAGGGCATTTTGGGTTTGGGAGGTGCAGGCAGTGCCTCGGTGCTCCTAAAACTGCTCTTGTCTTTCTGAACTTGGCTGGGGTGGGGGCATCTGCCAGTCTGTCCCAGGGGTTGGCACCAGGAGGGGATGTGAAGGATCAGTGTGGCTGGGGGGGGCTGTGTGCTGGGGGGTCCCCGGGGGAACGGGTGCTGTGGCTGGGTCATGCTGTGTGCCAGGGGGTCCCCTCAGGGATGGGTGCTGTGTCTGGGGGGGGACGTGCTGTTTGCCAGGGGGTCCCTGAAGGGATTGGTACTGTGGCTGGGTCATGCTGTGTGCCAGGGGGTCCCTGAGGGTATGGGTGCTGTGTATGGGGGGGGGGTGCTGTTTGCCAGGGGGTCCCCTCAGGGATTGGTACTGTGGCTGGGGGGGGGGGCTGTGTGCCAGGGGGTCCCTGAGGGTATGGGTGCTGTGTCTGGGGGGGGGATGTGCTGTTTGCCAGGGGGTCCCCTCAGGGATGGGTGCTGTGTCTGGGGGGGGGATGTGCTGTTTGCCAGGGGGTCCCTGAAGGGATTGGTACTGTGGCTGGGGGGGCTGTGTGCCAGGGGGTCCCTGAGGGTATGGGTGCTGTGGATGGGGGGGGCTGCTGTGTGCCAGGGGGTCCCCTCAGGGATGGGTGCTGTGGCTGGGGGGGGGGGTGTGCTGTGTGCCAGGGGGTCCCCAAGGGCATGGGTGCTGCGGGTGGGGGATGCTGCATGCCAGGAGGTCTGCGGGGAGGATGGGTGGCTGCATGCCGGGGGGGGGGGGGCCATGAGGATGCAGTGCTGTGGCCGGGAGGGGGGGGTCCCCGCGGGGCCTTGGGGTGCAACGTGCTGTGGCACCGCGGCGGGGGCGAGCCTCGGAAGGGGGTGGGGGGGAAGGAGGGAAGGATGTGGGGGTGTCTTGGGGCAGGGGGGCGGTGCTCGGCTAAGCCGTCGGGCGCGGCGTGGGAGCGAGAGGGGCAGCTCTGCCCCTCCTCCCGCTCCGCCTCCTCCTCCTCCTCCTCCTCCTCCTCCTCCTCCTCCTCCTCCCCCTCCCCCTCCTCCCCCTCCTCCTCCTCCTCCCCCCCGCCGAGGCTCCGGCGGTCGGGGCGGCCGTGGGGCTCCGCTCCCGCCGCCCCCATGGGGCCCCCGACGGCGCGGCGTGGGAGCTGAGCCCGGACACGCCGCCAGGTACCTGCATCCCCAAACCCCCCAACCCCCCCCCTCACCCCACCCCACGGCACCGGTTCCCCCGCTCATCCCCTCCCCGAGGTCGGGGGGTGGGGGTCTCATTTCCCAGCTGGGTGCGTGGGGGATGGGGATGGGGGGGGCAGGCTCACCCCTGGGGTACCGGCTTGGAGCCGGATGGCACCTCGGGGGTGCTCCCCTGCCACACCAGGGCGGGGGGAGGTTTGCTACCATCCAATCCCCCCCCCCAAATCGGGAAATGGGGGGGCAGGTGCTGCTCCTGGGAGCAGCTTTCCTCCCGTGGGGCCCCGGGGTGTTGGTTGGGCAGGGATCCCCTCGCCCCAGAGCCAAAGCGGGGGGCGGTGGGAAGAAGCTTTATTTTGCCCCAAGAACACAAACCCCCGCAGCGTGGGCACGAGGTGCCCGAACCCCGGCGAAGGAGGGTTTGTCCGCAGCCAACGCTGGGCTTCAAACCTCTAGAAAATAGACGGATCGCTAGTTTCAAGGCCCAACACCCTCCCCGCGGCATCCTCCCAGGTCTTGTGCCTTTGCAGTCCTGTTTCCTATTTAAAAGGAGCTTTTTCCTCTCCCTCTTGCTGCCTGGAAGCCAGCCCCGCAGGAGGCTGACCCAGGCGGGGAGCCCAGAGCGGCTGGCTGTCGGTGCCGGCCCGTGCCCGCTGCGGCTAGAATGCTCCAAAGTAACTTTTGGGGGTTTGCATCCCTCACACCCCCCCCCCCCCCAAAAGCCATCTGGGGAGCAGGCTCTGAAACGGGAGCTGTGGGATCGCTCCCCCGCTGGAGGATGAAGATGGAGGAGGAGGAAGGGGAGCAGACGTAACCGCTGTCCCTTCCCTGCTCGGGGAGCATCCTGCTCTGGGGTTTGGCTCCGCAGCCTCCCGTTTAGGGAGCAGGAAGCCTGGGATCCCTCAGCGATGCCTTTCCCACTGCCCCGTACACGCCGGAGACGTAGCAGAGCCTGGTGGGCTCCCGTCCCCGTCTAGGACAGGGTCACCCGTGTAGCCCGGGCAGAGCCAGGACGCGAAGGATGCCCTAGGAGGAAGGGCTGCCAGCTCTCGCTGAGCTCCTGCCCAGCATCTCTAGCTGCTGGGGCTGAAAACTTCCAGAAACCGCATCCAGGCTGCATTTCCTATGGCTGCCGGACTTTTCCGGACCCCTTCCTCTACCCTTTCCCCCAGTGCATCGCTCCTCTTAGTGCCGTGGGGGGGAGGCGATCACCACCTCTTCTCCCCGCAGCCGTGGCACTCGTGACATCCCAAGCTCTGTCCTGTTTGTTAACCCACCCGGGGTGGGGGTGGGCAGCGGGTTTTGGGGTGGCTGGGCTGGGAGCAGGCAGGCGTGCAGACAGCGGTGGTGGGACATTTCCTTCCTGGAAGGCAGGAAGTGATTATGTCTTTTTCACGAATGACACGGAGCCTAAAAATAACTGGCAGGTCTCTGTTGTGAGCGAATACCCCCTGGGATTTGCTTGATTTTGCTTTATTTGAGAGAGTGGGGTGGGGGGGAGAAGGCGGCCCAGGAGAGCGAGCTCCGGCAGCTCCTGCGTGCAAAACCACCGAGCGTGCAAAAAGGCGCGTGTGCGACGGCGGGCGCTGAGTGCGCATAAGGTGCCGCTTGTCTTGCAAAAGGTGTGGTCTGCAGCTTTGAAAAGCGGCCCCGTGTAAATGGAGCCGTCCCATCGCTCCGCCAGCCTTCCCCGGCTGGGAGGGGAGCCGGTGGTTAGCTATGAATAGCACAAAATCATAGCCCTCGCCTTCCCGAAACGCCCTGGCCGGGCTTCTCGTGGCGCTGAGCCTCCCCCGGGGGGGGGGGGGGTGGGGGGGTTGGGAGCGGGGTGCTGCGCCGTGGGTGCCACTCCGGGGTCCCCACCCTCGGGGATCCCCCCCACCTTGCCGCTGGCCAGAGCGGGGTCACGCCGCAAAAACCTCCTGCGGGCAGGAGGTGGAAATAGCACAGGGTGAAAAATTCGGTGGAGGGGGTTTGGGCCGTGGCGCTTCCTGGGGAGTCGGGGGAGTATTTGGTGTTGGAGGAAAGCTCCTCTGCAGGATGGTCATCTCTTTGGAGATGCCCCTGGCCTTTACCTCCATCCTTCATTTTTTTTTTTTTTTTTTTTTTTTTTTTATTTGCACTATTGAAGGGAAACTCTTCAGTAAGCGTGCTCGCGGACCTTGAAACCGCTGGCAGTGGGCTGACGGCACAAACGGCAGTGCTGGCGCTTGCAAATCAGGGCTTTGTTCCTCTTTCGTTGATGCTCATTGATAAAACCCCTCACTTCAATAGCAGGCGGCCTGAGCGGCTCCCGCCTGCCCCTGAGCCGCCTCTCGCCTCTTGGCCCTGTGGAGCAGCACCCTGGGGACCGGCCTGATGTGCGAGGGGACCTGCTGGGGGTCTTTTAAAAAAATGCGTTACAGGAGGTTTTTTGGAGGGGGGAGGGTGCTTGTGGTAGCTGCTCATCCAAAGGGCATCCTGCACCTGGGCTACTGTTAGCCGTTCCAGGTGGGCTCTGAGCAAAGTCGAGGGGGCTCAGCCAAAAAAGCCTTGTCTGCTTTGTATCCTGCTAACGAGACACGTTTATATCTTAATTCATGCAGCGCTCAGGCTTTGCCAAGTGAGGAAAGTTTGACGCTGGTGAGTAATTATTCACTGTAAACCAGGTTTGGGAGCAGGGGCTGCCACCTGGGTACCTCTCCCAGTACCTCCCGACGGGTACCAGCATCCTCCCCATCGGTGGCCGCCTTCGTGGCGGGGCGCGGAGTCGCGCCCACATCTCTGGGGTGATGTGCCTGGATGCCTTCTTTTTCCCCGTCCCCTCCCCGCCCTGCGGTCTCAAACAGCTTTCCCTGACTTCAGGGTAAGGATTTTTACACCGAATAACTAAAAGCGGGTTGGTCACGTGGAGGACGGGGGATGTGGCACGCTGTTTTCTGCCAAAAGGCAGGAGTGCGCTGTGGGGGGGGGAGGATGTGAAACGCCGGGTCCTCGTTATCCCGGTGCTCCCGCTCGGATGGGGGGGAAGGCATCCCACTGATGCTTTCCCCTCCTCCCTGGCAGATGCTGGTGGTGGAACACAGGGCACATGGGGATCGGCAGCACTGATCTCGGCTCAACTGAGAAACACTTCTGTACTTTCTAGGAAATGCTGCTTATTGAGCTGTATTTTTGGCCGTTGGCGCCGGCTCTCCGAGTAGCCCGTAGCCCGTGAGAATGGAGGGTGGTTGCTTTTGCTCCGGCTTGTAAAATCAGAGCTGTCTGCTGCAAAGTTGCCTTTCGAAAGCCTTTTCCTCCCCGTTGCAAAGTGCTTTTGGGTTGGTTTAAGGCATTCTGGGCCGCGTTGCTCATCCCTGCCCTATTTCACCCTTGCGGCTTGGTGGTTGAATGACGCGTTCCAAATAAACCACGGCTTAATATGTTATTTCTCACCTTTCCTTTTGTTTTATTATGTTTTTTTAATAAGCCCAGCTACTTCCTTCCGGCATCACCTGGAACAACAGGAGCCTGGTTCCCACACAGCCTATGCTCCAGGATATCTCCCGACACACGCAGGCTCCACCAGAAAAGGGCTTGCTGTTTGTGTATTATTTTATTTTCACTGTTTTTTTTGTTTTGTTTTGTTTGGTTTGTTTTTTTGTGTTTTTTTTGTTTTGTTTTTTTGGTTTGTTTTTTTTTTAAAAAAAGTGGGTTAAAGAGCACATCGGGGCGGGGGGCTTGTCTCCAGTGCTTCCTCCGGGGCTCGGTGATGCCCCTCCGGCAGCGCCGGGGCTTCCTGCCGGCCGTCGCGGTGTTTCCTGCCTCCCTGCTTGGGTCAGCCGTGCCAGGTCCCCCCCCAGGTCCCTCACGGATGCTCTCTCAGTGCCGAAAAGCTGCTAGGGCTCCTCTGCACCCAGGGAAGGGATGGATGCGTTAGGAGGATGCTGCGATAGCTGCTGCTTCCCGAAGGGCTTTGCATTTTATTAAAAAAACCAACCAAACAACAAACCAACCCTATAAAATAACCTGAGGATGCACAGAGGGAGATTTATTTGATTGATTTCCTGCTGACAATGAGGCGGCCGGGCAAGTGCATGCTTCCTCCTCATCACGGTAGCCGGGGCAGATGCATCCTGCAGCTGCAGCCTGGCCACCCCCTGCTATATTTAGTCCATTGTTTGCTCCGGCTTTGAGTCCTCGCCAGGTCCCTGGCCACGGGAATAACCCCCGTGCTGGGCGGCGGGACAGAGGAGCGGCTCGGCGAGGCGGGGAGGTGGCGGGGCTGAGCACCGTACATCATCGTGGCTTATGTGGGAGAGGCTGCGGAGCCCGTGCGTCATCTTTTGGGATGCTCAGGCATCATCCCGGTGCTGTCTGCTGCTCCTCTGGCGTTCTCCATCCACCCCGGGGCTCAGCGGCGCTGGCTGCACCGGGAGAGGGACTGCAGGGGAACGGAAGCATCCACACGTTGCCCACGCAGAGGTTCTGCTTTCTCATTAGGCAGTGGGAATAATTAACCGGCCGCTGCTGGAGCTTTGAATTTAGGCAAAACACCTGGAGAAGAACAGGGCTGGTTTGTTTGGGCTGGATGTCCTCTTGCAGGGTGTCGGTCCTTTTGGCGGCTGAGGAGAAAATGGGCTCTTTGTTAACGAGCCACAGCCACAATTTATCTTTCAGGTCCCTGAGGTTGGGGTTGTGAGTGCCAGGGAAGGGGATGAGCTGGCTGGGTGAGTGTTTCTGGGGTTTGTCCCTGCGCCCCTCGCCTCGGGGAGAAGAGGCAGGCAGGAGGCAAGGATGCTGCGCAGGGGATTTTGTCTCTGCATCCTCCCTCTCTTAGGAAGGAAACCCATAAATACGGCGTCACGCAAGGGAAGGGATGCTCAAAACCATCTTGCCCCGGCTGATGGCTGACACTATCATAAAATCCATGTGGATGGCATCTGAGCCTCCTAAATTTCTCATAGTGTCATGAGAACAGAGCAAAGCCCTAACAGCTCAGCTGATTTTTTGGGAATAACTCATCTTAACATTACAGGCCGAGATGTTGGATGCAGCAAGATTCTTTTAAATACTGGTAAAATAATAAAACTGCTACTTTTTTTTTTTTTTTTTTTTTTTTTAGTTGTGGGCCTAAGCACCTGCTTAGCGTTTGCTAAATGTGTTCAACTATGGGGGAGAAAAAACCCATGATATTTGGTCTAATCCAGAGCCCTTTGGTAGGCTGGTCCCTGGGCTCCTGCCCCGCTTGGCTGGCCTATGATGGTGGCTCTGTTGCATTTCTTCTCACGGCAGCCACCAGCAATATTTGGAGGAGTTTTCAGGCAAAATAATTTTCTCTGGTTTCCTGGGTTAGGGTTTTGCTTCCCCACCCATCCCATTTTGTGTCCCAGCTTGCAGGTTGGGCACTGGGAGGGTGTAAACCTTCCCTCTCCCATCGGATGCAGCGGTACCAGTAAATAGCTGCTCCTGTATGGGTAACACCAGCACTTCCCTCTTCCCCTGGCTTTTTAGAGCAGTTCTCGTGGTTGCCCAGAGCACTCATTTTGGGTAATTTCGGTACTTTTCTAGAAGATGCTTGCTTTTGCTGCCCAGCCGAGGCGGGGGAAAGAAGCTGAAATGTGATTTCCTCTCTCCATTCATTTTGTGGTTTGAAAGACCACTTCCAAAGCTACCCCGCATCTTTTATGTCTGTTATTTGCTGATGTGGTTTGTCAGGCAAAAAAACCATCCCATGGGGATTGACGGTGAAGGTGGGTGACTGCAGTGGGGGGGCAGAAGGACGAAGGAAAGAGAGAAGCTGCCTGCGCCTGTCTGCAAGTTGGGGGGGGTGAGTTTCTGTCCCGTGGCGTGGGGATGCTGGAGCAAAGCCAAAGGGATTGGTACGGCTCGTTGGGCTGCACTGGCTGCTTTTGAAAGGATGCACCGATTCTGAGCAAAATAAGGACAAAAAAAAAAAAGTGTCCTGGCTGAATGCCCCACTCCTGCTCACTGGCTGAGCTCTCCAAAGCCATGAGCGCCTGCTCTGAAACACTCAAAACCTCCCTATATGTTGTTGCTTTGTTTTGTTTTTATTTTTACCATGACACTGTTTATGTGAAAGCAAAGCATAAGGGGACTTGGAGAAATGGCACTGGCCTGAAACAGCTGGGTTGGTTTCCTCCCCCCTCCCTCTCGTGTGTAAAAGAAACCAGGCTGCCTAATGGTGCAGAAAATTCATGGTAGAGCAACAAGTTTTTTGTAGAGCAGGGAAGGAAGATGGGGAGGAGGGGAAAATCTGTGTTGGGGCACGGCAGTCTCGAAATAGCACATTTTCCGGAGGCTTTTCCCCCCTCTTGAAGCATTTGCAGCTGCTGGGGGCATCGCGTTCCCCGGGCTTGCAGTAAGGGACCGATGCTGTACGGCTTGCAAGGCAGGAGGAGCAGCTGCAAAAGCATTTGTAGGGCTGGGTTAAAGCCACCCCGGGTTTCCCAGCGCTGTGCATCGCCGCCGAGCAGGTACCGTCTCCCTTTGGATGCTGCCAGGGTTATTTATTCCCCGTGCATATCAGTACAAAGGAGATTTGATTTGGGACCGTCTTGGTAGGGGTGGGCAGAGGTTGTGTTGGTTTTTTTTTTTTGGTTGTTTTTTTTTGTTTTTTTTTTTTTTTTTTTCCAGGCTACCCCCTTGCCATCTCTCACTTCATTTGGTTACCAGGATCCGGCCCTGGCTGGCGCAGACAGTCGGTGCATTGTCCTGGACTGGTCGAGTGTGGCAGGATGCTCCTGGCCACCGCCAGCCCCCCCCCCCCCCTCCCTCCCCAGGGCTGGCTCTTTTTGCTTTCATCCTTCTTTAGGGATGGGCTCCCCAGGGGGGTGGGGGGCGGGAGTGGCTCTGTTTCTCTGTTTTTGGGGTCCTCCCACCTGCCCTGGGGGAGACGGCGCTCCTCCAGCATGGGAATAACTGGCTGCTTTAAAGGCAGCTTTCAGATTTGCTCATTAATAGCTGGAGGAAATCCCTCATCCTGCTGCCCCGAGGCTCCCGGTGCAATCAACGGGGTTTCTCAGCACTGCAGGATTATTTATTGCTGCGGAGGGGGGGGGAGGCACCTTTCCTCCTTGCCGCCTCCCCCCCCCCCCCCCCCCCCCCCCGGCTACTCCTCTGCTCACACACGCGTTGACACGCGTGTGTGCGCGCACACGTACGCACAGCCTGGACCAGGGGGCAACCTCCCCGAGCCCCGCTCGCTGCTCCAGGCACGCTGGGCACCTCCTAAATCCTCAATTACTAAATATTTAGTAATATTTACTTGCTGTTCAAGCGTTTTCCGCCTGGGGAGGGACCCTGGAGCGCTTCGCAGGCGCTGGGAAAACCGGAGGATGAGGCTAAGGGCTGCGCCGCTGCGTCCCTCTGCAGTGCCATCTGTTGACTCAGCAGATTAGGGGGGGGTGGGGGGGCTGAATCCAGCGTTTTGCCTTTTTTTCCCTCCCCCCCCCCCACTCCTTATCCCTGCTTTCAGCTCCTCCACGCCCGGACCCTCCCGGATGGAGGGAGCCACATGGCAGGCAGGGAGGAAGAAAACCTTTTGCGGGAGTGGGAGGGAAAGGGCTGGCTTAGCGTTTCTTCCCAAATGGGCCTCTCCTCGCCTGGCTGTTGGTGGGGGGGGGGTGTGTGTGTGTGTGGGGGGGTGTGTGCGCGCCCTGCGCCTGCCCAGGATTTGCCCTTCCTAAAACGGGAGCGGCTGGGGAGGCAAAAAAAAAAAAAAAAAAAAAAAAACCCAAACCAAAAAAACAAAACCCAAACCAAAAATTTCTTCCTCCCTCTCCTTCCCTCCTTGTTTTCCCCACGGTTGCTGCCCCCCCCCGCCGGCCCCATCCCGGCGCAGCCGCCCACAGATTATGGGTACGACGGCCAGCGCGGCGCCGCAGGCAGTCTCGGCATCCCCCCTGGAAAGCGGGGCGCCGGGCGACGGCAGCATGGAGGACCAGCGCTCCCTCAGCATCCACTCCTTCCAGACCTTGGGGCTGCACAACAGCAAGGCCAAGTCCATCATCACCAACAAAGTGGCGCCCGTGGTCATCACGTAAGTCCTCAGCAGCCTCTTGCAACTCCAGACCTCCGTTTTGCTCCTTTTTTTGTTTGTTTTAATCGTTAACGATGCCGTTATTTTTTTTTTCCTTCACCTACCCGCACGTGGCTTTTGCAGGTACAACTGCAGGGAGGAGTTTCAGATCCACGATGACCTGCTGAAGGCCAACTACACGGTGGGCCGCATTTCTGAGGCCACGCTGGAACACTACCTTGTGCAGGTGAGCACCGCCGCCACCCCCCACCGAACCCGTTTCAGCCCAGGGTTTGGGGACCTCGAGGGTTTTTTGGGGCTGATTTTGAAGA
Source organism: Tyto alba (assembly GCF_018691265.1). Taxonomy (NCBI): domain Eukaryota; kingdom Metazoa; phylum Chordata; class Aves; order Strigiformes; family Tytonidae; genus Tyto; species Tyto alba. The sequence continues at coordinate 38,018,993 of NW_024881261.1, read as the reverse complement.
TCGCCAAGAAAAAACCCACTTTTCTTCCCGGCTCCCTTCAAGCCTGCTTGCTCAAATCCACTTATTCCCCATCTTCTCTCCGCCCATCTTGTTTTGCAGGGGAAATATTTCATGGTCAGGGACGTATATGGCAAATTAGATGTCTTGAACACTACCGGCAGCTGCGGCGCTCCCAATTTCCGACAAGCCAAAGGAGGTTATGCCGTGTTCGGCATGGGGCAACCCAGCCTCAACGGCTTCAAGCTCGTGCTGCAGAAGCTTCAGAGAGAGGGCCACAAGGTTGGTGGGAGGGTGGCAATCGGGGTGGAAAAAGGCAGGAGAGCTTTTGGGCAGCCTCTCCCCCTCTTCGCAGGAGTGTGTCTTCTTCTGCGTCCGCGAGGAGCCCGTGGTTTTCCTGCGGTTGGAGGGGGACTTTGTGTCCTACACCCCCCGGGGCAAGGAGAACCTCCATGAGAACCTCCAGCGCCCGCAGCGGGGGCTGCGGGTGGAGAGCCTGGAGCTGGCCATCCGCAAGGAGGTGAGGTGGGCCGGCGGGTCGGGGGGGTCATCACCCCAGCGATAACGGGGTGCCTGCATCCCTCCCCCACCCTGGCTCAAAAGAAAGAGGAGGAGGTGAGCCCAACGCATGGGGGGGTGTGGGGGTGTCTCCTCTAGATCCACGACTTCGCGCAGCTGAGCGAGAGCGTCTACTACGTCTACAGTGACATCGAGCGCTTGCGGGACGAGCCCCACGCCGTGCGGGTGCAGTGCGAGGAGGACATCCAGGTGACGGAGGAGGTCTACCGCAGACCCGTCTTCCTCCTGCCCTCCTACAGGTGCTGCCCTTCCTCCTCCTCCTCCTCACACGGGGTCGGTGGCTTTGCTTTTTGCAAGCTGGGCTCTTGATACCCTCTGAAGCTGCGTGTCCTCTGCCGCTGTGGGGACGAAGCCCCCCCCCCCTCCCCTTCACGGCCCTATCCCCCCCTAACAAGGGCTGTCCCCGTGCCCGGCAGGTACCACCGGCTGCCCCTGCCCACCGAGGGAGCCCCTTTGGAGGAGCAGTTCGACGCTTTCGTCCGCTTCCTCAGGGTGAGCCGAGGGAAAAACACCTGGGCTGGGGGGCCACGTCGGGTTGGGATTTGCTCCTGCGCCGTGTCGGGAGCGCGACTCCTCGAGAGCATCTTCTTCTGTCTTTGGCTTGAGGGCGCCTGTGCTTGCGGTTGCATCCCATTCCCATTTCTGTTGACCCTGCTGGAGAAGTCCGCGTTGTCCAGCTGCTTGTCCCTGCCTCTGGCTGGAGGTGACCATCCCTTGCCCACCTCCCAGCGTCCCTGCGCAGGTGGCTCTTCCCTAAACGGGTTTGGGAGAAATGATCTGGATTTGGTGCGAAGGCTTTTGGACGGCAGGGCTTCTCTGTTTAGTCTGGGAGATAAAGTCTCAGCGACTTGGGGGCTGGTGGTGGGAACATCTCCAGTGGGGTGGACAGGCCAGCGTCCACCGGCAGCTGGAATGTAGTGGACGGACCACCCGCTGTGTTGTCCTGGTCCATCCACACCATTCCCTGAGCAACACGGAGATGCCACCAACCCTTCCGTGCCCGGGCAGGGCCATCACCTCCACCCCAGCCATGGCGGTGGCAGACCTGGCTCTCCTGGACGCCCCTGTGGTCCCCATCCCTCTGTCCCTCCCTCCTAGGAGAGCCCCAGCCTGCTGCTGCGGGACCCCGGCAGACCCCCTCCAGCACTGCTCTTCGGCTGCCAGACCGGCGTGGGCAGGACCAACCTGGCCATGGCCATGGGCACGCTCATCCTCCACCACCACCGAGGAACCACCCAGAAGCCCGAGTAAGTGGGGCAGCCCCCGGGCTGGGGATGGGGCGGGGGGGATGCCTGTGCCCCTGAGGCTGGTTTGACCTCCTTCTTCTCCCACCCCAGCCTCCCCCACCCGCCTAAAACATCTCCCAGGGACAGGCTTCGGGTCATCCAGACCTTCATTGAGATGGTCCCCAAAGGCCAGCAGATAGTCGAGGAGGTAAGGGGGTGCTGGCAAACCCCCCCGCCCCCGGCGGGGTGGGTGGGAGGGGGGCGAGGTTGATGTCCCCCCGCCAATCCGGGGCTTGCTGAGCAGCTTTCCGCTTGCTCCTTGTAAGGTGGACAGTGCCATCGCCTCCTGCTCGGAGATGCACGACATGAAGGAAGCCATCTACGAGTACAAGAAGAAGCTGGAAGGCATCGGGGAGGACTATCAGATCCAGGTACGTTAATTGGAGAATTGCTCGGCTGCAAGCCGCCTGTGCAGGGTCGTTTATCAAGCCGCAAGCCGCCTGCGCGGGGATGAGAAGAATGTAAATTCTGGAAATCCGAAGCTTCCTGTGAGTTGGAAATGTTCCAAGGGTGTGAAACCTGGAAGGTCGTGGAGCTTTATATTTTCGTGCTTTTTTTTTTTTTTTTTTTTTTTCCTCCCCTCTCCAATCCTTGAAGAGCCATAACGTTGAGCAGGCTGGGATCTGGGGGAAAGCTGGCTGTTTTGGGCTTTGCTGCTGCTTCTGGTAGATGACCTCGGGGGCAAATAATATCCCATGCCTTGGTTTCATCAGCTCTAAAATTGGAAAATCCATACCAGGCTGGCTGGTAAAAGTCCTTGGGAGCTGGAAGGGATCATTGCTTAGAGGTTTTCCTGCAAGTATAGTCACTTGAGGTCAAGCTTTTCTATCTGTAGATTTTTATTTCACCTCCTCCCCCCCCGCCCTTTGTTTTGAAAAGCCATTGGGGTAGTTTTCCACACTGGAAAGTTGGGGTCTCCCCTCTCCAACCGGGGGGCTCCTCACCAGGAGATGGATGGAGGGGGGGAGGATGCTCCGTTGGAAGCGCCGCCCTGATCCCAGCCTCTTTGGAGATGAATTTTCCCATTTAAATGCTGTGGAGGTGCTGGGGCTTGTTGTAAAGGGCAATCTAAAAACAGGCAACGTGCGGCCAACGCAAATAGGCTGGAGCAGAAAAGCACCATCAAAATGATTAAGCAATGGGAAAAGAAAACCTTCACCGTCGCTTTTTTGGCGTTTAGTGTCAAACCCCAAATTTTTACCCCTCCTGTCCCCTTTTAGGGCGGATTTGGGTATGTTTGGTGCTGCTTGTGTGATGGCAGGTACTCTCTTGTACGGTGGGGGAAGCTTGGGCACGGAGCAGGGGATTTTCCTGCTGCCTCAGAGCCTTTCCCTGCTGGGGAAGGCTGCTCTTTGTCATCCTCAACATCAGGGAAAACAAACGGCTGGGGGACTGCTGTAAATTAGCTACAAGGAGTGTTTATTTGAAGTCTGCGTGGAGCAAGAGCAGGTTTAAACAATGGTGAGGGGCCAGGAAAATGTGCTGGGGGTAGAGGGGGGAGGATGAGGAAGGGAGAGGGGCTGATGCTCAGCCATCGAAAAAAACCAGCCTGGGCTTGGTAGGGCTGGAGGGGCTGCAGGTGGTACCCCGGGGGGCTTTGCTGGGTGAGCTGGCAGAGCCCTGCTTGATTTTGGGGAGAGGAAGGGCTTTTCTGTGCACGGAGGAATGATGTCTTGTCGGACCGTGGGTTTCCGTCACGTGTTGGGGGTCAAAAGTGGAAATGTAAGTCCTCAAGCGATGGTGAGGCCGGGGTGGGTGCCTCCCGGCGTGGGATGCTGAGCCACAGCCAGACCCACATGGTACCCAGCTCTCCACGGCTCAAACGTGAGCGGATCATCCCCCTTTTCGTTGAAAGCCTATTTACGGGGCATAATTGCAGATTTACCTCGGGTGAGAGCGCAGGACTGGTTTTTACTGCAGGAGCCCCAGTGCTCGGGGAGAAGAGCTGCTCCGCCGGCAAACCCCGGCACGGCTCTGTCCTCGCAGGCTTTGTTTTGAGTTTCCAGAGCAAATCCCGCTGCCCTGCCTCTTGATAAACGACAGCGGGCCGGATTTCTCTTGCGGAGAACAAGGAAATATTCATGAGTCGACCGTGTAATATCAGGGATGCACAAACCCCACTCGCCAAGCCTGACCCCTGTACATATACAGCCCCATCTTACAGGATTCTCCTCTGTACCTGGGGAGGGGGTCCTGATGGGCCCCCGGGGGATGCTCCTTTGCCGGTGCTGGCGTCGTGGGTTAATTTGTTGGATGGGATGGGATGCTCTGGATGTACAAACCCTGCCCCGAGGCTGTGTGGGGTTGGTTTCTGAATTAGGGAAAGGAGACAGCTGTGCTGGGGCACCTGCCTGGTTTAGGTAATGGTGAAGATGAGGAGGAGGAGAGCATGCTTGAAGGCATCTCCGTAGGCATCATGATGCTTCTGGGGATGAAGGGAAAGAGGAGACACTTGGAAATGGAGGATATTACAGGGTGCGTGGCTTATGTCTCTGCTTAACAAGCTCATCTTGCTCTTATTTAAGTTTGTCTAGTGTCACCCATCTTTTTTGGGGTCTGCCACCCCCCATGAGGTGCTGACCCCGGAGTGGGTCCTGGGGGTCCCGCTGGGCTCTGAAGGCGGATGGGGGGTCCCCAAAGTGGTCCCTGACCGTTCTTTGCAGCACGGGGCTGGGAGGTGATGTCTTTGGCAGACTCCCCACATCCCTGCTCGCAGCATCGCTGGCGCAGGGACCTCTTTCTCCAGGGATGCTGCAGCCCAAGCATCTCAGCTGAAGGCTGCGGAGGTGGCTGGGGTGGGGGCAGGACCTTGCATTAACCAGCCCCCTCCCCCTGGATTTGAGTCTCCTGTTAGCATCTGGACAGTGTATCTCCCTGGGACAGCAAAAGGACCTGGTTGGAACCACTCCTGGTGTGCCCTTGGGCCAAAGAGAAGGTTTTGTTTGAGCTGAAATGCAAATTTATGTATTTAAGCATCATTTAACATGGAAAACTTGAAATGTTTCATTAAAAAAAAACCAAACAAACAAACAAAAAAAAAACCAAAACAAAAACACAAAAAACCAAACCAAACCAAAACAACAACAACAACAAAAAAAAACCAACAAAAAAGGCATAAAAAACCTGTATTCCAGACTGGGTTTTTTTGTAGGTTTTTTCCCCCTTTATATTTGCAAGTGGTTTCTTTCCAAACAAACAGCTGGGTGCAGTTAGCATGAATATACAAAAAACTTTGAGCAGCTTAAATGGCATTTCTGCCCCCCTTCCCCTCTAAAAACTGCTCCATATAAAAAAAAAAAAAAAAAAAGTCCCAGGCCTGTTTGCTACTTGCTTGTCTCTCTTCTAAGCCAGTGTAGTTACAGGCGTGTGTAGGGCTTTTTCCCCAGCCTCCTGCTCCACTCAGTGCTGCGGGACTGGTCGGCGTCAGGCATCACAAATCCCACCTGCCTTTGCTTTCAGGGGAGCAGCACCAAAGAGTATTTCCTCCAGAGGACTTTGCAGAGCCTTGAACGCTATTTCTACTTGATTGCTTTCAACTACTACCTTCATGAGCAGGTAAAAAAAAAAAAAAAAAAAAAAAAAAACAAAAAACCCAACCAAACAAAAAAAAACCCAAAACACAAAAACCCACCAACCCCCAAACTCCTCCTTTGCACGTCTTTTTTTTTTTTTGGCTTCCCCATAGTGGGAGGGAAAGGGTCTCCACCTCTGAGCTTCCCAAGCAAATGCAGGTTTTTGTTTTTTTTTGTTTCGGTGTTTTTTTGTGTGTGTGTTTTTTTTGTTTGTTTGTTTGTTTTTTTTTGTTTGTTTGTTTGTTTTTTTTTTTTGGTGGGGTCATGGGTTGTGTCTGGGCAGGGGGGTGCGAGCCCAGGCTGACAGCGCGTCCCCCCCCCCCCGGCCCTCCCCGCCGGCAGTACCCCCTGGGCTTTGCCCTCAGCTTCAGCAGGTGGATGTGCCGGCACCCCGAGCTCTACCGGCTGCAGGCGGAGATGAACTCGTCGGAGCTCACCGTCACCGGGGACCTCATCACCAAGGGGACGCGAGTGCTGGTGCGTACCCATCCCGGATGTAGGGACGGGGCTGGCGGGGCTCCTCCTCGTCCTCTGGGAACGGCGCCTCCCTGGGATGCTCCCCCTCAAAAGAGGGGTGGGAGAAGCGAGGGGTTTCCCCTCTTGTAGGGCGGGTGCCCGAGTCTTTGGGTCTCCAGGTCCACGTTGGAGTCGCAGGTCCGTGTCCTGGTGTGTGGCCCGAGGCCCCCTGTGCACACGGATGCGTCAAGCCCCGCGGACCCTGGGTACCGGGATGCCAGAACACCCCATGACACAAGCCTAAGCTGCTAGCCGGGCTGCAGCTTCGTGGTTTTTTGGTGGTCCTTGGCTGTGGCGGGGTGGCTGCTTGTGCCCTGCCGCCTCTTTGGCACAGTCTTGCTGCAGGGAGAGCATCTCCCACCTTTGAAACGCAGCAGCGTGGCTTCGAGCCCCGGCTTGCTGGTGTTGGAAGGGTTTAGGGGCTTCTCCCGAGCCGTGGGTGAGAGGCGGCGGTGTGCTGGGAACCCCCCTTGCGCAAAGCCGTGAGCGGGGAGGGGGTTGGGTGTGATGCTGGGAGGGGTGGGGTGCACCCTTTGCCCAAGCTTTGCTCCGCTGCAGGTAGCGGACGAGCGCTTCTGCCCGGACGTGCTGAGCACCGCCAAGGAGACGAGCGTGGCCAACTTCCGACGGGTGCCCAAGATGCCCGTCTACGGGACGGCTCAGCCCAGCTCCAAGGTGAGGGGCACGCACCCCGCGGCGGGCAAGGTGGCCCGCAACGGGGCTCCCAGCCTTCCCATCACCCTTGCCCACCCTTTCCCCTAGACCTTGGGGAGCGTCTTGCGGTATCTGATGGATGCCAAGAGGAAGCACGCCCGCATCGTTTGGATCAACCTCCGGGAGGAAGCGGTCCTGGAGGGAAACGAGCAGATCTATACGCTACGGGAGCCCGGGCACCTGGAGGAGCTGATCCCTGTGCCCAGCACCTCACCCCAGCAGCTAGAGGTGAGCTGCTGGCTGCGGTGGGGTTGTCTGTCCAGCCAGAAAGGGCTGATCTCCCCTTCCTGAGAACCCTCGTGGGCAAGGTCCCCAGGCTTCGATAGTCCCTCACCGCTCCCCGGGGATGCTTGGTTTGGGTTTGAGGGGCGGTGGTCGTCTCAGGCGCTGTGCTTGGCTCATGCCCCCCGTGCCTGCTGGAGGCTGGGGACAGCCCAGCCGATTCAAAACCAGGTGGTCGACTCGCTCTTCATCGTGCTGCGAAAGTCACGGAGTCCCCCGGACCTCGCTGCCACTGTGTGAGGGTTTGCAAAGGCAGAGCAAAGCTGAGATCCTCCCCCCTGCCCCCCCTCCCCGAAGAATTTATAGCACGGCTTGAAAGTTGAGGGTAAAAGGCACCCAGGGAAAGGAGAGCAGATGTTCCCAGCTGGGCTTCCAGAGGAGACTGGCGGTGGAGGAGCTTGGCTGCCAGCAGCAGTGCAGCTGCGTGGAGGAGCTGCCCGGGGTGGTGGGAGTTGATGCTCCCGAGGCTCCCATTGAGCACGGCGGGGACCGTGGTCCTTGGCAGAAGTGGTGGCCGGGACCTGGTGTGGGCTTTTGAGTAGGCTGAAGGATGTTTGTGAGGGATGTCAGCCTGCATCTAAAAAAATCCCAATTAAAATACTGAAAAAATTAAGAGGAGCGGGTCTTACAGTGAAGGTTTCCCCATCTTCCGCAGAAACTAGAGGCTGCCTTGAAGGGTGACCTGCTGAAGTGCCAGAAGTGGCTGGAGGTGTACCTGGAGGTGGAGAAGCAGATGAAGATGTTCAAGAGCTGCCTGACCACACAGGAGATATTCAGCCAGCAGAAGAACGCCTGCCAGGGACTGACCTACCACCGCATCCCCATCCCTGACTTCTGTGCTCCCAAGGAGCAGGTACCCCGGGGACGGGACGGGGCCGCTGCCTCCTTCCCAAGCCCACCCTGCTGCTGTGGAGTGACTGTCACTTGGGTGCTCGGTGCCACCCAGCCCTGGGACTATGGTGGCGTGGCCAGGCTCGGTGCTGGGTGCTTGCTGGGGCAGGGAGGGTCACTCCGGGGGGTGCTGCGTGGGGACCCTGGGTGCCTTCAGCCAGCTTCACTGGAGGGGAGGCCGCTGGGCTGGATCCAGCAGCAAGGAACCAGGGATTTTAGCCTGGAGACTGGAGGGCGAGAGGGATCCCAGGGTGGGGAGGGGGAGGTGGGCAGCCTGTGCTGACCCACGGCGGGCTGCACCCCCCCAAAAAAACCGAAAAAAACAAAAAAAACACACCAACAACCCACTGTTTTTTCCCCCCTGGCAGGACTTTGACCGGCTGCTGGAGGCGATGAAGAACGCCTTGGCTGAGGACTCGCGGGCAGCCTTCGTGTTCAACTGCTCCAGCGGCCGGGGCAGGACCACCACGGCCATGGTCATCGCTGTCCTCACCCTCTGGCACTTTAACGTGGGTACCCGGGGTCTGCAGCTCTCCCTGGGGGTCGGGCCGCAGCGGGGGCTGCCGGGGAAGCTCAGCACAGCCCGCAGCAGCCGCCGCACGACGAGAGAGCTCCAAGGAGCGTGGGGAGGGTCAGGGTGGGCTGCAGGGGGTGGACACCCGTTTGTTGGCCTCTTGCTGTGCCCAGCCCCGAATGAGCTCCAGGAGAAGTGCGGGTGCATCCCTGGTGAACCTTTACCCTGTTCCTGAGAGCTCCTCCCTCTGGAGAGAGGGTTAAGGGCAAGGGAGACACGGACCCCCTTGCAGAATAAGATGGGTGTAAAATATTGGGCTTCTCTGCCCGGGCAGAGGGGAGGTGGAGGATGCCTGAGGTCCTGGTGGGTTGGTTTTGGGGGTTTGCTCTGTTTGGCTGTGCGGCCCCTAACAGCCTGTCCCTCTCTGCCTGCCCCAGGGCATCCCTGAGATGAGCGAGGAGGAAATTGTGAGCGTGCCTGATGCCAAATACACCAAAGGGGAGTTTGAGGTGAGCCCTGGGAGCCTGGCTCTGTTTCAGCATCCCCCGCTGAACCCACTCCTTGCTACCTTAGCCACGGCTGCTTGTTTGGAGGGGCCGGGTCCTCCCCCGGCCAGGGATGGAGTGGTCAGGTTGAGATGAGGAGACACCCAGTGAAGCCCCCGTTGCTTCTACCCACCCTCCAGGTGGTGATGAAGGTGGTCCAGCTCCTGCCCGACGGTCACCGGCTGAAGAAGGAGGTGGACATGGCCCTGGACACCGTCAGCGAGACCATGACCCCCATGCACTACCACCTCCGAGAAATCATCATCTGCACATACCGGCAGGTGAGCAGCTCCTGGGCACCCTCTTCCCCATCAGCACGGGGACGCCTGGCTCCCTTGCACCCCATCCCGGGGGTTGCAGCCAGGCTTTGGGACCAGCCCCTCACTGAAGCTGGGTGCTTTCTTGGGCTGAAGCTTTCTGGCATGTCCCCGGAGAGGTGCCAGGGCTGTTTTGGCTGTGGTCCCTCAGTGCTGTCCCGCATCCCATCTGTCTGGTTCCATCTTGTATTTTGGCCAACATCCCGCCCAGCATCCTGCCTGCCTGGTCCCAACCCACATCCCATCCAGCATCCCACCTAGTTGGCACAGTCCCTCATCCCGCATCCCAGCCAGCATCCCCGCCCATCTGGAACCCTCCTGTGTCCTGCCCATTCAGCATCCCGCATCCCGGCCAGCATCCCAGCCAGCATCCCGCATCCCGGCCAGCATCCCGCATCCCGGCCAGCATCCCGGCCAGCATCCCGGCCGGCAGAGGGCAGGGCCGGTCCATCCCGCTCCGCTCCCAGCCCCGAAAGTTCCTTTGGCTCCTCTGAGCTGGGGAAGGCACCCACCCACCTTTGGGAGGGCACCCAACCGTTCCCACGCAGGAGGCATCCCATGGCCGGCCGCAGCCTGGTTTTACCTGGGAGCTTCATTAGATTTTTTTTTTTTTTTTTTTTTTTTTTTTAAGCTGTGCAACTATTTCACTGGGGCCTTGGGAGGGCTGAGCTCAGGGCTCAGCATTGTCCCTGCCCACGTCCCCGCCAGCGATGGCCTTGCCCGCAGCTGCCATCGACCCCTGTTTTCAATTAACAGCCACAAGCAATTGAGTGAGGGAAGAAAAACCAAAACATTTAATCACCTGGTAGCATCTGTGGCTTCCTTGGCCTCTGTGTTTTTTGGGGGCTGGGAGAGAAAACCTGAGCTCTGTGGGACGAGCCACTGGCGACCTGGCTATCTGCAGCAATAGCTGCCGTGAAATTATTCAGCATAATTTTATTTTATTTTTCCCCCCTTTTATGTATTACGGGGAGGTGGCCACGTAGCCGGTGGGAAGTCTCACCTACTTTATTGCATCCTTTGCTGCTGCAGAACTAAAAACTCCCGTGCTAAACGAGCGGCTGCCTGCTGATGGATTTAATTAGGCTCTCTAGTGTGACCCAGAATGATCCCCTGCCGTGCTGCTGGCTCCTGCCTTTACACTCAGCCTTGGAGGTCCCAGGAGGAAGATCCTGGCTGAGCAGTCTCACCCGGCTGCTCCCAGTGTCTTTTTTTTTTTTAAAAAAAAAAGACAATTCCCGTGACCTCCTTGCCCCTCTTCCTGGCGGTTGGGACCAGCACATGGGTGTTACTGGGCCGTATCCTGTTTCCGGGCCGGCTGTATCCAACTCACCCTGGCAGCCCGGTGGGAAAGCAAGATAAGGAGGGAGTCATCCGTTCCCCCTGCACCCTCTGCCCTAGGAAGAGCCTTTTGTCACTGCCTGAATTTTGCATATCCCTCTTGGCTGCTCCATCCATCCCATTGGATTCGGCTGGGCCAGGGGGAGGCACGTGCGAATGTTTTCATTTTTATTTATTTTTCTTTTTTACCCCAGTGATGGGCAGCTTGAAGAAGAGAATTACGGGAATTTGTATAGTCTGGGCATTGCCCTAATGGACTTTTAATTAAAAGCCATGATTAGTGTTTAGAGAAACGTGGGATTTGGGTGAACCAGCAGCGTTGCGGGAGGGATGCTGCGTGCCCAAGGCTGATGCTGCTTTGTAGTTTTGGGAGCCTGCCAGGAGATGCTTTGCAGGGTTAGGGCAAGCAGGAGGGAAGGAAAAGGTGCTCTGGTACTTGCTTTGGTTTGTTCTTACCCCTTCCCACCCCTAACTGGGAATCAAAAATAGGAGGATGTAAGAAAATAATAGGATAAAAGATAAATGATAGGATAGTAAAATGATAAATAATAGGATAATAGAATAAAAAAGAAATAGGAGACCGTATTGATAAATAATAAGATAATAGAATAAAAATAAATAGGAGAATATAGTAACATGATAAATAATAGGATAATAGAATAAAAAATAAATAGGATAATATAATACAATTATAAATAATAGGATAGTAGGATCTGGTCTCTGCAAATACTGGCACACTCATGCAGAGGAGACACCTTCTCCAGGGGCAGAACCGCTTGCCCAGTGCTACCATGAATAGGGGGGCAAGCGGGTTGAACAAACCTTGATTTTTTTCAAAGCCCACGGGTGGAAATGTTTGTGTGCTGTGGCAGCAGGTGCCAGGGGAAGGACCTAGAGAGAGTGGGTTGCTGCTGACACCGGCGTGAGGGATTGCTGCTCTTTGGGATGATCTGTGGGGTTCGCAGCGGGACTGACTGTGGGATCAGGGCTCTTGTGCTGGCTGGCTGTTTATTCCTTATTTATTATTTATTCCTAGAAGGGGCGTCACTGCAGATCTGCTCTTAAAATAACGTCTATAATAATAATTGTTTTACTTATGTGTATAATTTATGTATTTATAAATTAAATGCAGAAATAGATTTATAGATAATTTATATTATTTATTTATATATATTTAGATAGAGATGTGTGTGTATATATATAAAATAATTGTATTTTATATATATTATATATATTTTTTATATATATATAAATATATAAATATATATATATAAATATATATATATATATATATATATATATATATATATATATATATATATATATATATATATATATATATATATAAAAAATAATAGGAGGTGTGATGACCACCAACCTCAGAGCAGGTGGCTGCCGTGGCTTCTCCTCCTCCGGCGGCAGAGGCCTGAATCTGAAGGGGGTGGTGCTGGAAAGGGACATGTTTTTCCCCTGGGGAAATGCTTTGCAGCCCAGGCGCTCACGGTTTCGGGTATGGTTTGCACCTGGGCATCTATTCCTGGCTCCTGGACACACATCCCACCCCCCCCCGCCACACGCACACATTTCGCAATCCCTCGTCTATTTTTGAGATCGGCACGGTAAAGGGGAAGTTTTTATAGGCTGGAAACCACGAGGTAATGAGAGCCTGGCCTGCCAAGCCGCAGCGGGAGCGGGCTGGAAGGATACTCTTATTTTTGTCCCCAAAGTGGTCCTCCTTCCTCAGCTGGAGGCGAGGCGGGGGCTGCGGGGGGGGGGGGGTGTGTGGATAACGAGGGCTGGTGCGCGGTGGTACGTGTATGGCTTTTACCCAGCACCACGGGTCATCGTGGGTCCTTCCCCACCAAACATCTGCTGTGGGGTGGCGAGCAGGACCCGGGGCTGGGCTGGGCTGGGGTGGGGTGGGGTGGGGTGGGGGGCTGCCTCTCGGATGCTCTCCCGAAGCGGGGTACGGCGTCTCAGCCGGTTTCTTGCCCCTGCCAGGGGAGGTCGGGCAAGGATGAGGAGGAGAGGCGGGCGCTGCAGCTGAGGAGCCTGCAGTACCTGGAGCGTTACGTCTACCTGATCCTCTTCAACGCCTACCTGCATCTGGAGAAGAAGGACTCCTGGCAGCGGCCCTTCAGCCTCTGGATGCGCGAGGTGAGGTTTTCTTTCCCTGGCGAAGCCGCCGCTGAGACCTTGCTCAGTCTCCTACTTACGGGGGGGGGGGGGCGCTGGGAAGCAGACTCCTGTCTTTATTTCACATATGCTTTCCAGATGATGGTTTGGGGGGGGGGGGGGATTGCAGCATCTGAGGCTGGGAGGCCACCAGCCAACCCCCCCCCCCCACCCCCACCCCCTGGGCCCCTCTGACTGGCTTGGTTAGCTTGGCTGGCTCTCCTTGTGCCCAAACCCACCTCTGGTCTCTTGGCAGCGTATTAAAACCAAAATATCCCGGCCAAACAGGTCAGGGGAGTGAAAGGGAAGAATAATTAAAAGCAGCCCCACTCTGCCTTGCCTGGCTGGGCGGGTGGCACAGGGGACGGGAGGGCCCGGGAGGGTGGGGGTGCTGGCGCTGGGCACCCAAGAGAATCTGGAGCCGGCTGAAAAAATGGAATGGGGTGTGGGTGAGGGACCCCAAATTACCTAGATTTCCTGCTCAGGGAGGGATATAGGTGCTGGATTTGTTTGGGGCACATTGCTTCATATGCAACTGTTGAGGGGACTGTAATTTTGCAGCGGAAGGATGCTCTGGACGTCAGAAAGGGACTTTGGAGGGGGTACGAGTGATAGGGGGCACAGGGGTGTGTGCTGTTCCCTGAGGGTTAGGGGGCTTATTCTGCGGGAGGGGAGAGTAAAAGGGGAGAAGGGAAAGCTAGGGACAGGGCAGTTTTAATTATGATGGTGGGGGTGTTGTTATGTTGGTTTATATTTTATTCATTTAAATGTTGTTATTTTTATCACCGTGTTTTATAAATTTATTAATTTTGTTTATTATTTATTTCTATTATGATACAGAGATTTTGTTGTTGTTGTTATGTTTTATATTTTGTTCATTTAAATTTGTTATTTTTATCACCGTATTTTATAAATTTATTTTGTTTATTATTTATTTCTATTACGATACAGAGATTTTGTTGTTGTTGTTATGTTTTATATTTTATTCATTTAAATGTTGTTATTTTTATCACCGTATTTTATAAATTTATTAATTTTGTTTATTATTTATTTCTATTATGATATAGAGATTTTTTGGGGGGGTTGTTTTTTTTTTTTTTTTCCCTCTCCTGGGGTTTGCACGGCTCCAAGTGGGCAGCGCCCACCTCTGTGGGGGGAAAAAAAAAAAAAAAAAAAAAACAAAAAAAAAACAAACCCCACTCATCCCTCTGCTCGCCTCCGGCAGCGCCGCTAATTCGTATTGGCATGTTTGATCCGCCGGGCGGGAGATGAAAGCGGTGGCTGCCAGCTCCGCTCACCGAGGAGGAGGAGGAGGAGGAGGAGGAGGGGGGGGGATGGCCGGTGCCCACCCCGGCGTGGCATCCCAGTTATGCCGGTGTTTGCATTGCCCGGCGGGCTGTGGGACGCTTGCTGCCGGCTGGATGTGGGGTGCCGGGGTTTAAATGCCGCATCTTTAGGTGCCGCGTGTTTAAGGGCTGCGTCTTTAGGTCCTGCATCCTCAGTTCACGGGTTTACCTCTGCCCCATCCTGGCCCCCCCGGCCCCCCGTTTTGCTGGAGACGGGGAAATACACCCCGACCTCCGGATACAAGGAGCCGTTGACCCCCGAGGCGCCCCTTCCCGCTGCATAATCCCTGCGTTTTTAGCAAAAACAAGGCGCCATTGTAGCTTTTTTGGCAGGAGGGTGCCAAAGCCAACAAACCCTGCAACGGCTGACCCCGGCAGCGAGGAAGCAGCTTATAAAATTAAGTTTAGAGCGGGGGCCGGGGTGGGGGGGGTGGGGTGGGAGATGCTGGGGGACCTTCCCTGCGCTCCCTCACCTGCGAGAGGATGCTGCGGGGGGGGGGGGGGGGGGGGGGCGTGTGTGGATTTTTAATCTCTCTTCTCCCTCTGTTTTCAGGTGGCGGCGGTGGCTGGGATCTACGAGGTCTTGAACCAGCTGGGCTTCCCCGAGCTGGAGAGCCTGGAGGGGAAGCCCCTGTGCACGCTGCGGGGCCGGTGGCAGGCGCAGGGGGTCACCTCCCGCCCTTTCCGCGGGGACTTCGTGTAGGGTCGGGGCGCGGGGGGCTGCTTCCCTCTGGGGGGTAAGGGGGGGGAGAGGAAAAAGACTGTTTTTCCAAAAACTTGTGGGAGTGGGGGGGGGAGGGAAGGGGATGAGCCCCGAAACTGCCTTAGAGCGTGGGGATTTCTGGGGTTCTTTTGGACGCAATAAAAATATTGTAAATTAAAAAAAAAAAAAAAAAAAAATCAATCCTTCTAGGCAGGTGTTTGATTGTGAGTGGGGTGTGATTGGAAAAGCAGCTCTGAAAGGCCCGGGACGCTGTCGCCTGGATTTGGTGGATGCAGGGAATTGTGCCAGATTTTTCAAGAGCATCCTCACTTTTTCCCTAAACCAGTGCAGCATACACACACAAATATATATACACACATACACACGTATGTGTATATATATGCATGGATACACAGATATACATATGTGTCTGTAGATATATCCACACACACTCAGATATGTATTTATGGCTCCATGGGTGCATCTATATGTGTATATATAGAGCCATAAACACTTGTGGCCTGGATTAGGACTCTCAGAGATCGCAGTCACTGCAGACCTGGGTGTTTTTAAGGTTTGGGCATTTTTGCTGGTTCTGCCCAACTTTTTCAGGTGCAGATGCAGCTGGGGGAGAGGCAGCCAGGGCATCAGGTTTGGGGGGTCCCCTCTTCTTCCCCCCCTGCCAGACCTGCCTTTTCGGTGCCAAGGTGGTGCTGGAGGCGGGGGGGCTTAGCTGCTCAGCAAGGTGTAGACTTAAAAGCATAATTAATGTAGGGATTTAATTTTTTTTTTTTTTTTTAAGGAAAGGAGAAAGGGAAGAGCGGAAAATAAAGTTAATCAAAACAAGATGCAAAGGAGGGCTCCAGTGCTCCCCTTCTCCCTCGCAGCAGGGGGAGCAGAGGCTGGAGGTGAGGGGATGATGATGGGGAAGTCGCTGGTGCAGGCGTGAGCCTGGATGATAAATTAGGATGGGGAGCACAAAAGCAGGAGCCACACGCTCCATCTCTCCCAGCAGCTCCTTTCATCTGTTGCCAGTGGCGGGAGGTACAGGCGGCAGAAATTCAAATGCGGAGGGTGGAAAGAAAAATATCATCTTGGAATAGCAAGGGATGCTTTTTCTTAAATCTTGGGATGGTTCCTGCTGCAGCTGCGAGAGCCCCAATTCCCAAGGGGTCCCTCGTTCTTTTAGACTTAACCATGCATTTTGGTTTTACTTTCTTTTTTCTAATGCAGAAATACCTGCCTGAATACTTTGTCCCTGGCCAAATATTTCAGTGTTTGGATAATTTGTTACTGCTGTAGTAGGACAGTTGACAGCATCAACAGCCTTCTTGCAAATTGCTATTTTTTCCTCTTCTTTTTAACGGAGCACGTGTTTTCTATCTTCACAGAGCCACAGTAAATCTCCATTTATTCCGCCTTACTAAAGAAATTACCTGCAGGCTCCTTTGCTTTCAGCCAGGCTGCACACCCATCCCCTTCTCCCGCCCCTGGCAGCAACCCTTGGAAGTCCTGCCTACTAGCCCTGACTTAATTAGGCAGGGGTTTTAATTGCTTAGGAAATCCCATCCCCCCTTTTAATCCTTGTAATGAAGGCTGGGGCTTTGCATCACCTGGACCGGGGGACTCAAAGACTTCTTTTTGCACTTTCCCACCCCCCTAACAAGCAGGGCAAAAGCAATTGCCTGGGGAGAAAAAAAAAAAAAAAAAAAAATCCTTGGAGATGGGAATGTGTTTGAATGTGAAAAATCAACCGTGCTGTATTTATTTCTTCTTTTCCTCAGGCTCAGAAGGCAGAAACCTCTCCCAGATGATAAGTTAAATGTGTCTCTGATGTGGTTTGCTTCAGCTGAAGCTCTCGGTGCAAGGCAGGGGGGATGCCGGGGGTGTCCCAGGGTGGGTGGAATGGCTGAGAGATGGGCACAGCATCATCCTCAAGGGCACTGGGTCACCCAGTCCCCATCAATTCTCCCCTCCTGCTTGCTTCAGTAAACGGATTTTCTGCAAATTCAGCTATGGGGTTTCACTTCTTCCCATCGCTCCGGCCGGCCGCGGTTGCACCGCCGATCCCTGCTGAGATCTTTGGCCGTGCACCTCCACCCTGAGCTGCGGGGCCTTCCTACCCTCAGTGTCCTCCGTGGGCTCCCCAGCTACGGCTGTGCCGCTCACCCGTGGCAAAACAAAAGCCTCAGGGGGGGTCACCCGGGGGTGGGGGGCCAGGGCCACGCTCGCCCCAGCTCTGCTGCCCAGCCCAAGGGAAAGACCAGCAATTCTGAAAGCGTTTGGCCAGAGACAAGGCAAACGGGGGGGATATAGGTCATACATTACATATTGAGAATATAATTATAGAATGTATATTAGATACTATTCTATATACTATATTTTATACAGTATGCCTTGTACACTATATGTTGTGTACATATATATAATAACACAGATTTGATATATATAACAATTAAACAATAATATAATTAGTCTATATAATTATTTTATAGAATTATATAACTATATGATATATATCACATATAATTATATATTATCATATTATATCTAATATATGTATTAGATAATTGTATATATATATAATTAGTCTATATAATATGATGTATAACATTATATAATAACATACATAAAATACAGATTCTATATGATTCTATATAATATATAGAATATAAAGGAATATTTTTAAAGCAGCTATTAGTAAGATGGGGTTAATGAGCTGATGTCCAGCCTTGTTGGGGTATATTCCCTGCTAGGAGCGGCATTTCAACTCAGGGAGGCCTCAGCAGAGGGATCTGCAGGAAAAACTACCTAAAAAAGGAAACTTAAAGGGTGTTTTTATATTAAAAAAAAAAAGAAAAAGAAAAGTTGTTTTCCCTTGGCTGGGTCTGCTAGCTGACCTTTTCACTGGAAATTGCTTAGTGTGAGGTTCAGGGAGCGAAACAAGCCTTTACTTTTTTCAGCTCTTTATCACTCCTGGCTCCTATTCACCCTGGGTTTTTCAGAGCTGGCTTTGCTCGGCTGAGGAAAGCCCATGGAAGGAATGCTCATTGATTGATCTCATTGATTTCTGCAGGTTTCTGACCCTCTGTTCTCTGCATTATGCTCCTATTTCTCTGTTCTCTCCATCTTCTTGTTCGGGGCTTTTAGCACCGGGATACAGCTGAGGGGATCCAAGGTTATTTTGGGGCAGAGAAGTAAGTATTTAAATCCCAGCCAGCAGTCCTAAGGGATTGATTTCAGAGCAGGAAATGTGGATCCCTGGCTGGTTTTCTGCTCGACCAGCCTGATGGTGTAGCACCCATCCCTATAGCAGGTGGTGGAACGTCTCAGTGTCCATCCTGGGGCCTCATCCCATTTCCATGGGGCGGGGGGGGGGGCACAGGGCATCCCTACAGCTCTGGGTATCATCACTCATTTTTTGGGCTTCGCTTGGATTTACAAGCCTTTTTTCCCCAAACCTGCAGGCTCCTGGGAAAACGGGGAAGAGCCGGCCCTGGGAGCCACGCCGGCTTTGGGGACGCGACGCCTGGGCTGCCTCAGGATGCGGAGCTGGGGAGGCAAACTCACCCGGCGTCCTGTCAGTGTGCCCATGTCTGTACACAGGGGCTGGGGTGGGTCATGGGAACTCTTAACATCACAGTAAAAAAAAACCAGAATAACAAAAAAACAACCAACACCCCCCCCCTTATTCTGGCGATGGAAGAAGCTATTTGCGGGGTTGGAAACGGTCTTAGTGGACCTGACGGAGGTTGAAAGAGATGAGATGTGGGGCTGGAGCGTTTTGAAAAGGGAGCCACAGCTCCCTTTAGTGCTAGCGAGCCTTTTGTCTGTTGCAGAGAAAATACGTGCGTTATATACGTACATATATTTTTATATATATATTGCTGTAGGAGCGAATTTAAAGGCAGCTACACTCGCAAAGCTTTGCCCGTGATGCGCTGGGCTGGAGCACCTCATTTTCCCAGAGAAATCAGGGTGCTGCATCCCCATCAATGTCCTCCTCCTCGCAGGGCTGGAACCTCCAGCTTTAAGGGCAATCTGTGCTACGCAGGGGCAAATTATCCTCAGGTGGGACCTGCCTTACACCCCTCCCCAGGAGCTGGAACCCAAACTGGGGGGGCACCAGAAGCCCTCCCAGTTTCTGCTTGCATTTCTCCCCACGCTGCTCAGGAAGCCTTGAGCATAGAGCAAAGGAGGGACGCTTGCTCCAGCACGCCAAAATCCCCTGGATCATCATCAAAGAGGTTTTTTTGGCCGGTCTGGGAGTCCAGCTCCACTATTGTAAAAGCAGTGAGTGATTTTTATTACTTTTTTTTTTTTTTTTTTCTGGCTGCAGCGTGGGGGTAACGTGGCAACGGCAGCTTTTGTAGCTGTGCTCTGCTACTGACTAATGAGATTATTTTCTTTTAATGGATAAGCTTGTAGTTATTAATGCTTCTATTTGCCTTCCCGTCCCTGAGGTTTTGGTGCATGCTGATACACACTTTCCAGGTTTTTTCTCTGCAGGAGATGTGCTGCGTGCCTGCTCTTTTCTCATAGTAAAGGCCACAAATAAGGGTATAATTAAAAAAACCCCCATCTACGTATAATGAGACATGATTAACCTGTAGCCACTGGCAGTGCTAAATGGTGTTCACTACCCATGCAGGAATAAAAGTTGTCTTTTAAATCCATATTAAAACATATTTTAATATAAAACACTCATTAAAATAATACACAGAATAAATCTATGCAATAAATAAATACATAAATTCACTATATGGGGGGTAACAAATTGGCCAGGGATGACACCCGAGCTCCCTCCCCCTGAACAAGCCAGCCTGTGGGATCCGCTCTATTTTGTTAAGACTATCAATAGGCTTGGGTTTTTGACTCAAAAATGTGCAAAAATACAGCTGTTCCTGTCCAGATTCTCCCTTTCTGCATCTTTCCATCAGATGGGGGCCCTGGCAAAGGGACCCCTCTTTGGGCTTCACAGGGGTAAAAGGAATGGGTCTCGGCCAGGGTTTATTTTTCCCCCTCCTCTTATGGGTGAGTAGAAATCCCTGGAAGCTTCAATTCATGTGTCTTTATGTTTTTTCATACATTGAAAGGGGAAAATATGCCGAGAAGCCAATATTCCACTGGCATGTGGGACTGCAAGGGGAAACCTGCCGCAAACCCAGATAATCACCGCAGCTATCAGCAGCTTCAGGGCTGCATATTTTTTTGTTGTTGTTTTAAATAACCCCTTTTTTCCTATTTTCTCCCCCCAGCTGTGGCAATTGTGTGCAATATAAAATGTCAGATGTACCCAAGCCCCACGGACATCAGCTTTTCGAGTACCAGCTTGGGAGTATTCCCTAAGCATCAGTGAAAAGAAAGCGTGTTTTGGGGCAGGGGGGCGATATAATTTCTGTTTACCTAAGCAGGGGGTGCATGGAAGAGGCTGAGCTCAGGGAAGCTGTCGGTGGGCTGGGGCAAAAGCAATGCTGGGGAGGCATGTGCTGGGACAGGGCCACCGCAAATAGCTCTGACATAACGGCTCTTAAATTATTATTATTATTATTATTATTATTATTATTATTATTATTATTATTATTGTTGTTGTTGTTATTATTAATAATAATAATATTAATATAATATTTCCTTGTTTTTATCTCTATGATGTACCTCTAGCAGAGCCCCTCAATGAAACCGTTGGACCTTTGCAAAGAGAGTGCATCTGTGTTTCATTTTATAGCTGAAGAACAGTAATTAAGATGCTTTTGCGGAGCCAGGGCTTGGAAAACTAAAAATAAAAGCCATATAGGCGCAATACCAGACCTCCAAGCACCATCAACTTTCCTTTCCTTCCCCCTTCTCACCCTCCCAGCCCTCTCAGACCCCCGAGCATGGCTCGTTTTGGGGCCAAGTCCCCACTTTCCATCTCGAGGAGCAGAGTGGCAGGTCCAGGGTGTGCTGTGGAGGCAGGAATAATTTGCAGCCTGAAAGGGGATGGTGCAGAGAAAGGGGGGGGATTTTTGGCTAAATCCAGAGGAGTGATGCAAACGCTGTCCTGCACGGAGGGGAAAGCATCCCTGTGGGCATCAAGCAGAGGTTATCTAAAGCCTCAAAAATTGGGGACATTGTGCAAAACACCAGGGCTGGCTCTTTTTTTTGCAGCAAAGCATGTACAAACTGCAGTCCCTGGGGCTTGAAATGACTTTCTACTTCTCTTTTTCACATTTGACCTGTGAATATTGAAAGGAAAAAGAAAGATAGAAGCTGGGTTTTTTTTCTGGCCCCCCGTCACCTTGGGGTGCTTCTGGCCCCATGCAACTGAAAAATTAATTCTCCCCAGCTCAAACTGAAAGCACTGAAAGAGGAGACAGGGCTCAATGAGATTCACTCGAAAGCACTTGCTGGCTGGCCGGGGTCCTGTCGGAACGGTGACTGTTGGCTGAAGGATGAGCAAGGCTCTGCGGGACTGGGAAATGCTCAGCAGCTAATGTGAAGGGGCGAAAAATAAAAAAAAAATAAATAAAATTCAGTTTTACAGGCCAGTAATCTTAGTTTTAGCAGGAGGCTGATTAAAAATTGATAAGATGGTCAATGTGTACAGAGGGAAAGGTGCATCTGGAGGGATGCTGGGCAAGGCTAACCACGTTTGTGTTGCGCCTCGATGGGGAAAATATTACTGCCTCCCGCGCTGAGCCCCGGGGATGATGCTGGTGGGACGTGGGTGGTGCTGCCATCAGCGTCGTGCCCCCCGGGCGCGGGGTGGTCCGAGCCCCGCGGCCGTTCCCCGGTGCCGAGACGCTTTCACAGCCGCCTGGGTCCCAAGGATAGGGCCTGTGTATTTCTTTTGGATGCTGCAGCGGTGAGGTGGCTTTGAGCCCCGGCGTAGGTGCTGTTTTGGGGAAGGAGCGGTTAAATCGGTTTCTGCCTGTCACGGCGGGGAGCCCCTCACCCAGGCGTCTGGGCTGGCCGGGTGGCTGGTTTGTTTAAATTGAGGTGGTGCTGAACGCTTGAACTCCTCTGCAGTCCCACTGACCCGGAGTTCAACATCTGCCACAGCTGGGCTCTGTGTTGCATTACAGCTGGAAAAGAAGTTAGTTGTTTTTTTTTTTTTTTTTTTTTTGGGGGGGGGGGCGGGGCGGTGTGTGTGTGTGTGTGTTTATTTTTTGCTTTCCCGTTGGAGGGACCCAGCCACGCCGGCAGAGCTCTCTCCGCAAAACCTTGCAGCGTGGTTCCTAGAAGGAGAGCAACTTTTTCCCTCCTCTTTTCCAAGCCTTCACCGCTGATGGTAGGGGCTGGAAGCCATCCAAGGCTGTCGGTATAAATCTCGCTGACCTTGTTTCACCATCCTTTAACTTGCAGTTCAGCAGCCCCCATTAGCTGAGGCCGGCGTCGACTTCCACTTTCTGGCTCATTTATTACTTTTTCAGCTTGACGGTTCCATTTCCCAAGCTTGTCTGTTCATCCCTGGGTGGGCAGGGGGCTGAGGCAGAGCGGGGGGGGGGGGGGGGGGGGGACGACTCCTGGCCCCTAGAAACCTCCCAGCGAGGTTGCCAAGGCAAATATCTTGCAGGAATTTGGAGATGCAGCTCTAAGCAAGCGCTCGGCTAGCAGATGAGCTTTAGGGATGAGCCCCAGCCCGGCTCGTGGGAGAAGCGATGCTCAGAGGCGCAGCGCAACGCCGTCAGGCGGGATGAGGGGAAGATGCTTCCCTTTGGATCGGGCTGGGTGCAGGGCTCTGATCCCAGCAAACTTTGCCTGCTTGCCGTCAGGAGGACCCGTGCTCTGGTAGGGTTTGTGCTCCGTCACCACCGTTTCCCATCCCGACTGGCCCACCCGCTCCAGCGACCCAGCTCTCCTTTCTGGGACTTGGGAAAGGGCGCCGGGGTACCCGAGTCTTCCCCCAAAATCCACAGCATCGTGTGCTACTTGCTTCCTAGGTGCTGAATCCATACGAAGAACTTGGTTTTCCACCTGCAGCCAAGCCTCACCTTAAAAAATGGTGACGATGCCGGCGTGTTCGGGGCCTCGTGGAAGAACGCTGTCAGTCGCTGGCATTATCACTTGGCTTTGTCATATCACCCAGCGTCTTTGGTACGTTAGCAGGAGGGGTTTGGTGGCAGGATGTATCAGACGTGCAAACTTGCATCGATATTCTTCAGGAGCAAAGCTCGCAGTTCTGAGTTCATGCAGGGGTGTTGCGGGCGCTTGCGTGCAAGGGAGCCAGGGGTGTGCAAAGCAGGTGGGCATGGCTCTGCTCCTGCACTTCTGGAGGAAAAGCCCAGAAGGCTTTAAGTCGTCTCCACGGACCTTCGTGGAGGATTAGGGCACCTAATTGGATTTTATTCAGGGTGTGTTGCCAGCTCGGCGTGGCAAAGCGCTGGCCTCAATAGGGAGAGGTCAAAGGAGATCAGAGAATGTTGTGGAGGCGCACGGCAGTTATCTTTTGTGTAGGGAAAGGGCTGCAGGAAAGGCAAGAAAATCCAAGTAAACGGCACGAAAAGTCCTGGGTGTAAGCAGCTGCAAGAAATAGTCAGATAAAACAGGAGGAAAAACTTTCCAAGATAAGAAAAGCAAGACATGGGAAAAAAAAAAAAAAAAGAAAAAAAAGAAAATAATGTCCTTGGGGCTTGTGGAGGCTCTCTCCGTCTTTGGAGGTCTTAAAGCGCGGATTAGGGAGAGCTCTGCCAGGAATGATCCTGCCTCGGGGCAGCCGGAGACCAGATGATGGGCCTGTCAGCTCTCTGCCTCCAAGAGCAGGGCTTGTGCTTCTCCTCCTCTTCTCCCGGGTGAGCAAGGCATCTCTGTGACCCTCCTTGATGCTCTTCTAGCAGCACTCCGGAAAAAAAAAAAAAAAAAAAAAAAACAACAAAACCTTGGAAAGAGTGGAAATCTTGGAAAAGGGCTGTCTTTCCCTGCTTTGGCCAGGAGCTGCTTTAGCACGGGAGGGGAAGATGCTCAGGGGGCTTTTCTCTCCCCTTCTGCCACCGGCGCCACGGCAGTAACTCTTTTCTGGTTTAATCTGACGGCGGCTCTGCGTGTCTGAGGGATGAGGTCATGCTCGCTCGCCCGCGGGCCTGCTGATGCTTTTGCTTCGGTCCCTCTAGTTTGGGGAGGTGGGGGTGGGTGGGATCGCACTCCCTGCAGAGGCTCTGGGTCCCTGTGCGGGGCAGGGGGGTGGTTTGGGGGTCTCCTTAACTGCCAAGCATGGCTGCAGACTTTTGCCCTTCTCTGTGTATGGACGTGTGTGTGTGGCACCTTGGATGGGCACAGGTAAAAACCCTGGCTGTCCCCCCTGCCCATTTTACCTCTGCCTGGGATGCTAGTCCACCTCCCCCAGGATGCTAATCCATCTCCCCCGGGACTCCTCCTTGCTTCTTGCAGCTGCTTTTAAAAACACAAACCAAACCAAGCAGCTGGAGAAATGCTTTTTTTTCCTCCTTCTTCTTTTTTTTTTTTTTTTTTTTTTTTTTTTTTTCTCCCACTTTTACCATTTCTTGCCAGAAATCAGCCCATTGTGAGTCTTCAAATCTTTGGGAGGAGGAAATGTGGTGACCAATGGCTGGAGATACAGCCCTCGCTTCTCACTCTGGTAGATCCTGAGCTCCTGGCACCTAAACTCATGATACTGAGGGTAGCAAAGCCAATTTAGTTAATTGGTGGAGATTGCTACAATTTTATTAGACCTAATGCCCTCTCCCCTCAGGAGGCTTGCATGGCTGAGCAAAACGACCAGTGCCTATGAAGACACAAAATATAGACCCAATTAAGTTTTTTTTGTTTTGTTTTGTTTTGTTTTTTTTTTTTTTAAGAAATCCTTCCAGCCTGGCATGAAGGTTTTCCTAGCCCTCAAATTCAGGATTAATTGCACTTAGGGGTCAATAGCTGCAATTACTGCTGGTGGTGGAGGTTTGGGGCACGTCACCTGGGCTCTGGCTCCGACGGTGGTACCCAGCCGGGATGTGTAGAGCTTGGTCCTGCCACGCATCTCCCCAAGCTGGCCAGAGCTTTGTACTGCCAGATAAAAAATCAGGCTTTGGGAATACATGCTGGGGTCTCCTGGAGGGAATCGGAGTCTGATTTGGGATTTTAAAAGCAGCAGCTGTTGTGAGCTTTCTTCTCTGGAAGCTGGAAAGAAAAGCTGCTCCTCCCTGAACCTAGAGGTCACCTAATAAATGGGAAAGTCCCCGAAGAGATGTCACTGGTAAATCTCAGGCCTGAAGAGAGGAGAGCCTGTTGCATCAGAAAGCAGAATTACAAAGTGTATTATCGATGGAGGAAACGGGGGGTGGAGATAATAGCACTCGAGGAGGGGAAAACAGGAAAAAGCTCTATTTGAACTCAAAAATGGAAAGGAAAAGGTTAAGCCTGAAGTCAAGAAGGGTCGGGCAGAGTTAAAGGCCGGGAGGGGAAAGCTGGGAGACAAAGAGGAGAACAGATCGGTCAAGGCAAAGGGGAAGGACGGAAGGTAAAGGACAAGTGGGGAAGGAAAGAAAAGGACAAAAGAGGGGACAGAGGGGCTGGGGGGGGGGGCAGCAGGGGTTATTCTCAGCTGCAGCTGAAATGGGGTGTTGCAGGGCTTTTGGGGGGCAAGGGTGAATGTGCTGATGGGGAAGAGAAGGTGGGGTGTCCAGGTACCCGCCCTGCTGCCTTGGCCAAGTCCTCTCGGGGTGCGTGGGACACCTCTGCGCCGCTTCGGTCCCACTCGGGGCCACGCTACGGTGCAGCCGCTGTCTCTCTTCTCCTGTTCATTAATACACTAAAAATAATAGATATTAATTTATTATAAAAAAATTAAATGGTTGCAGATCTCAATTCAGCTTTCCCAGCAAGAAATAGCCCATAGTTGCTTTGCTTTTTCAATCTGCCCATCCTCTCTTTACTCTGGGAACTGGGAAGAAGAAGGCTGGAAAGAGCGATGACTTTTCCTTTTTAAATGGTGGTGTGTCGGGAGAGATAACACAAAAATCCACTTGCAGTGGCTGATTGTTTTAAAATTTCAGGCAGGTAAAACCAACGGGTAGGGCTGATGCCGCTGCCAGGGTGACAAAATAAACACCTCAGCATCTGGGAGGCCAAGAGGACCCCCTTAGGGGTGGTCTTCTCACCAGGCACAGCAAGTTATAGGGTCGGTAGCCCAAACCATTTCTTTATTACCTTCAGAAGGTCCGCACGGGGCAGGAATTGTGTGTCTGTTCACGGCCACTGATGTTCAGCCAGATTTACACTGCCAAAGCCAATGGTTTGGTAACGTCAGGGAAGCGTTAATGGTCTAGAGGGACTGGATGAGTTCATGGATCTTGGGGATGAAGAAATAATTTCTGCTTCTGCAAAAGAAGTAATTAAGCGATGTTTTGCGGAGCTGGTTCTTCACAACTAAAGTATGCTCTTTATTACGTGTTTCATCATAAATCTATTTAGTGATAATAAGGGCTTGTTCCAGCTTTAATACTCTAATGGGTGCGTATCTGCCTAAATCACCTAAAAGGCTTGGAGCACAAATTCTTTTTCTATCTTTCACGCAAAGAATCTCTTACATGGCACTTCTTGTGTTTAATTACCTATTGCACTAAGCAACAGAAGCATGCAAAGACTTAAATCGGGCAACAAAATCAGGTTTTCCAACTTGAAATCCTCTTTCTCTAGTTGAAGTAAGATTATTCATCTCTTTTCCCGGAGGCCTCTTGCGGCTTTACCTACAGGGGATTTTCGGTTGGATTATGATCACCGAGACCTCAGTCCCCTCTCCTCTCCTCAAAGCCCAACCCAATCACCCAGCTAGAAAGCAAGGCTCTTCACCCCCATCTGTAGCTCCAGAGCGATGCTCTGGCAGCAGCCGTTCTGCGTAACATGATGGGAACACGCTGAAGCACCGCTTCCCCAGAAACGGCCGCAGCAGGACCTTCTCCGAGGAGGTCCCCCGTCCCCACGTGTGGATCCTCCCTCCGGCACCTGGCAGCCCCACCATCCCACCCACGCCTGCCGCGGAGGTAAGCAGGGCTTTCCCAAGGTGGCTTTTCTCAAACGGTGGTCCTCTCCTGCCGCTCCCTGCATCGCTGGGCTGGGAGCAAAGCTCCAACCGAAGTCCTGCCAAGGAGATCCAAAACAACAATCCTAACAGTAGAGCTGATGCGAGGTTTGCAGCCCGGCGTGTTGTCTTCCCCCCTCACCTTTCCCATCGCACTTTGGCTTAGGCGACAAGGTCTTAGAGGCAGGGATTACCTTTTAGGACAGGCTTTGGGTTGCTCGGCCGTAACCCGAACTGCCCCTGAGGCCCCAGGTAAGTATAATCCATGCACAACCAGCACAACTGGTATTACCGGTGCTGCAGCACAGCCCCCTTCCCAGAAACAGCCTTGGAGTCCCGTCCGGGATGAGATTCAGAAGAAAATAAATAGCTGGACCCAGCGAATGCAAAATGGTACCAGAAGGCATGTTCCTCTGCATTGATGGAGGTGAGGTTTGGGCAAGAGATGCTGAGAGGCCCCGCTCTAGAGGGGCTCTGGTGGCCCCTGCTTTGAGCATCTGTGTGGTGGGTGTCTTCCGCAACGAAAATAAGCGATGAAGGCACTGTGGCGTTGGGATTTTTGTTGAAACCCCTGTTTGTTTTTCAGGGGACTCCCTCATTTATTTGCCCCTCTTCAGGGTGGTAGCGAGGAGCCTGATGAAGCACAGCCCGCACGGGACCGTGCGGTCCCAGCTGCAGAGCTTTTCGCGATGCCCTTTGGCAAACCCAAGTGGTGGTCATCCTTGGAAGAGCCGGCAACGTGGCATCCAGAAAACTCTCCTTTGCTCTCGCGCAAGCGCCTTCTCCCATCATATATCTTCCTAAAAACGGAGGGGAGGAGTGGGGAAAAAAAAAAAAAAAAAAAAAAAAATCAATCATCATCCCAGATGTTTCTAAACAGGATGTTTACCTACACCTCATGGGGGAAGAGTGGTTTTGGCGTGGGGAGATGATTTGGCTCTCCCTGGGGAGCAACTCTGTGCGGGGTCCCGCTCCGGCGTGGGGCAAGGGGTGCGTTTTGGGGGGAGCCCCAGGGCAGGGAGGGAAGGGGCAGATGGGGGGGGGCTCCGGCGGCTCCCGGCCCGCCTCGCCTTTGTTCGGGCAGGGCTGGAGCCGAGCGGCCGCGGGGCGGGGGAGGGAGGGAGGGAAGGGAGGGGGAGGGCTGGCAGGCAGGAGCCGGCTGCCCAAAAAGGCTTTTTTTTTTTTTTTTTTTTTAATCTCCAAGAAAACTGTTCAAATGCAACCGGAGAACTTTAAAAAAAAAATAAGAAAAAGGGAAAAAAATGAAAAAATACTTAAAAATTTTTTTAAAATGAAGGGAAAAAAAATAATAATAAAAAAAAAAAGCCAAAAAACAACCTCTAACTCCCACCCCTTCGCGCAGACCCTGCCCCCGGCCCGCCCCACGCCGCGCACGGGGGCCGCGGGCGCGCAGCGCGGCACCGCCCGCGCCCCCACCCCCCCCCACCCCCTTCCCCGCCCGCCCCCCCCTCCCGGGAGGCGGCAGCGGCGGCGGCGGGAGCGGCCCCGGCCCCGGCCCCGGCGGCGGCGGCGGGAGGGGGGGGGGGGGGGAGGCGGGCACCGGGCGCCGCCCGCCCCGCATCCCGCCCGCCCCGCATCCCGCCGCGCCGCGCCGCCGGCCCCAAATGGATTATCTGCGGCTGGTGCTCTCCTGCCTCGTCCCCCTGCACGGCTGCCTGGCTGCCGGCAGCGCCCCAGGTACGGCCCCTTCCCCCTGGCCGGGGGCGGGGGGATGACCCCCCCCTCCACCCCCCCCCCCCCACGGGTGGGGGAGTGGGTTTGACAGGTGGCTTGCACCCCCGGAGGTGTGGGGAGGGAGGGGAGAGGGGTGCCGCTGGGGTGGCGGTGGTGGTGATGATTGGGGTGTCGCGGGTTTGGGTTCCATGGGAAATTGGGGGGGGGGGGGGAGATGGAGGCTGGGCGAGGAATTGTTGGCGTGCGAGGGGCACGTCAGCCCGGGTTTGTTCTGCTCCGGTTGACGCGCCCGGTTAAAAACTACTAAAGCGGGGCTGCAGGGGGAAGGGACGGAGTTGTCGGGCGTAGGGCGCACCCGGCGAGGCTCCCCCCCGGGTTGGGTTGGCCGCCAGCGTCCCCGGGGAGCGGGACGGCGGGTGCCCAGCCCCTGTCCCCTCCGTCTTGCCTCTGCAGAGCTCCTTCTGTCCGGCAAACTCCGCGAGTATGGTGTGATCGTGCCCTTCAGCGCCGATTGCCGGGGTCGCTTCCTCTCGCACGTGGTGTCCGGCGAGGCGGTGGCGGGGATCGGCGAAACCGCTTGTCCCCCGTCCCGCCGCGTCCCCCGCAGCCCCCTGGATGAACCCCGCCAAGGCCGCGGGGCCGGCGGCCGCTTGCTCTACTTCAACGTCACCGTTTTCGGGAAGGAGCTGCACCTCCGGCTGAGGCCCAACCGCTGGCTGGTGCCGCCGGGCGCCGTGGCCGAATGGCAGGAGGATTTCGAGGTGCTTTTCCGGGAACCTCTCCAACGGCGGTGCCTCTTCACCGGCGACATCTCCGGCATGCCTGGAGCCGCTGTGGCCATCAGCAACTGCGACGGACTGGTAAGCCCGAGGTTGGCGCGACGCTCCGTGGGCGCCGCCCGTGTTTTGGGGCGGTTTTCTCTTAAGAGGCGCATCGCCGTGTCCTGAAACTTGACTTTTTGGTGATGCCGAACCGCCGCACGTCTCCCCCCTTCGCCGGTTCCCTTTCCCCGCGTGGCTTGCGGCGTAAGCAGGGCAGGCTACTCCACATGCCAGCGCTCTGGCCCTCCGCAGCGATGCAGTTATATTTATTTAAAGGAGTTGAAAAAAATGCTCGCCCCGTGGCTGGGCTGCCTCCTGCCCGGAGTGGGACCGTGTCAGATGCTGTCACGCCCACGGGCTCTGCCCTGCCTCCGGGACGGGTACCCACGCTGCGGACGATGCCGCCGCATCCTTGCTCACCTGTGTTTTACTTTGGGACTGCTTCAAGAACTTTTTCGCTGCGTCTCCCACCTCTTAGATGAGGTCGAGTGAGCTCGAGCATCTCCTGAAATCACTGTTAGCCAGCGGTCTTGCTCCTGCTAAGCGTCTTTTTAGGGGAGGGCCTTTTTTTTTTTTTTTTTTTTGCCTAATCGCTCATGTGCTCAGAGCCCTTTTGCTTTCTGAGTGCAGGGTGAGCACAGTTCAGCATTGGAAACTTGCTGCCACAGCGCTTTAAGTACTTCAAATAGCTGTTACCTCCTTAGCCCTGGCGTCTAGTCTGCCTGTGAGTCTCCTACCTTTGATATGCTTGAGGAATCACTTCTTATTTTATTATACCTTTGGCCCATTGCCCTTCGAATTTCCTTTGAGCCAATTTAATTCTTGTTTTAGATGCCAGCGTTTGCCGTTTTCTCCTGGTAGCACTTACGTTACTCCTGGGTTGGAGTAAACATCTTATTTTGTCTTTTTTTTTTTTTTGGTTATATTTCTTTTTTGGTTGTTTTATTCTGGGACTTCCTGAGCCAATTTTGGCTGCCTAGCACAAACAATTTGGCATTCCTTTCTTTTTATACAGCGCCCGGTGTTACTATACAAGCAGAAATGATAGAGCAGCACGGCTAGAAGGACATATTTCACCTACATTTAGTAGCTTTTTTTTTTTTTTTTTTTTCCAGCAATTTTAGTACGTAAGCCACACCTTTTGAAGCAGCATCTTTTTTTGGAATCGGCTGAGGCTGTGAATTTGCAGAAACTTCTTCGCGACATGGATTGCACTGGGGCTGGCGAATTTGGGCAGGCTTGAAAGTTTAAAGGTGTTTCCTATAGCTCCAGCAAGCAACTAGTATTGCTGTGTCTGGAGTGAAAGCCGTTTTTTTCAAGCGTGCGAGTTGCCTTGCAGATATAATTTCCCTTGGCCTGGCGACCGAAGGGATGCTGGAAGCGATCGGCAGCCGCGTCCGCGTCCCTCAAGCAGCGAGGAGGGTGTTATGGGGTTTCCCTTCCTCGCACCCCACTCTGCTGTTAGGGTCCATCTCAAGGAGGCTTCAGTTGAACTTTTCCAGGTTTTTCTAGGCTTTGGCCCTGAGTTTTCCCATCTCAGCCCCTTGCACACCTTCTCAGGCAGGGGGTTGTCATTATTTTTGCCTTTTTTCCAGCCATCCCTTGGCCGCAGGTTCCTACAGCAGTGATGCTGGTTTCAGTTGTAGCTTGTTTGCACGTGGGGTTATGTACCTGTCTTGCCACCTGCAGTACCCCCCCCCAACCCACTCTTCCTAAGCTCGTGTAAAGGAAGAAGTGGCTCTTCTCCCAGGATCAGCAGCTCCGGGCGCCTGCTTCAGCCCTCTTTACCTTCGTTACCCCCCGACGCAGCCAGCTCGGCTGGGTGGGATTAGCCGAGCCGCGTTGTGCTGATGCACAACGTTGTGCTGATGTGCAAGCGCTGAGGGCTTCTGCAGGGTGGTTTTGGGGTGCCCCCCCGTTTGCAACACTATCCTGGGGCGCGGCGTTAGCATCGTGGTTGCTGATGTGTAGTCTTGCAGATGTTTTATTTCTTCATGTAGAGCTCCAGCAACACTAGGGAAGAGGAAAAAAAAACCAACACTTTTTTTTTTTCTTTTTTTTTTTTTTTTTTTCTTTCCCCCCGCCTCCCCCCCAATGTATTTATTGCTCCGTGGCCAACAAATAAATGTCCTGGCCTCAAGCAGCAATTTCCCATCATCTGGCAGAGCACATGTGGCGATTGCAGGCTGGGGGGAGAGGTCAGGAGGGCAGGGCCTGAGCAGGGGTTCTGCTTCTCCCCCAGAAAAGAGGGTTTTGTGATACGGCCAACAGAGCAGTTGGTTTCTCTCTTTCATGGGTTTGCTGGCTGGTGTAGATTGCTGTACGGTCCTCTGGCTTAAGTAAGTCTGACAGCTTATACATCCCCTTTGGAGGAGCTGTGAGTTGAAGAGGACCTGAAAAACCCTACAAAAAGCAGTAAAAAGAGCTTGACGTATCAAACAACAAGAAACAGGACTGGAACGTGGCGATAGGTGCGGGTAGGATGGGAGGATGGTATTTATGACCACGCTGTTGTTAACGTCCTGCTAGATAGGGACCGATTTATCGTGGGGAGCACCGGCTGGAGGTGGCTTTGCTGCTCTTTGATGTGCACGTACCCTGGAATTGCTGTGGGCTTTTGCTGGAAGTTAGCCACGAGCTTCAAAAGGGGATGGTGGCTTTTGCATCCCAGTATAGCGTGCGTGGGAGGCGCAGGGCCGCGCTCGGCCCGCTTGGTTCTGGTCAGAGGAAGCGTTCTGGGATGCTGCGGGTGACGGCTGTGTACACAAAGAGATTATGCTGTGTATAAAACGGAGACAGATTATAAATAATGAGGAAAAAAAAAACAAAAAACCAAACCAAACCCAGTTCTTGAAAAAGAAAATGCACATTAAGTCTTTTCTAAATCCATAATTAGCCATATAAGTGAACTGATTTTTTTTTCACAGGTGCCAAGCCCATGGCACCTTCCACACGGGTTCTTTGCTGCAGGTGTCCATGTGTGAAAATCCAGCCCTTTTTTCTTTTTTTTTTTTTTTTGTCTCCTCTTCGCAAGGGTGTCTTCTACCAGGGTGGGAAGATGCTGTCATCCATAACATAATGTCAAAGCTGATCCAAACCACCAAATTCCTAACTGGTAAAGTAGCATTAGGCAGAAATCTCCCCCGGCGGACACATCTCGCTGCAGCAAAGGCATCCCATCTTTCCACGCAGGCTTTAGCAGCGTGTGGTCGACCTTTGTGCTTTGTTAGTTGAAGAAATGGCTGAAGAATTACCGTCTGTAGGCCCTGTATTTGCTTTTCGTGGCTGACTTTTCCCCACTGCTCTCCGGGGTTGTTTGCACCAAACGCCGATGTGCTGCAAAGTGTAGAGCCAGCGTTTTCCATCCCTGTCACCCCGGCTTGCTTCGGATGGGTGGCAGCAGATAAGCAGAGCACAAAAGCCCTCAGGAGCAGTAATTAATAGAGAACGAAGCGAGAAACAGCCCCCCGTAACGACGCCCCTGTGCAAAAAGTATGGATTTGTCTTCTGGGATTTTCCTTGCGGCTCCCGAACCGTAGGGTTAATTTGGGGAAGAAAAAAGGTGCCGGTTTAAAATGAGATGTCTCCAGGTGTTGCTCTTGATGGGAATGGAGCAAACGTGTCTGAAGGTGGTATTTTACCTCCCAGCTTCACCGCTGGAAAGCTCTCTGCGTCCCGCTTAGCATCTTGCCCGGGTTTGCATTACTAGACCGTGCGTTGTGGCGGGTAAAAAGCACGGGGTGGCAGTCTCAGGGGTTAATTATCTCCCTTAATTCTGTGTCCCCCCCACGATGCCGAGGAGTTCGCAGGTGGAGAGGCACCGAAATAATGACGGAGCACCTCTGGGCCATGTGCTGCTGCCAGGTGTGGTCCGGCCCCGCGTGGGGCAGAGCCCCCCCCCCCCCTCTCTGCAGATCCCCCCGACGGTCTCTGGATGAAGGGAGGAGCGGTGGCTAGCGACAGTGCCCGCCTTCATGCAGCCCGGCTTTCTGGGACTTTTTGTCCAAATTAAGTGTGAATCGCATAGGAAAAATACATACTATGCACGCAGCTGGATTCCCCCCTCCTCGGCGCTGTTTGCTTCTCTGGCTGAGCAGACCGGCCTTATTAATTTTTCCACATTTCAGCTGTGTTGAAGTGTCAGAATTTCCTGAATTCCCGTGGGAGTTGGGGGTTTTTGCCCAGCGGTGGTGGAGAAATTGCTTACCCGGGTTGCTGGGGGGGGTCCCCTATAGCGAGGCTGGTGCTGGGCCAGTTCATCTCTCCCACAGCCTGGGGAGATGCCTGAGAGCTGGAAAAGAGACTTCACCCACTGCGAGCTGGCAGAAGTGAGTTTAATGTTTCCCTTAAAAGAAAGAAAGAAAAAAAAAAAAGTGTATTTTCCCTCTTTCCAGTGGAATTGTCTTCAAAGGGCCATCTTCTAGTTTGGGAATTACCTTTACCAATTGCTATAGACAGCATCTCGTGTTAGAAATATCAGTAATGATAGTCCCACCTTGCCAGGTTTCATTTGATTTGATATTATTAAACTGAATGAAATCGGGGGTGGGAGGCACGCGACAAATTGATCATTGAGGATGGGATCGAGCTCTTGGCAAGAGCCCAAGGAAGGCTTATCGGGGCTTTTTGGGTGGCGTCTGGCCTCTCTTGCTGCCTCTCTGCAGTTAAAACCTTCCCCAAAATGCAGAAATACAACCCGAGCTGCTCCTTTTCGAGATGGAGCAGGTTCGTGCACGCCTCTTGCAATGGTCTTTTGGTGTTTTTTTTTTTTTTTGTGGTTTTTTTTTTTTTTTTTTTGGCAAATGCCAAGGTGACTGCTGCCACTTCAGTTTCATTTATTAGGTTGCTCTGATCAGATGTGCACACACGTCCTTGTGGTATCTACCTTGCCCGTCAGTTGTTGCCGGAGTCAGCGGTGCGTTGCGTCCCGCCTTTGGGAGAAAGCACGGGCGTGGGAGCCCGGGCTGCTTTATTTCTTGAGCCATATATAATCAGTCACGAGCTGTACAGCAGCGCAAAACCAAGTGGGCTGTGGCTTAGGACCAGGCTCTTTCATATTTTAATCCAGCCTTGCCTCAGCGCGGCGGCACAGCTTTCCTCCGGCCGCCTGACTCAGCAAGTCCAGGCTTTCGCCGTAAACCCAGAAACTGGCTTTGGGGTTCCTCGTCCTGGGTGAAACGCCCCGTGGCAGGGCTGCGAGGGGGTAAAGGTGTCCCAGCAGACCTCCTCCTGGGACGGGGGTTGCTGCTCCTCCCCCTGGGCTAAAATAGGGTGCTGGCAGGGGTACCACGCTTTCGGGTAGCGGGAGTGCCACTCCAAACTGAATTTGCAGTGCTGTGCAAGCTGGGAGCACGTTAGTTGGTGGGAAATCGTCGGCATAATTCACGTGTGTAAAATCCAGGTGTGCTTGCGATGCCTGTGTCAGATGCCCAGCGCTCTGCCCTCCTAGCTACTCATTTTTTGCGTTAAGCCATGGATGCCCACCTTATAGTAGAATAAAGAACAACAGCTTAGACTTGCCCAGCCATCACTGGAGCTGACCCGTGGCTTGACTCCCTGGCTTGAGCTCTGCCTCCTCACCACCACCTTGCCCGGTGCTCCAAACTCTTGGTTGAACCCGGCTGTGATCTTCATCTCCTTGGCTGGGGGTGATGGGACAAGCCCTGGCTGAAGAGGTCCTGCCCCGGTGACCTGAACGTCCCCTGTGGGAAGGACCTGAGATACGTGTGTCAGGCAAGTTGATCCGAGCACAACTGCCTGTACGAAGATTCCTCGGGAAGGAGGTAAAACAAAACCAGCCAAAAACCTGCTTTCCAAAGGAGTTAAGCAGCTAATAAAACCCAAGTGGAGTAGGAAATTTGATGAAGTCTAACAGAGCCAGGTTGGCTGATGCCACGATGAATGCAACAGTACGTGAATGCGAAGGGGATCCAATGACCCAGGCGGGCTTGGAAGAGCCCCAGCTTTGCCTGGCTCTTTACAGAGCCCAGTTCGCGTCTCCCTACCGCTCTGTGCAAAATATATATATATATGTATGTATATATATATATTATTTTTATCTTATCTGATGAAAACAGTTCCAATACCTCAGCCCTGATGAGGACTCCAGTAGGTCCATGCTGTTGAAGGCAGATCCATATGTTCTGCCCGTGCTTTCCGGGCACCTTCTCAGCAGCAGGCAGTGCCGGAGGAGGGAGCACACGCGTGCATGATGGAGGAAGCTGTGAAAAGATGCTGGGTTGGGGGGGGCTGCCCGTGGGATGGAAGCCAAATCCTGGCCAGCCTTTTACTTGCCTGAGGTCCGAGCCGGCCGGCGCTGCAGGGTACGAGCGCTCGGGCTGATGTAAGGGGGGATTTGGTGGGAGCTTGGTGTTAATTAGGAGCAGGTCGGTAGCCAGGACAACGTTTCCAACCATGTTTGCCCTCTCATTCATCTTCTTCTTTGAGAGGTGGAGTAGTAACGCTTTCCAGCTTCTCCAAAGGGATTCTCTTGTGTTAATTCCCAAGCACTTTGCAGGGCAAAGGCGATGGTTTCTTTTTCCTTCCTTCTTGCTGTGACTGCAGTTAGCAGTGTCGGGGAAACGGCTGATTTCCTCCCCAGCACCATGGGGCTGAGGAGGAGGATGGGGAGGGCGCAGGGGGGCGAGCTGGCGCGGGAGCCTGTGCAGCCTGTATCCCCTGATGCACAGAGTTAGGTGGAAAAACTCATCGCTGATGAGAAGGAACGGAGTTTCCTAGCCATATAAAGATGTAACTTGTATTGTGGCCAGTTTTGCTTTTTTTTTTTTTTTTTTGTTTGGTTGGTTGGTAGTTTTCCCCCCTTTTAAATTTTTTTCCCCCCCATTTACAGGAGATACTAAGGGTTATCATAGACAAACACGGTAATGGATCCATCCCAGTGTCATGGAGTAGCAACAAGACACCTGTTTTATTTGGGATGCTTTTTCCCCTTGCATTCATGCATGCTCTGCATCAATCTTTAATGAGAATATAGTGTAGGTACATGTATGTGCATATGAAAACACATCTTTCTTTTTTTTTTTTTTCTTTCCTCTTTTCTTTATTTCTTTGTGGAGTCCAGGCTGGCCTGATTCGGACAGACAGCAACGAGTTCTTCATCGAGCCCCTGGAGAGGGGGCAGCAGGAGATGGAGGAGCACGGGAGGGCCCATGTGGTGTACCGCCGGTCGGCCATCCGGCAGGATGGCGCTGAGCCCCGCCAGGACCTCCACCCCGAAGGTAGGGGCTGCTGGGATCTAGTTTTTCCCAGAAATTTATAGTAACTATTTCTCGTGGTGGCGAGGAGGAGGCTTTCTCCTTCAGCTTGCCCTCTGGCTCGTATGTCTTGCCTAGTGGCTTTAGGCTGGCTTTAACGGCCAGCTGAGTCACCGGCGAGAAGAAAGGAAAGCAAATGCTGGGCTTTCACCGGGAACTTTGAAATTCTTCCAAATTTGGTTAAAATTGGATGAATTATATATGAGTTATTCTTCCTCTTCTTCAAAGAGGAAGGATCTCCTACATGGGGGTGGCCAGGCCCATGGATGAGCACGTCGGCCTTGGGATGGGAAGCAGAGTCAGGACTTGTGAGCAAAGGGCAGAACATATGGAGTTGGTGCGGCTCAGCTGCCGCCTGGAGATGTACGTGCTGCAGTCTTGTTTTAATCAATTATACATTGTGAAATGTGCCATTGACTTGACTTTTAAACAGATGATAGAAGCCCGCCCTTTTCCCAGTGTTCAGAATTCATTTTGCTTTTCTAGCACCTCATCCTTTTTTTTTTTTATTTTTTTTTCTCCTTCTTTGCCTTCAAGGAGAAAACGTGGCTTTTTTTTTTTTTTTTTTTTTCCTCCATAGCATCACTTAGCCGTGCACTGCACTCTGCGCGCATAAATTGCCTGCTGACTTCCCCTCCCACCCACCCCAAGCCGAGTGCACCCAGAAGCGTTTACAAGCGTGGGGTCAACGTTGTGCAAAAGTACTCTGTAAACCTATTTATATTTACGCAGCGCCGTTAGCCTTCTCCGGCGTTTATTCACCTCTTGTGGCACCGTAATCAGCTCCCTGGCTTTTAAAAAAGTTTAAAAGTTTCCCAGGGTGTGCTCATTGCCTTTGTAGCGTGGCTAATGGCACTGCGATTGAGAGCTTTGAAGGGATTGCTGGGTGATGGGGTGAAGGATGCGAGGAAGGACGAAGGATGCTCTGGCTACGGCCGTCTGCTCTCAAAGAGCAGCCCCCAGCTTTGCGTGTGTGCTCCCCACGTGTCCCAGCACCGCTCAACAGACAGTGTAGGACTATCATCACATGGACGTGTCCTCGAGGGGCTGGCGTTCCCACTTCAGAGCCATTTCCCCACCACAGAACAAGCTGGGTTAGCAACCTGGTCGGAATTAAATACGCTCTTTATTTTTCCTGCTCGATTTATACTTTTTTTTTTTTTTGGAGTGTCACCGTGGTGTCGGGTCACCTCAACAGGCGTTTTCTTTTCCTGCCCCCTGTGCCTTGCTCAGTGCCCGGCGTGCGGGTGGGCGATCTCCCCAACTCCCTGGAGCTGATGACGGAGCAGCTGGGGGACGCGGAGCGCAAGAGACGCCACGCCAG
The DNA here is from genome assembly GCF_018691265.1 of Tyto alba. Classification (NCBI taxonomy): domain Eukaryota; kingdom Metazoa; phylum Chordata; class Aves; order Strigiformes; family Tytonidae; genus Tyto; species Tyto alba. The sequence goes on along the minus strand of NW_024881261.1, from coordinate 37,981,091 downwards.
GAAGGATGACTACAACATCGAGGTCTTGCTGGCGGTGGACGACTCGGTCGTACGCTTCCACGGGAAGGAGCATGTCCAGAACTACGTCCTCACCCTCATGAACATAGTAAGGCTTGGCTTTGGGTGGCCGTGGCTCCCACCCCTCCCTCGGTTTGCTGCTCTTCTCGTGCTTCAAGTCTGTTATCCTGGGGAAAAACAGGGGGTTTTGGGGGGGGGAAAAGCGCTGCAGGAAGGGCTATTCCTTCGCATAGCCGGCTTTGGCTTTTAATAGCTGTGGCAACAGGAGTGATGGAAAGCAGAGCCCTTTTATATTCCCCTCCGTCACGTTCCCCTGGCCAGCGCCAGGGCCTGGCGTGTTGGTTGCCGTCGCTGTCTGTCACCCGAGTCCAAGAGCATCTTCTGTTTCTCCTGGCCAAGACCATCTTTTCCTCGTGGCCAAAATCTCAGCAAATGCTAGGAAAGAGAACGGTTGCTGATTATTTAGCTTGAAATGATTATATTTATTATTTATTTTGTAATTATGGTGTCTGTTATTTATTTTTAATACTATTTGTTGATGGGGGGGGAAGATTTTTATAGATTTTTCACAAGTTTTTTTCATGTTCATTGGAAAACCTGTGCACCTTGAGGGTTAGTCAGTTGTGTCTGAAAAGGAATTTATAGCAGCTTTCCAGCAGCCCTGCTTCTGCATTTCTCCTCACCCAGTGGCACGGGGAAGCCTGTGCTGATTCCCTACACTGCTTTTCTTTCCTTTTTAAGATAAAAATGTATATGTTCCCCAAGTCCTGAGAGATGTGGAAGGATCAATATTTATTCGGCTATTCATCTTGCAGGAGGTTTGCTCTGCTGGCACCTGCATGTCTGCAAATAGGGTCAGCGTTCAAAGATCTCTTTTGTGGGCTGTCCCGTTTTTGTTTTGTTTTCCATACTTTATCCTCGCCTCTATCTATTTATTTTTATTTGAGTACTCTTTTGTATGGTGATGGAAAGTGTTCGAAAGGTACAGCCGGCTCAGAAATAATCAAGCTATAAAGATGCTTTTGTTTTTTGCTTGTTTGTTTGTTTGGGCATTATTTTTGGCAGGCAGGCTCAGAGCCATCTTGCCAGTAACAAAGGGGAAATTATCAACGTAAGGGGTAAGGATTTGCAGGATTAGAGGCCAAGCGTAATGTGGCCAGTCCCAAACAGAGAAGATTTTGGTTTTAAAAAGCAAATGCCTTCATTGCAACGTTTTATTCTCCGGTGCGTTATCCCAATGCCCATGGTAGGATGCTCTCAGCGTCACTTAAATTCACTCTCTGAAAGTTTCTTCCCTTTGCTTATTAAACCCTTCTGCAAGGGGGAGGCCGCAGGGTCCCCCCTTCTGACCTGAGGCTCTTCCCACGTTACGGGGGTCGGAGATGATGTCATTTTTCCTTTCCGATCGGGGGGTGTGGTGGGGAATGGACGGTTTGAGCGCCTGGGGATTGTCAGCTCTAATCAAAAGGTTGGTTTTCAGGCTCATTTCATGGTTTATACCCCGCGGGCAGGACTTTTCAGGGAGTGAATGCGTGGGATGCTGTGCTGGGAGAAGGGAGGACTGCTGTCTATTCAAATAAAGGCAGCGCTGGAGACTTTAATGAATTAGATAAAGAGGGAAAAAAGCAGCATCAATAAAAGGGAGGAAAAAAACAGGATAATTCATGCAACAAATACTTCCCCAAGTATTATTTCCTTCTATACGTTCTTCCCCCCAACCCTTCCCCTTCTTTCTTTCTGATTTTTAGTGAGTTTTCTTTCCAGCTTTGCCGTGACCTCCGTCCATCTCCTCTTCCCTTGGCGCCGCCTTGTTTCCTTACCGGCTCGGATTGCCTTAAAATACACGATTCAGCAGGAAAAAAAAAAAAAAAAAAAAAATGCTTTCTGGCCTGGATGGCAGAGGGAGAGAGAGAGAGGAGGGTGCTGGGGGTTGGTGGGGAGGAGCGTGCTGGGACCACACAGCTGAACACTAATCCCATTAGTTGGAGGCAAGGGCAAGGAGGAGAGGCTTGGCCAGCCCTCTAACGAGGAAAGGCCTTAATGAGCTGGGCTGGAGTGCACTGGGGAGATGCTGTACAGGAGCCAGCTGGGCAAGTCTCCAGGAGATTTCCGATCAAAATATATCCCAAAGAAAGGGGGCAGCGAGCTTAGAAGTTGATAATAAACTTTCCTGGCCTTTTCTGGGGTCCCCTTTGGGTGCCGAGGGGGTGGGGGGGGATGTGTAACCCCTTCCTGGTGCTGCCTGGGCTCGGCTTAACACGGTGCTGCTGTAGGTAGGGTCCTGGGGCTCTCCCCGAGACACAAACCCTTTTATTAGGAGCCTGGTGTCAGCTGAAGCTCTGTGAGAAATGATTCGTCACGGAGAACTTTTTTTTTTAAAAAAAAAAAAAACAACAAATCCAAAACCAAACCTCTTATTTCATTGCCAGAAATGTGGTTGCCAGGCTTTTCATTAAACGGCGCTGTGTCCGTCCCGGGAAGTTGACATGAGGATGAGTGCTCCTTTTGTGCACCTAAGAGCTTCCCCGCAGGCTGCTGTCCCCTCTAGCTCCCAGCCTGCCCTTCCCTTCTTGGCTCGGAGGCTACATGAGGATTTTGGAGTCAGGTTGAAGCGAGTGGGAGGTGCATCCTTTGCCATCGCTTGCCGGGTGCGCTGGAGAAGGCGCATCTGAGGATATCTTGTAACTCCAAGCCGAGCATCGCTGTGCCCACCCTAGCAAAACCTGGCTCCCTCCCCGATGCTGGGCTCTTGGGAGGAATATTTGGCAACGTGGTGGCTGGGGGAAGCCGTTCCCCTGTCTTGCTTGCTGCCCGTGGCAGGGATTGCGGTGGTATCGAAGCAAAATTAGCACCCCCCCAGCCACATTGACTGCGGTGGGAGAAGGGCTGGGAACCGGGAGGGGATCCAGCACCCTGTCAGGGGGAGAGATGGAGATGTTTTGTGCCCTGCTTTGCTTTTCAACCTCTTGTCACTCAGCTGGGCTCCTTGAGGAGGAGTTACGCAGTTAAGCCCAGGGCTGTGTTGGCCATTCAAAACCCCAGGCGTGGTTTTCTCCTTTGGATTTCCCACTGCTCGCCCCTGATCCTCTCAAGGCTGGTTCTGCTCAGAGGAGACAAGCCGAGCTGTGGGCTCTGTTAAGCCTGGCTCTGGCATCAACTGCTTTGCTGGGATTTTTGTAGGATATCGCCCGTGATTTGGTTAAGGATGCAAAGGTTCTTGGTGTTTTCCCATCGTTTCAGGTTACTAGGGAAACCCTGTGACTCAGAGCCCTCTCCAGGCTGGGACTTGCCTGGTTCCCCCCCGATTATTGTTCCCAAGGGCTGAGTGACAAAGAGTGCTGCTGAGACCCCACGGCGGAGAGGGTTAGGGGTAAAAACCCTCAAAACCTCCGATTTTAATTTTAACTTGGGATTATCCAAAAAGCCAAGCCAAAGCATGGATTGCTTGAGACACTGATTTGCCGAGCTTGATGCCATTTCAGGAGCGGGGGGAGCCTAAAATAACGGGCAAATTATACTCCTTCTGGTGTATGGGTTTTTTTTTGGTGGTTTGTGAGCCATTTCCTTGCTAACTGATAATAACAAAAAATACCTCTGATGTCTGTCTTATGCAATCATGCACTTTTTCCCACCCCCTGTATAGGCTCTCATGTTTGTTGCTGGTTTGGGGACAGCATAGCCTGTTGTGTAGAAAGCTGTGATAAAAACGAGAGACTTGCTCTGCAGGGCAAACGTTCCCGTTCCTCTATATTGAAAATGTGAGTGACATGGGTCAGCCCTTGCAGAGGATGGTGTACATCCTTGCAGGGAAGGCAAGTGTGTGTAGCAAGCCCAGTAATGTAGTCAGGAGGACTTTTGCCTCTGTTTGTAGCCCCTCAGCCCCAGAAAACAGGCTTGGGGTGCATCCGCCGGCATGAAAATTGAGTGAGGGAATAAAAGAAAGGAGCTTAAAGATGACTTGGCTGTTCTGAGTAAGCAATCTGGGCTTTTGAAATGTCAGCTATTCCGCTGGTTTGGCAAATTCTTCTCGTGTCTCTCTCTTTGTTTTCCTTCCCTGAAGAACGGTGAGGTCTAGACTTTGCCAGTGCGGTTTGCTGTCGAGATCTTGTGTCTGGGGCTGCAGATTCGGGTCTGGCCAGAGGCTTGCAGGGATTTAGGTAGGCAGCTTTGCTTGCTCCTAGTGCCAGCAACGGTTGGGGGGGGGGGGCCCTGGGGGTTTCCCATGCACTTGGCAAATTCATTGAGCATTTTCCAGAAGATGCACAGGGTTTTAATGTTCATTCTTTGTAAAGCAGTAGCATCATCCCCTTGGCGTTGCAGGGCTGGGGGCTTTGGAGTTGTCTGTGGGAGGTCCTGCGGGCTGGTGGTTCTTGCTGGTTTGCCCTCAATGCACAGCTTAGCCTTTAAGGGCTGGTCTGTTTTAGGTGGAAAAAAAAAAAAAATCCTCTTTTAAATGAAATCGGAGAGCATTTCTTGCCAGGTGACAGTATTAAACAGGCTGGGCATCTAACCATGTAGGCGAGAGGGATAAGAAGATCTTTATCCCATCTGTCTTCAGGGAGGCAGGTCCCTTTACCCGAGCCCTTTGCTGAGCAGGTATTTTCTGGGGGGATTTTCTCTGAAGACATTGACTCCCTTAATGGCATCCGCAGAGGGCAGGGGGAGTTGTGCCAAGCCTGCAAACTCCTCTCTGGGCCAGTTTCTATCCCCTCGGCTGGCTTGAACCAGCTCCGGGGCGGGCTGATGGGGAGCAGGGAGGTGATGCTCAGCTCCCCCAGCTCCATCCCCACTTCTTCCACAGGCATCATGGTGCTGGGGGAGATGTTGGCCCTGATGATGATCCCCCTGCCCCCGAAACTTGGGGACCATGGGGTCGCAGCCTCCAAGGCAGCAAGCCATTTTATTTATGTATTTATTTATTTATTTATTTATGTATTTATTTTCCTCAATCAATTATTTATATTTGGCTGTTAAGGGAAGTCTGCAGCCTTGGGCAGTCTGGTTCCACATCTGCTTGCCGAATTACCGGCTCGGCATCGACCTTTATGGTTATGTTAGGTACAGATCCCTGCCTAAATGCTGCCCTCCCCTAGACAAAAGAGGGGGCTGGGGTTTAGCGTTAACCCTTTGGTTCAGAGACTGGATGGTACCTAGTCCCTGCTAGCTGGAGGAGAGTGAGATTTAGCACTGCTTTAAAAGGAAGATTTAGGGGATTATATGCCATCTTGGAGTAATACAGCTTCTTGTGTCTTAGTCCCTTAATGAGCTGCTTCTTAGCTGCTCGTGGTCCTGCCGCTGTCCGTAGCTGCTTCTCTGTCAAGGCTCGCGAAGGATGCACAGTGCTGGGAGGGCGTTGATGAGTTTAGTTGTCAATGCCTGTGAAAAGTATTGCTGTTCCCCAATTTTTTTTTTTTTTCTCCCAGGGTAGGTATTGTTGCCTGGGGGTGCATGGTTTGGGGCAGGGAGCTCTCCTCAGACCAGGGGACTGTTTGCAGGCACCACTGGTGGGAAGAGACATTGCAGAGAGGAGGGCTTGCCTGGTAAGTCAGCTGGCACGGAGCAAAGCTCTTGCCCTAACAGCTCCTCTGTTCGTGCTCCTTCCTCCCCTGGATGCGACCCTCCTCATCTCTCACTGGCCAGGGCTGCCACGTGGCACGTTGTCACGGAGCATCCTTTCTTTCCCGCTGCCCGTGGGGTCTGCTGAACATCCTGCTGAAATATCCTGCGGGAAGGGAGAGAGGTTTGCGCGGCTCCCTGGGATGCTCCGAGTCACGGCAAGGGCAGGCAGCCAGCTCTGACCGGCAGAGAGGTTCCCGAGGCAGGGACATGGTCCAGTGGTTCATCCCAGTGGATCGAGGGGTCCTGGGGAGCGGGGAGCAAGCAGCAGAGTGCCGCTGGATGGTGCTGAGGTGCTGACTGAAGCGGAGGCTTGATGGTGCTCCAGCTCCCAGCAACTGGTGGTGAAGGAAAATGAATAAAGGTTTGGGAAAGTGGAGGACATGGCCGTGTTTTCCCCTTGTTCCCCTGAACCATCTCCCGGGTCCAGCTCTCCGGATCTTCGAGGCCATAGCATATTTTCATTCCTCCCTCTCTCCCAGCATTTCTCACTGTTTTATATTGCCTCTCAGACAACGTGCATTAAGGCTTGGAATATTTTTGTAAAGGGTCAGACTGCTGGCGTGGGACTTCTCAGATCAGCTAACGTTTTCTCCGGGATGCCAAAGCCTGCTGCATCCCAAAACCCGGGGCTGAGCGTGACCCCCCTGGGGTGTTGCAGCCTCTCGCTGGGATGGATGCTTCGTGCTTTGGTGGGACTGTAGGTCTGAGGAACGTTTGTGAGTGGGAGCCCACCTGCAGCGCTGCATGACCTTCCTCCCGTCTGCGCGCATCCCCTCATAAAAAGAGTTAGCGTCAGAAGAAATCTGTCATATTCTTATTAATCTTACAAAATGCCTTTAAAAAGGTACTGGTGCAGCGTGAGGGAGCATCCCAACCACAACAAGCAGGGCCGAGCTGACAACGGGTTGTGCAGTGTTATCTTTCCACGCTGGTGAAGAAATTGACCCCACGGGGCTTACAACGTGTACATCCAAAGGGATGCATTAATGGGGATGGACTGGGGATTTATTTACTGATTATTTTTTTTTGGAAGGGAGGGGATGGGGGGTCAGTTTTCCTGCAATCAAAACGTGGCAGGCTCAGGACCTGCATTACCTCTCTGTAAAGCTCAGGGCCACTCCATATTAGTCGTCGTGGGGAAACGTTAATGCTGAGTCTTTGGGTTTAAAAATGGCCTGAGTGGGTATTTCAGACAGATACACAGTTTATAAATTGGGGAGAGGGTGTGCTTGTAAAGCACTCGCGCAATCTGGGAAATGGCTGACTTGGATCTGGGCAGCAGTAAAGGGGTAGTTGTCACTCAACCCTCGAGTTCAAATGTAAGCTTAAATAAAAAAATGGAATGGGGAAAAAAATAGAGAAGCTCCATAAATCTGGTTTTATAATATTCATCTAGTCCAGAAAGCTGTGATAGAGCTGAGGCAAATTATTTCTCTCTTGGACAGAGCTGAAAAAGTACCTTTTAATTTAAACGTTAATTCTGGTCAGTATTAGAAATGGTTTTAACATGGCTGCCCCGCCTTCTGCAGTGAACCCCCATTTGTGTCAGTGTTCATTTTGGAGACTTTTGCGAATTCAGAAAGTCCCATTCTCTAAAAATATATATATATATATATATATATTTTTTTTTTTTTCCGGGCTGTATTTTCACACGTGCTTTGGCGGTGAGCAAAGGCTGGTGCAGGATCCCCTGCTCTTGCGTGGGTTTATGGCTGCCCACTCAGTGCCTCTCTTGGTGGCCGGCTGTCACCGCGCTCAGCTCGCAGGAACCCTTCTCATCTGGGTGTCTTCTTCTCTTGGTACCACTTAGGAGTAGAATTTGTTTATTCATCCTAGAAACACAGAAGGGAAAAAGCTGTAGCTCATTGTTTCCTTTGGAAAGTAATTTTTTAATAATAGGTATCTTATTGACTCACAAGCTCCCCCTGTTCTTTTCATTGTAGTGTCTTCTCCCGGGGTTTCTGAAGCAGTAGGTCAAATTTGACTCACCGGTATAACTGAGTAATGCCTTTGCTTTGATACAATCACTTGCCTCTCCCCAAAAAGCCATTTTTTCTTTCCACCAAACGCAAGGATGCTGGAGTCCAAAGCGTCTCCTTCCATCTGAGAAAGTCAGACCCTGACGGGTACAATGGCTCATTGCGGGATGCTCGGCGGTGGAGGCAGCTCCCGTGGGAAGCACAGCCCTCCTCTGCTCTCCTGATGGGATGGGTGATGTCACTGACCGTCTGAGCCACCCATCCGGGAGAAATTTGGCTTATTCCAGTTTGGCTTTTTGACTTTATGGTTTTTACACAGAGGAAAAAAATTAGAAAAAAAAAAAAAAGCTGTGAGTGGGAGGAGGGAGATGAGATCTTTGCATCTGGTCTTGGAAAGCAGGGTAGGATGCTGAATGTGGGAACGTGGAGGACAGGAGGGGCTTGAGAGCTGGGATGGGCTTAACCTCTCCTCTGTTTTATTTCCCTCCCTTCTTCAGGTGGATGAAATTTATCACGACGAGTCCCTGGGCGTTCACATCAACATCGTGCTGGTCAGGATGATCATGGTGGGATACCGCCAGGTAAATACAGCGCTCGGACGTGGCGAGTAGGAGATGCCATTGGGGCTGGCCTCTGCTTTTTGGCCACTTTCCCGGCTCGAGAGGGAGGGAGGGAGGGCTGCCGAAATGCAATGTAGGCACAGCAGGCAGCTGCCACTTCTCCCAGGGCCAGCAAGCGTGCAGCGACACCGTGACTTAGTGTCTCCTCACCATAATATTTAGCACTTAGGTGAGCCCTGGCTTGGAAAAATGCAGCCATTCAGGTTGGCTATTGAAGCCTAAGTGACAACTGTGCCGAGCAGGAATGAGGGGGGCACCTGGATTCTGGAACCTGAAGATCTGGAGACCCCCACAGCCCTCCAGCCCCAGGGCAAAGAGAGGTCCCTGGGGAGATGGCAGGTGGGCTATGATCAGCCTTTATCTGTTTGCACTGGGGTGCCAGAAGAACCACGAGAGGCTTCCTCAGAAGCTCTAGGGTGGCAGTAGATGGTGGGACAAAGGTGGCTTCCCAAGTTGGTAAGAGCTGGATGTTAGTGAGGAGAAGCCGAGGCCAGGATCTCCTGCATCCCAGCCTTGACTCGGCAGTCCTGGAAAGCTTTGCTGCTGGTCCTGCAGCTCCCGGGTGGCTTGGGCATGGGCACGGAAATCGTGGGAAGGTTTCGTGTGGTTTCTCACGTTGCGTTTGTTTTTTGAAGGCCTGTTTGAGCACGGCAGCCAGAAGATTTTCTTTAAAACAATGGGATTTGCTATGCTTCTTGTGGCTAGCCCCTATCCTACATGAAGCATTAATGACTCAACGTGGTGACGTCTGCGTGTGTGGTCCACAAATAAGCCCCATTAGGTTTTGGAAAAAAAGCCTGCTAGTTGCAGGAATCTGCTCGGCCGGCAGAAACCAAATGCCTCGGAGAGACTCGGGCATGAGCAGATGCTTGAATCCAGGTGATAGCTCACCCCTGTTGAGGTCTGGTGCTTCCTGAGCAAGTCCTTCTGCGGCTTCTTGTCTCCCACCTTGCACTTTGTAGGTCAAAACCTCTGTGGCTTCTACTCAAGGGCCAGGGGAAGGGCAGCGCTTCTTCCCTTTCTTCCCACCGCTGCAGCTCGGCAGGTACCTGCCTGACAGCATTGTTTATTTTATAGAACATCGTTTATTCTTTAGAGCATCATTTATTTCGTAGAGCATAATTTTGCAAAATGCTAATCTCAGAGCAAAAAGAAGAAAAAAGATGAAGGGCGAGGTGACTGCTATAAAACAGTCCCAGGCACCTCCACCTCTTTGCTCTTGGGCTCTTGGTCTCTGTGGGTCAGGTTTCGCAGGGGAGCATTGCTGTGCTCATTGCTGAGCAGCTTCCCAGGTGCTCTCCTCTTTTACCTACTGCTGCCCCGAGCATTTGTGGGACCAAAGAGGGTCATATACTTTCCTGTACCAGACCACATCTGTTTGTGGGAATGGTTTCTTAGCTGTTTTTAAATTTAAAAAGTGCAAGCTGCTTTGGTGTTGTTGCTTCTAATGATGGAGAAGCACTGCTTAGGAGTCTTTCCAACCCCAAAACTCTTGGCAGGTTCCTTGTCCTCCACTAACTTACCTTTTTTTTTTTTTTTTTTTTTTTAATTCTTTATCCAGTCAGTCAGCCTGATAGAACGAGGGAACCCGTCTCGGAGCTTGGAGCAGGTCTGCCGCTGGGCTCACTCGCAGCAGCGCTCCGACCCGGAGCACGCCGAGTACCACGACCACGCTGTATTCCTCACCAGGCAAGATTTTGGTCCCGCAGGTATGCAAGGTACTGTATTTATCTCGATCAGGTATGTGCAGTTTGCTGGGGGAAAGCCAGTGAGGGGAGAGGATTTCTTGCAAACACAGTCTGTTTCTTGGCCAGCAAGGTCCAGAAAAAGGTTATAAAAATTGGTATTTTTTTATCGTGAACCAGAAGAAAGACAGAATTATTCCAGCGCATCAACCTGAATGGATACAAAAATCATCTTTATTCATTCTGCCCTTACTTTGGTTTCATGCACCAATGCTGCCCTTGTCCCAGAGTACCTTAAAAAACTGGAAAATAACATAAAAAAAGATGGAATACCACAGGGAGCTTCACGGGGCCAGTTAATCCTTTCTGTCCCCTGGAGGATCTTTAAAACCTGTTTTTTACATAGGTTGGTTTCTTGGCCCTCTTAGGACTTGGACACGGGAGCATTGAGTAAAACCCAGGCCAGAGAGGAGGTCTTACTGCAGCCTGAAGGAGTGATGGCAATAGTCCTCTCACCCTCATGGTGCAGAGTCTGTGCTGATGTGGTCTGAGAAGTTAGAGACATAGGCAAAAAACTCTGCAAAATTTGCAGGAAAAGATTCTGGTGTTTTGTGGCTCCATTAGAAAAGCGGATGCTTTGGTGTCATCGCGAGAGGTGACTTCTGCCCGTTCTCTTGAGCCCGCTATCTCCAAATTGCCATCTCCTCCTCCCTACGCTGGTGGCAAGGTCTGAATTTCCCATTGGGAAGCTCAGTTTGATGGCATGAATGTGCTGGTAACATCACACTGATTTGTAGCATGAGTCCTGGTGAGCGTAGGAGGAAGGAGAGGTGAAGATGGTTCGGTAATCAAGGTAGTCACCTTGATTACCTCCTTGGAAATGGTTTCCCCGCAGCAGCAGATGAACTGCAGGAGATACCCAGCTGGAAGCCCTCCTGAACCTGTGCTGTTGGCCATCAAAAAGTGGAGCTAGGGTTGTGCCAACAGCCTCCCTGCCGAGCCGTCAACCTGCCTTGGGCTCCTTGTCCGGAGCTGTGCGGCAGCGTGGGTGAAATACCAGGTTTTGTTTCATTTTTCTAGACTCTTCCTGGCAAAGTGACTGTGTCCAAAGGCGTTGGTGAGAGGACCTTTTTTGGCATGTTGGCAGAAGGGGGAGACATACTGGACTCCCCCTTTGTGGGAAGGAGTCATGAGATCAATGGAGTACCCTGGTTTTAAGAGTGCTCGTTCCAGCTCCTTCCCCCTTTCCCTGCGGATCTGGCTCCCTGCTTGTCACACATCTCTGAGACGGACGTTTGCTTTCTGCAGAAGTCCCCATAGCTGCTGTGTCCTTGCCTGGCTGTGTTGCATGCACAAGGCGTGGGTGCTCCTCACGCACTGGGAACTTCCCTCTCATTGGAATAGTAACACTTTGCTTACCTTTGCCTCTTTTCCTCAAAACAAAGTCCTTTTAGATCCCTATCACCCCATGTCAGCTCAGGGCTACGTGCAATGAAGGACCAGACCGTGGCACCTCCAACACTTGCTCTTGGCTTAGATGGTATCTAAGGGGCTTGCTGAGGTGGTGGCAAATAGCCTGCTGGATTCTTGAGCCGCTGCTGTGGGGTGTATGTGCTGGTTGGGAAGCATCTGTCCTGCTCCTGCGTGCCCTGAAGCTGAGCGGAAGGCAGAGGTGGTCCTGCCCCAAAGACCCTGCAGCCTAAGTCAACAAGCCAGGAGAAAGGTGGCCTTTGATGATGAAGTCCTCCAAGTCGCAGAGACCTGGGAACGGAGGCTAAATGTCAAGCCTGTGCTTAACTTGATGCCTCATCACTCCTTACTCACCACTCCACCCTCATAACTCCTTGTGTGCCCAATTAGCAACGGAGACGGGGCTGAATCTGGCTCGTTAACCCATGTGGTCCTCTTAGCCCAGGCTATTTCCATGCCAGCATGCCAACCATGCTTCATCACCACGTCCCCACCAGACATGGCTCCTTTGTTGTGTCACCTCCCCTTGGCCAGCAAGCCAGACCAGTGTTTGGTCTGGTGTGGCACTGGTTAAGCTGGATGCAAGTCCTCACAAAGCATTACAGACTTCTGGCATAGCTCCTCTCTGTTGCGGGTCCAAGCTGAGCCCTGAGGAGGTTTACAAAAACTTCTCAGTGCTGGCAGCAGCCCCGCTCATGGCATCTCCTGCTGGGGATGAGAGAAGTCGTGGCGAACGTGGAGGAATTTTGGAAAGCTGGTGCAATTGTTGCTTTGGAATCGAGGGGAAACTGGAAGGCGTGAAGGGGAAGGTCCGGGAGGGACAGCTGAGCTGCGCTGCCCTCGCATGTGGGTTGCAAATAAACCCCTGCCCTTCAAAGAGAAATACCTCTCAGCGGTGGACAGATGGGTTGTAAATTATTAACTGTAGCTGCTGAAGCCCCATCTAAACCAGAAGAGACTGTCGTGTCCCTCCACAGCGGGTGGGCACGGAGGGCTTTCTGGCCCAGGCTGAAGGATGCTTTTGCTTATTTAATTTGTTGCCCTGTAATCACCTATGGTTGGCCATTGAGCAGGCTGGCAGTTCATGCAGAAGGTTAGAAAGGCTGAAAGCAGATAGGAAGTGTCCATAAAGAAGAATAAAGTGCATTTGGAGGAAGCAAGAGACTGGCTGGTGTCTTGCTGCTATGGTGAGGACATGCTGCTTCTCCTATGTGTGGGTCTGGTAAGCGTTTGCAGGCTACTCTAGTCTTCACCAAGTAAGTATTTTCCAGGTCGTTACTTCCCACCATCGTTCTCCTGTGGAGATACTTCTTTCAGTTCTCACAGGGGTCTTAATTATGAAAGACCAGTGTCTGCCTTCCTGAGCATCCACCTTTTCATATTCCTTTGTTCCATCTCCCGTCCAGACATCCAGAGCCTCTTGAGTTGGCAATGTGTCCTGTTTTCATCCTAGACAAACTATATTTGCTGTCCCCTTGTACAGAAAGTTTTCTACATCTTTACTCTTTCTTGTGAGAAGTTTCATGAGGGGGAAAAAAAAAAAATTTAAATTATTTATCCAGGATTTGGCTCATTACTGTATGGTTAAACCCAATTATCTGATTCTCTCTCTCAAGCTCTTAGTTTGGCCTGTTATCTTTTGCTTTCCTTCTGACTGTAGTGCCCGTTGAGCCTGTCATTTCTCCACTCTCTTTCTTAAGGTGTTTTAGTTTATTTCTTCATTGGAATAAGTCTTGTTGCCCACTTGAATGTGGGGAAGACGAAAAACAAATGCTTCCCCCCGTAAATAGAGCCCCAGGTGTATTGAAGCTTCTTTGAGAAGATCCTCGTGATTGCAGAAGTTTCTCTGAGGTTACGTGGTGCTTTGCAGGCAGAAGCAAACTCGCTCTGCCTGTAATAGGTGTTTGTTTAAACTTGGGCTTTTTGCTCAGCAACTTGAGTTCACTTGACCTCCTTCACTTGGATCACAGGCAAAAATGCATCCATCGCTTCCCACAAAATACCATGTGAGTGAGCCCTTCAAAGGTTTGTGTTTGGGCTTGTTTTGAAAAATTAAATTATTATTATGAGAGAAGCTTCCTTTTGAAGTTCCACTGCAGGTGGACACCCTGGAAAATCTCTGCTCAGCCGCTAAATAGAAATATTGAGGGAAATGCTCACCCCAAAGCCCCTTGGTTTTGCCTTATGCTTGGGGTGACGGTAACTTCTGGGTGCCCAGTGGTGCAGCAGCCACCCATCCCTTGTTCCATCAGGCATCTGATCCACTCATCACACCCACAAAGACAACTGCTGTTGACATTAGGGCAGAGCTGTAGGAAACCTTTTATTTTTTTTTTTTTTTTTGCTTTAATCTATTGTCCTTGGCCAGCTGCGTGGTGCTGGGACCCACCCACTCGTTCAGCTTGGGAATTAAGTGGAGTGCGATCCCATCCTTTCCTCTCCACCCTCTTCCAGGGCATTTAGTCACAAATCACTGGCTCGATGTGGAGCGAGTGGCCCGTGAGGATGGTGGCCTGTGGACCCCCGTGTTTTGGCTAGGGTGTGTGCAGGAGGGCAGGCGTAGGCATGTGCATCCACCCTCAGCTCATCAGCACCCCTCTCCTGCTGCAGCTCAGCCTCCCTCTTGGCTCACCTAGATTTTCTCTTCCAGCATCCCTATCCCCAGGGCAGAGTTATCCAGCATGGTCCTGCCTTGCTTTTGCCTCTTGGAGCTAAAGTCCTTCCTTTGCTAACTTCCTTCCCCTTGATGCCAAAAAGGGTCAGTCTTTAAAAAAAAAAAAAAATATATATATATATTTATAGTTCTACATATATAAAAATTTGGCAAGTAAATTCCAGGAAGTGCCAAGGAATTAATTGAATTGGGTGGAAATGATGTGAGAAAACAAGAAAAATAAACCAAACTGGAGGTGATGCGTTGCTGAATGGGTGGGAGGAAGGCTTCTCTGCCCCCAGCTGCCCCACTGCACTGCACTTGATCGAGGGCTGGGGGCTGGGGAGGTGCATGGTCCTCCCCGGCTCCGTCTGGGGGGGGGGGGGGAGGGTGCCCCCGTGCCTCGGGCTGGTGCGGGTGCATGTGTGGGTGCATGGCAGGAGTCCCCGTAGCCTGCAGGGAGCGAGGCTGTGCTTTCAGTGGGTCTCTGGGGGGGACACCTCACGCCTTTCGTTCTCTCTCTTCCTTTCTTCTTTATTTTTTTTTTTTTTTGTTGTTGTTGTTTTGTTTTGTTTTTAATAAAGAAGAATGCGGGGGATGCCATTTCTGGGCTGGGAGGCGGTGGTCACCGACACCGATAAAGCACCCATGGGTCCCTTTGCTGCCCTCTCGCCGGCCCAGACGCGTTAGCACGAGGGCAGAGAGATGCCGGCGAGCCTCAGCGTAACCTCAGCCCGCTTTTGGCACTGGCAGCCGGGATGGTCGTACTGGTGAGCAAGTCCTTGGGCTGCCAGCCAAGTGACCTGGGCAGCTCCTCCTCTTCAACGCCTTCCTCTTCGTTTTCTCCTCCCGTTGCAGTGAAGCCAGGCTGCGGGTTGTTTTGTTTTGGTTTTTTTTAAGTTTTTTCATTTTCCCCACCTCTTCTTCCCCTCTCTCAAAGGTTTTTCTCTCTCCTCTCTTCCTCTCCCTTTCTCTCTTGCCCCAGGCTACGCGCCAGTGACGGGGATGTGCCACCCGCTCCGAAGCTGCACCCTCAACCACGAAGATGGCTTCTCCTCGGCCTTTGTTGTGGCCCACGAGACTGGCCACGTGTAAGTTGTGGGGGCAGAGCTGGCTGTCCCCTTCGGAGCAGGGGCAAGCGTGTGCCGGTGACCCTTCCCTTGCCAAAGGGGCTTTCTGTTTGTGCGGGCGCACGTACCACCGCGGCGTGCGAGGGGCTGGTGTAAATTCCTCCCCCCCCCCCCCCCCCCGGGGAACCTGACTTTACACCAGCTTTTCTCACCAGGTTAGGCATGGAGCACGACGGCCAGGGCAACCGCTGCGCCGATGAGACCAGCATGGGGAGCATCATGGCACCGCTGGTCCAGGCCGCCTTCCACCGCTACCACTGGTCCCGCTGCAGCAAGCAGGAGCTCAACCGCTACATTCAGTAAGTCAGTTTTAAGCAGGAGGGGGATGTTCCCCCTTCAGACGACGTGACCGCCTGCATCTTGTCCTCAGGAGCTCCCGCCTGAAGCAAGCAGTGGGCAGTTCCCCACTGGGATTACTTGTTCTGGCCAGAATAGCAAAAACGGGTCCTTGGGAGGTTATTTCCCCTTTTTCTTCGACTGTCAGCTTTGGTTGTTCCTTGTATGAGTCTGAGTTTGGTTTTGGGCTGTGGAGGCTGGAGGCAAATAGGAGCCTGATAAAAGCTGGAGGCATCAACAGGGCAATAGTTTGCAGAAGCTCTGTGCTGGTGGAGCCCAGATCCAGATCTCAGATATTTTTGCCATTTGCTTTGGGCAGCCCGTGTGGTTTCTCCTTTAGGCTGTAAGATGTTTTGTGCTGCATTAAAAAAAAAAACAAACAAACCAAAAAACCGTGTAGGGCCAGGCCAGCAGCTTTCTGTGCGTTGGGGCTGAGAGGAGTGGCAGGAAAGCAGGTGGCAGTGGCAGGACCCACTAGTGCCAGGGTGCTCTGTCCCCAAGGGAGCTGCAGGCAGCGGAGGGCTGCTTCTCTTTGGGGGACCTTGCACAGCGGGCAACATGTTTTCCAGCAGTGGGTAGTTAGCATCAGCGCCAAGATAATTCAGATTTCTCAATATCTGAGTGTGGGGAGAGGGGAGGGGAGGGGTGAGGGAGGAGAATCCTCCATGTCTGGCTCTGCAGCTTTGCCTCTGCCCTGCATCTCTGCAGCTCCTACGACTGCCTGCTGGATGACCCCTTTGAGCACCAGTGGCCCACGTTACCCGAGCTGCCGGGCATTAACTACTCCATGGACGAGCAGTGCCGCTTCGACTTCGGGGTGGGCTACAAAACGTGCACGGCGGTGAGTATGGGTTGCACAGCCGCGTCGCCCCCCTACCCCAAGGACCCCCAGCTGGGTGCTGCGGGGGGTGAGGAGGGGTTGCTGCGAGCCTGCCAGGACCCCCCCCCCCCCCCCCCCGCCGTCCCAGCCCAACTCCTCTGTGCTCCCCAGTTCCGCACCTTCGACCCCTGCAAGCAGCTGTGGTGCAGCCACCCGGACAACCCCTACTTCTGCAAGACCAAGAAGGGGCCACCCTTGGATGGGACCGAGTGCTCTCCAGGCAAGGTAGGGGCTGGTCCCCTTGGGAGGGGACAGGGACACCCTTGAGGGCAGCGGTCGGTGGGTGCCTGTTTTTTTTTTTAGCTGGCGTTGCTCCTTGTTCTCCCCAGTTGGTGCTCAGATGAGGACTTCGTTTTCCTTCCGATCTGCCTGCTTCTGCAGAGAAGCAGGACTCCTTTTGTCACTTGACAAAAGAGCGATGGCATCGTTGCACGTCCAACCTCGTGATGTCACCGGGCTTTTACTTTAGGCTCTCTTAGCACGCCCGTTAGCACAGTATGAAAGTGTAGGTACGTTGGAAGAGCTGGTGGCCCACGCAGGTTTTGAGTAGTTCTGGGGCGTGACTGGGCATAAAGCATCCAACACCTTTTGATGAGTTTCTGTATAAATCCCAGCATTCTCTCTCAAAATGCAGACTCCTCGAGTGCTTGAGTGACGGTTTGCCAAAAGCTTCCAAACTGAGGCTTTTTGAAGCCCAGAAGTACAGATGTGTTACCCGTTTTGCTGGCATGTGTGGCTCCAGGGCACCGCAAACACCTGGGCTGGGAGCTCCACGGGACAGTCAGTGTTTTGCCCCTTTGGGGACCTTCCCTGCGCCTGGCGCGGTGGCCACCAAAGGCACTGTTGGCTTTTCCCCAGGGCTGGAGTTAAACCCTGGGTCTGGGTGCCCGCGGGGTGACACCGCAGCTTCGTGCCAGGCATTCTGCACGCACGTGGGAAGAAGTGCGGAGCTCTGGGGTGTCGTTTACCAAAATGCCCAGCAGCTCGCTCCTGTGCTCCGTGCAGAAGTTTGGGTTCATCCTCTCTGTGCCAGCGGGGAGACGTCCCCAGGGCTCATCCAGTCCTGGACCTGGGTCTAATTCAGTGCCTGCCCAAGGATCTGTGTGGGTAGAGAGAGGCTGGAGAGAGAAAACCGGTCCAGGAACTCAAAAATACAGTGTTGCTTGTGCCTTGAGCAGCCTTTTGCACGGGTTTGTCCTTCCGCATCCCAATCCCTCCAGCCGTGCAGCTTGTGTATCACGTCTGGAGCAAATCACCCCTCCTCTGTTGCCCGCTTTTCCAGCTATGATTTAAAAAACCAAAGCACGTGCGAATGAGTAAATCCCGGAGAAAAACATGAGAATATAACCCAGCTGCCAGCTTCCCAGCTGATGTAAACCACCGCTGTGCAGGCTCTTCTGTGCCAGATTCAAGCACAGATGTGTTGGGAGCCTGCCCTGCTTATTCCTGCTGTGGATCCTGGCCGTGGAGCTGTGCGGGGCTCTCAGAGCAAAGCCACGGGCTGCTTGTGCTCCTGAATGGGTCGTGAAATGATGCAGCTTGCTTATCTCCAAACCAGCTGGGAGGGAAGCCCCGGGGAGGCCTCCTGGTCCTGCTTCCGATGGGAGGGACGTGCTTGAGGGCGTGACGAAGAGCACCTTCCTCACGAGCCATTTTTTGGTAGTGCTGTGGGTGCAGGAGGGTTCTCTTGGCGGATGTGGAGCGCTTTGGAAGAGGCAGGCGTGGAGCTCACCCCTCTTGCTCCTCCCTTCCAGTGGTGCTTCAAAGGTCACTGCATCTGGAAGACGTCGGAGCAGCCTTACAGCCAGGACGGCAGCTGGAGCTCCTGGTCTAAATTTGGCTCCTGCTCCAGGACCTGCGGGGGAGGCGTGCGCTCGCGCAGCCGGAGCTGCGACAACCCGCCGTACGTTTGGCCCCCACCTCCCCCCCGCCCCCCCCCCAACTTTTAGCCCAGGGGGTAAAACTTGAAGCGGCCGAGAGCCACCGGTTCCTCGCTCATCCCCCCCGGAGCACTTGGTCGGCAGGGATGGGGACATCTGCCCCCAGGGATGGGGACATCTGCCCCCCCTGGGGCGAGCTGCGCAGTGCGGTTGGGCGCTGAGCTGCATCGCGTTTGAACAGCATCCTCCCCACGCCCCACCACCCCGATGCTTTTTTTTTTTAACCCACCTGCTTTATTTTCCAGCCCGGCGTACGGCGGGCGGCACTGCCCTGGAGCCACCTATGAGTACCAAGTGTGCAACACCGAGGAGTGCCCGGGGCCCTACCAGGATTTCCGTGCCCAGCAGTGCTCCAAGCGCAACTCCTACTACACTCACCAGAACAGCAAGCACTCCTGGCTTCCCTACGAGCATCACGACGGTGAGCAGAGGCGGGTCCTGGCAAAGGAGCAGTAGCCAGATTGCCTTCCCTCCCGGAGGAGGCCGCGCTGGTGGCCATCACCGTGGGATGGAGGCTGTGCCAGCTGCACAGATGTTGGGCTGTGGAGAGCTCCTGAGCTGGAAACTAGAGCGCAATAAGCCAGCATCAAGCAGCCAGGACTTTAAAATCAATCTCTTGTGTCACGTAGAGAAACCCAGACTGGTTCCCGCTGCCTCAAGGCATAGCAGGGGTGGGCTGAGGAGATCAGCCCATGTTGAAACTTCTCCCTGCTCCTCCTGTGCTAGTAAGAGGAGACCCTCTTGTAATGGTAGCCAGAGATAATTCTCTTTCCGCCCCTTTACATGTTTTATCTCCGCTTTCTGTGTGCTTTGGCACGCAGAGGACTTGTTTTGGGTGGAGGTGGTGGGGTGACGGCGCTGGCTGCTCGCTCCCGGAGCTGCAGTGGGGAGCGTGCTGCTCCGGGCTGGGATGGGAGCCAGGTCTGCCTGCCTGCCTGCCCTGGTATTCCTCGTGCACACAGCCGAGCGTCTTGCGTTGCAATGTCACATAGCGTGCCCCGTCCAGTCTCTTAGTTTCCCGAGCGTGCTGGGCAGGAGTGCAGACTCTTGAGCAGCAAAAGGATGAGGGAAAATAAAGCACACGAGTAGCCTGGGCTTTGGAAATCTGGCTGTGCTCAGGGGTACAAGCTGAGATGGGTTTCTAGCTTCAATCAGCCTAATGTATTCCCACAACCCGCTTTTCCCCCCGCCCCTCTTTTTCCCCTTTGCTTTTTATTTTGCCGTAGATGCTCAGAAGTGTGAGCTGATCTGCCGGTCCGAGGGAACGGGGGACGTGGTGTTCATGAATCAGGTTGTCCACGACGGTACCCGGTGCAGCTACCGAGACCTCTACAGCGTCTGCGTCCGGGGCGAGTGCGTGGTGAGGAGCTGACGGCTGCTGCGTGACTGTCCCTGTCCTTTGCCTGTCCAGGAGAGAGCTTCTGCATCCCCCTTGACCCGCTGCCCCTTGGGGGACGCCTGTTTTAGCCTGGGGACCGACCCCGCATGCAGCAAAGGGCTGTGGGGACGGCGAAGCGATGGGCTGGGCTACAGGGGTGTAACCCCGTGCTCGTTTTCTCTTCCCCGCGGGTGACAGCACGTCGGCTGTGACAAGGAGGTCGGCTCCCTGAAGCAGGATGACAAGTGTGGGGTCTGCGGGGGGGACAACTCCCACTGCCGGACGGTGAAGGGCACGCTGGCCAAGACCCCCAAGCAGCTGGGTGAGCGGGCTGGGTGGGCTCGGGGGTGGATTCATGGTCAGGGTCAGCTGGATTCACGTGTGGGTGACAGCGGGCGGGCGTCCATTTGGAACAAACCTGTTCTTTCTCTTCCCTCCTCCCTCCCTCCCTCCCTTTCAGCAGGTGTTTTGAAGATGTTTGAGATTCCAGCGGGGGCGAGGCACCTTCAGATAGAAGAGGTGGAGCCGGCCTCCCACAGCATCGGTGAGTGCGCCGTAGTCCACCTCCCCCTTCACCCGCTACCCTTTTCTTGGCCCTATTCTGACAATTCCCACCCAAAGGGTCTTATTTGGGTCATTCCAGTCCTTCAAAGGCAGTGACCAGAGGAAATGACGTTGAAATGCCTCCTTTCTCCTCCAGCTGTTAAGAATCAAGCCACGGGTAACTTCATCCTTAACGCCAAGGGCAGAGAAGCCAAAAGCCAAGTGTTCATTGAGATGGGCTTGGAGTGGGAATACACCGTTGAACATGGCAAGGAGAGCCTGAAAACCAGCGGTCCTCTGCACGAGGCCATCAGCGTTTTGGTAAAACCTGGCTGACAGGTCCCCTGGGGGTGTTGGGGATGACCGTCACCCAGCGGTGCGGGGAGGGAAGGTGGTCTGAGGTGGTATTGTAGGTGGTGATGGAAGGACTTTGGTAGAGCAAGGGTGTAGGGCGTGTCATTAAAACCGGGGAAATGAGCTAGCCAAAAGCAAGGGGCAGCGAGCTGCGTGCAAGAATTGGCGCAGGGACGCCTTGCTCGGGTGCTTGCCTTTGAGTCCAACGGCATTTTGCTCTCTGCAGCAATTGCTTATGACTCCACGTCTCACTTCAGTTATACCGGTGTTTGGCGGGGTTAGGGATTGGGTTCCCTGGGCACCCAGGGTCTGCACTCCTGTCCGTCCCCATGGCAGGCGCTGGATTTGGGCGCAGGTTGTGGTCCTGCAGGTCAGAGGAGAGGACAGGTACGTTTCTGAAGGGTGGACTCTGTGTTGAGAACCCACCTAACCATGTTGGAGCTAGTAACAGGGTCTGTTTCTCCTACTCTTGTGTGCACTGTACCACATGGTCATTGTTCACTTCTTTTTTTCTTTGATGGCCTCCTCTTCCCTTCCCTCTCCCATGGCATCATTCCTTCCTCTCCTTCCCCCTCTCTCTGATCGTCCTTTCTCTGCCTGCAGGTCATCCCTCAGGAGGAGGAGGCGAGGAGCAGCCTGATGTACCGCTACATCATCCACGAAGACCTGCTGCCCGTGATCGGAAATAACAACGTCCTGCTCGAGGAGATGGATTCCTACGAGTGGGCCCTCAAGAGCTGGTCTCAGTGCTCCAAGGCGTGCGGAGGAGGTAGCTTTCCCTTCATAGCAGCTGACAGCGTGTGCTTGGGAGGATGCTTGGGTATGTTGGGCAGTGCCTGAGCCCTCTGGGGCATCTCTGTCTTGGAAACATGCTCTTTTAAAGCGTTTCTTGACAAGATTACATGTCACAAGGCTTTAGACCTAGACCTTACTGCTTGGAGGCCTGGCTTTCTTCTTACCCATGTTCTTCAGACCTCTGTAATTTGAGGGGGTCTACCACCCAAATATGAGTGTTAAAAACTACTGTTGCAGAGCAGTTTAGGTAAGCATTTTAGACAATATTTCTTATGAAAACAGGCTTATGTAATCGTGTGTGCATACCTTTCTCTGTCTATCCAGGTACCTGCTATGATTTTTTTGAATTCCTTGGCTGTTTTTAACTGGATCTGAGCCAAGGAGTGATGATCTTGCAGGTGACCGCTCCTAAAGCTCGCGTGGAAATAGGTGTGGACGCACCAGTAGGTGCTGTGACGGAGGGCAAGGTAGCACACGTGAGCTCCTT
This sequence comes from Tyto alba, assembly GCF_018691265.1. Lineage (NCBI taxonomy): Eukaryota > Metazoa > Chordata > Aves > Strigiformes > Tytonidae > Tyto > Tyto alba. Next base: position 37,959,204 of record NW_024881261.1, on the reverse strand, counting down.
GGCAGAGCTATTGCTGGATTTTTCCCTCTGGGGGCCAAGCACGTGTGCCCACACGCTGGCGTTGCGGGGTTTGCCGATGAAAGCCTTGCCTCCGTAGGGCCAGTGGGATCTGACTTCGAAGCTGGCCCTGCTCTGAGCAGGAGGTGGGCCAGAGACCTCCAGAGGTCACTTCCAACCTTCCACCTTGCGCCTGGCCAGCTCGGGGCTGGAAGATTTTGGGACTTGCAGAGCTGGGAAGCGATCTCTCGCTGGCTCCCCGGACCTTGCTGCGGCACGGCTCCCAGCAGCGTGGCAGACCGCTCCTGGTTAAGGCTGGCTTAGCCCCGGGCTGGTCTGCTCCCAAGCAAGCACAGCTTATTTGGCAAATTATAGCGGTGCTTTGGCTGGGCTTGCGATGCGCTGCTTTTTCCGCCCCCCCCCCCCCCAATCTGAAGAAATAAACCGGAATCTGTAGCTTGCTAAGTGCTCCTGGCTGTGTCTCCAGCGGGAAACTCGTGTCTCGACCTGGGTTTGTGGGAGAGCAGCGTGAGGGAAGGCTGAGTCTGCTTTGTCCCTCTCTGTGTGTGCACCCCACAGCAGCCTGGGTGACCCCAGGAGGCTGGGGGGAGGGTGGGGTGTGGGGGGGTGGTCTAGCACCCCCAGGAGCACCTTTTGCAAGCCTGGGTGAAGGACCGCTTGGGTCCCACCTGAGCGGTGACACCCGAGAGCGCGCATCCCAGTAGGGATGCAGGAGAAGGGACTGGATGGGGAGCTGGCGGGACCCCCCCCCCCGCCCCATACCCACTGCCTTACCGCCCGTGCTCTGTCCCCCCCACTCCCCCAGGCATCCAGTATACCAAGTACGGCTGCCGGCGGAAAAGCGACAACCGGATGGTGCATAGAAACTTCTGCGACAACGGCAAGAAGCCGAAGCCGATCCGGCGGCGCTGTAACCTCCAGGAGTGCTCCCAGCCAGCGTAAGCCCCCCCCCCCCCCCCCCCTCCTGCCTGGCCTGGGGTGCTCTCATCCCTTCTGGGGTGGGGTGCTATTTGGGGCTGCGTTGGGAGTGGGCCGGCCCCTAACACCTTCGCCTTGTTTGTTTTTCGCCCCCTCCCTCCCCTCCCCGACCCCTCCACGCCGGGCAGCTGGGTGGCCGAGGAGTGGGGTGCCTGCAGCAGGTCCTGCGGCAAGCTGGGGGTGCAGGCGCGGGCGGTGCAGTGCGTGCAGCGCCTGCGGGACGGCACCAACCGCACCCTGCACACCAAGTACTGCCCTGGGCAGCGGCCCGAGACGCGCCGGCCCTGCAGCCGCCTGCCCTGCCCTGCACAGTGGAGGACGGGTGCCTGGTCGGAGGTGAGCTGGGGGCAGGGGAATGGGGGGGGGGAGAAAGCCTAACCCCCCCCCCTCCCCACCCCGCCAGCCGCACGGCGGGGTTGGGAGGAGGGGTGTAGGGACTGGGTGTGAAGGCCAGGGTGCTCATAGGGCAGGCTGGTCTCCTAGGGATGGAGATGAGGGTGCAAGAGCCGGTGATGTTTTCAACGAGGTTGGTGGGAAAAACTCCAAATGAGACAGGGGATAAGCATCCCTGTGCACCCCGGCAGAGAATGGGGAGGGGGGCGTTGCTGGAGACGGGGAGGGAAAACCCTTATTGGAAAGCCCGGTACCCACCCACAGAGTTGCCATCTGCAAATACTTACAAATGTCCCTCCGGGGTGGCTGTCGGGGCGTGCCGGCTCCCCTCCCCACCACTGCTGACAGCTCGTCTGTCTGTCTGTCCGGGCGCAGTGCTCGGCGAGCTGCGGGGAAGGCGTCCAGCAGCGGCAGGTGGTGTGCAAGGGCGGCGAGAGCGGCGGGCACTGCGAGGGTGACAAGCCGGAGGCCGTCCAGGGCTGCCACGTGGCCCTCTGCCCGGGTGAGAGGAGGAGGAGGAGGAGGAGGAAGCACGTGAGATGGTGGGGGGCGTGTGCCCGCAGGGACCAACCTTCACGCGTGCCTCCAGCCCGTCTCGGCTTCGGGAGGATGCCAGCAAAGAAGGACGGGTTGAACGTTCCCGATGCTACTGGCAGAGAAAGGGTTAAACGCCAGGCAAAATATTGCATCTTTTTTGTTCTCGGCCCTGATATTTGCTGGGTTGGGTTTTCTGGCAGCTAGGAGATGCGATGAGCTGAGGGTACCGTGGAGGTGGACACCCTGGAGTTCATCTTGGGGGGGTTTTTTGGGTGGCTTAAGCTCTGGGCCAAGTGGGTGCTCCCCAAGGGACCTTGTTTTTAAGAAGATCCCTTAAAAGAAAGAAAGAAAAAAAAAAAAAAATCCCCTCCCCGAACACCCTCCTGAGGTATTTTGAGTGCCCTCAACCTCCTGTGGCAGCTGGGCATCGTGGTGCTCTCTCCGCAGGGAAGCTCTCCGGCGTCACCGCCGGCGCCGGGGACCACGGTGCACCCAAAGGGCAGCGGGTGCCCCAGGACGGGGCCAAAAACCCTGTTAGCAAGATCTCCTCCAGTAAGTGTCCCTGCTCGGGGTGAGGGGTAACCCTCCTCCCCGGGCGCGACGCGGGCGGGTCAGGGGGAGGGTGCACCTCCAGCAGTGATTTTTGGGGAGTTTTACCCTCTGCTGCTGCATCCCCGACGCCTCTGCCTGCCGCTCGGTTGCCATCTTGTGGAGCCTGTGATCTTACAGTTTCCACTGCCTTTGACTGGGCACCGTGCTGTGCTCCCCTTTGCCTCCCGGATTTCACACCCTTTCCTTTTGCCCTTGAACTTTTTTCAGCCTCCTCTGTTTACCCAAGCAGGGAGATGACTCCTGGCTTCCGTCTCTTGATTCGTAGCTGGGGTGAGGCGCATCGCGATCTGATTTAAGATGGTGGTTTGGAGCATTCCTCACTCTTGTTTTTTTCGGCACAAACCCCGAGCGCTCCAGCTTCGTTTTTCACCCCTCCCTTTCCTATACAAGCGTTGCCAAAATTGCCTCCCTGGGGCAGAGAGAGGTGGTAGGTTTGGCAGACACCTCGTTGCCTTTGGGACCGTCGGAAAGGAGCAGGGGTGGGAGCAGAAGGCCATCTTCATCTTCCGTGCTGTTTAACGCTGCTCTTGTCCCTCTCCAGGGGAGCCTTGCCTCGGGGACAAATCCATCTTCTGCCAGATGGAGGTCCTGGCTCGCTACTGCTCCATCCCCGGCTACAACAAGCTCTGCTGCGAATCCTGCGGCAAGAAAGCCTCCTCTGCCACCGGCTTGCCCCCCGCCACCAGCCCCAGTGCCCCCCCGGGATCCGCCGCTCCCAGCCCCGCTCTGCCGCTCTCCCCCCGTCCCACTGCCCCTGCCCGGGGGGCACCCGGGGGGGACCCCACCCCGGCACCTCAGGCGGGTGGAGGGATGCCTGGCAGCGGTGCTTTCCCTGGGGGGCTGCCAGCCCCCAGCGAGCTGGGCAGGGGCCAGGCAGCCAGGTAACCCACTCGGTTCCACCTTGCCGAGGGGCAGGGGAAGCCTTTCGCCTCCCTCCCTCCCTCTCTCTCCTCTCCCCCCTTTTTTTTCCTCTTCCCCCTCACCATTTCCAGTGATGGTTTTCACAGCTGGCGCTGCCAGGTTTGGAAACAACTTGGCTCACCCAGAAATTCCCGGGAAAACCACTTTTTGTCTCATGATCCTCCCCCGGCCTTCCCAGCTGTGGCACGGTTGGGTTTTCTTTTTTTTTTTTTTTTTTTTTTTTTGACAGCGCCACAGCAAAAAGGTGAAAAGGAGCGAAAAAAAGCAACAGCGGCTTGGCTGCAGGTAGACAGGTTGCTTCCTCCCAAGGTGCTAAAAAGATTTGGGGGGGAGGGATTTAATGTTGCTTTTTGCTTCCCCCTGCCCTAACTAGCAACACAAGATGTGCTGGAGAGGAGGGTCCCAGCTCGGCGGTTCAGCCCCTGTGCTGAGAGCTTGGGGGTAGCAATGCCAGGATGCTGGGGATCTCGGGGGGGCAAGCAGCCCGAGATGTGATTGGGGTGGCGGGTTAGAAACATTGGGAAATGCCCAGACTGCTGCCCTGGGCTGTCGCTGTTGGGGTAGAGAGTTTGGGAAATGTGTCTGGGGGAAGACAGAGCGTGAAAACCGTAGAGCAGGTTCTGTCCTGCGTGGTGGGATAGGCAGGAGATGGTCCAGGCAACTCTAACACGAGCAATAAGGACGTGGTCGAAGACCAAATATACATGTAAAAAATGCCTGTCACCTGGTGGTGACTTTTTAGCCAATGCTGCCCTTAGCCAGCCTTGAGCTGATAGCGATGCCCAGCCTCCCCAGGGCCACCAGCCTCATCCCTGCACCCTTGTACCCAGTGCCTGTGGGGCATCAACACTTTCGGAGGGAAATGGGGACAACTGGGAAGCCGGGAGCGGATTTTAGGGGCAGTTACAAAGACAGGAGAGAAGCAGATTCATCTGCGTCTGTTTTGTCGCGTAGGAGGCGGGGGTGAAAGTGGGCTGATTAATGCTGTTAAAAAAATTATTGTGCCAAGTACTAAACACAAGCACAGCACTTTAGGAGCCTAGGTCTGCGTGCGGCTTGCGGGGTGTGTCAGGCCAGCTCCAGGCACAGGGTCTGCCAGGAGTTACAGTCCTCAAAGCCCCCCCGGAGCGGGGTGCAGGCAGCCTGCTGTGGCCCGCAGGGGTGTCCCCGAGGGGGCTGCCGTGGTTTTGGTGCTTAGGGCTGGGCAACCTCCCAGCTGTGAGGGGGGTCCAGCACCTCCAGGTTGTGGTGGCAGAGGGAGGTGGGCTCCGGTGGGGGATGAGCGCTGGTAGGGAGGAGGTTTTGGGGACAGAGAAGGGGGAGTCCAAGGAAGGTGAGGTTTGACAGATGGACCGGTTGGGCGTGTGCTGGGGAGCCCGTGGGTTTTAGGGCATGCTGCTGGACGAGCCTGGTGCTGTCGGTGCTGGGAGAGAGCGCTGCATCGACAGCGCTCGTGTAGCTGCAAGGAACTTGAGGTTGGGGCATCTCGGAGGAGCTTGCGTCGACGTGCAAGCTCCCCTCGGCCTTCGCTGGTCCGGCGTGGATTGCAGCAGGGGAGATGTTGAAGGACACACTTTAATTGAAATGAATGGAGATCCCCGCGCGTTCCCGGTGGTTTAAGCATCAGACTCCGTCTGCAGCGCTCCCCTGGAGCTACCCAACAGTACAAAAAGGGCTGAAGAGATGTTAAGAGGGCAGCTTGGGCACCCTCCTGCCCCCAGAATGCCTCCGAGTCCAGGCTGGATGAGCGTCTACGGAGCTACTCCTAAAAGCACCTGAGGCTGGAGATCCCCTGCCTCCGGGGTGCTGCCCTTGGGCGTTAAGTGAGCTTCAAAAAGACAGAAGAGCCACGCATCTGCCTGAGCCGAGCAGCCTCGGGGGAGCAGGCAGACGGGGGGGGGGGGGCTGCCTACCAAACGCTGCGGCGGGGTGCCCAGCTCCGAGGCGTGCAGGTGTGGGTATCAGCGAGATAACTGTGGGCGCAGAGGGGCTGGGGGTCACCCCTCGGACTGCTGCCACCACGGCCGTGCCCCTTGGGCCAGCCCCGCCACCCGCCCGCGGGAGTGCCAGCATTTATTTATCGTGCCAAAGATAACGCTTCGTTTACTCTTCAAGGGGCAGCTCTCCCCCAGAGGTGCGGGGGGCCGGGAGGACTGGGGCCCGGAGCAGGCTGTGCCTTGGAGGCGTTGAATAAAAGACAAAACCTTCCACGTCCCCCTCCCACCCCCTCCAAAAAAACGGGCTGTGATGGCTGCAGGGCGCAGTACATGTGCATAGGCGTGCTCACTTTTTCCTCCCAAATTCTCAGTTGTACCCCTCCCTTCAGTGCTGTCCTGGGCATTAGTCCTTTATTGCATAAGGGACATTTGCAGTGGTTCCTTGTGATACCTAGGAGGAGAGCTGTGGCTCAGGACCGGCCCAGCACCCTGCAACCAGGGTCCCCGAGGTGGGGAAGGGGTCTTTGGTGCAAGGGGGCTGAGCTGCAGGTGCTAACCCCTGCCTCTAGCCAAGAGAGGCGGGCAAGACTTAAAGCAGGGTGTGATAAAACACCCCCCCCTCCCCTCCCATCTTTGCCCCATGTGTTGTGCTCTGGGTGGGGGGGGGGGTGATGCTGCCGGGCTGGGACCCAGCACTGGGTATTTATTCCAGGTGAGCACAAGAAGCGCCTCAGGCAAGCTGAGGTTGGGTTGCTTCTCGCCGTGCTGATGCCACGGTGGGTGGAAAGCTGTCGCGTGGGGATGTAGTGATGCGATGGCCCAGCTCCCAGCAGGGATTTGGTCCTGTCTCCGGGAGGAGAGGGTGCATCTGGTCCCCCGTGTCCTTCTGGGCTGGGCGGACGCACCAAGTCATTCCTGTGATGTGGCCTTGTCCAGTGTTGTTATGATGTATAAAGTTTTGTACATACGAGATTCAGAGCTTTTTAACTTTTAATATTTATTAATTTTGTTGGGTTCTCTTTTTTTTTTTTTTTTTTTGAACTCTAACATAATGTAAAAAAAAAAAAAAATCCACATCAAAATCTCTTTCTGTTGATTTATTTGTGGGATGGGTGTGTGAAGGGGGGGAAATGTGTTACCTGTGTGTGGTTGTTGAAATGGTTTTCACACAGTGAGTCACCACCTCTTTGTTTTATTTCAACCCAGCCAGCCCTCTTTATCAGCCAGAATTTCACATAGTTGGTTTGAGATGATTTTTTTTTTTTTTTTCCCCCCCTTAATTAAGCCAAAGAGCCAGGAAAACCCACAGATGTATAAATCACAAGCACTCTGCAATGGTTATAATAACATTTCATGACACCCAGCTGCTCGGCTTCACTCTTGCAAGGCTTGTATCTAACTGTGGTTGGCAGCGGCTTTGTGGCACAAGATGCTTGTTCCCAGGGGGCAGGATAATATCGGGATCTCTGGATCCATCCCTGCTGCTGCAAAGGTCTGGGGATCTCCTGGAGATCCTCCCAGGACAAAACCCACTGGGGGTTTTACCAAGGTCCATGTCTGCAGTGAGAAGCTCCTGTGGACGCGTGGGCCTGGAGGACAGGGTGCTGTGTGATGGGTTTGGGGGGGCTGAGTCCCACCCTGCTGCTGCTGGTCTCCGCGAGCTGCTTTCTCTCTTGCCTTGCCACCTCCTCGCACGCTGCAGTACCCTAAGTCAATTGAACTGATGGTGAAAAGCACATTTCTGGCCCCACACACCTCTTCCTGAGATGTGGTTTAGCGCCGTGAGCCTGCTACTGGTGGCATAGCAGGAGAAAAAGCTCTGTGAACATGCGTAGGTACACACAGAGAAATACATAACTTAGCCATTGCAAAAATAAATAAAATGTGTTACTGGTTCAGGCCAAAAAGAGCTCCTGAGCTTGCACTGACAACTGATACCACTGGCAGGTAATAAATGATGAAACCATGGCGGGGCTGAAGCTGCAGAACAAACCTCACCAGTGGGCAGCGATGCCCAACGTTGGGGTGCGTTTGGCCAGCCACCCCCTTTCCCCTGTGCACGGCGGGGAGGAGTGATGCCCAACAGCAGCCCCTACGGCCGTGCACGGGCGAGGTTTGGGCAAAGATTTAAGCAAACCCCTACCGCCAGGCTAGGGGGTGCCTGGCTCGCCCCGGCTTGCGGATTCTCCGCTCCATCCCCAAAGCAGAAGCACGGTGAAGGGCGTCCTCCCTCCTCGGGGTTGCTCTGTGGGTGCACCGCCTCGCCCCGTCGCTGGTGGAATGAGCAGGGGTGGGAGCGGGTCTCCAGCTCAGGCCACATCCCTCGTGCTCGCCCGGAGGCTCAGGGGTGTGAGGTGGCAGAGAGGTGCTGGCGGAGGTGCTCGATGAAGTCTGCTTGGGACTGCGGCAGGACACGGTTAATGACAGACGTGGGGATCCAGCCCTTTGGGAGAGAAAACACCCCAAATTTGGTCCCACTGGGACAAGGAGAGTTGAGGTGCCCATCCCAGGGAGGAGGGTGCATTTGCACCCTGGGATGTGTACCCCCTTGCTGTTCCACCCCCAAGTAACACGGTGGCACTTGCCTTCAGGTCCATGCTGAGGAGCCAGGTCAAGTGGGTACGGCTGGGGTCCCCCGCCAGCGGCTGCAGGACGATGCAGCTCAGCCGGGACTCGGCTCTGCGGTGGGCAGGGGAGCAGGCAGTTAGGGTCCACCTCACAGGGGAAAAAAAAACCCCCAAAAACCCCCAAAACCCAACCCCAAAATGGGGGTAAGGAGATCCAAAAGCAAATGCAGCAGGGAGGTAGCTCTTGGCGCGCCTCCTTTCGCTGTGCCCAGTGCAGCGGTGGTCTCCTCACTGCAGGGATGCGATACCCCATGACAGTCACCTTTTTTTTTTTTTTTTTTTTTTTTTTTTTTTTTTTTTGTGTGTCTTTACCTGATGCACCCTTCCTGCAAGGGCAGCAGCTCGACGTGGGTGGCAGTGCCCACCAGGTAGACGGCCGTGTCCCTCCTCCCGCGGTGCCGCACGCTGACGAAGTCCCGCTGGCCCACCACGTTGCCCGGGCTGGGAGCGGTGACTTCGTGTGTCACCAACGTGTCCCTCCCAACGTGCTGCAGCACCTACCAGAGCAAGGGGCACCCCTGGGGATTAGGCTCCTTGTGGCTGCCCCTCTGAGGATATCCCTGCCACCCCCTTACTCCTGCCCAGGGGACATTAAGCCATCCTGGGGACAGCAGCGCGGGGTGGCAGCGTGAGCAGAAGCAGCAGCAAGGCTCATAAGGGGGAAAGCGGGTGATTTTTGCAGCATCTTTTAATCTGGGATGGGACTATCTCTATGTTATTTCTTTTTTCGGAAGGGACGGGGAAGTGTTAGCAATGACTAAGGAGAGGCTGGGTAGCATCTGATCCAGCCCAGGTGTCCTCGGGGAGGCTTTCTGAGGGATCTGCTGTGATTTAGGAGCTGAGGAATAAGGCAAATACCCAAAAGAAGCCCAAAACAACACATAAGATTCCCGGGGGGTGCCCCTGCAGCGTGATATATTTGGTTTTGCCTCTTTTTTTTTTTTTTTTTTTTTTTTGAGCTGTCTGATTCCCCTGAACAGCTTCTCCCCTGACATTAAAGTCTGAGCAATGTCAGAGTCCACCAGCGCAGAAAAAACCTCCGTGAACAAGCACTGTGCGGAAAAGAGAGCTTGGAAACGACACGTTTCTCAATGCCACACCAGAAAAGCACATCTTCTCTCCCTGGGGTGACATCCCGCTCTTGCAGGAGTGCGGCATTAGCTTTAACCCTTCAGCAATCCCAAGAACCTCAATAAATATGATTTTTTTGGGATTCTAGCAACCCTGGTGATGCAAAACCTCAGACTGTTTGCCCGCGATGGCCATCGCTCGCCGTGCCTGCGGCGCATCCCTCCCCACCTTACCTTCACCCGGCTGACGGTCGGGTTCCACTGGGGCATTTGCTCGATCCTCTCGAAGAGCTCCTGGTGCAGCCGGGCCACCGGCACAGCCAGGACCACCTCTGCCCGAAACACCTTGCCCAGCCCGGGGAGGGCGGCACTGGACACGGTGGCCCCGCTGTCCTGGGAGAACAGGGAGCCAGTGTCAACCCCAAATGTCTTGAGAGGCCCAGGCTACCCGCTAAAATGCCTTGCCTATAAATCATCCCAGTCCTCTTTTCAATTACTGCTTGGTTTACAGGTGAAAGCTGTTATATCTAAATCGTGCCACTAGTATTTTTTTTTTTTTTTTTAAGCTCCTTTCTAGCTAAATTAAACAATTCAGCAAACAATGCACAAACACCATAAATAACAACAAAATCACATTCTGCCTGTTTTTTTTTCTGTGGAAATGCTTGTGGCTTTCCCCAGGAACATGATTATCTGAGTTTCTCCTCCCAAGTTTTTAACTGCTGTCTATTTACTTTGCAGATTCGCTTACGAACGTGCTTAAGGAAGGCTTGCTTGGAAACCCTCTTTGCTGTGCATTTTTTTGTGTGGCACGCCTCCTGCGCCCGCTGTTTCCCTTCAAGCAGGAGGAGTAAGAGGACCAAATCTCCCCTCCCCAGACTCATTTCTCCTCCCGAGAGCTTTTCTGGCCTGAAGCAGCAAAGGCAAGCAGCGGGGGGGCTTTACCAGCAGCGTTTCTGCCTGCCAACTGGTGTGCTGCTGCAGGATACTCAGCGCTTGCTGCAGGGCTGTTTCTCCCTGGGTGATGTAGGAGAGGTCCACGCTGGAGAATCGTCTTGGGTTGGCGTCCCCGTCAAGCTCTGGGCACGTGGCTGGAGGAGCAAGGCAGAGCAATGTGAAAAGACATCCCCCCCCCCCCCCCCCCCCAGCTTTACGTGGGGGTACAGGCGTGCAAATGGAGCTGGAGCGGAGGGGTTCGCTGACCCCTAGTCTTAGACCACCACGTCCACCACACATCTGGTCCCCTCTTGGGCTGGGGGATGGCTTGGTGCAGAAAACTTTGCTCTCAGGAGCATCCCTGGCACTCATTCGCTGCGTCTGTGCTGACTGCTTGGAAAGCTTTCTGAAATTGCTTTCCAAATCAATTCCCAGTAACACTGTGGTACAAATTGCACGCGGCTTGACTATTATTAACATTGCATAGGCAGCCTTTGGACCAAGCCACGCTTCAAAAAAACCAGATGAATTTGCCAATTTTCAAGTCTTTAGGTAAGTGGTGGAACTAGAGACGTGGCAGACATACAACAAAACACTGGGAAGCGCCTGTAACCCCTGCTAAAAGCTCTGGCTGTCTGTACGGTGAGCCAATGCGATTTGCCTTCCCAGAATCTCAGGGTCTCCTGCTAACCCAGTTTGCCATCCATACGGGGAATGCTTTTCAGCTACCAGAGAGCTGGAGATCAGCCCAGCGGTGAGATGATGATTAACCCTCTCCCCCAAAATAGGGGTCAAATCATGTGGAGAGGGGTGCGTTTTAATACACGTCCCTCCGCCGCGTGTTGCAAGGGGGTCATGGGCAGGGCTAGAAAACGCGGTTGGTAGCCCAGCGACAGAGCTTACCTGTCTCCTTCCCCATCAGCCTCTGAATATAATGAGGAATTTTGGAAAGCGGGCGACGGGATCCTCTTACCACCAGCCCCCCGACGTCGTTCTGGATTGCCGCAACGGCTGTTGTCTTCAAGCCTAGGGGAGAGACGCGCCGGGCTTCGGTGAGCACGGAGCGCGTGAGGAAGACGCTGCCGTGCCCCGCTGGAAGCTCATTTGCCGCCCAGGCCAAGGCTACGCTCCCCACGACACAAACACGGGAGGAAAAAGAGGCGGGTAGATGATGTGACATTTCCCAGGGGTCCCCTCCCAAGGGGATGCCCAGCAGTTGCGGACTTAGCATCTCCTTCAGGACCCGCTTTCCCGCCTGGTTTTCCTGAGGTTGGGGAAGGGGAGGGGGGGTTTGGGCCGGGGTTGTTTGGTGAGCAGTGCTTACCGGGCAGGCGGCGGAGGTGGTCGTGGGCGATGCCGCAGCAGAGCTTGACGGTGGCCCGCAGCATGGCGCGGGAGCCGGGCTGCCTCCGGGAGCGCGCCGCATCCCGCCGCGCTTTTCTAGCCCGCCCGAAGGACGGCACCTGATGATAGGACCACGCCACCAGATAGCAGCTGGGAAGAAGGAGTACTCAAGGACAAGGCGAGCGAGAGGAGGGGCTGGAGGGAAAGGCCACGCTTCCCTCTGAATGAGCAGTCCCTGCCTTTCCCCCCTGCCCCGGGAACGCGTCCTACCGCTGCTTTTCCTGCCCCCCAGCTGCTTTTCCTGTCCCCCGGCCGAGACGGGACACTTCAGTGGTTCCCAGAGCCACTGCGGTGGCAAACCCAAGCTGGCAAAGGCACTCGCGTGGAGGGGAGGATGTGGTGGGGGTTGAGAGCAATTGGCTTTGCTCTCAGGGAGCTGCTGTTAAAGCCATTCTCATGCAAAATGGTGCTTCTTCCTATGGAATCTTCTTAGAAGTTGTGGTGGTAGTCGCCGCTGATGTAACTCCTTGGGTAACTCCTTATTTTCCTCTTTCCTACTTTTCTTCCTCCCAATCGTCCCCTGCAGACCTCTGTTGCTCACGGTGACGGCGGGACCGCTACATCTTTTGGCATGAAGTTATTCAGTCCTCCCCCTCTTCTTTTTAATGACCCCTCTTAAAAGGTTAAACACAAAACCTACTTAGGTCACTCCTTAAAATACAGCCACACTGTATTCCTCTGGCCCTTTGCAACACCTGCTTTTTGAAGGGCTTTGAAAACCCTGCTTGATTTTCACCCCGGAAAGGCTATTCCACCCCTATGTAGCCAGGGGGTCGGGTGCTTCTGTTTCACACAGCATCACTACAGCTCACTTTACCTCCAGTCTCCGAGGCTGAAACAGCTAAAATAGTTGGTCAAAGAGTCCAGGAGGGCTTTTGGGCTTTAAAAGGGAAAGGAAAGGCTTCAAGGCTTGCAGCCTGGGGGGGTTGTGGCCAGTGGGTTTCTTGCTGGGATGGGAACAGTCCTTCCACAGCTGCTGTGCAAGCAGCTGCCTGTGGACCCCTGTGCCTGAGGCTGTCACGGTGGTGACGGGGACAGTCTGGAGAAGCTTTACAGTATTGCGTGCTGCTTTAATAAACGTATTAGTAGGATTGGAAAAGCCTGTGGATGGCTTTTGGTCTTGGCAGAATAACCGCGGTGGAGGGTAATTGAGTAAATAGGAAGAGCAGTGGCAGGAAACTACTGTTTTCACCCAAAGAGTTAAATATGGTGATTTGCCCTTTCTAATTCATCGTGCTGGGTCCCTTTAGGTGAGCGCTCGCTCCCAGGAGCAGCCACTCACTGGTGGGGTCACCCTTGCAGCCCACCCGGCACCCCAGCAGCAGCCCCTGCCCCTGGGGGGAGATGGGGCAGAGCAGGAGCTTGTCCCCGTGTCACCCTTCACAGCCTCGTCCCACCCAGGACCTGGGGGCTCCAGCTGTCTCTCCAAACACCTTCTGCGCTGCTAATATCTCTTTTCCTATAGCAAGCACCGCATCCCTTCAATACTCCCGCTATTAGCAGGGATGGAGTGGGTGAAACAGTTTCCTAGGAAAACTTCAGCTCTTTTCCGCATGGGTTTTGGCCATGTTGTGCCAGAGGGTTTTATCCCAGCCCTGTGGGCTTGCTGGCTTGGCTCAGCCAGGTTGTAGGCTGATTTAGCAGCCCCAACTCCGAGCTTTTTGTGGCGGCTTTTCCTGCAGGGATAACCCCGTGGTTTGCACAGCTGTGTCCCGTTGCAGCTTTGGAGCTTTCTCCCTCCATTCCTGATCGCTGGGCAGGATTATAACAACAGCCCCCTGCCAGCTGCTGCTCCTCAGGTGCTCTGCTGCTTATTTGCAGTCTGCTCCAGGGTGACTTCGCATGCGGTGGTCAACCAAATAAGTGCCTGTGTGCATGCCCTGTGCTTGCAGGAAAGCCTTGCAGATATCCCAGGGTGATGCGCATGGTCCAAAGCAGCAGCAAGCTTTGTGGCAGGGGTTTGGGAGGTGCATCGGAGCCCAGCTGCAGCTCTGGGGGAGATACACTATTGTCAGCGCTCTCTGTTCACTGCTGGGATTTACACTGCTGCTTTAGTGAGTTGCAGACTGCTTTTTCTGGATTTTTCACGGGGTCTGGGGAGTCAGTGGGGCCCAGCAGTTAGGGAATACAATACTTTCAGAATTTTTAATATTTTTTTGCAAGCTGCTTAGGAAGGAGCAGGCAGCGACTGATAAGAGATCTGCCCCAGCACTTTAAACCTGCACCTCCACTAGCTCCCAGGGAGACACAGTTCCTGCCGATGGTCTATCCTCTCACACACATTCCCTCACTTTTGTGCACACTTTCTCATGTTAGTTTTGTCTTTGTAGAAAGCTGCAATAGACAGGCAGATAATGTTTTATCGCCTCATTTGGTGAGCGGCGTCCATACCCTCTCCTGAGGGCTGTACAAGATGTCCTGGGAATAGAGTGACTTACAGGGGAAAAGAAAATATCAAAAATTGCCTGTGATGGCAAGCCTGGAGGCCAGGGGAGTGTGGCATTGCCACATGAGGCCTTAGCAGAGAGCGGTGAGGGGCTGCCATGGGTCAGCCCTGTTTCATGGCCCGTTGATGCAAAGGTCCCACGACCTGGAGTGCCAGCTGTGGGTCAGCCCCCCAGGGTGCTGGGGCTGCAGCTCAGAGCGGCTTTGGGCCCGGCATCTCCACCGGGTTTGGCTGCAGCCACTGGAGGTCACTGCTGATCTGCAGCTCCACATGCAAAGCCACTTTTGGAGAGGCGAATAGGAGACCTGCCTCTAACCCCTTGCAAAATCCCTGGCACCTCGGTGGTTGCTGGCACTTAGGACCTCCACTAGAAATAAGGTCTTGCACCCCCAACCCTCCCCAGTTTTCCCTGTTTCCTGTTCCTGGATGCAGGGACCGCTTGGGAACCCATCACATCCAACGGCACAGCTCGGTGTAGGACCTCCCGGGAGGGATGCCGGCTCAGGGAACACCCTACAGCTCCCAAGCAAACAGCTCGGCGAAATGTGAGATGCAAAGCCTCTCACCCACACTTTGGGAGGCAAAGGTAGAATTTCAGCAGCTAATTCTTCCCTCGTTGTTCTTGTCAAATAGTCTGTAATGAGGTTAGCTGGTAGAAATAAAATACCTTTGAGGGAGGACGCTCTTACTTGTTTCTTTCCTTCCTGACCCCTTTGACCGAGGTGGCTCGGTGTCCCACAAGGTGCTGCATTCCAGCTCCACGGGTGCAGTACTGTCAGCACTGGGGGTTTTGGGGCCGAAAGGTCCCTTCTGGGAGGGTTTGAAGCCAATGCCAAAGAAATGGGTGATTTTACAGAAATGCCCATGTCCCTTCACTGGCTTTTGCTGTTTGAGCATTCAACCAGAACTGAAAAAAAAAAAAAAAAAGATCTCCAGAAGGGACCTGGGAAACTTTAGGGTTCGTTGGCTCAACAGGAGAGCAAAAGTTTCAGCAGCAATGCAAACTGGTAAAATCCCCACTGAAATGTCCTCACCATCTCCAAGGGGTCTGGAAATGCATTTCCAGCTCCAATCCCAGCTATAGCACCTGGCATCTCTGGTAGAACAAGGGTCGTCCTTCAGGACTAGATGTTCAACCAATTTAGAGTAACACCGTTGCTCAGCATTTAAGTAAAACATGGACTAAAACCTTTTGGGGTTTCCACACTCCCTGAACACTGATGTCTCCTCGTCTGCAGGTAGTGAGCAAACCTCACTTATTTGTTTAGGGCAAAACTGATCTGCTGTCTGCTGTGAGAGAACACCCATCAGCAATATTATCTTCTCCCCATCCCAAGGGGTAAGGCTGGCATTTTCTGATTTAAACCGTGTAATGCAAACCTCATCTGAATGACAAATCTGCCTCTCTAAATCTCCTTTAGAGAAGGGGGAGAGAGAGCAATGGAAAAGGTCCTAAATGGCAGGTGGGTGTCTCCTGGCTGAGGGGCAAATGCTGAGGCTGAGAGGTTTTGGGTCCAAATAGTCCTCCCCAAACACCTGGTAGAGCAGCGTAGTTTTGGATGGGGATTAAGGCTTGTGCAGGTCCATAGGTGGTCACAGGGGTGGTACACACCAGCAGAGGTTATAGGAACTCATCAGCGTGTAAAACAAAGTCTGAGTCAGGCCAGATCCTGACAGGGAGACAAGAGGAGTGGGAACTAATGGGATGCTCCTGATGAGAGGGTGAAGATGGGGAGCAAGCAGGACTGAGAGCTGCTATCAGGGGATCGGCAGAAAGCTGAGCAATGCAACAAGGGCGATATGGGCTCCCTCCTCCCGCGGTCACGCAGGGATCCTCCTGTTCAGACCCGAGGGCAAGTCCCAGGGCAATTATTCTTTGTGTCCTTGAGGCCCGCTCTGAGTGAGACTGCTCTGTAATCAGCAGAGCCTTGATGCAGGGGAAGCCCTGATTTTAAGCAAAGTCTTGGATGGCCTCCAATACCTTTGCAGAAGTTGGCAGGGGAAGATAAGGCAGCGTTTTTGGCCCCACAGGAACCCCCTTGCAGGGCTGCCGTCATCCTTAATGATGGTCTGGGGGTTTCTAGGAGCAGAGGTAGCCCGTCTTGCAGCCCTGATGGGGCACTGAGCTACGTGTCTCTGGGGAACCCTAAATACCCACCTAGAAAGCAGCTCCCTGGGGTGCTTTGGCCACGCTGTTGTTGTTGGAAGTGCCTGTGCTATGGGAGCTGCTCTCTGCCTCTCTCTTCTTCCCAGCTGTGTGTCCAGAGAAGTTGAGTGTCAAATGGAGAAAATATAAAAACACTTGGCATTTATTTCTGTGCATAACCAAAGCGCTCATACTTAGTGCCTCCAGATGGAAAACCATACAAGTTCCCCCTGCCCCAAACCTGTAGACTCAGTGCTATGTTATCAGGCTTACAATTTACAAAAAATGCTCAATATCCCTCTTTTTTTTTTCCTAAAAATCATGTTCTATAATAAAAAAAAAAAAAAAAAAGGGCTAAAAATATACCAAAGGCACATTTTTATCGGGAAGTAATTAAGAAATACTGTTTTTCCTTTGCGAGCTTCCCTCCAGTGCTGGAGAGGTGTTTGGTGGTTGTGGCTGATAACAATCCAACTTGAGAGGAGAATGCAAAACAGAAGAACAGTATTTACTTGAAGCTAATTGTAATTTTCACAAACAGTCACCAAAAGAGCCCAAATATCAGCAGAAAAGGGAAGCTGCTGTATTCCTTTGTTGCTGGAACGCTGCCTTCCTGCATGTAGGGTTGAGGCAATCTTATTTCCATCTGCTGCCTTGATTAAAAGAGAAGGGGAACTGCTGTTCAGGCGATAAGAGAGGCCAGAGGCTTCTCCATTAATATGTAAACTTTGGATCAAAAAGGAAGATGAGAAGCTCTAGGCAGAAGTCACCTCTTAATAGATGGGGTTTGAATCTGCATGCATCAACAAAAGGCACATCTACTATGCGCTGGCTTCTATAAAGAGCAGGAAGGCGACGGGATGGAGGTGTGACCCCACTACTTAACTTTTCCAGTTTGGGTTGAATAATGTCCACTCCGAAGGAAGTTTACCTGAAGTAACAGCTTTGTAATGTTTGTCGAAGCTCTCTGTGATAGATTCTCAAATCCAGAAAGGATCACAGTCAGTCAAACATGATCTCTTGCCCTCCATGGCAACCAGCATCCATATTGGTCCTATAGGATGGACCGAACCACCAATTAGCTCATTTAAAAAAATAATGCCCAAAGGACTGAGAACTTTCTGAACACCTTGGCAGCTTGTGACTGTGGTTTGAAATCATCTGGTTCCCCAGCTGAGCGCTGCTGACTGCAGATCCAGTTTTGTGTGCCACTCCTGTTAGAAGAGTGATTTCTCTATTTCCAGTGTCTTTAACCCATGCTGGGAGTCCTGGTAATCTCAAGCCAACTTTTCAATCCACTCTTTGCAAACGCTAAAATGTTTGTGCTCTTGCAGCTTCTAATTACGAGCTGTTTTTTATGACCCTGGATGATTCTTGCAGCCCAGCCTGTCTTAGAGGGAAAAATGTGTGGAAAAAAGTCAAGTGTAGACACGAGAGCAGGAAGCAGTCGCCGAGGATCAACGTCATGAGGGGATATGCAGAGCTGAGCTGAGACGCTTTAATGTCTTCGAGACACCAATGTCTCTTCCTTTTGTCCTTCAGCCAGTCCCTGCTTGAGCCCCCCCATCTCCTTCCAGCCTCCCCCAGCAGCCGGTGGGTCTCCCCCATTTTTTTCCACATTAAGCTCCATCCTCGAGACAATTGCCCCTGTCTCAAGATGAGGACTGAGACTGCTGGTCCATATGCTTTAGAAGGGTCTCTTGCTATTTGCTACATCTGCCCTGATCTGTTTTAACTTTGCCTTAATTTCCCCAATTTTGGGGAAAGCTCAGTGGGCCACGTTCCTCTGCCTTGCTCCTTTCTATAAATATATATATATATATTTTTTTTTTTCCCCCCTCTGAGTGTGAATCTGACCCCCACTGCAATACAAGCTGTTCCCCCCCGCCAGCCTCACCCTTGCTGCCTGATGTGGCACCAGCCAGGCCCTGGCAACAGAATGCAAATTTTTCCCCAGGAGTAAAAGGATGGTACCAAGCTGTGAGTGAGCTGAGTTGCCTTTGTATGCAAATAAATGCAAACACCTTCAATTGTTCCTGAAAGAACATAAAATAATTGGCAACAGGTTATGAAGCATTTCATCTTGCTTCTCTGCCTTTCTCCCTGAGGATTATTCTGGGGTGAATGTTTATGTGGTTGAATTAAAAAAAAATAATTTAAAACCCCCACACCTCTTCCAGAAATAATTTTTCCCATGTTCCTGGACAATTTGGCAGCTGAAAAACTGTGCATTAAAGGAGGGTCATTCATTCCCTCCAAGGGGAACCCTCTTCCCTGCTGGCTGAAGATATGCTCCCTCCTGATTGCTTCAATAAATGGGGAAAAAATGCAGCATTTTGGGGTATAGGCTTGCACAAGTGTTTCTTGGGCTCATTCATTCGCAAAAGAAGGCTGGTTTTCACAAGGACCAGTTTGGCCTCCAGCAAGCCCTTCCCCATGAAGGGAAAGAGTTCAGGCAGAAATTTCAGGAGGACAGGTCTGGCTCCTCCAGCCCCAGGCAAGGGGTAACTCTGGCTGTCCTGTAGCAGTTCCTCTTGTGGTCTCTTCTGATGCCTGTATTGCAGCATTTTTCTTATTAAAAGACGGTTGTGGAGGAGTTGGGCAGAGCCCTTGACAGCTCATGTCGGGTTCACAGAGAGCTGGGGTGTGTGGCAAGTAGTTATCCAGTCCCAAAGAGCTCCAACTCCCTTATTCTTCTGCCGTCAGCAGGAGGTTGCAGACCTTGGAGTTGGCCCGGTGCAAGGCAAACTCTCGCCCAGGCATGGTGCCCTGCCTGCCTTTTCGAGTAGTGCTGCTCTGGCTCCCAGCAGACTTGGAAACCGTGAAGATTTCTCTGTGGGACAAAGCAACAGCAAGATGGTCAGGAGGCTGTGGTGGTGGTGGGCCTCATCCTCCTCCCAGACCAGCATATTCACCATCTCCTGGTTGTCTAGGCATGGTGCTTACACCCATGTCATCATGAACTTGTGCTGAAACCATCCCTACTGGTTTCAACCCACCCTGCTCAATTAACGTACAATCATTAATTCCCTCCTCTCCGCAAGAAGTTCTCCTTTATCTCAAGCACGCCATGACATTTCTACAGTATCTGGCCGTATCCAGAGATTACCTGTATGGGACCTGCTCCTCTCTCAGCTGCAGGCACATGAGCACCGGGCTGCCAGAAAACCTCAGCATGGTGTCAAAGTGGATGGAGGTCTCCACCTCTGTCTGGCTTCTCAGGGTGGCTTGGAGGAAAGGGGCATCTAGTTCTGTCTGGAAATCAATGGCGAGGCTTCCCCTGCGAGAGAGCAGCACATGGATCTGGTCACCAAGCAATGGCCTTGTGCTGGGCACCACGTACTGGCACCAAAGAACCCCATGAGCTTCTTAATTTTAGGTCTGTCCATGGAAAAGGAGTGTGTAAACCAGTGCCTGCCAGACCCCCCCATACCCAACATGTCCACCAGGAAGGGCTGGACCCAGCAGAAGAAGAGTAGGGGGCTGTGAAAAGCCAGCCTAAGGTGCAGCATCCCTTGGGCTGGGGGCTAAGCCCCCCGGGCACTCCGCATCCCCAGAGCCAAGCAGTTTCCCATCCGCTGACCTTGCGTTGATGCTGGTTTTCAGTTCCTGCTCCCAAATGCTCACGTCCATGTCGGCTGAAATGTCAAGCCCCAGCCCGCCCTGGAGTTTGATGGTCACTTGGAGACCAGACTGCAGAGGAATGACCTGGAAGATGCAGAAGACAGGTCTTGCTGTGACTGGGCATGATTCTTGGTCGAGCGGCTGATATTGGTAGCGAAGTGTGGCTTCTGGGACTGTCTATCCCAGTCCCACAGCTGGGCCGGCATGGGAGGAACTCCAGCTACATGTGTTCCATGGCAGAACCAGCCATACCGCTGTCTTACCAACCCCAAGAGACACCTGGCAGTGCCATCTCGCTCTTAGATCTGTATCTGCAGTGACCAACGTACCTAAAATCCACTGGCTCGTGCTATGGGGTTCATTAGAATGTGGCATGGAGGCAGGTCACACCCCCCAACCATTACCTGGTGATGGTCCATCAGCAGGAGGTTCCCTTTGACCACGCTTGTGGGTTCTCCGCTGCTTAACAGGACCTTGGCCATTAAATCTGTATATCCCTGGAAGAAGACAATCGGCCGCAACTGAACATTGAGGAAGATGGCAGACATCCCAGCCGTGAGCTCTGGCTCCTCTTCTCCTTCCAAGACGTTTTCTCCCACCATCGACTCCATCCCTTGTGCTTCAATAGCGACCTAAAACACAGAAGTGGAGATATGCGAGCTGCGTGGAGCAAAGCCGGAGAGTCCATTTCACGCCCTGCAATGCTGTTTGAGTTGCTATGCTGGTCCAACCCTTGGGTAGACACCCTTTGAAGCAGGAGGACAGTGATGGAGCGGGCATCCAAGCTATCCCCAAGCACCATGCAGCCATGGTGTCGCATCCCCTGTTTTTTGGGGGAGCAGGGGGCTCTCTTCTTCAGAGCAGGTCTGTCTGGCTTCACACCAGTGATGGGGGGGGGGGGTGTGTGCGTTTATGTATTTCTGATATGGGGCATGCTGAGAGCAGAGGTGAGAGGTTAAGAGGGGACACAGACTGGGCAGTGTCGCCACCGGGTTAGTGTTGACACCCCCTTCCATGTATGTGCCCACCCCCAGCACACCTGAGCTGCGCAAAGCCGCCGGCCGCGGCTGAGCAGCGAGAAGTCAGAGACGCTCTTCCTCAGGAAGCCACCCTCCAAAAACAGCAGGTCCAGCCCGAAGGTGGAGAGCAGGTCCTGGGTGACTGAAAGGCAGAGAGACACCCGTAAGCATCCCCGGGCAGTGCCTGGCACATCTCCTTTTGTGAGGGAGTGACTCAACGGTGGCGAACCATAAATGCTCCGAGAGCAGGGGGTGAAGGCTGACAAGAAAATAAAGAGCCCGTAGCTAGGACGTGCAAGGTGCTCAGCAGGACAGGGCGGTTTCTTAAAAGAGCTCCTCCAAATTGATTGCAGGAATTGGGAGGCCACTGGGCATGTCTAAAAGCAGGATCCTGACAGCTTCTGGGTAATTTGTAAGCCTCCTCGATAGATTGCATGGCTAGTCCTGTAGAGCTGTCCTATCTATGATCAGGATGATTGACCCACACAGATCTCTCACGTTAGCCATTAAATATCTGGTAAAGCTAATTTATTCAGAGGGGAAAGCTTCTCTGCACTATCTCCTTTCATTCTGGCAATAATCAAAGGATTTAGCATTGCAGTATTTTTCTTCCAGGTGTTGGCTATTTTGCCTCCACCCTGCAAGGCTAGACTGAGATAATTTGAAGAGGGACAGAAATGAGAGCCGAGGGGGGTGGACATTTAAGCAGATATTTAGCAAGCATCAATTGTTGCAGTCTCTCTGAAGTTTGATGATTTTTGTCTCGGAACAAGGATTCTCCCCTTTGAAGACCTTATTAAAAATACCTAAGGAACTGAGGAATGGAGCTAAATATCTTGAGTTACCAGGAAAAGCACAGAAACTCCCACCTACAATCTACCATTGGTTTCATCTCCAGCTGACGTTCCTCTTTCAAATTAGCAGGATTTGGGAAAAGTATGTGGCACAGTCCAGCCCTCTTGCTGTAGGGGTGTCAGAGAAAGGTATATATATCTCAGGTGATGGCAACCAGTCAGCCTCAGCTGGTGTTGGGGCACTTGATCAGAAACCTCACATTGAGACTTTTGGGGCGTTTCTATAAAGCCGAGGCCTCCTCTGAGATCTTTCTTTCCCCACCAGCCCCTCCTTTAGCCATTTGAGGGGACCATGGGATTGGTGTCCTCTGTGGTGTCACCTGTCAGAGGTCCTGAGAAAGAAGAGGAGATGCCGGCTTTCGAGAAGAAGTTGTAATTATTTATCCGTGGGTCTCTCATGATGTCTTTCATTATTTTCCTGGAAGCAAGAAGGAAAGGGTATGTCAGTGGTGGGAGGGAAGGAAGGGAAAATGTCAGTAGTCATTACAGAAGGCTGTACAAAGAAGGAAATATGAGTTTCCAAAGTATTTCATTTGGTTGCTGACTGCCCAGAGAAGCATGAGCAAAAAAAAGGGAAATTGAGTAGATGTGGGCTACCCTCGAATTTCCTTCTCCTCTGGTTTATTAGGATAAACCAGCCAGATATTTTTGTGCAGCTTTTGCTTAGCTCTGGAAAGCGTTAGTGCTTGGTTTGTTTTGTGCAGATAGGAAGATTAATGCAGTTACAAATTGTGCACTGCCCTGCGAGCCAGAGCTTTGGCCTCCAAGGACTCTGCCGAAGCCATGAGCCTGGGTCCTGCCGCCACGGGACAGGATGAGGAGGGACACAGGGTTTTGGCTGTCTGTCTGTCTGTCATCTGCATTAGCAGCCCTGATGTTTTCTTCCTCCTGCAGCTGGGAAACTCCAGGCAGCTCCAGTGCCAGCTCCAAGGAGCAATGCTAGCATCCTTTAAAGGCACGTTGGGTCAAAAGCCCCAGCTGGAGTGTGGAGGAGGAAAAAAATGCAACCTTCTCTTCCAGACCCACCTTGCTGGGTGGTGGTCAGCACTCAGGCTGTTCTGGATCTTCAGCAGCAAAAATGTTGCTGTTTCTGTCTCCAGCTCATTGGCAGCCAGCAGGATGTTGATGACATCCATGGGCAAGGGCTCGTTATCTAGGAGGATTTCTGCAGCGGCCAGGCGACATGTTTTTTCATAGCTTTTCCTTTTCTCATGGAAAATCCTCCTCATTGCTTGTTTCACCTGGTGCAAGAGGGCAAATAAAATGGTGCTGGTGGTGATGGGCAAACAGCAGCTTGGTTTGCACCCGGACGGCTCGGCTTTGAACTGGGAAGAGGAGCACCAAGCCTTGGCAGCTTCGTTTTGTACCTTGTCAGAGATGTACTGAGCGGGGAATCGTCGCAGGGCAGAGATGGCAGCAGCAGTGATGGTGGCAGGACCCTCCTCGGCGTGGTCCAGGAGGGTGGGGATGGTTTCGGGGAGCACCGCGTTCCCCAGGGCCAGCAGGTAAATGACCACCTTGGAGTCCTCCTCGGTGCCCCTCAGCCCCGTGAGGATGGCTTCCACTCCACGCTCCACCTCCTGCTCGGGGTTTGCAGAAGGGAAGGAGAATGAGGGGAGGGGCAGGAGACTTTTTGGGTACTCCCAGAGGAGGTGGGGGGGGTCCTGGAAAAGCTGAGTGGAGGTTTGCAGAGGACCCACCTGCAGCCCACACAGCTTCTGCTGGCACAGCTTGCCGACAAGGGAGCCCACAGCAACTATCCCTGTCTCCTGGACCTCAGGGGCCAGCTGCTTCCCATCCAGCTTGTCCTGGGCACCGGGGGAAGGGTATTAGGAAATAGGAAAAAAGAAAAGGGAGGAAAAAGACAGAGGAGGAGTATGTTTTACCTCTTATCTCAAAGCATTTACCTAAAAAGTAGGGAAAAACTAGTACTTACCTGCTTTGAAGGAGGGAATGCATGGTTTAATTGGATAAAATGCTGATTTTTCACAGTGGCTTTTAATGAAGCTTTTATTATCTGTAATGCACTGACATAAAGCACTTTCTGCTGAACACTTTTCCTCTGAGGAGCATCTACTCCCATTGCCAGTGTCCCATTAAAAGCACATAAAATAATCCCATAAGCAGGAAGATATGTTTCTACAGAGACGTATTTTCTTTTTTCGGGAAAATATGCTTGCGGTTCCCTCCTGGCCAAAATGGGGTGAGGAGCCATCCCAGACTCAGGGAGGGAGAGAAATAACCATACTTACCAAGACCAGGCGGAGAAGCTCTCCTGAAGGCCGGGGAGAGAAAGCAGCTGCATAGAGAAACTTCTCTGGCAGGGATTTGGGCTCCTTGTTGAAATCCAGAAAGTCGGAGAGAGCTGCCAAGGAAGCCATTGACTGTGCGGCTACTGCTGCCTCCACGACAAAGGGGCTGGAACAAGAAGAGGGAGGTCATCAGTGGCATGACCCACTGATAGAGCGGGAGAAGAAACAAAGTACCCTGTGAAGCTCCTCATCCCTTTTTTTTTCTTCTCCATCCCTTCCTCTTGCTTTAAAACTCACGGGAGCTTCAGTTCATGGGTTAAAAAATAACAAAGAAGGTCAGCTCTTGCTCTGAAGTCACCTGCACCTGGGCATTTCACCGCAGAGAGGAGCGCAGACCCAGCGCCCAGGCTGACAAGGGATGGATGTTACGGCCATGGGTGGATGGTCTGTAAATAACAGACCTCCGATGCTATTTGCAGAAAGCCTTGCTGGAGCATTTGCTCTGCTCCAAAGCTAGCGCAAAAAAAAAAAAAAAAAGCTACGCAGTATTTGTACAGAACAGGCATTAAAGAAAAACAGAGTACATTCGCACTAGTCAGGATGGCTGCCTGGACAGGTGTGGTTATGGACCAGCATCAAACAACCCTAATTGCCAGGGCCAGGAATGACTCTGTGTGTGTCAGGGCTCTATATGCACAGAAAGCCAATTTTTGGCATGGTCCTGAGAGTCTCACAGCATTGCCTTGGGCGCTCTCCTCAGCAACTGCAGAACATCTTTCTTCTTGGCGCTGCGCAGCATCTGGATGAACCTCTGGAACTCCCATGTGGTTGCTGCCTTCGAGGTGTCCGTTTTGACTCCCTGCCTGTCAAAAGCCTTCAGGTAGGCTCTCAGCTGCAAAGATATGAGGTTTGTTAGGTGGAATTTAGCCTCTTTTACCCCAGAACCTGAATTACGGGATGAAGTTGATACTCAGGAAAATATTTAGGAGTGGGAGGGGCCCATGGGGGGTCATGCAATTACCTGCAAGCATCTACTGCAGCCTCCCACCCCCACTGCTGAGGACTTGTGCTGAAGCCCAAATGCCCCAATTTGTGGTACGTGCCAGGAAAAGAGCAGGAGAAACTGCGAGCATCATCGGTGCCTGAAAGTCATTGCAATTCCAGATTTCCTAGGTGAAAAGCCCTGAGGTGTTGAGGAGGCAGAAATAACCCCTCCTTTGTCCTTACTAGCCTGACCTGTGGGGGTTTCCTGACCTCAGACCTGTGATGAGTTTAACCCGACAGGGTATGCCAGCTGTGCACCACGTTACCTCTCCCATCACAGAAACGTGGTTATGTCTGGGGGGACAGAGGGGTCCTTCCACCACGGGTAGCAACATTAGATGCTGTTTAGGAGAGGTGACAGATCAGGCTGTGGCTCTACAGTGCTCCCGGGGCCGCATCTTCCCTCGGCAGTGGTGATGAGCCCCTCCAAATGCACCACCAGGGTTTAACCTTAAATCCTACAGCCTTCTCCTGCCCGCCCAGATGTCCAGCTTGGGGGAGAGTGGCGAGTTTTGGGGGTGGGTAGCATCACTGACCGATGGGCAGCGGGTGCAGACCCTCCTGAAGGGCAGGCTGGCCATGCCCAGGGGCTGGTGCCGTCCCTCCGTGCCAGCCAGTGCGTCCTCAAGGCTTTGCCCAGCCACCTCTGTTGGGCCGGGCATTGGAGGGGACACTAGCTGGAGCTGCTGCCTGTGGAGGGAGAAGAAGCCATCAGGAAGCTCTTTGTCATTTACACCCTTCGTGGTTCAGAGTCTGGTTGGGTTCATGCAGGTTTGGAGGAGGAGGAGACGTGGAGAGGGGGGGAAGCTGTCAAAAGGTGTCTGGTGCTCCCTCCATGACATACCCAGCTGCTGCACCCTGTCCTCCTCGCTGGTGGCACGAGGCTGTGCCAGCCGAGCTGGCAGGAGAGCAGCAAACATTTAACTCAAACAGAGGCACGTTTGTCCCGTGCCAGGCTGCCTGATTCAGGCAGTGGTACGGTGGCATCGCTCACCTTGAACTGATTTTGATGCCGGTGGTGGACCTCAGGGTTGGAGACACCACATGCCTTTCCTCTGACAGCACTGACTGGAGGAGGTTGTCTTTCACCACGTAGTGGCTTCTGCTGGTGGGCTGCCACTCAACTCCAAAAATCTTGAAAAGCAAGGAGAAACAATGCAACTTTTTCTCTCTTCCCCTCTCCCAGGAGATTTCTCTCCCCTCACTTAACAGCAAAAGAGCTTTCCAGTCCGCAAAGTCACTTGCTTCTTTTGTGAAATATAGTAAGGGAGGATCCAGAAGAGCCCAACCTCTTCCCAGGTGTGGGAGAAGGCAGCTGCAGGTGAGGACCACAGCGTGGGGATGCTCTTGCCGTTGTTCTAATCTGGGGAGACAGACGAGCGACACCATGCTGACTTTCATTTACGAGGTAGTGTCACCCTGGCTCAGCCACAGAAGAAAGGGGGAGCAGGGGGTGGTCCTGCCTGGCACGGATGATGCCTGGAGACTGCAAACTGGGAATAAATGCCTCCAAAAACATCGCCCTTCCTTCAGGTCCGTTCGACAGCGCTAGCTCCATGGCTGCCACAGCACAGCTGCACGGCGTGGGAAGAGGTATGGCCCTCAATGCCAAAGCCCACATCATCCTGACGAGCATCAGCAAGGACGTTCTCCGAGCGAAAGAGAAAGCTACGTAATGGCAGTTTCCACCGCGCTCATGCCAAAAAATGCTCAGCTTCCTTGCTCTGCTGCGTGGTGACCTTGGGGGAGCTCTCTGGATTTTACTTTTCCTTCCAAAAGAAATGACGCACTTGCTGGACTTCACCTCTGCCTCGTCTCCCAGTCCCGGTGAGGGGACTGCCGGTCACGCTGGGAGATGTTATCGGAGCAGCTGGGCTTGCACATGGCAGGTCTCGGGGAAGGAGAAGAGCTGGACCATGTGCAAGCGGTGTTTTTTGACAGCAGATGACATTAACAATAACACTAATATCATCACTGTTTTGATAGAGACCTTTTATGCATAGGCTTTGCCTTTTATAGAGCTGGGCAGCATCGTTATTTTGCCATCACAGCTGTGGATACAGGCAAAGTCCAGAGAGCTGTCTCATTCCAGATGGCAGTCTTGTGGGAAAACCTTATTGCCAAAAATGTGCTATGCAGGGTTTGTTACTTTCTTGGGTAAATTTGCCATGATTCATACTCCAGAAAGTTTTATTATATGAACACGCGGAGTTTGACTGCCAGGTGTCAAGACCCCTGCTAAAAGCCTGTGGGCTCTCTGTGCAGTGATGTCCATCTTTATATTGATTTCAGTAGAATTTATATATTTAAAAAAACCCATCAATTTTAATCATGGCAGGTGTAGCTGCATTAAGACCCACAGAATCTCATCTAGTTATGTCAGAGCTAAACACGGGCTACTGCTTTAAATGAAACAACTGGCTGTCTTTGGTCCTGTCCCATGTCAACCTAATCCCCAATCCAATGAGCCAGAGGTCCAGAAAACGTTTCTGTATTGCCACTTTCCCAAGCAGGATTAGCTGGCAGGTTGGAATTGATAATAAGGACGGGATAACCCAGGACATCTTTTCTGCTCCTGCCCACCCCAAAACCCCATGCTCCTCCCAAGGTATGCTGGTGCATCCCACTTTGGGCACGGGTCTAAGGGCCGGAGCCTCGTCCCAGGCTGGTGCAGAAGGCTGAAGCCAGCTGGGCGTGGGACTCTCAGGCGACCTGTAAGAAGATTTTGGGGACAACCCTGATGTACTTTATGTAAGTTAAGCCCACCACCGCGAGCGCAATGGACTTGCTTTGTTTACGGAGGTGAATCCAGACTCTGGCTTTGTGCAGCTGAGGAGATTTTTTGTCTTCGTGATGGAATGGTTGGACACAGTGTACGTGACTTGGCAGCTCCCGGAGACGTCCTCCTGAAACACAAATGTCAGTGACCACGGTTAAGGGTGATTGGCTTTGATCGAGCCTGAATAAAATGGTCTGTGTAGAGGACAGACACAAAAGACAAACTAATAAATAGAAAAATCATCAAAAAGCTAGAACCTGGGCTGTGTTTGGGGATGTTGGATAGCTCCAACTCCATCTGGGCAGGAAATTTGCTTTTGTGAATTTAGGGTAACACCAGCAGCAGCACTTTTGTGCCTGCATTTTGGTCTTTGAGGTTATTTCATGTTGTTTGCAGGTCACTACGGCATCAGTTGAGCTCTGGAGGGAGGGATTTCCCTGCCATTTTCTGGTGGAGCTCAGCAAAGCAAATCCCACTTGGCAGAATTTCTTGTAGTTTTTTATCTATTATTCCTACTCTCCAGGGAAAGACGACGATTTTGTAAGTGTGCCCATTTCTGAAAATCATCTACAGGTTATTTTATTTTAAATCTTCTCTCTTTCCAATAGTCATCCTCACTTATAGCCCAGGGGCAGCTGGAGCAGCAAAGCCCGTGATGTTTATCCTGAATTTTGCCTCCTCTGCTGAAGCACAGGGGCTGGCTCTTCTGCTGTGGCACAGTCCCTGGCTTTTGGGCAGGATCTGGCCCTGGCTCCGCACCTACCTCCACTGCAGTGCCGGCGTGGGGCTGGAGCTGGAGCAGACTGATGATGCCTCTCTTCAGGTTTGAAATCAGGACGCTTTCGGCTTCGGTCCCGTAGAAGGCTTTGACCTGGGAGGGCAAGAGGAGGTGTCTGCCTGCAGGGATGGCTCTGGGGGCCCTGCGGGCTCTCTGCCGCCGCCCCTGCTCAAAGGCATCTCCCCTGCAACCGAAGCAACACCCTGTAGATACATGAAGATTTTTCACAAGGAGGACTGTATCCCTCAAGAGCATGGGGCTTTGTGGATGCATGCCCATAAAATTCCACACCCCCAACCACCCCCCCCCTTTTTTTTTTTTTTTTTCCCATGCCCTGGTTTTGCAAAGCCTTAGAGGAGAAAGTCAGAAAGGAGCTTATAACCCATGGTTAGGACTGAAGCCCTTTTAACACGGGATGCTGCAGCTCCAGCTGAGCCTGCAGCCCCTTTGGGGGATGGAGCCCCTTAGGGTCATACTGGACCCCATGGGAGATGGTATATTCCTACATTTGCCACCCTGGCTAGCTCCTCGTGCTCTGCTATGAAATCAGAGGTGGAGCAGGAGTTTACACGGGCTTTGTAGCTAGGACAATTTGGGATGTGGGCAGGAGTGCTCTGCGGAGGGCATGAGCCAGCCCAGGAGGTGTCCAGCTGACCTTCCCGCTACTCCAGGAGATGAACACGGGCTGCTGGAGCTCTGCCTGTGCCTCCTGGCTCAGTGCAATCTCTGCAGGGGGACCCTCAGTGCTGTCCTGGCTCCTCTCCTCTTCTGGCTCACGTTGGGCTTTCAGATCGCGGATCTATGGTGGCAGAAGACAGCAGAAAGCGGTGACCAAGCACATCTGCTCTGAGGCTGCTGTGCATTTTACCTGCAGGTGGTGGCCTCTGGGTCACAGAGGTAATTTTTCAGGGGGCTTGGGCTAGAAAGGGAAGGGGATAAGGAAAGACAGCATCCCTGCTCCCAGGAGGAATACCTGGCTGCAACCGATTTACCACCTCACGCACCTGCACCTGGAGCAGCTCTTCCCCACCTTGGTCCCTCCAGAGCGGGTGCAGCTGGACCAAGGCCTCAGCCCTCAGCCAGGCTCCCCGGAGGGACGCGTGGTCCAACTGGATGTCCAGGGAGTAACGGTACTGATACAGGGTCCCGGGCTGGAAAGAAAGCAGCTGCAAATCCCCTAAGGAAAGATGCAAGTACATGGTTGCAGACCTCAGTCCCTCCGCTCGCCGCAGCCAGAGTCTTCCATCCTAGAGAGGACCTGGACGTGCAGAGGACCGTTTGCGACCCACATCACTTTGCCTCCTGCAAGTGTCATTTTTACGCCAAGCAGCAGGTATAGCTGACAGATTTAGGGGAGCACATGGGAAGGTTTTCCTAGGAAATGATCTGTGCCTGCGGTTTGGATATTTGGGTGTTCTCGGGTGACAACTGATTCTTGCTTGCATTTCCAGTCCTGCCTTAGAAACGATGGCCAGAGTGGGGGCACTCCTTGGGGACTCCAGGACTTTTTGAAACTGTCAGAGAAACACGCTTTAACCCTGAAGCAAAGTTTCATGAGCATGCCCACGGACAGGAGGGATGTCTTGAAGTGTCTTTTCAGCATTGTGCATTAGGTGGGGCAATGCTAGCATTTTTGTTTAGGAGGGAAGAGAGGCCATATTCTTCATATTGTGTGTTTCCCATCAGTACTGTCAATTCCTAATTAAATCACTGACTTTGTGATGGGGGCAAAGAGAAGTTGCTGGGGCAGCTTTAAATTAAAACTCCTTGCCTTAATCTTATCTAGAATTATTTGGAGTCCCTCCTTTTGTTTGTAGGCCCCCCTACAATCTTATTTGTATATGAAAAGCCTAATCTATTTTCTAAAGCCTAATCTGTTTTCTAAAGTCACTTGAAATTTTCCTGCAAATCTGATGCACTTGCTGGGCTTCTGAAACGTTTTATAGTTTTGCTACTTTTGTTATAAAGATAAATGAATAGATGGAAACCGAGCTCACTCCTTGGGGCTTTTCTCTGTGAGTCAGACTGAAGCATTTCTGTATTTCTGCACCATGTGTAGTTTAAAAAGGCCCAGATCTCCAGTTTTCCTTACCCCACAGGGAGATCTTCCCTGGTCCCCCAAAATTTCCTTGCCTCAGGACATGTTCAGACCGTTTGCAGCTGTGGCAATAACTCTTCCCTCCCCAGCTGAAGACGGGAGAGATGTTGCATTACGGCGAGCCCCAGGAGGCTCTTTGTGCACTGGGATGAGCATCCCGACCCCGTTTTGTCCCTGGACCCAAAGCAGCCCGAAGTCTCTTACCTTTTGCTGTGCTCCCGAAGGAAAAGCAAAGCAGGCAAACGGATCCCAAAACCGCCTGCGGATTCATGGTGGGCTCTGGGAGCTGGGCAGGAGACGGGAAAGGAAGTGGGGTGGGAGAGGGACTATACAACAAAAGTGGGCAAGATTTGCAGCGTCAGGCGAAGGGGCCCGACCTTCTCCCTATCCCTGCCTTACACACCCAAGGAAAAGCAAATAATTAAACTTTTGCACCAACCCCCGGCAGCCACGGAGGGTTTGGAAATCAGCTGAGGTTTGCCAAAGGCCAGCAGGAAGGGGGGGAAGCTGCAAAAAAGAGCTGCCAGAAGCATTGTGGGGGTGGGGAAACTGTCAATTAGCCTTGATATGGGAGGGGGATGCTCAGAAAGCTGCTCCATCCCCTGGTGAACCATCTTTTCCCACCAGAAGGGAAAGTGGGAGAAAGGGTTGCTATGAAAAGAAAAGATCCAGGAGGGGGAAGGGAGAAAACTGCTTTTCCATCCTTTTAGTTAGAAACTGGGATTTGCAGACTGGAGGCTCAAGTTACTTAAAGGGCCAGACTGGAGGGGGATGGGCAGAGCTCGCTGATGGGTTGGCCATGAACAATGTTACCACCCCCCTGCCCCCCTAAACAGCATAGGAAGGGGTTTAGGAGGTGGGTGCTTTGCTGGTTGTGCTCCACACAGCCTGCTAACCCCTTGGCCCACCAACCGTGCATTTTTTTTCCCATGCGTGAACTTTCTGATTGTTGAGTTTAATTGGTTCCTAAGGACACTACAGACTGCAAAGGGCCAAAGTCCCTACGAGGTGGTGGTGTGGTTTAGGGTCCTGTGAAGTCTTTTTGCCAAAAAGAACGAGAGAGCAGGGCATATCACACCCTTCTTTTGTACAGGGATCTGAGAGGCAGCGATGTCATTGTGGAAGCGATCTGCATATTTCAGTGAGACCAAACCCCAATGGGTTTGGTGTTATGGCATTTTTAAGGGCACATCTTCCAGCTCTGCATCACCACTGGGCGTTTGGGCCACTACTGTGACCTGAAAAGCAGGGCAGGTCCAGCTGTGAGCTGGGGAAAAGTCCTGCTATAGGTTTCCCACACGTGGTATTTCCACTTGGTCCTCTGATAGTTTTTAGGGACTAATACCCTATATTTAGATTGAAGCCTTTTCCTCTCTTTATTATTGTCTTTCTTGATGGTCTGCCAGCTTTTAATTCAATGGTTTCCCTGTGAGTGATGACCATTAGGGTTATCCTTCAGTCAGCTGCTCAAGATCTAACCCCAGGGTGTGATGCCATTAGTTGGGATGGTCTATCTGCACCAGCTTCTCCTCCTGGGATGCACAGACCCGTGGGACTTCTGCTCTGCCAGTGTGCACTGAGAGGGCAAAGCACACTGGGGATGGATGGAAGTCCTGCTGAACACGGAAAGCTTTCACCTTTTAGCCAGGGTGGGGAAAAAAATGAAATGTTTCAGAGAGCAAAGTGGCTGTTGAGGCTCTAAGTCCCCAAAATCAGGTCCCAGAGTGTTTGCTGGTTTCAGCTAAACACACTACCTGGAGAGGAAAGGCAAACAGAAATAGCTTGTGAAAAAGACCCTGCTGATAAGGAGGCCTCAAACAGGAACTGAACTTTGTCAGGTTTGCTTATTTAGACTCCGCTGCTGAGTCCTTCCAGAACCGGGGTGTGGGAAGCCGGAAAGATGCAACCTCCTTTCCCACAGGCAGCTCTGGGATGCCAATTGCTACCTGCCGGGAAGTCTGAGAGGTGAAACCATCTGATAGTCACTCGGCAGTGTTTTTCCTGCGGTTCCCCAAGGAAGGGAGTTCATCCACTGCCTGTGCTACCGGGGACGAGCTGCTGAGCTGCCACTTGAAATCTGCATGGGAGGTGTCTTGCTGTCATTTCGCGGTCTCCTCTGTTATAATCTCATCCTTGTGACAAGATTGCAATGGGCAGGGAAAGCAGTCAGGTAGCTGGAAAGTCACCAGGGATGGGATTTATCTTTAGGTTCCTAAATCAAGTCTCTGGACTAAATCAACCATCCCGGATCCTTCTAAAGGCAGCGGAAAGAGAGAGATGTCTTTGGAGGATGTCACATGCAGCTTATCTTGGGCACTGCCTTACTGTGACATTAATCTGCCTCTGATGGTATTTATTTAACTCCATCAATTATGTAGGAAATTAATATCTAGCTCAGACTTTGATGTGTAACTTTGAAATGAATCCTGCCCTCTGATGTGCAGCTTTGCTAGTCCCTGCGACAATTTCTCTGCCTGGAGAGAAAACCGCCCCAGATTTGTTAGCGCAGGAGGGGAGGCTGGGATGCACAATGAGTTTCACTACCTGTCTTCACCCGGTTTCTCTTCCTCCAGACCCAGCTCTTGCTTCTGCCTCTGGAAGAATCTGTGAAAGAGTAAAGCAGAAGAAAGCAAGTGTTTTATATTCCTGGTGTTGGTCATGAAAATGAAGGGGAGATGGCTTTGCCTCTTGCTCAGCGTCACTGTGTTTGTCCACTCTATAGTGACTATAGGACACCGTGGCTGTGGGTCTAGGCAAAGGCACTGCTGCCCAGCATCGCTGCGTGGTTGCCCATACCCCGTGCTTTCATCCATGTACTGCTCAAGTGACAGGATAAGTGTCAGTGAGCTTTGAATCCATCCCACAGCTGAATCCACCCTCAGCCCCCTCCTTGGCTCCCTGGACCTGCTCTGCCGGTACCTGCTGGGCTGCTCCATGCCCCTGTGCCCATCCCCGGAGGCCACACTCCCCCTGTGCCCCAGTCTCTGCCCCCACCACCTACAGCTCAGGCTGGAGGTTGGCTGCTGCAGGCTCCAACAACCCCAGAATGATGCTCTTTTCAGCAAGAAGAGGGCAAAAAGGAAGCAGAAGGAAGCGCATTTCCACTGTTGCATTAAAAGCTTTGATAGTAGCGTCACGAGCTGATCCTCTTTTCTGGACCTTCACTTTTCATTTCTGCTCACTTCAAATTTAACCAACTTTTATTAGGCCTTCAATTCACTAAGTGTTCCTCTCAAACCCATCTGGGGCTGTCATGCTCTTGGAAAGGTGTCTTATGAAACTTTGCAAACTTACAGACAGATGTATGGTCCTAAAAACAGTGCTGCTGAAAACTTGGGTGTTCCTCCTGCCCTCTGCATATCACCCAAGTGAAATGTCATCTCCTGTTTCCAACTGGGCACAACTGTCAGTGCAAATCCTCTTCTAACAAATGAATGTAGTGTGGTCAAGGATATGTCTTCGTCATTTGACTTACTGTTTGGACACTGTGCTGCTAATTCTCTTGGAAGTGAGATGGTGGCAAGATTTAGGGACAGCATTGGGATGCTGAGCCCCCCACCCTGGTGCCCAACCCTCGTCCTCATGCCGCTGCCTGGCTACCGAATCACCACGGGGTCTGGCTGCGGCAGCTCTGGACGCGCCAGCTCGGAAACCCATTGGCAGTGGCAGAGCAGGGACAGTCAGTGTCCCCGGGTCACCGTGCCCCAGGGTCAGAGAGGTGCACAGGGACCTTGCCGCCGAGGTGTGACGTCAGGTTGGACTTTAGCAAAGGGTGGCCAACCCGCCCAGAGGCCGAACTGGTGAAAGCAGGAGGGAGGCAATGGGGACTGTTGCACCAAAGCCCTTCGGCTGCAAGCCTCAACCCATGGGTGTTTTCAGGGGATATTCAGGTGCAGATTTTCATCAAAAACATCTAGTGGAGATAATGAGACCCAAACACTCCTTACCCAGGGGAGTACCAGTACCAGTGGCCAGTCTCTAGGCTTGAAAGCCACTGTACTGGGGTGTGAACTGGGGAGGTTGCTTCACCATCTCAGGGTTTTCCCAGCACAGTGCTTGGCTAGCTGGGGAGTTTCCAGCTCTGTTTCCAGTATCTGATCACCCTGGGGCAGATGGGAGAGTGGAAGGAGAGACTCCCTAAGGGCTCTGTTTCTTTCCCATTTTTTGCCTGTGATCTTTAGTTACGTACCCACTCCAGCCTCTTATTATTTAAGAGTTTTTAGGAAAGACGTGGAAGCAAGTAGAAAACAACCTGCTGATAAAATATGCAGATAGCCCAGAGAGGGGAAGCAGGAGATAATAAAGAGTACATAGTAGGCCCCAGGGGTAAATCTCTACAGGGTGACTCAGTGGAAAAGAG
The DNA here is from genome assembly GCF_018691265.1 of Tyto alba. NCBI lineage: Eukaryota > Metazoa > Chordata > Aves > Strigiformes > Tytonidae > Tyto > Tyto alba. Next base: position 37,924,371 of record NW_024881261.1, on the reverse strand, counting down.
CAAGGGATCCAGGCTGCCCCTCCAGATCAGGGGAAGAGTCATTCTCCTGAGGGATACAGTGGATGCTGCTAACCAGGACATCCCACAGCAGGTCCCCTCGGCAGCGAGGATGATTCACTGTGGAGCAAACTTCCGAGGGAATCGGGGGATGCTCCATTGCTCAGTAACCTCAAAGCCAGAAGGATGGCTTTGCTGGAAGACGTTCAGCAATGCAAGAACAACCAGGTGAAATTCTTCAGCGTTGCTAAACACAGCAGATGATGTGTTAGAATAACCTATGGTGGCTTTACATTCCATTTAGTGCCGTTCATCTTTTCTATTACGGACCAGAAGCTTGTGAAAGCAGGTCTTGCTGTTTGCCTGTCTGTCTGTCACAGCCATTCCAGCTCCAGCTCTTTTCTGGCCACTCCAATCTCTTCTCCTTACCACTAGCTCTTGCTGCTGGAAGGGGAGGACAGCTTGCTCTTTTCTGAGCATTGTATCGTGCTTTGCTCCTCATTTTCAGAGGTCTTCCCTTCCAGCTTCTGCTTGAGTCCCTTCACTCCTGCCCTGTATCAGCTTTTCCATGCCTCTTGGTCCTCTGTGGTTTTCTCCCGTGGTCCTCCTTGCCTTTCATCTGAAGCTGCTGATAAATCCTGGTCCAGTCTTCGGGGTGTCGGAGTCAGGACCGTGTCAGCTCAGCTGTGTGCTGAGGCAGGACTGGGCTTGTGATTCAAGAAGGGGGAAATGGCTGCGTCAAACCAGTTCTTGGTTTGGCCCAAGCCCCTTTCTTTTTGTTGCTGGAGGCATTGGCTTTGAGAGGTGAATGCAGGGCTGTTTAATTTCCATGGTAATTGCACTTGACTGAGAAACATGCAGGTCTGGGACTGGGATTGTGTGGCCTCTGCTGCCAGCAGAAGGTGATGGACCTTTGCCTGTCACCAGAAGAGCCTTTCCCAAGACACTCTCCCTGCAGCACAGCAGGAGAAAAGTGACACCTCTGAAATCCGACAACATTTTTTCTGTGGCTCAAACAGGCAGGAAAAGTTATCAGGTGGAGAAAGGGACTTGGTAGCCCCCGATTTTGCCTTTACAGCCACAGTTTCAAATGTAAAGTCCATGCTCTCCCACAGGGTGACCACGGCTGAGTTGTTTGCTTATGCAGCAGCTGTGTTGCTATCCTGCAAAGGTCACCAACAACTCTTTAAAGGTTGGTGCTCGAGTATCAGGTGGAGAAGCTGAAGCATCCATTCCTCATCTAAGCTAGGACCACACCTTGCCTCTCTCTTCCAGGCTGGAGGTGACTCCTTCGAGGGAAATCATGGAGATAATGGAGAAAGTTTGAAGGAGTGTCTTCTGCAGCCTCTTGTTGCTCCTTGGGAGCAGACTGTGACACTCTCCTCCAAAAACGTGCAGCGCTTTAGGACAGTGATTAAGAGGTAAATACAGCCATGCAACAGTTTCTAAACACTCGTTCAGGTGTGCCTGATGAGTGCTTCCTTAGTGCTTTTCTAATTTTTGTGCTTATAAACCTGTGCTTTAACACAGAGGGAGCCTCCCCTGCAGTAGCTGTTGGATGGGGAGGAGCAGGTATGCCCTGAGGTCATATAGGACATTCTGGCCAGCAGGACCTGTGGGGCCAAGTGTGTCCAGTGTAAAGCTGAGGGCCCCAATGGGCCTTAATGGCCCTAAGGAGCCTCACCTGGGGCCTCTACCCACACCCACGAGCCCAGGAGTATATTCAAGCTGGACCTTCAGCTTGGGTGGGCTTCTTAGCTTGTGTTGTAGTCTTGGTACCTGCTCTAGCTGCTGTTCCTGGATGGTTCTGAAGCTGCTTCACGCTCTCGGGGAGCACTGATAGAGCCTTTTATGAGGACCCAGCTTCAGATGCTTCCAGCCAGACCCTGTTGCTGAGGGCACTGCCTGTACTGGGTCACCCTAGCTCATCCTCCTGCATTGTATGGGGCTGTGGATCCTCCGAGGAGCTGTTATCGTTCCCAAAATGTCTACCTGTTCCTCCTGCTTACGTAGGTAGCTGAGGTAGGTGGGGTGTATCCTGTGACTTTTTCCTGTGCAATAATTTTTTGTTGGGTCAGGTATATTGAGCACCTGCAGTCTGACACTGTCACTAGAGCTCATCATATAAATGCAATGATACAACAGGAGTAATGCTTTGCAAATTTCTTTTTATTTATTTATTTGTCTTTATTTTCTACAAGTCAAACAACTTAGGAGATAATATATATTCCTGCAAAGCAGCCCGTTGCCTGTCCTGTGGGCAAGGGCAGTAAAATATCTGACTGGTGCTGGTGTTACCTGTTTAAAAGCACAATACTAACAAACAAGAGAAAAAACTCAGACATGCTCAGGTAGAAACAGTAAATATTGGGCTTTGAAAGGTTTGGAGCTATTTTATTTGTGAATCTGTAGTCTTGGCTTTTTTTATACAGCTCTGGTCTTGGACCAGCCCCTTTTATAATAGTTCACTTACGTTGAGTCTCGCAGCAGGAATTGCTCTCTTCCCAGCCTGATTTTTAAGAATTTCTTTTCCCAGGAAAAAAACTTAAACAACTGTGCTACCTCGGTGGACGAAAGCAGTCAACACCAGTGATGAGTCTGTTATGTGACTGCGGGGGGGGGGCCAGCAAACCCCCTGTTTGTAAGGCAGTGTCTGCGCACTTTGAGCTTTATTGTGTGGAGGTTGCTAGGCTGCATTTCTCAGGGCAGCAGCAAAGCCTGCCTCCTTTTTGTCTTCCTTGTTGCTCCCTCCTGCTGCCGGGAATGGGCCGTGAAATAACCCCTGGGCTTGGCTCCTTATGAGTTGTTGGTTGTTCACCATAGCTACATCTCGGGAGGCTCAATAAATGGGGTTGGGGTGTGCGGGGGGGAGAGCCTGAGCACAGCAAAGTGGTAGGAATTGAGTTTACATCTCAATTTGAGGTCTCCCGAGGCCTGATAAGCTGAAGAAAAGACTCTGCTGTGTTAATGCACAATGATATTTTGTGCAATTGTGGGAAAACAGGGCTGGGATCAACTTCAAGAGGTCTCCTGGCCCATTTCTCTGTGTCTGGCTTTACCATGACAAATGAATGTTTGACCTCTTCGTAAGGAGCCTTCCCTGACAGAGATTTCTCAGTTTCTATAAGTGAATTTATCCCAGTGCTTTACCGCTGTAAAGATCTCTCATCTTGCTGCAATTTCACCCCATTACTTCTAACCCTAGCCCCAGATGACATGGAGAGTTGTTTCTTTTCTTCTTTATGAGAGGAATTTGAAGCTACATTAGCTGCAACCCTATTTCCTTCCTTTCTCACCTCGCAGGTCCTGTTTTCCAGACCCCTGTTTTTTCCCTATAAGCCCTGGATAACCAGCTGAACTAGAGGGCCCAGTTAAGGCTCTGGTGTATGCTCGCTTTTCTACCTTTTGGGAGCTGTAGGTGAAGGTCTGGCTTTGAGGAGCCCATCCTGCTCCCTTTGCTCGAGCTACCAACCTTGCAGTTATTTTAATGTCCTTCTGCTGCTCTTGTTTTGGACTTTGGCACCGCTGAGGACAAATATCCAGGAAACTTTTCATTTTTTAAGGTTATAATGCTTTCTACAAGTCCTTGAGATGTGACCATATTTGTTAAATACCAACAGTGCAAATGCACATACGTTTCCCCCTCCTGGTCCTGCCTGCCCCCTGCCCTCAGATCCCCCCCAGCTCCATCTTCTTTCTGCATGGTTCATTAGTTTGTAATCTCAACAATTGCTAGGGAAACCTTTCTAATCTTGTCAATTGGCAATGCGACTGCTTTTTAATTTAGTTTTAAAATAGGTTTTTAAATCAGGCTATGCCTAGGCTATTGATTTGAATTCTTGATTTAGTAAGTTGCTGCTTAACAAGATCTTTGCTATGCTTCTTTAAGGGTCAAAGAATAACATTTACAAGGAGGGAAGAAGTGTTGCCCAGTAGTTGTTTGGGAATGTAGTATATTAAGCTAGGTTTCTTTAAAAGCCATCTTGTATAATTTGCATTCAGTGAAGTTAAGGCACTTGCATTACTTTGGAAAATGGTCCATTTAGGATAGACTGGCACTGTAAAGCACAGGCAGAAGCTGTTCACCCGATCTGGATGGCCAGTGTGTCTTTTGATCAACGTAGGGCCAGTTTCTTCAAGAAGTGTGCCTGGTTTGAGCTAAACCCAGCAATTTAGGGGAAAAGGCACAAATTGCACTTAATGTGAAATCCCACTGATGTGCCTGAAGCATGGTCGTCCCCAACAGCTTTTCTTGTAGATAAAAGAGCCCTGATAGCTGATGCTTAGTACTTTGGGATCTAGCTGCATAACTGTGGAGGGGATGAGCTCCCTTATTGCAGGTTGGGTGGTGGAGTATCATCAGCCTGCATCCAGATCACTTCTGTTTCTGCTTAAATTCAATGTATCAAAAAAAAAATAATTTAGAGATGCTCCAAGTAAAAGAAGAGAACAGAAATAGATTGAAGCATGACTGGTATAGTAATTGATATTTTATTGCTCTTCTTTTCTTAAAAATATATATATACAACATTAACTTTTTAACACAGTGATTTGGGAGAAACACTGTAGAAAAAAACTGGCGGTCTGGTTGCTGCTTCTTTTTGTCAATTTTAGTGTCTAGTTTTCTTTGTTCACATGCTTTATTCTTGGTTGTCATCAGAGGGTTTCCTGAACTGAGGTCCCTTGAAGTGGTCAGGCTTTTGGAAAGCCAAGAGCCTTGTTCTGCCTGAGAGAAGTTGTCATTTTTTTTTTTTCTTTTGATGTCACAGCAATATGTTTTAGAAAATTTTTTAGAACATTGTGCACCTTTCCAGCTCTGAGAGCGGATGGTCACTTCTTACTCTGATTGATGTTAGGGGAGCAGATTGCTCTTGAGTGAGATCTGCCAGGAGCTCCTCTGCTCCAGCGGTGCCTTTCTGCAAATGCTGGAAGTCATTTCATAGCATCTAGTCCCCGGGACCTAACGAGGAGATGCTGACATTGGCCTTGCAGAAGTAGGAGTATCCAGAAGACATGGAAAGCTTTGTGTCAGTATGCATTCAAGTCCTACTTGGCCAATAATTTTTCAACATACATGGTAGCATCAGCAATGTCTTTGTTTACATGCTGGGATGTACCTGCCAGGCTTCCCTTTGCGCTGGGTGATTACTTTGCCGAGCATCCCCATGTTGAAAGCAAGATATTCTATTTACCAGGGTAATCAAAGCTAGCTGGATAAGAGAGCAGGCTCCATTAACACGAAAGTGGCCAGAAAAGACAATGCTGGGATCATCTTCCAGTTGCTTCTAATCTCTGGTGCCACCAAGAGCATCATTCTCCTGCATAGTGAGGATGGAGAACAAAGTCGTGGGTGGTCCCAGGGCGTGTCGCTCTTTAGCTGGTGTTTAAACTGGTATTCCTCAGACATAAGGAAATCATGGAGGCTTTCCTCACTCTGACATGTGTATCTTGTTACCCATAAAACCACTGCTGTGCTCTGGCTTTCGCTGTGGCTCTGAGAGAGCCAGAACTTGCTTAGAATTAAAATGATGCTTGACAAGCCTCAAGTGCAGCTGAAGAATCTCTTGTTTCTCTCTTTGGAAGTGATAGGTGAGTCGTGAGGCATTAGGCCAATGCTCACTGCATTTTATTTACATTTTTACAATTAAACAAGGGGTTGATAAGATTGACAAGGAAGATATGACTTAGGAGCTTGTTAGACAGCAACCTCTAAACTCTTTGGGTGATTTAAAGAGCAGTAGGGTATGAAGACTGTTTTTCAGTGCGAGATTAAAGTAATCAATAACAACATGCTCACTGACATAAAAGTCACTTCTTAAAAGCAATTTATCATTCATTGAAATGCAGGAGCTATACTGTTTGACAGAGCCCCAGCAGAACAATGGAGAATATTCCTGTCTGATTTCTTTCTCTTGCTGTGCCAGCAAGAGCAATCAATCATATTTAAGGAAGTGTTTTTTCCTCTGTGATCCCCTGTAGTTTGGGAGAAAACAGTATCCAGGAGCATTAATTATTTAATCCGCATTGCCTTCTTCCTCTACGTGTGAGGTCTGGGTAATGTGCTGGTGAGTGGGGCCAATATAATTTCTGGGCTGTATATTGGGACTTGGAGCTTGGATGCTTTGTCTTTTCTTTTTTAAAGAGGTTATCACTGGAGATTCAGCTCCCTCTATGGTCAAAAGAAGGAGAGACACCTTCCTTCAGGGGCATTTTCCAGATCATGCTCTTCCAGAGTTGGGTATTCTCTGTTTGGTAGCTCAAGTCTTGCCTCTTCCCAAAAACGCAGTGTACATACCACTCCAGCTGGCAAATCTCTCAAGTGTGTGAGCTGTGAATTGAATCATGTGCTTGGGCCAATACACCCACCGTGGTGTGACTAGAGATGAAAAAGCATTTGCAAACGAATAAAGAATAATCAGGACTGGTATGGAAACGCTGCTCTGCATTGAAAGACAGTAGACCTTGAAATGCTTTTGTATGGCCCTGAAAACCGGGCAAAGAAATGGAGATGCTCACCGGGTTAGGCACTCTTGCCTACAGTCTGCTTAGGGGCTGCTGGAACTGGGATGAGGCTAATGCAAAGGAACTAAAAGTACGTGTGTTTTCACCCAGGAGCCTGTGTTCATTTGCTGCAATTATGAGGTTGTGGTTTATCAGACTAGAGGAACCCCTTAAAGAATTGCAGAGATGGGATTTGGGGTTTGCATCCTCAGCCGCTGAGCACACGTGGGTTTGGATGCCTCTTAGCAGAGCTGTAAGGCATAAGGAGGGTAGCAGTTTCTCCTCTGTTGCTTTGGAGGCTTAAATTAAAATGCTCAGGAGCTTGATTGCCTCTGAGCTGCTCCATTGTGAGCAGGAGAGGAAGGGACACCTCTGAAGGCAACGCAGCCCATTCATGGTCAGGAAGGTCCTGCTGCTGCTGAATCTCTTCCATCAGTTGCAGACAGTACTGCTCCCATCCCAGGCACTTCAGTGAGGCAGGATAAATCCAGGCTGTGGTTTCTGTGCCTCACAGATAGCGAGGAGCAATTATACAGTCTTCTCAGGCTAATTCCTGCCATGGGGCTGTTGGGAATACTTTGCTGTCATTAGACTTTGGAAGGGGACCATAAGTGCTATTACGTGTCTGTGCACCAAATACAGCGGTGGAAGCTGTGGCTGTGTTGTAGGAATGGGTCCCTTGTGAGGCTTGGAGATGATGAACTGATCGGCATGAGCACATACAGATGATGGCAGAATACAGTTTTCCAACATGAGGGTTACTGTTATCAATATGGGGATGTTAGCTGACTTCCAGGTACCCATCTTGCAATCAGTTTTCTGGGGGGTTTCACCATGCTGAGGCTCAAACTGCTGTACGACATGGGATAGTCTACATTTTATTTCCCTGTTACCAAACATGTTTGGTGTCAGCATGTGAGAGCAAAGCAACAAATATAGAAAGTCTTTGGCACATACATGACATTTGAGAGAATTTTGGCCCTGGGATTTTAATTTCTCCTTGCTTTCCTTGCAAAACGCTGGGGTTTCAGTGTTTAAGGGAGAGGTTATTGCTTCTTGCTCCCCTGTCTCCAGGGTGAAGCTAGGTAGTTTTTCACTGACAAGAAGCTCTAAAGAAATCAGTGGGAAACCGTTTGCAATACTGAAAGAGCAAGTTGAAATTGCAAATGTTACTACAGCCACTCCGAAGCCAGGACCATGAGGTACCTGTTGCAGTAATCCAAATCTGGTTGGAAAGGTGCCTCTGGCAGGAAGCAGTGACTCTACCTAGTCCTTGGCAAGCAGGATTTTCTCCAAATTCAAACAGCTGCTGCTGGAAAGGTGTTAGAAGCTGCCTTGGTTGTGGTCTAATTGTCTGGTAACAGCTTGCATTGCTTTCCAGCCTGGACCAAACTTGTTCTACCAATGGAATGGTAAGAAGTTTATATCTGAGTATTTTAGTATTTATTGAGCTCATTCAGTCCAATGGTAAAACAATTGCCATTATACTGGAAGTTGTTGTCATCTTGATTTTACAAGTCTGGTTTACTTTAAAAGTTTATTTTGCTACTCCCAAGAACATCACCTAATGTAATATTGAACGCCCTCACCCTCCCCAAACAAAACAAAACAAAAAAACACCAAAACCAACCAACCAAACAAAAAAACCCCCCAAACAAACAAAAAGCTACCAAACCACCCCAACGTTGAAGTGATGCTAGCTGCTTAGATGGCTGACCAAAGCCAGCGTGCAGCAGGGATGTGGTAATTCATGGAATTGCTCCACACTGTGCTGGATCCTGGTGTTCAGGGTGGTGAAACACTGTCAAAGTGCTTGTGCAAGCACCAACTGTTAAAAGACAGCTGAAAGCTCAAGGATCTCATCCCAACCTTGTCTGATGTGTCTTTGCATGTACCCTGTGCGACGCAACTAAACCAGAACGTGAGATAGTGACTCCTTAAGCTGCTTTAAGGGCACGGCGCTGGAAAGCATCTCGCCGATAACTTATCCCAGACCTCTGAACTCTTGCAGCTGTGGAGGAAAGTCCAGGGTCCAAACGTGAGCTCTGCCAGCCCCTGGGTGCCCGTAACCTGCCCCACCCAGAGACCCGGGGACCAGCACTGAGCCATGGGAGAAGAGGGGGTTGTGTTAGGTGAAGTTCCCACACGACTTTTTGGTTCCGTGGATGTTTTAGGCCCTGCTGCTGCTTTGAAAGGGTGATCCTAATAAAGGAGATATGCAAGCAAGCAACCCCCCTGCTCTGGGTGAGGACTCTTTCAGCTTTCTGCACCCAGAGCATCCTCAATAGAGGTGTGATCCATGTGGTACCAAAGGGCATCTGAGAATGTCAGGGCCTGCCTGCCTCCTGGCAGCAATATGACCTTTCATTTTTTTGGTACCTCTCAGTGCATGTCAAGAGGCTTTCTTAAGGGTAGCAGAGATGGGGCTTGGTGGTAAAATCACCCGCACGTGAATGCACTAGGAAGACAGTGATTACACAGATGCCGTTTGGTCTATCTTGTCCTTTTATGCCACTGGTCTTTAATAAATTCAGTGCCTTTGGAAAGAAATGTGTCTTGAGCAGGGCAATTGTCAGACCTACAGAGATCAGAGGGACACGTGAGCAGGCATGAAACCAGGACAGGAATAAGGGCAGAGTCCCAGAGCAGTAGTGGTAACAGAAGGGCCACGCTGGGGAGGATCAGAAGGTGGCACTGGGACATGTCTGAAGTGCTGCAGTGGGGAGTCACCCCCAAACTGACCCTTAAACACAGCCTCTGCGGGTGCAATCTGGGGCAGGAGGGGGCTTGGGGTGACCTTCGAGCAGGATCGTCCCCTGGGAAGGAAACCCTACAGTGTTCTTGTCATAAACATCGTCAGAAAAGCCTGCTCTGGGAGTGCTGGGGTCAGCACTTGTAAGAAACCCTCCGGCTGGCCGGAAAATGTAGATGTTGCAATCTGCTACTCAGCGTTTTGGATTATTCGAGTGGAACATTTCCTGTTTTCAGCTGTGGTAGATGGTGTCTAATGCTAATGGCACCGTACTCGATAGGCTTTTTTTTTTTTTTTTTTTTTTTTGGAAAGGCAACAAAACTTTCTTTTGGGGAGCTAAGTGTAGGGCTGTAAAACTGGACAGGCAAGGGGATAAAAAAAAAAAATCTCCTGTATCTGCTTTTCTTCTAGAGAACTACTGCTCTTTGACTGATTTGCCATTTCCCAAGCTTGTGCTGTAGTCATTAAGCTAAGTAATTTCCTAAGTTTCTAGGGTGAAGGTGTTGAAAATGTATTACACTGTGTTCTCTACTTCTGCAGAGTTTATATAAAACCAGAGCTTTGTATTTCTTTCTTAATATATACACAAAATGCATAATATAAATATTTATTTCCAAGTGCTCATATTTCAGTACTTTGAGTAGCTTCTGTCCTGAACAACTTGGAAACAAGAAAAGAAATGGGATTCCTTTTAATTCCACCAATTCCAGTGTATTTTTCTATAAGATGAGAACCTATGCTACCCGCCAAATAGGAATACTGTATGGTTATTTCAGGAACTGAGCCCATATGTGCACAATATAAAGTTGCACTAATGAAGATTACAGGAAAGAACTTTGCTAGTGTAGAAACTAGCTACTGTTCTTGATCAGTTTAATCATAAATCAAACAAATCAACTGGAAAATTCTAGGTTAACCAGACATAATGTTCTTTTATGTAAACCCATGTTAGGCTTTCATTGTGAGTGCCCTTTGAGCTCATTTATTTTTATATTGTTTTTTAAAAGTCTGTTCCTCTGATTGGTATGAGTTTCCTTCTAGTCCTTGTACCTCAAAGGTGTATTCATGTGTTTAATTTTATGCACTGTAAATTTTGATTAGGTTTGTGCTGTAATTTGAGTTGAGGTTTAGAGCATCTGCTCAAGACCAGACTTGCCTCTGTAGGTCTTCAGGGTAAGCTGGGGGAAGAAAGCTCCTGTTGACGAAGGTCTAAATAACCACATTTTTATGGAGCAATGGGGCTGGATGTACTGTACCCGGCTCAGCCTCTGCAACACATTGCACCCATGTGCATATTGACATCGCATGCAATACGGCAAACAAAAGCTTACCAGGGCACTGGTGCAGTTTTCCCTGAGGCAGTGTCTGGGGTTGTAAACAGCCTAAATCTGGGTTGTCCTTATACCGGCCTCTCGCAGCCGAGTTACAAGTGTCCTGTGGAATATGGGTGTGAGCAGTCAGATCAGAGCACACTGTGCCGAAATGCATCACATTGATCTTTGCAAAATCAGCGTTATATTTGTTTGTAAAAGCCGATCGGGGGGGTACATGGATTGGGATCCTCTGTGATGGGCTGTGCCCCAGCAGCCGCTTGGCTGTTCTCCACCGGCTTGCACAAGCCGTGGCCACCTGCCCGCGGTGGGAAGGAAAGGGGGAGGAACATGTTCCTCCCTACCTTCAAATCTCTCTTGTTCTCTGCTCCCCTGAGACTTGTACAGAACCACGCCAACAAAACAGACTAAATGACAGGAGGAGTGTGATTTGGGCTGTGTTAACATCATGGATGTTTGGATGGAAATATGGGTCTTGGTCCTCACAAAACACTTGTGGGGAACACTAAATTTACTTAGCTTTGCTGCTTCTACTTTCTGTTCCCAAACAGTGGTCAGATTCTTTTCTTAAAATGATTCAATTAACTGTATCACCAGTTTTTTGAGATTATCTGCCTTAGCTGACAAACTGCCTACAGACTGCATCTGCTAGGTACTAGTTAGGGACACTTTTGTGGATGTTCAGTATGATATTGCCCCTGTTCATTGATTAGGCCGGGGAAAGGACAGAGGAAGCCAGTATGGACGGTGTCTCCTCCTCAGGCCTTTCACGTCCTCCAAACAAGCAAGTGAAAGAGGTCAGTGGACTATTTCTATCCCAACTCAAGCCTCAGCTAAAATGACATTAGCAGGCAACGCATGTGACTTTAATTTTGTGGATCCTGCTTTTATACTTCAGAAGCATGTCATCTTGAAATCAAACAAAACAGCAGCTCCACACTCCTGCTGGGTAGCTGTGAACTTCCAGACCCTCACGTGAACTTTGTTTACAACCCTTTCCGGCAGGATTGGGTCCCGGGGCTCTGTGGGCTCCTCACTTGCATGCTCTGGATTCCTGGCTGTGCAGCACGGAGGGTTTAGCCAGTGGGGGAACCCTTGGAGGTCCAGATCTGCTGACTTGCAGACTCCTTGGTGCTCTCAGTGTGGCTGGCAGCTGCTATCAGGTTCCCAGCACCGCATACTGCGGTCTTTAATCAGTCAGCAGGGAATGCATGGAAAGGAAATGAGTCTGGGGTGAGACACAATGCGTACGTCGTGATCTATTCTAGGAAGGCAATGTGTTTCTCATTTCCATCTCCTACAAGCCATGGCTGCTGGAGCAGAGATTGTAATTCCTGCCTGTTGCTGAAGTGGGGAGCAATGTTTCTCGTAGGAGCACAGGCTTATTGCGCCTTCCTTTATGTCTGAGAATTATGGCTGGAGGTTTGCTAATGGCTTACCTATTGATTTGTCTCTTAATGTGGTGTTGGTGATATGCTTAGGTAGGCAACATTAAAGTGCTTGTAAATGGCAATTATGAATGATGGTAAGTCCTATGGAATCAGAGAAAGTAATTCAGTCACTAAAGAAGCCCTCTGATCTGATGTAGATCAAAAATCTTAAATCTACATCAAATCCCATTACTTCTCCCTGTCTTTTAAAGGTTAGCCCTATACCTTCTCTTCAAGACTGCCAGTTCTAAGCAAAATGGGTTTGAATAGGTGGAGCTGTTGCTACCCTAAACTACACCAAGAATGTAATATTCCTTTAAAATTATCACCAAAAATATTTAAAAGTACACTTTGTTCTCTGCTTGGTGCAGATGTCTCACTGATACATGTTGAAGCCAGGGTGCTTCTGGCACCTCAACCAAGAGGTGCTTGCTTGCACTGCTCAACTGCAGCTTCTTTTGCTCCCCCCAGCCAACTGCTTGCTGCTCGCTTGCAGGAGCGAGCAGGCAGAGCTGGGGACGAGGGAAGAAAGAGGGGTTTGTTCCACTGAGAGCGTTATTATAATTTCCTCATCATTACTTTGTGGCAAGAGGAAAAAGCACTCCTTTTTTTCCATACTTGACTGCTTTCAGACTTGATTTTTGCATCAGCCCTTTAACTGATTAGTCCTGCAGGGTTGGTCTCAATGACTTTTTTTCCCTCATAAATATGTAACTGTAGTACCCACACACTGTGTAATGCTAACAGCCTTGCTGGCAGAGAGGACCTTGAAGCACTGCAAAATCAGGACTCATATGATATTTTTTTCTCTCTCCAGCCCCCTTTCCAAGAGAGCCTTTAAAGGACAGTGCAAGAGCTCTGTTTTAGCATCGGCAATGCTGGCAGGCATCTTGGTTGGCAGAGTAGAGGTGTCCAGACCGCAGCTCTGTGGGAGAGGTCTTTTTGGCACTGCTAGGAGGCTGCAAGTACTAAGAGTGATCACCTTCCGGCAAACCTACCCTCTTGACCTTATTCTGCACCATGCTCGAGGTCAGCTTGGGCTACACAAGCAGCCCGGCTGTCCTGTTCCTCAGGTTGCTCCTTGTCCTGCTCCTCGTCCTGCTCCTGGGGCTCCTCAGCCCCAGGCTCCCCTTCCCAGCCCTTCTTGGGGCCAGCAGCAGCAGAGATGGATGGAGAGCAGGGCCAGGAGCTCAGGCTGATGGCTGGCTGCTCCTGGGAAAGGCAACTCCCTTCTTTGTGTGACAGTGGCTGCTTTGGCACAGCCACAACACTAACCCTGCCACCTGCAAGGAGAAGCCAAGGTGCTTTCATTTTTTTCTCTGTCTGAATGGTGGCAAAATCTATTTCTGCCTGGGCTGTGGAGGAACTGAGCTGTGTGATGGACCAGAGAAAAATGAAAACCCTCGTTTAAATGAATATGGAAAACCTAATCCCCCACAGATTAAGTCTCCCAGTTTCAAGACAGGCTCTTAAACTCAGATGTAAAGCTGCGAAGAAGCCGTGGTCCTCTGTAGCATGCTTTGGAGAAGTGGCTCTGGCTTTTGAGGTCTGTAAGTTGTTATTACTCGAATGGAAAGGCTGTTGCAGAACCTCGGCTTTCTCATGGCTACAAACCGTCTTGTAGTTCTCTGCCTAAATGGGTTCAGGGCCAACCTGCATCCATTTGTTCTCGTGCCATCATTGTCCTCTCACTGAAATGGCTCCTCTCCCTTCCCGGTGTGTCTCTTCCTTCCACACCCACATATTTCTAGAGAGATACAGTATTCCCTTCTAGCTGTGCTTTTAACCGTATCTAACAAATCAAGCTCTCCATTTCCTGGCATTATGCGAAGGTGTACGTAAAGATTAGCAATGATGCATCCTAAGAGGCTTTTTTCGGGTTGAAGGAACAAATAAGATTTCCTCTCACCCTCTTGAGAGCAAGATGTTACTTAGACATAAATGTTTTGGCGTTGTCTTTTTTTTTTTTTTTAAGGATATTTTCCAAATAGCAACATTTTTCTGGAAGCGTGGGGGCATCGGTGCTTGTTGCAGAGGTAGTTTCTACCCGAAAACAGCTCTCTTGGGGTTGTCTCAAGTAGATGCTTTCTTGTTTGGCAAGTACATGGGAAGAAGACCTACTTTGTGAGACTGATAGTGGGCTAGTAACAGATCTGTTTGTTCCCTCTTCTGCTAAAAACAACATCTGATATCTAGGAATACTTTTAAAAACAATCCCACGAGGGCAGTTTTCCTGAGATAAAAGTACTGTCTGGTGACTTATGTAAGATGCCATCTTCTGTGAGGAGACAGCTTGGATGGCATTGTGACAGCTGATGATAACAGTTACCACTTGTAAAGCAGCACAGAGTTAAATATTTGTGCTAACTACAAGTGCCAAGAGCTGATACTTGTATACCCATTTCAAAACATTCTATAAACAAAAGCATGGGAGGTTAATTGCAAACATTTGAAAAGCTACACCTGAATCTATGTAAGAGGATGTACAGATTTATGCATTTTAAAACCATGATGTGTTCTGGAGTGACTAACCGGAAATCTTCAGTTTTAATAAACTAGTTTTGGAAGCTTGCAACAAAAGGTGCATCTCAAACACTTTATTATGGATATAAGGGACATCAAATAATTGCTGGTTTTGATCCAGCTTTGGCAAAGGCACCAATGATTATTAAATAACTGGCTTGAGTGTGGGCTTCAGACTCTGCTCTCCAAGAGCTCCCGTGTAGGCCCATGTGAAGATGGGCATTCCTGCTGCTGCCTCTGAGGAGAGGGGCAGTTGCTCGAGCTACTGCACCAGGTTGGTGGCAGAGGCAGCGCTCTGTGACGCACTGAACTGCAACTGGTTTGCGCATTAATTTTTGGGCTGGAAATGAGCCAAATGCTACTGTGGTATTCGTCCAATTCACACCACTTACTGGCAAACAGAGCACCTGCTTGCCTGTTTGCCCGCAAAACATGACCCTGCCTGAAGCTGGGCTGCTCTGCTGTCACTGCACAAGGAACTACTTAATTGAAATATTTCCCTTTCTTTCTGCCACTGGCCATCTCTCCCTCTTTCTGAGTTGCTTTCAGTTCCCCAGAGGCAGCCTCTCACCTCCGTGCTGCTGTCCCACCCTTGGCCACACTCCCTAAAGCTGGGGAACATTGCTTGGCTACCTCCCTCTTTGCAAACTGGATGCTACATAACTGGAAGCACCATGTGAGGAGCTACTAAGGACTCTGGGTTGATCTAGTTTGGAGAAAAGGAGGCTGAGGGGCGACCTCATTTCTCTCTGCATCTTCTTGAGGAGGGGACATGGAAAGGGACGTGCTGGTCTCTCCTCCCTGGGATTCAGTGATAGGACATGATGCATGGGTACGGTTCAAGGCTGCATCAGGGGAGGTTCAGCCTTGACATTAGGAAATATTTCTTTACTGAGAGGGTTGTCAAACACTAGAACAGGCTATCTGGAAAGGTGGTTGATGTCCCAAGCCTGGCAGTGTTTAAGAGGCATTTAGACAACACCCTTAATAACACACTTTAACTTTTGGTCAGCCCTGAGGTGGTTGGGCAGTTGGACTAGATGATCCTAGTAGGTTCCCGTCTAGCTGCAACTAGTCTGTAACACAGTTTCTTCTAAATGCTGCTTCCCACAACTTATATGCCCTTTGGATGTTTGCCCTGGATGCCTGAAAAATTGCTGTGCTTGTAGGAGGCTGGTCCTACACAATATTCTGCTTGTTGTGTTTGACACCCAGCCTTTGTCCCACGGGGTCCCACCCGATCTTAATGCTCGATTGACCAGTAGCTCCTGCCTTAAATTTTGCACAGCACAAAAACTTTCTTCCAAAAAAGAGCAGGAACACTCTGCGTCTAAGAAATGTATCCTAAACCCAGTGAAACGGCTTAAGAGCAACTGGTTGCTGGAACAAGCTCTGAATAAAATGTCTCACTGGCTTCAGCTGACCTTGCGCTAACCAAGGAGTCTCCGTGCGCCAAGAAGACTGGGTGTTAATGGAGAGCTCTTGGAGCAACGGGGCCTCCTTGTGTGTTGTAGGAGCTAATTAGGACTCAAGTGCTGAGGCGGGCTGGCTGGTTAATTCCCCAGAGCGCCATTCCTGGCGAGCTCTTCTGTGGAAGCTTCCCTGGCCACTGTGGCGTGAGGACGCCGTTCCTCAAACCTGGAGTGCCAACACCGGGCAGAGGTCGGGGCGGGCTTACAAACCGCTTTATTTATTTATTTATTTTTATTTGTTGTTGTTCTTTAGGGTTATTAACCCCCAAGGCAGCCTTTTGGCAATCTTTGAGGGGAGGGCGCGGCCGCCTCAGGGCCTGCTGCCCGCCCCTCCCTTGTGGGCGGGAGGGCGCCGTGGCGCGGCGCGCGCGGCAGGGGGCGCTGGAGTGGAGGGCGCGGTGAGAGGAGGAGGAGGAGGAGGAGGAGGAGGAGGAAGAAGAAGAAAAAGGAGAAGGCGAAGGAGAGGGTGGCGGCAGCGGCGGCGATGGTGAGCGGGGAGTGTGGGGTGGTGGGTCCCTAACTCGGCCGGCGCGGGGAGGTGTGAGAGATAGGGGTGTCCCGGGGCGGCCTAGCGCCCTCCCGGCCCTGAGGCGCCGAGGCCTTGCCTGCTGTGGGCCGGGGGCTGTCGGTGGCTGCTCGGGGTTGGGGGGGGGGGGGTCGCCTGGCCGAGCTCGGCCGCAGGTGTTTTGGCGGGGCGGAGGGGGCTGTGTGTGCTCGGGAGGGGGGGGGGGTGTCTCTTCTCCCCCCGCCGGCGGCCGGGCGAGGCCCGTACCGTGCCCCTAAACGGGGTGGTGCGTGGGGGGGTCCGTGGCTCCTGCAGGCCTGCTAACCGTGCAGTGCTTTCCTTGTCCCCCACAGGTGTCTGGCTGCAGGGCAGGGAGGGTTAGAAAGGGTATTTGTGAGTGGCTCTGTGGGTTTATTTCGGGGGGTGGTGGTGGTGGTGGTGTTAGAAATTGTATTTTCTGCTTGCTGTGGATTTCGGCGAAGGCGCCTGAGTTCTGCTAAAAGTTAATCTGGCTAACAGACACCCTGTTTGCTTGTTTATTTATTTATTTATTGGCTAGAAGTAAGAGTAGTAGAGAAACAAACTCGTAGTTGCAACTGTGATTTTCTGAAATGTAGCTGGCTCTGGCATGCAGTGGTATGGCACGCATTTTCTGAGTCCTCAAACCTGGAAGAGCTGCTAGTTTCCACACCCACCCCTCCCCGCCCCGGAAGGTACTTTGCAATCTTGGCTGCTGCGGGGTGGTAGATGAAATAGCATCGTCTCTGGCCGACTGCCTTTTTCCCACTCGGTCGAGGGGAGTGACTGTCTGTGGCCGAACACTCAAGTGCCGCTTCCTCTTCCCCCTCTGGTGTGGAGCTGTGTCCAGACAGCGTGCCACCGCCTTCACGTGGGGGGCAAAGGCAGGGCCCGTGGCATGCCTTGTGTCTGCTGGCATGTGTAGCTTGGGACAGCACCGGGAGCTTGCACAGCTCATATTTTGGATGCTTTCAGATGCCAAAAGCTAGCTGCTTTGGAACCGAGGAGATGCTGCACACCTTGTGCACGGTGTGGTCTAGACTGGCCTGGGGTTGCTGGAGGCGTGCTGTGTGGTCAGGCTGTTACCACCATAGTCTCCGTGCCAAGGCTCTGTGGAGAAAATGGCTATTTGCTGCGTCTGGAAGACTTGCACCGGTCTGCTATTCTGTTTGTTAGACTAGACAGTAGCTATTGCACAGGGTTCCTGGCTTCTGGAAAGGTAGCAAAGTTGGCTGTGTACTCAGGGGCTGAACCTTTCTCTGGGGAAACACTGATACGTAGTGTTTTTCCAAAATTGTGGTTTTACTCTGTGATCCTTCCCATGGCCTTAGCAAAAGGGATTGTGAGGCACTGGAAATTTTCTTACCCAGATGAAGAAGAGTCTTGCTTCTCCTGTGTACTTACAGCCTACTAAGTGTTTTCCACCCTCTCACTCCCTTTAAAAGTCATAGATGAGTTGCCAACCTGAGCAGGGGAGGGTCTGCTGAGATGTTGCCTTGCTCCTTGCCTCTGATTTCTCTAGTGCGTATCTCTACTGTTTGGTGGTGGTAAGATAAACCTAATCACAGCATTTATTGCGTGCGTGTGGTTTGAATGGAGTGGCAGTGATCAAAACCTTGCTGTGACTCTCTTGGCCAAAGGGATTCAGAAGAGCCCATTTCCATGAGTAAGGATTTTTATTGCATGTTCTGGCAATAAAAAGATGTAGTTTTAACCTGATCTCCTCCTGCACCAGCTGTCTCCCACCACAGGCCCCAGTGTGTTTCAGGAGGCCTGATCTGTTCACACTCTTTGGTTTTTGGAAACGGAGTGATGCATTTTTGACCTAGAACTATGGTTCTCATTCCCTGCATCCCAGGCAATCAAAGCCATTCCCTTTCAGGTATTAGCAGGGCTTCCTTCTGGGGTATTTAGTACCTAAATCTCTTTGTGTACTGGCGAAATGGCAATGGCCCTTTACTGGTTAGTGTAGCGGTAGGTGTTTTGAAGATGTTTTAGTACTGGTTCTTAGAGCACAGCGTGTAACTGAGATTTGAAACCCATTGATTGATGTTGTAGTAGCAGCTGTGTTGGTCTCTTTGCAGTGGGCTGTGGTGATTGTGATACAATTTCCTTTGTTCTTTTCTAGGAAGGATTTGTGTTTCCTAGAAATTTGCGGAGAGAAGTCACTTGGAAGCCTTTGTGTTCTGAGCATTTCCATCTCCTTTGCCCCTTCTAGCTCACTGAGATCCATCCATGCCACGTATTACAAAGGACATGTGGCTAGGTATTGCAGGGGCTGAAGGGTTTTGCACGTTGGCATTGATAAGATAGCCTGTGAGGATCCTGCACTGTGGTCAAAGTTGCCCAAGAATGGGGCCCTTAACATATAATAGCGGCATTCAGTTTGTGTTGATAGTAGGGACTGTGTCAGAGGCTTGCATAACCCTGCTAGGAAGCTGTGCCAGGTCTTGGTGCTGCCTTTGTTCATGGACGCCCATTCCCAGAACAACTGCCATGCCATCGTCTGCTTTCAGACAGCTCCTGCCAAGACTTTATCTTTTAATGCTACGTGTACCTCTGCATGGCACTGAGCTACTCACAAAATGTTTCAAATAAATACCCATTTTGTTCTCCAGAAGGCATGCAGTGATCTGCATCTGAGAGGATGCCGAGTGGAGGAATGAACAAATGTGCCCAGACGATTCCCAGCACACAGGGAACTGAGTGCTTCTTTTATTCTATTTATTGTGGATGCCGGGAGAGGATGTTTCCTTACAGAAACTGCACCTTCCTGGAGCCGGTGATGCACAAAGACATCCATAATGTGTTCACGTAGGGCATCTATCAAGTGAATCCTCTCAGGATATTTGAGATCTGTGCCACCTGGAGTGTGCCTAGACATTGGCAGAAACTTTGCTTTTATAAATTGGTTTGTTGTAGTGAGCAACTTGAACAATAAGTAACAACATCTTGTGCGTGTTTTGGGCTAAATGAAATTTGAAATCACACTTAATTTTGGAGTCCTTTGGGCTATTGTAAAACAGCCCATTTGTTGAGCCTTGAATCTGCCTTTCTCCATCTTGTTTTGATAGTTTTAAATTCCTTCTCTGCAGTGGAAGCCAGGATGCTGCTGCTCTTACTCTGAGTTGCTGCCTTGTTTGTTTTTGTGCTGAAGCTATAATTAGTCATTGTCTAGTCCCTCCCCTTGAACTCTCAGGGCTGGTGAGGTAGTATGTATACATTCATTTTGCAGACAGTGTACAGGGCAAAAAAAATTTCAGTATGGCAGTGACAGAAATAAATGTAACACAGAAGAAACTGGTGGTACGAAGGAGCTGTGGTAAGATGAGTGTAACCTGAATGTGTTTTTCTTTCATGTAGTTCGGCCCATACATCTAAAGGTTCATGAATCTTGATTTCTGAGAGATCCTGTGTCTGGTATCGCTCTGTGTGCCCACATCCTTTAGTGAGGAGGGCAGTACGGCGTCCAAACCTCGAGCTATAATTAGGAGCTGACTAACAAATATTCTCTGCCCAGTGCTTATGTAAAGATATTTGTCACACTGGGGGTGGCAGGGAGGGTACAGAGGAGCAGAATCATTACCGGGGTTCGAATCAAAACACCCGAGGCACAGGCAGCAATTAGCACCCTCTGAGGCTGAGGTGGTGTTGCTCAATCCTGTGCCCTGGCTCTCGGGTAGGAAGGTGGCTGGCTGAAAGGCTGCAAGGCCAGTAGTCACCTGTGGCTAGGCCAGTTAGGCTGCCTGGTTACACTGGTCAGACGTGCCTTTTGTGGCCAGAGCTTGTGCAGGCAACAAGGTGTTAGCTAAGGCATGGCTAATTGAAGTCTTCCTTCTTCTTAGGAGCAGAATAAATAAACGAAGCTGCTGCGTCGTTGCTGGTTTTGTGCGGTTTGTTTTCAGGCAGGAAGCCTTCTCCTGGGAAGAACTTGTTGCAGAGGAGCAGGGGCCTTAATTACAGTGGCAATACCTGTATTCCACGTGTTACCATAATCAGAGTTGAGCTAGCTGGTGCACTAGCTATGAGCAACCTCCCTCTGCCTTGATTTACTCCGTGCTGAGTTGCGTGACATGCCGCCTCATTTGTGGGGTCAGTTGAAGTGAGGAAGGACAAATGGCAGACACGAACGTTAAGGTTTGGGCACAGGGAGGTGGCCAGAGGTGTCTCTGGTTTGGGAAAATGTGTGGATTCAGGTGAAAGCTGAGGATATGATTCGATCTTAGCACTTTCTACTCGCGCAGTGAGCCTAACACTCGTACAATTGCATAAAATAAACTTGCCTTTAAAAGATGCTTTTGTTCTGGGGCCTGCTTTAAATGCTCTCCTGGGGGAATGAAGATTCTGCTGATAAAAACTTTTTTTCTACTCTTCGCACAGGTAAACTTTAAGGGTGCTTCCACTTTACAATGTCAGAAACAGGAAGCACTTGTAACAAAAGTGTGAGGTACTCCAGTTTATTGCCTTTCTATTTCTCTTTCTCGTTTTATGTTTGTGTTTTGTTTTTTTTTAGGCTTATTTGAGTCCTGAAACTCACAGCCGAGGAAGTGCTGTTCTGGCAAAACTGCAAAATGTGCTCTTGTTAGCTTTGGCATTTTTTTCCCCCTCTTTTCTATCATCTGGGACAGAAGAGCATTACTGCAGTTAATTTGTCCTCTTTTGTAGTGGCATAAGTGCTGTCCCTGGAACCAGCTCAGCTAGCTAATGGCTTTTAGAAATAAAGTACTAAGGATGTATTCCTAATCTGTGGAGCTAAAAATTCAATATGTAAACTGCTTGGGTTGCTGAGTGCATTAATATTGGTACAGATGAACACTGGAAGTCCTAATGATTTCAATTAGTATTTTATCTGATACCTGAGTCTGTCTTAATGCTCTGAGAATTAAAAACAAATCCTACAGTGGAGATTTTTTCCCCATGCTTTTTAATGTGCTCCTAAGTCAAGCTTTTAAACTACTTCTAAAATAATCCTGTGTTTTATGAAGCTTTTGTGGGGGGAAGGTTCTCTTAAGGAAATAAAATCAGCTTATTTACTCTCCTACAATGAGAAGGAAAACCTTTATTTTTTTTTGATGCCTTCACAAATAAGCAGGTTATTTCCTTACATGAAATTCTGTCCTGTAGATAGGCTTAAAAATCAGGCCAGCTTTCTGTCTTTAGCCCAGCTGGGGAAGCGCTAATAGCAGGGGTGAATGAATGCAGTGATCCTGCAAAGCTGGAAGTGCATCCCCTCTTACTGGCGAATGTTTCTTTTGGCTGAGGCTGATAATGAAAAAAAAAAAAAATCCACCTGTTTTTTAATGTTCTGAGCAGCTCTCCAGGGCTGCAGGAGAAGGGGTTCAAATGGCTTGGCTGAACACAGGCTATTTATTGTCTGTGCCTCCTCCCTGTAAAATAAGGAAGCAGTGTAGGGCTGCAGCAGTGAGGCTGCAATCACATGTTGTTGGGTGTAATAAAATAGAGTACATTCGAATGCAACCTTCTAAATGCCCTTTGGTTTCTCTAGGATTATGTTAGTAATTCAGAAAGTAGAGGTCTCGTATCTTGCTGGATGCTTTGGGACAAAGACATGCTTTAAAAACAGAGTGTGTAGTTAGCCAGAGAGCTGAGAAGTTGTATTTCATTGCTAACTCATCTTCCGTGTCAATTTTCACTTTTTTTTTTTAATACCTCTTTTTAGTATCCTCCTAAATTGATCAGTTTCATCCTTTAAACTCTTGTAAGTATGAAAGGACTGGAGAAAGAGAAAGTGAGAAATACAGAGGAAACTTCACTCTGTCAAACTGTATTCTTTATGGAGTGATCTAATTTTTTTTTATTTTTAAGCAAGAAAGGGAAAGAAATTCTTCAATGTCTTAGAATTAACATAATGAAAATCTCTTCATTGTTCAAAACTTGGACGTACCATTGAGTTACCATACATCAGTGCTGGTGTGCATGCTTGTAGCTTGGGGTAAACTTGAGGAAAAACATTTTGTCTTGCGTCTCAGTAACAGAGAAGTGAGTGGAGGCAGAGACACAGTGCCTTGTATGTGCGGTAGGGTAAGAGCAGAAGGGTGGGTGTTGCTCATTGATCTGTGTCTTCATTAGGTAGCAGAGCCTTTTTTGCTGGTAACGTGGCTGGGAATAGATTTTCGTGCAGCAGTGTGCTGGGGTTACTGTGGTGTCATGCATCACAGACATCCCATTTGCATTATGCTTGGGATCACCTGAAGTTCAGAGTCGAGCGGCCTAAATTTGCAGACCAGAGCACTGGTTTGATGGGCTCTTGGGATAGAGAGGACAGGAGGGCCTTCCCAGTGGGTTTGCTTATCCCTGTGATAGGATGCAAAATTTGCCACTGGTATTGGTTGAATCTAGAAAAATGGAGTTATTTTTACCTCCCGTCCCAGTGGAGAGATGATGTGCTGCCGAACACAGTGGTTTCATGGGGAGCGTGTGATTTGACAACAAAATGTGCAGTTGGTTACGGTCTTCTGTCCAGAGCTTTCTCCAAGAGTGAGATCAATTTCTTGCCAGATCTATTTATTTTATTTTAACTTGGCCACTGACTTAAGTGACTTCTATCTAGAAGGTCATATTCCATTTTGATTTTTGGGCTTATAGCTTGCAGCATCCTCCTTCAGAAAACAAAAACAAAAACACCCACAATCCACTTTATATTTGATGCTGCAGCATTTTCATTCCATCAGCTGAGAACAGCTACTGAGATGCCAGCACATTAGTGTCTCCGTTTTCATCCTTCAAGTGCAGTTCCAGAACTGAATATTCTGGCACTAGCTCCTAGGCAATGAACCAAAGTCATTGCTGTTGGTTGAACATTCCTTTCCAGAGATTTTTCAGAGAAGATTGTGCAAACTTGATGAAACTTAAATACCACCTCTGGTTAGTTGAAAAAGGTAGCTCTTCCCTTAAATTCTTGGGTTAAATCAGCTTTGTGATGGCTGGGTTGGAGGACTGGGTATTAATTAGCTAGGACATTGCCTAATTGCAGCTGTTTATGTGGCTGCCTTGTTTTCAAGGCTGAAGTAGCTGGTGTATTTTTTCAGTTGCCCTTTGCCAAGTGGATGGATGCTAATATGACATCCCACAGCTGAGTGCTGCTCCTCACAAGGAGACCTGGTTTTGCCCAGTTCAGTCTGTCCCTTCAGCCTGTGCTGGGACACGGGTGATGCTAGTCCTCTGCAATGGGTGATGCTGTTGTCTTGCTGAAATTTTTTAGCTTTATGTTCGGGTTGCTTAAATATTTTCAAACCCTCTCACATTATACGCATTTTACTGCTTTTCCAAGGTAGTGAATATTCATGGTGTTGTTTTTTCATAAGGAATCCTGCCTTCCTCCATTCATTATTTGGAAGAACTTGGTCTTTTTTTTCAGGCTGTTTGTAGCTTCTCCAGTTGTATTGGAATGACATGCTATCCTTAAATGTGACCTAAAAAAAAAAAAAAAAATTAAATACTACTTCTGTTGTTGGCTTGACCCAGTAGTGAGGTCTGTAAAGGGTTCTGAGAAGGAATGTTTTAGCAGCTTTTAATTTAGTGGTTTATTTATAATGTTAATACCATCATATATATGTGTGGTCTTTGTAAGTCACTCTAATCCCAAGAAGAGTAGGACACCATAGGTGTATTCCTTCCAAGGTTTTTTAACGCATCTTTTGAAAAGCCCCATGTACTTTGTCATGTGGAGGGTGAAGCTTTGTAGTACTGGAGATCCCCTCCCAGAACACTCTGGCAAAACTAACCTTGTCTGTAGGCTAAAAGGGGTGAAGGGTTTGGAAAAGTGCTCTGGGGGGTGGATGAAGAAGCTTTTAAAAAAAAAAAAAGTGAAGCGCACAAGCTTTTGTCTGTAACATGCAACAACCCCCCCAAATATTTATTTTTGGTCATAGCTCCAAACAAGGTGTGGTTACCTGGATTCTTTTTATCTCTAGACACCTTTTTCCAGAGAATAGCACTGAAGACCCCTGTTTTGGGGAAAGTGTCCTTTTTGCCTTGTGCACATCTGGTTTTCCCCACCCCATTCTTCTGAGACTCTTGAAGAGAGTGTACTTTTAAGCTATTGATTGGGCATTTGGGCTCCATCCTGACAATAATTGCTAGTTTGACGTTGTAATAGTTATTGCATCAGAGCTTTCTGTTTTTTATTTTGGCAGCAGCAGTGTTTGTCTCTGCCTTCCTCCCTTTGTATGGAAGGTATTAATTAGATCTTAACGAGTTGCTGAGTACTTGCATCTTCTTTAAAAAATTCAGCCCTAGATACTTAATAGACCTGTTTTGGTGGTGCCTGATGAATGGTGGATCCTTTCTGATGGGTGTATTTCAGTAGTTCAGTCTTCACTTGCCACCTGATAATTCCTTGAAAAAAAAATATGAACACAGTTGCTTCTTGGGCCTTGGTAAGATTTGGTGATGTGTCTTGGGACTGCGAAGTTTGCGTATCTTGCTTGCCTGCACTTCTCTCAGAGTATTTGAAGTCTCTCAAGATGTGTTTTATCAGTGACTCTTGACTGGAAATGAAGGACAACTATCTCCTACCTGTTCTGTTTACAGGAACTAAGGAAAGCATGGGGTCTGCCTACTGAAAAGCACCTTTTTAACAGGCAATAGACTCGTTGACTTTTTGATGCCCTGTTTGTATGCATTTGAACTTTTCTCAAAATCATTCTTGTTTTCCTTTGTGTAGGATGCCATTATTCCCTACAAGGAAATCCTCCAGATGTATTGGGAGAAAGCAACGAGCTTTGTGAATGCCCTGTGTGATGGACTTGAACCTTGGCAATTGGTTGGGTTGACATTTTCTTCTACACTTTTAAGTGTATGGCTGCATGGCTTCCTCTTCCAGTCTGAGAGTAAGTATTTGAAATGGGGAATTTTCTTATGTTTGGGGGGAAGGGAGAGGGGACAGAATTATTCCTAAATAGTGGAAGTAAAGAGGACGAAACAAGGCCAAACGCTTGTTAAAATAGACTTTCCACTGTCAACTAGTATTAACAAAACCCTCTTCCAAATTAAAGTCAAGGCCTGTCTGATCAATGAGACACCCCCATTCCTTCAGAGGGTGTGGTAAGCCAGCCTGGAATGCGCCTGCGTCTCCTTCCCTTCCTCTTGTCTCCCTTTTGCTTTTGGCTAAACCATTTACTTGTCGCAACATTTGTCTTGCTCAAAACCTGGGCAAATCTATTTGAGAGCTGACATGTGAATTTAGTCACTGGTGCAAAGTGTCTGGATAACTCTTGCTCTTGGTTATTTCCCTTCCTGCTGGGGGAAGAGACGTGGTTTTGATTTGGTGTTGGAGGCACGTTTCATCCTCAGGATGTTCAAGATAATTGCGTGTGCTGGTGGTGTGTGTGTGTGTTTTTTTTATTTTCCTGGAGCATCTTCCTGTTTTGAATGGTTTCTGATATTGACAGTTCTTCAGTGGGATCTGTTTTGATGAACCTGCAGTTTTCTCTGGCTGTGTGATGGTCAGATAACTACCTTGCCCCCAGAGGACAACATGGTGCTTTTCAGTTCCCGCAGGCCTTAGGGTTACACTCCAGTGGCAGTTTGTTAAAAATAGCCAAGTTTTGAACTTGACGTTTACCTCTGTGCCGCTCTGTTCCTCAGCCAACCTTTTTCCTTTTTAAAGTTGGGAGTAGCTGAATAGTGGAAACATCAATGGAATGAGCAGAATGGTATGAAGCTTTTGCTCAGTACAGGGTTTTAGGAGCTTCTTGGCTATTATGTGTACTGTTGCACACTATTTTTTTAAAAACATTGACTAGCTGTTGTAAGATCTGATTAAACTGTCTGAATTTTTCAGGAGCTTTCAGTCTTCTCTCACTGTGGAAGTTATTAAAGAAACACTGCACACTGACATGTGCAATAGAAATGTTATTGTCAGAGTGTTAGCGGGTATTTGCTACAGAATGTGCCAGACTGCAATTACTGTCCTTACATAGCTTTTCAAAATATATATGAAGTGAGGGGGGAAATGTAGATAAAATTGCAAAGTCCTAAAACGGTTGATTTTTAAAGTTTTGTTTAGTATTTTCTTGGTGTAAGTGTCCTGTAGCTGCTGGTACTCAATTGAAATGCCTCTAGGACTCCAAATGCATTTCTGGTGGCTCTAAGGCATCTGCGTCAGCCTGCTTTCATTCCTGTCTTTGGAACTACCCCGGGAGTTTTCTGGTGTTTGTCACCAGTGGCTTCTCTCATTTCAGTATTTGGGCTGTGGTGGAATTTCTGCTCTTCCTTCTGTCCGTTCCCTTCCCCTGAGTCGCCTCCCGTTGCATCATGCATTTCCTACATTGGGTGACCAGACACCTTGTGAATCTTGTAGCATCATGGCCAAACTACTATTTCCTCCTTTGATCTGGGAGCCTGTTTTACGTTGCTGAGTGGTTTTGTGTTATGGTACTATTCTGATCTGAAGAGGCAGAAAATAATTTCAAAATGTATTATCCTTTTTGGCTGGAGACCTTACCTTTAGCAAATCCTAAAATCCCTCTCTTCCTTGTAAAATTCCACATTTGGGTGCAAATTCCCTTGTAAGAAAATGAGTGAAATTGAGTCCCATAGATGGCTACTGTTCTGCAAGATGTTTCTGTAGCATGGTACACTTCTGAACTTTGATACACTCATTTGTCTCACCATGTCCCCTTGGTCACTGTTATTTTTAGCTTGAATTGGAAATACTGAGCCTGTATCATGGGCTGTGTCCAGAAGTATGGTGCTACAAGTCAGGTTTTTTTGTTTCTTGAGTCATCTTAGGTTAATTTCTGACTTTTGTCTTTCAGGTTTAACATCCCGAACTAAAAAACAGTTCTTTAAACTACTGAGAAAAATGCCGTTTGTTGGGACTATAGTAAGTACTTCAACTTTTTTTAATATTATCCCAGGTCCTTGTTTCAGCCTGCATAGCACTCTCAGGAAAACTTAGTTCTCTACATCTTTGTTGTCATGTTACTGTGTTTATAATGATTCAAGGATATAGATCTGGAAGGTCTTTTGCTGCCACCTGATTTAATGAAAGATATAACTTCTATCTAGTTTTTTTGTCATAGTATCGCTTTCATAAAATGGGGGTGCCACTTTTTCTTTTTTTTTTTTTTTTTTAAAGCAGGAATCAGTGAGTATGGTTCCACATGTTTCCAGTAATATTTCCTCATTGCTAGATTTTAAGAAAATAATTTTATTTATGGAAGAAAGGGACGGGATTGAACTTGAGTTGTTCTTCTGAAACAATGTCTTATTCTTGTGTAAGTGTGAGATAGCCAGGTGTTCGTTGTGCAACATGGAAGGATAATTTTTTTAATCAGATGACTGGCCACGATTAGTTTAGAGCTCAGATACCTATTAGTAATAGCCAGCATTACAGCACAAAGATATCAGAAGTTTGTGTAATCATTAAAATGAGACAGGCTTAAGTGTTTGGGAGATGGGTGTTTTTCACAAAAAACTTGAAACTACAGCATGTTTTAGTATGTTAATGACTCAGTGATTGAGAAATGCACAGCTTGGTTTATTTTACCTAGTA
Source organism: Tyto alba (assembly GCF_018691265.1). Taxonomy (NCBI): domain Eukaryota; kingdom Metazoa; phylum Chordata; class Aves; order Strigiformes; family Tytonidae; genus Tyto; species Tyto alba. The sequence goes on along the minus strand of NW_024881261.1, from coordinate 37,896,321 downwards.
AATGATGGTATCACACTTGATTGTGCTTCTCTCTGTGTGGGCATATTTACACAAGGATTTTGGGGTGTCAGATCTGTTATAGGAAATTTTATCAGATGAGAGTAGCAGAGAGGAACTTTTTCCTTTCGCTGTGGACACAGAAGTGGTTCCCAAGTTTCTCCCCCAGCCCTCTGGAAGGGACTAGCAATCCCCCCTCTTAGGTCATGTTAAGTGCCCCAACTTTCACCTTCTGACTTGAGCAGCCCTTGATCCGATGAATTAGTGACTTGTTCTTTTATTATATTTTTTTGTTTGCCCATTAGAAAAGGACAGAGTCTGGACCCCTTGTATACAGTCCCTATTTTGTCCAGACTTACTTTCTCAGGGCTAGTGCTGTTAAGCTCTCCTGTGCCAGCGGACTCCTGGTGTGTCGTGTCTGTACTCTTTCTGCTCCTTGGTAGGCTGATACCTGATAACCTATCAGTTACTTACAGGAGGCCTTGACTTTGAGTCATTCCAATGTCCAAAAGTCTTTAAAGCTCATGATACCATAACACCTGTGTTGCCGGGTCAGGAAGTGTCTCTGCCTTGCAATGTGTTGTGCGAAGAAGTCGCACAATGTAAGGTGTGGGTGGGAAGAAGGAAATCTAACGGTGTCTGTAGTGGAGATTTCTTTATTGTTTCTATTTCCATGAGTTTCTAAACCATGTGTATGGTGGCAGAGGAGACAAGGTGCAAGATAAAACGCATCTGAAGACTTCTGCAAAGTAAAAACTGACTTAAAGGGTTGGTGGAAAAAAATGCAGTATTTTTTGCCTTGAGCTTTGTTTTCTGAAGCATTAAGGAAGGGGCTTGAAGCTCCCTCTTGCTCATCAATACCTAGTAAAGAACGTACTCTGAACGTTGTGGTGGTGGTGTTTGTGCTGTTGAATGAAACACAGCTGAGCAGTGGTCCAAGTGCCACTCTGCAATTGCCCATACTGCTTACTTGTCACAGTTCTGGGATGTGCCAGCTACTATTCCCACAGGCAATTCCTAGGATGGTTTAGAGACTAGTGTATGCCAGTTCACTGTTCCAGGCACCTTGGTTTTGGAGGGAGAGGTTGGTGGGAAGGAGGAGTTGAACCCTGAGGCTGGGAACTCTGTGATGCTTTTTGGTCATAGATCTGAAACAATTCCTATCTCTTCTGTTCAATAGTATGGGTGTAGCTAGTGAGTTCAATCTCGTGTGCACTCAACAATTATTTATAATACGGCCGGAGCCACTGCTGATAGGATTTTCCTTTCTTTTTAGATTCAAAAGAAGATTGATGAAGCTTTGAATGATGTCACTTCCAGTTTATCCTTCCTGAAAGATGAAAAGGATTATATCAAAGTGCTGCCAGAGCAAGGCATGAGCCAGCCTGAGGTACTAGAGAAGATGAAAGAGTACAGCTCAAAAGGTATGAATGTGAGTCTGTACTGCAGCAGGGGTGGGTCTGTTTTGTAGACCTAACATAAGACTTACACTCTTAAATGAGTTCTGATGACCCCTGCTCATGGTTTCATCTTAAATATTTCTTCCCTCATGTTCTTGGCTTGCAAATATTGGTCTGGTTTCCTTCTGGAAGTGACTTAAGATCAGTATTCATGAGTTCTAATGCTGTATTTGGGTATTTACATTGAAATTCTGTTCCTTCCCCAAGAATTCTAGACTGATGATGGAAGACCTGAGGAGAAGAGAAATACGGAGGAAAGTTATTTGAATGCATTTTTGATTACATTTCTGAGCAGTTGCCTTGATTGTTCAACTTTTACCAGAAATGTGTTTTCTGTGAAGCCCCAGGGAATGCTCATAATAAAAAAGCCAACTTTCAAGTGGGAGTTCTAGGGACTTTCCAAGAGAGTGTCTGTCCGTTGATGTCATAATGGTTTGCACCTCAAAAATGCCATTTAAGGCAAAGTTATGGTGTTCTTCTCCTGGCTTGAGTCCACATAAGCAGTGCCTGAAACTTAATTTGAGTTGCCTTGCTCATGTAAATATCTCCACCCTGATTTGTGTACCTATTACTCCTAATGAGCAAATTTGAGTGACTTGCTGTCCACAGGGGATGATGTGACTACCCTGCTCCTGTCCCAAATTTGAGAAATTACTTGCGTTTTCTGCTGGAACAGTGCATCCACTCCAAATTCAGAAACACATTTTCACAGTCCTAGAACAACATCTTATTCTACTTTAATGTATTGCTTCTGTAGCTCCTGTCTGTTTTCCCTCAATTATTTCCTTCTTTCACTGGGTTCTTCTTTCCTTTGTTCTTTTCCTATGGTTCCCTCCTTCCCACACACGTGCGCTCCCCTTTGAAAGTTGCTTGGAATTGAGGGTTGGATTGTGACTATATTCACCTTATATATTCCTGTGAAGCTGATGCCATTGTGGTTTATGAAGGAGGCTGACAGTTAGGAAAGGGAGCAAATAACCAGACAAGTGGAAATACACTTCTGGGGTGTTTGGAGGCAGAAAGTCACTTGGTTAAGTACTGTTGTGTTGGACAGTGGGTTGAAATGCTTTTCAACAGAGTGTGCTCCTGATGCTTTTCCATCCACCTTCTCTCATTCGTTAAAGGTTCAGTGGCATATTGTTTTAGGTAAAATTTAATTGAGGCACCTGGCACTGTAGTTTTTAGCAATACAAGCTTGGCCTTTCCATCTCTTCTCAGCTTACAGTGGTGATGGGTGCTCTTTGAAAGTGGCTTTAACTTGAGCCACTTTAGTGTTCAGTTGATTGGACAGCAGTCTGGGGAGACTGAGCGGGGATTAAGTGGACTACATATTAGTATAACTGCTTGCTGCAGCTAGATGTTGTTTATGTGCTGACTCTCTAGGCATCTTTTACTTGCAGTTTTTGCTAAGTTCATGGGGTAGGTGATGCCAGAGGCTTAGCGTCGCACACAGCTATTTCTGTGGCACAAAAATCATACATGTTCCTCATCAGTGAAATCTCAAGAGCTGAATGCTCATCTGTAGAACTGGGGAGGGGAGTTCTCTGTGCACTTGTACATGCTTTCTTAGAATGGCTGTGTTTGCAAGTAGCGTGCTCTTCCTTCTCTTGCAGGAGATGTATGTTGGCAGGATGGGAAAGTCTCTGGGACTGTGTACAGTGGTGAAGAGAAACTCACCCGTCTGCTAGTGAAGGTAAAGTGCAAGCAGTCTCACTTTGTATCTTTGCAGATATTCTTAGCATCTTCAGGGTGACCAGAAATCCCTCATCGCTATTCCAGCATCTTTCAAAATAAATAGGGAAGATCTGAAACTAAGATGGCCCAACTATGAAGACAGAGCCTAGGGTTAAACATAGGTGGAAGGGGAATTACTAGCAAAGTGTTTGGGCAGCCTAAAGCTGGCTGAGGGACTGTCCCTGTGAAAACACAGTGTAGAGATAATCAGATGAAATGTTGTTTTAAGTCACAAAGAAAGAAGTTGGTTACAAGCAAACTGGAAACTGGTACTGACCTAATTCAGGGAATGGTAGGAGGCATAAAATTGCCATATATCAGGTTGTAAGGCACATCTGTTGGGGGGCTTTCTGAACCTGCTTCAGGCTGGAATGAAAGCATCCTTGGCTGTCCTGTTACTGGGAGGCTGTGGGACATTTGGACTGGAACAGCTTCAAAGAGCAAAACTGAATTCCTCTTGGTTTAAGAAAAAAAGTTTGTAAAATGTTTTTTGGTGTTACTGTGCAATCCAAATCTTATGACAATGGAGTGTTGGCATGCTTCAGTGGTGTCTTTGTTAGGTCTGTTTACCTACTCGGAAAGTTTTCCCTTTGAGAAGGTTGGAAAACAACCTAAACAGCCCAAAGGTCTGTTTCCAAATATATCTACTTCAGGAGGTTTTTTGCTAGAAAGGGAAGCCTAGCCTTCTTGCTCCTGGGAACAGCTTTTATAACAGCTGTAACAAGCTCTGTTTGGTGTTTTTTTTTTTTTTCTGCACGTTAACATTTTCTCTGCCACTTCTGGGGAAACATAAAGCTCAGAGCAGCCTTTCTGGAGGGGCCTCAGCTTGGATTGAGTGTTATGGAAACATTCCCTCTGTTTGTGCTGATTATTTGCTGGTTTATTTTTCTGTATTTCTATTAACATCCCTGCAGTTGCCTTTTGATCTTGACTGCAGGAGGTTAGAACTGGCCTGTTCCAGCCTTATCCTGGGAGTCCACAGTTGCATGAAATACTGTTTTTCTCGGCCACTTTTGTTGTGGTGTGGGTGGGTATTTGTGCTTTTCTAGCTGTTTCAGAATTCCCCTTTAATAGTAAACTTGAAAACTAGTTCTGCAAAGTAAGTTTTTGGACCTGCTTTATGTAAAGCAATCATAGGGTCTATACTGTGTTCTTTTTTTAAAATAGCTGAATGATTAAACTTGTCTTTACAACAAGAAATATGCTATGTTATAGAATAACTCCAGAGACCAGAATGCCTTAGGAAAATATTTTTTTTTTTTAATTTATTTTTACCGCTCACCCATAGCTTCCTAGCTTGTGATATTTACTTGCTTGCAGCAGGAGTTAAGTCCAAGGAGATCTGCAGTATTATTATGTCTAAATGCAGCTAATTTGCTTATACAGTGTGTATGGTGATTCTCAAATCTGCACTGATAATCCAGTGCTTCATCTGCAAGGCTAACTTTCTGTCTGTGTTTTCTGAAGGTGTATGAAGAGTTTGCCTGGAGTAATCCTCTCCATCCAGATATATTCCCTGGTTTGAGGAAGATGGAAGCGGAAGTAGTGAGGATTGCCTGTACGCTCTTCCACGGGGGCCCCAACTCTTGTGGTGCTGTAAGTTAGACTGTCTTCAAGTGTCCCCTGAATGTTTTGGGTATTTCTGACTTTAAAGTGCAAAAACACCTTCTGCTATCCAGCCGAGACTGAGGTCCAGCTCATTCTGGTATATGCCATGTCAACAGTCAACACAGCTGTATGGAGGATGGTTACTAATTGCTCTTCTTGCTGAAGCTTTATGAGAGACAATCTGACTCGGGGAAGTAGTTCTCTACACAAGACCATTTACTGTGGCTAGTTTTTTCACACTCTCAAATGGTACAGGCTTGATGGCAGTTGGAAAAGAGAATCAGTGTAATGTAGCCTGGCTGGTTGTCAGTGGGGGATGGCTAACAAAGCAGTGCCGCTTCGAGTAGCTCCACTCAGTTTTAATCTCTGAACTGGAAATCTGGGAGCCTGCCAGAATGCTAAGATTGAGGACGAGGCCAGCTGACTGGCTGGCTAGTCACCAACAAGCAGCTCGGAGTGTTGGTGATCAAGCAGGCATGGCATGTATTGTCATCTGTCCAGCTGGAAATCTGTCTTTCTAGGCTTATGTGGCCTTTCAGCGTACTACAGTGAAAACCAATTTTAAAGCCTCGGTGGAGTTCCAAGCAAGAGTCCAGATGTATGTTCTTAAACTGATGCTTCCAGAGTTGGTCAAAGAGCAGAGGATGTGAAGTTGTATGGTGAATTGTTATAAAAATAAGCTGTGGCTTCTTAGGCTCCTCTCTCTTGGCTTACCTTTTTGGTAAGGATACTTAATTCCTATGACCAAGTTCTCTCCCTGTTTACACAGTGCATGGGACAATGAGGTGTTATCTCCTAGCATATGGGGGTCAGGTGCAGCTGAGATACAAACTGCTTAATAACTTGTGAAGAAGTAGTTCCATTTGTGAGGAGAATCCAGAGACTGGGTGTGAGGTGATTGCTGTCTGTAAATATGCTAGGCAGGGAGAAGGCCAGCAGTGGCTGAAGATCAATATGGGAAGGCGGTGTTGACACAAGAGTTTGAGTTGAACTGGCCTTGAATGGGCTTAATCTGACAGTTGGAGGCTTGGTTGTATTACGGAGGTAGGTACCGGAGTAGCCTTGTAGTAGGTGTAGTTGGGACAAAACTCCAACTGGATTAAGATGAAACTTGACTGTGCAGTGTCTGGGAGTATAAAATGTGATTGCCTTTGATAGCAGAACGTTGCATCCTGCGACCTGACTTGTCTTCTTGGGACTGTACTCCTTGTGCCACCTTCAAGTTTAGAGAAGGAACATGCCTCTGCTTATAAAAAACATTTAACCTCACCTCATCTCCTTCCCGGTTTGCGGTGCTGAGAACACTGGTGAGATTATTTGTGGAGTGGGGAAGAGGCTGGGTCTAAAGCTGTTGAAACTCACCTTTGTCAGCAGTTGAGATGTCCATTGATAGAGCAGTCAGGTAGTTCCACAGCACTTACTGTATGCTCAGAGAACTTTGCTTGCTGAAGCCTGCAACGTGTGTGTTCAGTTTTACGTAAAGCATGTGTTGTAAAAGCGTCAACCTCAGCCCTGTGTGCGCTTTCACTGAAATTTAAAAGTAGAATTGCCTAAGAGAAGTTCAGGATGGGTAAAGAACTGCTCCAAAACAATACGACAGTGATCACAGCCCATGTGAGACTTCCACAGATGCTCTCTGGGGAATCCTGCTCTTCCCTCTGTCTTCCCCTCCCTTCCAAGGATCATGCCACAGAACTCTGGCTAAGGTTCAAACAGAAGCAAAGCAAACGGGGAAGCATGCAACCTGCTGTGGAGTTACGTCCTAGCTGGTTGAACAGTCAGATTTGCAGGGTGAGAGGGAGTGTTGAAAAGTTGATTGACTGGAAAGAGAAGATTAATTGCATCCCTGTAATTATCTCGTCCAAACGAGTCTCTCCAGTGGACTTTTTGTCTTCTTCCCATGTTGCCCTTCCTGACTGTGAAGTGTCCAGAGTTGGTCATCATTGATGGAGACCTGGGGGTGGATATATGGAGGGTACTTGGTCTTTAAGTAGCTGGGCTCAGACACTTCCTTATTTTCTTCTCCCCAAAAGAGAATTAACATTTCAGAATTATTTCTGGAGGCTTGGACAGTTACAAAGTCATTTGTAAAGAGTATTTTTTTTGAAACTAATGCACTAACTCTCTGTCTCTGGAAGACCCTGTTGTAGCTGGTTGCTTAGACGGTCGCAGTTACGCTTCAGTAACCAGGGAGGCTGTAAAACAGAGATGGCTAAACCAGGGAGGGTGCAATACTGTGAGTTATCTTTATCTTTAAACTGATCTGTTCAGGAGGTGCTGCTGAGTCTTTCTACTGAGAGTTTTCTTCTGCTTCTGGTTTACTCAGTTCAACTTCTGTGGTGTTGAAAACAAAAACAAATGCTCGTTTTTTTGTCTGAATTTTATCATTGCTGTCCTTGAGAAGCAGTGTGTCTTAGCGCCAGGTCCCTGTCCACTGGATTTACTAACCTGATTCAAGCAGCTTGGGACTGCTTGTCCAGTTTTGTTGGTGCCTGATGATGGTCCCTGAAGGCAGATGGAGCTTGTTGGGTGTTTCTGGAGAGTCCCGTCTGTGGCTATGCTATGTGGAAAACACCAAAATTTTTCTGTCTGTGCTTCTCAGTGAGGCAATTTCACTTCCTTTGTCCTCTGATTTCCACAACACGTTGCGTAACAGCACTTTTTCGGGCTAATGCTCTGCTGCTCAGTCTGGGAAAAGCAGCACAGTGTCACGTCTGTGCTGTTCCCGGGGCTTTCAGCAGCCTGGGGATCCCTGCATGGTCCTGCCCTGTGTCATGTGGGCATCTTCCTAAGCAGGGTTTTGGGAGAGCAGTCCCCTGCTTCCTTTTGGAGGGTTTTCACTATGTTTAATAAATGCTAAAATGAAACATATCTTTTTAGATTTCCGAATGGTGAATCAGATGAGCAGCTTGCATTATTTATGGAAGTTGCTTTTATTTGAGACGTGGGGGCTATAATTCTCCTTAGTTTAAACATGGGCATAAAACCACTAACAATGCCTTTGTGGTGGGGGGTGTGCAGGCATGTCTTTTGCCTTAAATTGCCCTTAGAAATATTCCAGGTTTTTAAGCAGTTTAAAAAAGTAATCATTTTCAGCAGCGGATGGATGCTTCCTGTTTCTCACTAATTTACTACTTTTGTTCTTTTAATCATGTTACCGAAGAGCAAAGAGACAGGAATTGGTGATTTTTGGCTCTCAGGAGTTTCTAATCACATTCTTGCAAAGATTTGGAAGGAGTAATTAAGCTCAGCACATAGAGGAGGAATTGGGAGAGTTTGTTCTTGTCTGATGTGTGCATGTGTTCCTGTTCACAGGGTGGTTTGTTTTGCAGTGCTGACTCTGTGGATTTCCCCTCTAATTTGGGGAGAAATCACCACTTTTATGCTAACTTCAATGACTTCTTTTTTTTTTTTGTTTTCTCCAGTAGTTTTTTGAACTTTAAAAAGGAAGGGCAGCTTTGAAGTGCAGGGGAAAATGGCGTGGGTGGGTGCACGTGTGTGTATTGGATGTCAATCTCCCTATGAATTCTTCTTTGCGCTTACTCTGCAGCTGAGGATGGGAAAGAGGAGGCAAAATCAGCAGATGCAAACCTAAGGCTCCTGTAGAAACCATCTTGTCTCTTCCTTTCAAATTCTGGGGCTTCCAAACTTTGTTGTAGTGCTGGCTGCACATATGAAGTAGGACTTTAACAGTGAAATGTGAGTGATGTGTCTTGGGGGGCTTAAATTCTGCAGATCTGTCAGGTTTTATCTGTAGCGATGAGTGGGTCACCTTGAGAGAGACAGCTGGTGGAATTTACAACCTGTAGGTTTACAGGGGTTTTATGTGAGTCTGCCACTATGTTATGACCGTGTAGTGGATTGTGATGTCTTTTTTAATCTAATGCTACCTAAAAAATAAATTGTAGCTTGCTTTTTTATTCCTGGGGTAGTTCAGCTCAGTGAAACTTTTGGTCAGCTTTGTCTCCAGGGTCTGAATGGACCGTGTTTCCTAGGGTGAAAATGCATGCAAAACTTGAGACCAAAACCAAAGTGGTTCTTTTGGTCTGACAGTTTGACAGTAACATGCAAGTGGCACAGCCAAAGAAATCCCAGAATAGAGACCATATCACTTATTGCTGTCTTAATGTTGAAGTTCCAGAGCACTGGGATTTGGAGGGAAGGAGCAACAGAAGGGATATAGTGAGTTTAGAAAGCAGGAGGGATATTTTTTCCCTGTGCTTTCTCCTCCTCCCTCTCATTTGGAAAATAATGAGAACAAAAAAGTTTATTTGCTTGCCTTTTTCTACATACTCTGCCTGGCTTTTGAAGATAGCACAGGGTTGAAAAGCTGCTTAAAACAATGCCTGTTTCCAGCCTCTTTTCCCCATGGCATCACTTCAGCCTGTGGACTTTCATTTAGAGGAGAGAAAAAAATATTTGTGTGAGCCATTGGCGGGTGCTGAATCACTGCGTGTTGGCTAGCTGCCGGCGTGCCGCAGGCGGTGGGGAAGTTGTGTCCTGTCACAGTGATTCAAGCCCTGGCTGTAGCAGTTTGCTGTTGATAGCTAAGCTGACCAACCCTCCTGTAAAGAGGCGGACTCCCTCTGCAGGTATAGACCCCTTGGACCAAAAGGGTTTTTGCTCTTGTAGCTGCCTTAGGCTAAAGGTGCTGCTGTAGATCAGGCTGATCTGGCACGTCCCTGTGGTGGAGACTCATGTTGATACTAATGTGCTGACTGTGAGCCAATTTCGGAAGCTGATCTGGCAGAAATTCAGCTTTCTGGGTGGATTTTCAGCTGCCTGAACAAGCTTTCGGTGTGGTCATCTGCATGCCAGCCTTGGTGCCTCGGGGGGAGGATCTGTCCTGGATGCTGTTCTTTAACCTGTGTCTGACCAGCTGCTGAAAAGTGTTGACTCTGACCTACCAAAAACTGTGTGTGGCTCAGTATTATCCATGTAGGTGATAAGCCAGGCTTCAAAGAAAGGTTTGTCATGTATCAGGGCAAGATGTTAGTGTTTTGGTGGAAAGATTGAAATGGGAATACGACAGTACAGAGGCTGCTCTTTGAAGTGCAGATTATCTAGATGAGAGTAGGGGTAGGGACTGCTCGTTCAACACAGAGCAGGCCTGGTAGCACAAAGTATCTGGTGTTCAGTAACATGAATCCCAAGATTCCCAAATCATGCCTAGCAAAGTTTTCACAATCAGTGTAGTATTCTAAGTGGTGTTGCAAGCAGTGTTACAAATATGCAATAATCCCATTCCTCTTCTCCCACTTGTCAGTAGGAAGGCAATCCATGTTATACCAGTTTTTTTTTTTTTTTTTTTTCCCCCCAAAGTAATAGCTGACAGCTCCACAGATCTTTTTATAAGAAAGGTTGAGAAGTGAATGACACAGCCCGTAAAATGCTCAGGACATTATGTTCCTGCTACCATCTATTTGCTTCACAATAAATGCAACGATTTCTTTATCCAGTATGAAGCTCTGTTAGGGTTTATCGGTGACAGCTGTTGCTTTTAAACTACCAAAAAAAGCAGAAATTGTCTGTGGTGTGACAGTCACTTCCATACTGCCTATGGCAGCAGCTGCTGCTAGCTTGGATCATGTTAGGAGCGAATGTGTCAGGCTGTTTTATGTGCCTGTGAACTTTGTTCCTTATCTCTGTACTTAATGTTTAGTCACTGTCACGCAGTCACACTTGTTTGCATGATGGGGGTTTGCAGCTATGTCAGCTGGGAGAAACCAAAGGAAAACCCAGACTAGCAGATGTTATAAGGCATGCAAATGTGATTGCGTTCTTTTTATGTTTATTGTTTTGGGGGAAGGAGGTTAAAAGGGGAAGTTGCCTTTGGTTCAGAAGATCTGAGGATCAAAATTAGTCTTCCCTAAGCACTGTAAGTAGGTTTGGGTTCCTCTCTTTCACCTGCACTTCTGTATACCTGTCCCAGGTACCCCCCATCCTCAAGTTACAGCTCATACAGCATAGCAATAAGTCAGTCCTGCAGACTGCTTCAAAAAGCAACTTCACATTTTGCTAAGTTAAAATTTTACTTGGGAAGCTTTGTGCCTACACGCTTTTTCTGTCCCCTGCGTGTCAGAACCCATAAAGGCTGGCCAACAAGAGACAGTCCTCCCACTTGAGGAATTTCTTACTGTAAAGAGTTTCATGTATTTATTTGCAACAGCTCTTGAGTTCTAGTGTGCAACAGTAAACTTGGTCGATCAGCTTGTGCGTGTACCCTCCTCTCTTCCACCTCCTGCTGCAAACCCCCTTGTTCTGCTATGGTCAGGGTGAAGAGGACTGGGACAGCATGGGCAGCGGGTTGTGTGGGTACCGAGGGACTTGCTGAGGAGAGTAATGCCAAAATTCTTCCTGGTGTAAAATTTGTTGGGTCCTTGAGGGACTTAGAAGCTTTGGCCTGGTGTTGACCAGACCTAGGCCGACCTCTGCAGAGAGAAGGTGGGAGGAAGCTCTGCAATGCTCCAGGTTCTGGGAAAGTTTTGTAGCTTAGGAGCAGTGCCAACCCTGAGCTGGCTGCATGCCTCTGTATGGCACTGCTCCAGACCTAATAAACCCTGCTGGACTTCAGTTGACTTAATACCATATCAACTTTGTTGTTTCCATATACGTGGTTTAACTACTCTGTAATCCAGATAAACAATCCCTGGGTAATCAAGAGCTAAGTACGTACTGGTAGTGTCATGAGGTGGTTGTTTGCCAGCTAGTGACTGTGCAGTATGGTCACCTCTTGTTAGGCTTTTGAGTTGAATGTTTATTTTGTTTTCCCTTTCTCCTCACCCCCCTTTAAATAGAGGAGTCGTTATTTGCTTAAATATGCACTTTTAAGCTGAATGTCAGAAAGCTACCCTGAGCTGTTTAGTGGCTTCTGCCGCCCTTGAAAACCTGAGTCGTCCCGTGCGTCTCATGCCTCTGAAGCATCTCTGGGCAGAGATGCTGTGGCAGCATCCCTTTTTTTTTTTCGCTTTTCTCTTCTGCAAAATCCATGTAAGCAGTTGTTTTTCTTGTTTGCTTCTTTTCTTCACGACAGATGACATCTGGGGGGACCGAGAGCATTCTGATGGCCTGCAAGGCCTACCGAGACCTGGCTTACGAGAGAGGCATCAAACAGCCAGAAATGTGAGCAATACCTCCACAGCTTGGTTTTCGCTTTGGGAGCTTGTGGGATTTATTGCTTCTCTGAGTTGAGGTGGCTGCTAGACCTCAATAATCCTTCATTTCATAGCTCATTACTACCTCCTCCTCGTCCACTCGTGTCTGAAGGAGAGAAACCTATGGGTCGAAAGAAATGCTGCAAAAGCACAGGAGTCTTTAAAGCAGCCTGGGAGGCATGAATGTCCCTGGGGGGCTGTGGTTAGCTATGCTGTGCAGATGTATTTTGGTAATACCTGCATGCTGCTTTAGACAGAGCCTGGCCTTATCAGCTTTGGGCCCCTCTCGAGCAGAAATTGTCAGGCCCTTTGAAGTGTTTAATGGTTTTGATTTATTCAGATCAAAGAGGATTTAGCCTGAAAACTCCGGGACCAAAGTTGGGGCTGGCTGGAGCTGAAACGAGGAATTGTGCTAATCATTACACTGCTAATAGAGGATTTGTGCGCTCTCTAATGTGCTCCTGTTTTTCTAGATGGTGCCTCAAAAATATTTCTCTTGTTAATTGCTTACGAGGGGAAAATATAAAAAGAGGTGAAATGCTGTGGTGTTCATCTTCTGCTGAATTCCTGACATTCTTTTCTTTCCTGTCTAACATTTTGCATAAAGGCCCTGATAAAGATATGGTGCCTCAGAGAACAAGGTTAATTAAGGCTGCTCAGCCGCTGCCATTCGAGATGGGAGACAGCAAATGTGAAGTTCATTTGGTCTATTTATGCTGCTCCTTCCCTTTTGTATTGTCTCATGTGCCCCTTGCAGGGAGTGTGGCTGGTTGGAGATGGGACAGTAGTGGTTGATATGACAAGAAATTAGCTTGGGAATTGTAGCTCCTGGTTCACAGAAGACTATGCAGTGAGACAGAATTACTTTAATAGGTTTTCTCTGGGTTGTTCAAAATGGAGTGTCCATCATTTTAGTTCAGAACGGCATGTGGCTTCTGTTCTGTTCCAGATTGTGTTTTCCCCAGCTTCTTTCTTTTTTCAGTTTGTATGATATTTGGCTAGTTGAAACATGCAATTGGCCTGTTTGTGACCTGTCTCACAGAAATATCTACAGGTTGAATTTGTTTCCTCTTTCTCCTCCTGTTCACAGTAAGGCTTAGGTGCTGCCTGGGTTGACACATGCAATCTGTTATTTTTCTAGGTTGGTCCCGGTGAGCGCTCACGCAGCATTTGACAAGGCAGCACACTACTTTGGACTGAAGCTGATTCACATACCATTGACCAAGGCTATGGAAGTGGATGTTCAGGTATCTATTTAGGCAGCACAGCACTCTTTCTGTGGGAAATCAGCATTGTACAGCAAATAGCAGGAAATCTGTCTATCCAGGTAGGAAGTCAGTGGACAGAGAGGGATGAATGCTTCCTGGAAATAAGGAAAAATGGCAGGAGTAAAGAGTCTGTCATTGGAGATAAGGTTTTGTTTGAAATAATTGTGTGTAAACCCTCCCTTTGTCCTGTGTGATTAATTTAGAATCAAATAATTAATGTATTTCAGAAATAGCCCCGGATTTCAGATGAGGGCGAACAAAAGCGCTCTAATATTTTCAAGTGGACGAGTTAAATGACTCAGTTGATTTCTGCTGGTGCTTGCAGCTCACTGCTTTGCTTTATATGGGCTTTTGTGTGTTGGATTTTTAAGACCAAACACTGCGTGTTTTCACTTTCTATCTTTTTTGGCAGGATGGCACTTGGTAAATGGAATGTGAGCATCTTCTCTCTTTAAATCTTCAGGCAATGAGGAGATCCATCTCGAAGAACACAGCTATGCTGGTCTGTTCAGCTCCCCAGTTCCCCCATGGAATTATGGACCCAATTGAAGAGGTGGCAGAGGTGGGGCACTACTGGGACTACTGGGTGCTGTAGCAGTAAAACCAGCATGTCCTTTTGTGCAGAAGCAGAGGGGTTCCAGGATGCCAACCAGTGAATCTGGTGGGAGGAGCAGACTGGTTGGGAGGGTATCGCTGTCCTCAGATCAGGTATTAACCAACAACAGGGTACGGAGGACGCAATTTGGAAGTGAGGACAAATATGGGACTATTTTTCTTTTGTACTCTGTAACTGCTGTGAGAAGGTGGGCTTTAAATACCACAAGTTACTTCTGGGTGTTGTCATGAAGCTGTTTTCACAGGGCTGGCTTTCAGTCTTGAGCTGGCGTGTGTGGTGTGTCATAGCAAGGCAAAGCAGCAAGTCTTTTGCACGTGCTTGGTCTCTGAACTCTCAAGTCTGTGCCATAAACTTCTGCTGTAACTGGTGCTGTATATGGTGTACGTGACTTAGAGTTCCACTGCACCCCCTGCAAGACCAACCAGAAGGGCTCATTCTTTGGTACTTGAAAGGAAATAACAGGAAAATAATCCACCTGGCAAAACCACTTTGATTTAGGACCTACTGGTTGTAGCAAACTTGGTGCAGAAGTCTGAGAAATGTGTGGAGGGAGTAGGAGTCAAAGGGCTGGGATCTTATATTTCAAATAAAGCCTCTTGATTTTTTTTTTTTTTTTTTCCCCCCCTCTGTGCTCCAGTTATTTATTTTGTACGTAATCAACCGGGACTTCTGACCTTCTTTTCATTTGGATCACACCCTTGCACTTTATAGCAGATACTCCTTTCAGGCCATGTTGTCACGTCTCTTTGGCAAACACAGCAAACTGCCAAAATGTGATGTTATTTTTCCTCTCACTCGCAATTTTCACATATGGAAGGCAGGAGAAGGCATCCCACAAGTAGCCAGCTCTTCCAGATCTCCTATCCTCAACAGATTGAGATTGGCATGATGCTCCAAAAGGGTCCAGGAAACATTTAATTGTGAAACGCAGCGTACCTCTTGGCGCCTGGAGTTTGCGTGTCCCAGGCACATCATTTTCTTGCCTGGTTGTGTGTTACTCACCAGAATCTCTTTTTTCTCACACAGCTTGCAGTGAAGTACAAAATCCCCTTCCACGTTGATGCCTGCCTGGGTGGTTTTCTTATTGCTTTCATGGATAAGGCAGGATTCCCTCTAAAGCATCCGTTTGACTTCCGTGTAAAAGGGGTGACCAGCATTTCTGCAGATACCCACAAGGTAAGAAGGGGGGAGGAAGGTCTTCCAGTGCTTTCATTTTTTGGGGAGTGATTCCTGATGCCATCCCTGCCTTCAGGCATTTCTACTCTGCTGAAGTGCAGGGGTTAGGGGCTGCTTTATTTGGATGCTTTGTGCAGTGCACTGAAGTACGGGCAAATGGGATCTGGGTGACTGCATGCAGCGAGTGCTTGGATGTGTTCCCGTGCCCTCTTGCTGCTTTCTAATGCTTTCTGTGCCCCTTGCAGTATGGCTATGCTCCCAAGGGTTCCTCAGTGGTGCTGTACAGCGATAAGAAGTACAGGAGCTACCAGTTCTTTATAGCACCCGACTGGCAAGGGGGCATATACGCCTCCCCCTCCATGGCGGGCTCCAGGCCTGGTGGAATCATAGCTGCATGCTGGGCAACTCTGATGCACATAGGAGAATCGGGCTACGTTGAGGCTACGAAGAGGATCATTAAAACAGCTCGTTTCCTCGAATCAGAGTACGTGCGTGCCTTAGCATTTTGATTGTACTCTCTAACCCTGTTCTGGATTGCTTCTCCCAAACTGCTTTTGCTTCTCTTGAAATTTTTTTTTTTTTTTTTTTTTTAATTTTTATTTTCCCCCTGGAGAAGCTATAGCATGTTACCTGCTGAGTGGGGATCCACTGGGCAGTTACGGGAGAAGATGCTTTGTTTATGGCCAGGTGCGGCCCTGTGCCAGACAGCTGAGAGGCACAGAGCGGAGGGGTGCAGGCATCTTTAGTTAGCTGACTTTGCTTCGAGAGTTTCTTCTGCATCAGCTATGGCTGAGAAGGGGTAATGTGGTAGGACTTACTCAAGATGACAAAAGAAGGGTCATACTCTGCCTTCTTGGAGTGCTTGTGGTGCTGTGTGAGCTGATAAGCTGATTTTCTATGCTGTTCTGTCTTCCTTTGCCTCTCTGTCTTCCCTCTTTATCATTTCTTCTTGAGTTTACTTGACTTTAGGGCCTGTAAAGACCCGACTCCTCTTGCAAGTCCCAATGACCTGGGCTGGTTGCATGATTTTTTGGTAGGAATGTGCTGTCATCTGTTCCCCTCTGTAGCTTTTCATTTTAAGACTGGCCCCTGCAACCCTGGTCAGTCAGTTTTTTTTTTTTTTTTTCTCCTCCTTTTTCTTTTCAAGGTTGAGAAAAATTGACAGCATCTTCATTTTTGGGAAACCTGAGGTGTCTGTCCTCTCCATCGGTTCGGACACTTTTGACATTTATCGATTATCTAATTTCTTAGCTGCAAAAGGATGGAACTTGAATGTCCTACAGTTCCCATCAAGGTGAGTTTGTGGAGACCAGTGGAGCAATGTGCGTAGCCAGGGTATGGTCACGTTCAGGCCATGTAGCTGTAGTGATATGCTGGGTGGTGTTGTCCGTATCTGTTAAATTATATGTAAATTTTTCCTCTGCAGGGAGGGAATTTTGTAATTGCTGGTGTATAGCCGTTACTGCCGTGAGGATAAGGCAATAGTAATTTTAACGAACCTGACAGAGGACATATCTGAGGATCCCTTTCTATTTACCTCTGTCTAGTACAAGCAGAAAACTACAAATAGCCAGGGCTTTATCTCATGATAATTAACTGACGGTTTGTAGGGTTATTTGTTTTCAGTATCCTCCTGCTGCCCACTGAAGATGAAGGTGGTTGAAAGAACAATGAAGGGCTGATCATTTTCAGTGATCTTTCCAGCCTGGCGCGAAATGAATGTTTGTCAGAGAGTTTCTTTGAGTGGGTGGTGGTTTGTTTTTCTGTGGGTAAAAGGAGCAGATGGCCTCAGGTGTCCCTGCACTGAAACGGTTTTGGGCTTGCAGTCAGCATGAAGGGAAGTCTAAGGAGCTTGAAGTGATAGCTCAGAGGTGCGAGTAGCCCTCTCCCTTGTGCTGGATGCCAACTTCCACATCGTGGGTGGCTGATGGCTTATCTAAGCTGGAGAGGAAGCGGGGGGAAATGATGGCAAGGATCACTGTGCTTGCAGGCAGCTGCGTTTTTCTCACCAGAGGTACGTGAAATGAGGTGAGAAAATTTAGGGCCTTTAACCGTGTGTGATGAAGTCAGGAAGGAAGGAGGAGTTGCCATTTTCCAGAAGACCTGAACTCTTTGCACCTTGGTTCTAGCAAGTATTTTGCAGGGGTTACCTTTAATTGGAAGGCAGTGGATTGTCTTCTCCCATTAAACTGCTGAAATGCTATTTTAAGGGGATACGTGGTTGTCACTGGCCAGGGAGGGATTAAATTACTGTTGGTTGCTCAGAAAAGGCGGAGCTGTACATCCCTGAGATGGTTAATCTCTCCCCTCTCCTCTGCCTGCCCAGCATTCATCTCTGCATTACGCAGTTGCACACCAAGTCTGGCGTTGCTGAGCAGTTCCTGAAAGATGTCAGAGACAGCATTGAGGAGATCATGAAGGACCTCAGTGCCAAGACCACGGGCATGGTAAGGAGGCCGGCGTATAGTGAGGCTGTGTTTGGGGTGGGTGTGTTTCTCTCACGGCTTTAAGGACCCTGCGTAATGACCTCCTCTTCTCTGCTTAGGGAGCCATCTATGGAATGGCCCAGTCTGTCCCAGACAGGAGCTTGGTAGCGGAGATTTCTCAGGCGTACTTGGACGGCCTCTACAGCACGGATGTTCCTTGCAGTGAAAAGCACATGAACGGCTCTCCCAGCCGCCACTGACTGTAGCGCAACCATCGGTGCCTTGCCAGCGAGCACTGGGGTTGGTTCTAAAGGCTTCCTAGGGGAAGAGATTGCAGTAAGCCTTTGTTCCTACAATTGCAGGTCTGATGGCGACTTGATCTTGAAAACTTCCCTCCCCGTCTTTGTCTGTTCTGCAATCCACATTATTTTCCTGCCCAACTTTAGTTTTAGGGCTTTTCATCCCTCCCCCCTGCCTGATTTCATCATGACTATTGATGGTGAATTGAATGTCCATTCCACAACTCCAAATTCCTCAGGTATTCTGCGTGTCACTTCGTTCCTTGCTGTTTCTTCTCCTCAGACCTGGTATTCAGCCGGTGTCCAGCCAAGTGTTAGATTTGAGTTCTCATGTTGTGTTCCAAAGCTTCAATTTTCTCAGAAGTTGAAGGTAGAAAATAAATTGAAAATTTTGTTTCCTTCTGAGTATTACTCCAAGCTACTGCATTTAACAGACTGTGCTGGGAGCCTTATATCTCTGTAATGCAGAGCTGATAAATTGGCAAAGGAAAGATGGTCATGTACTCCTTTTGAAATCCCCTCTGGAGATCTCAGTGTGACTGCAATCAATATCTGCTGAGGGGGAAAAGAACCCCAACACAGAATCCTTTTCCGGAATCTCTTGGTTTGAATAACAGCAGAAATAGAAACCAAGCGGGTGGTGTAGGGAGAGGAACTGGATGGTACTGAAAATCCTAGGTACGTAGTAACTGTTTTGCTTCCCTGCCTCTCCTGGAAGACATGCATTTACGACCTAGAGTGCTTTTGTTGTACATTGCAGAATTCTGGAGGGATGTGCAAAACAGTGATTTCACTGTTCATAACTTGAAGGTTTTGCACTATCTCACAATGCTGTAGCAGAGTCAGGCCCTGGCACGTGTCGTGGCTAGGGACTTCGCGTGCAAACGGATGGCGCCAAAGCTGACCTTTTTTTTTACCGTGATCTTTTAGGATAAAAAGGTGACTTTTGTAATAGTAGTAATCTCTGCTCTTTGCACTGATTCTTTTAAGGCACGTTTTCAAAAGGGCATTCACCATTGTGCCTTGATGCTTCTCTGGCTTTTTTTGTGGGGCGCCAGGGAGGATTTGAGGGTTCAGCTGTTGACCCGCAACCTTTGCCGCAGTCATTTCTGTATGGTACTATACCGAAGGGAAAAAAAAAAAAAAATCAAACAAAAAACCAACACCTCAGAGGCAGACTGGCCTCAGAGAAAGCATGCTTGCCTATAAGGTAGAGTAGTAGTTGTATTGAGCCAAGTCCCCTCATGGTGTTACAAAGATGCTGGAATAGCTCTGAGGGGTCGATGATAGGGTACATCAAGCTGGAGGTATTCAAGCCTTGGGCATATGGCTCACCCTTCCTATATTTCTCTGCTGTTTTTATGGTGAGAGAGTTTTCCCAGTGCAGCTTGTGAGGCAGTCATGGCCTGAAGGACAAGCCAGAATCTCTTGAGTAATTAAACAGGGGTAGAGTCACTCCTGCAGGGCTTTCCCGTGTGTTTCCTCTCAGCTTTTTGCATGCTACCGAGGTTTTCCCAGGCAGAATTCAACACCTGGGAGAAGACATGGTGCCCCATTTGCAGGGTCTTGTGCAGGGTGCCTGAAGGCATCTGTCACTGTTCTAGTGGGTTTGTGAGCCCGAAGCTGACCCTCACTGGCTTAACACAGCTGAAGCACACGCTTGCACAATAAATACATGGAATGAGGTTAATTACCAGCCACTGCACAAACCAGTGCAGCCTTGGGCCCAGTGATTGTGGGAAGGATACTTGCTTTTTAACAGGTTTATTCTCAGTGCTAGGAGACAAAAGTATTTTGGCCATCTGCCCGTAAATTGATGACTTTCTGCATGTCTCTGAGCCCTTTTGGAAACATCGCATTTAAATTGCCTGATAGTCTCTTGATGGTGTTACCAGCTCTGGCAGTCAGCGTTTATGTTGGACCTATTTATTCTGCTAACGTCTTGCCGATGTGACCATTGCTGCCTCTCTGAGTTTGCTGTACTTTGGAGACAGTCTTAAGTGTCTGGCTACTGTGATGGTTCTCTTTTGAACCAAGATTTAAAACAAAACAAAGCAAAAAAGGGAGGTACTCTTTTTGTTTCTGCTTTAAAAGAAAGGGGGGGATGGTTTGGGGTGGGGTTAAGGAAAGAAAAGCTCCCTCCTCTTCCCTGGTTACATTTTCCTCCGAGAAAGTAGATGGATCTGACAGATCATTGCTCCATTTCACATTTTTGGATGTATTTTGAAGGTGTTATTTGTATGTATTCCATTCTGGGATTCACTTACTAGTAATATTTGTGAGTTTAATTGTTTTATGTGTATTTGTTCTACACTGTAAATGTAATCTTCTGGTCAGGAACAGGCCACTGTAATTTACCGACGTGTAGTCTTCATTCTTGTCATCTAATGTGTAATCAGCATCTCCTTTATCATGCCAAATGGTCTTAGAAAAATGATGTGATTAACGGGCTGCATAATTATTTAAAAGACAAAAAAGAAGACTTTTATGGACTGGATTATGATCTGGAACTGGATGGTACTTTAGACCCGGAAGGATCTTCGCAAACTATTAATTCCTGCGAGATTTCTGACTGTTGGGTTATCTGAGCGGGACACTAAATCTGTTGCTTGTACAAAGCACTCCCAAGGGATTTGTGTGCTCGTAGGTACTAGACTGAAGAATATCCAGTGGGATGGACCAAGAAGAGCTGTGTGTCTTCATGCCATGGATTTCATCTGCACTTTTTCTGATGACTTGGGGGAGGGGGGAGTGGAAGGGTTGTGTACAACACAGTAATATCTTGCCCAATAAATACACATTGACTTTTTAATGAACAAATGGGATGAGTTCATCTGATGGCAGTATTCTGTATTGCTCTCATTTGCCCCTGTAAAACTGTAAGCTGAAATAGCTGAAGAGATGGTGAAAATGGGCCTAGTTTGTATTAAAATGGTGCATTTAGCTATCTAGGCTTATTGAACTCTTATTTTTCTGTTTCAGTGCTCCTTTGAGTGAATGGAGATCCGGTGTTCCTGGTCTTTGTTCAAGCACAGCCCAGTCTGTGGCAGGGAGAATGGTTTATGAACCCTACTAACTCTGCCCGCGGGCTGCTCTTTCATTTTGTCAAGATAAAGGTGGTGTCGGTGGCTATGTCTTGTGTGTGGTGTTCAAGGATGCTGAAAATTGTCATTTAAGAGCTAGGGATTTTCTCTTAATACTTTATAGAGCTTTAAAGGCTTAAGAAAAAAAAAAAAAAAAAAAAAAGACCTGAATTGGGTGTTTGTAGTGTTTCTCCCAGACTGTTTTGCTGACAGGAACTACTGTTGGTTTCACAGCATATTGTTCCTGTTGTACTGCAAACGCAGCAATTGGACTGCAGCCTCCCTGAACACAGAGATCATTGTGTTACTGGAGCGAAGATCTTACACCACCAGAATCCACCCACAACCTCTTCTGGGAAGTATTCCCCCATAAGCAGCCCCTGGCCTGTTGCTGAGCTGCTTTGGTGCCTATTTATTGGTTGTGCCTTCCCTGTTTGCGCCTTGCCTGTGGTACACCTCTGATTTTAGCACAAGCAGTTTGTGTCTGATCTGCTCTGGCTTTGTTAATCTCATTTTCCTTCAGGCCCCGTTCATCTCCGCTTGGCTTCATCAAGAAGCTTTTCCATGGCAGAAGCACCGTCCTGAGAGCACTCAGGCCAGTAGCTGCCTTGGGAAAACCTGTGGGTGTAATTTTGACCGTGAGGCCTCCTTCCAGACTTGACATCAGTTTAACCAAGATGTTTATTGTAAACATTTTCAGTTGGGATCCTACTAAAAGCTGGTTACAATAAGGGTGAGATCACGTGCCTGCCTATACTACTGCTAGAGAGAGCTTACCGTAATAACCCAACTGCACATCACAGTTGCTGGTGTGTGTTACAGAGAAACCAAAGGATTCGTGTACCGTGTTTCAGGTAGAAATATTCCAGCAGGTAAGAAGCAATAACACAGTGGGTGAACGGGGTCAGGCTCTGGAAAGGTTTACTGGTGCAATTGTGTCCCGTGACTCCCGGTAAAAGGGCACGCCTGCTGAAAGGCAGAGGCTCAGCAGTTTGGGGGGCTGGTAGCTCGTGACGAAATGAGTTTACGGGTGGAAGCGGTGAGATCAGAGATGGTTACGTGCACGGTGCCCAAGGAGTGCCTCCATCCATCTGAGCTGTGGCAGGGGAGGGGGTTTGGCGTGGCGTTAGGCAGTCTGGATCCAGGAACTAGCTTGCAAGTGGGAGAAGGCTCTAGGTGCTGCCGTCCAGGCGAGGGGCGGGTTGTGGCAGTGGCAGAGTTGATTTTTGGCTTCGTGTGTGTCTCTCTAGTCAGGAGAGAGAAGTTGCAACCTGCTCGATGAAGCTGGCCAAGTTGATGTCTCGCTCTGATAAGCCTCCGCACTCGTGGGTGCTCAAGGTGATGTGAACCTAAACCAGACAGACCGACCAAGTGTTGCTGGCAGAAAGAGCAGGAGCGTTTTCCCCAAGTGCTGCAGAGACAGTTGGCGTCTGATGAGGCAGGTAGCACTCACTTTCTCCAGACTCGTTAGCAAAATTTCCAGGGGTGGGAGAGGTGGTCTGGCACTCTGCCTGGTTTTCTCCTTCCTACAGCTTGTCCTGCTCACGAGCTGTCACTGCCACCCCTGCCTTGGTCACTGCAGACAGCTGTGCCCACTTTTGTGCTCCCTACTTCTCCAGAAGCTTTTCCCCTTGCTGCTACTTCTGATACTGATTTTAAACAACCCCGGTGCCAGCCTACAGGCAGCTAGTGCTCAGCTGGACAGGTGAAAAAAGGGGGGAGGAAAGGGTCTGTAAGTGATAGCTGTAGGCTGTCTGCGATACGCTGAGGGAGTAGCGTCTGAGGGCAAAGGTCTCACTGATCTCAACAGGACTCACTGCTGCTGTTATATGCCTCAGAAAAGGGACCTGCTCCCCCAAGAGCTCTGTTTGGCCCCACCATCCCTGTTTCTTACCTTATTGTACACATTGAACCATTCAGGGTGGTGATCCACTTTTTCTGCTTGTAGAGCCACTCTGGTCATGAAGCCAAAGGCCTGCCCAGTAGAGTAAGAAAAGTTAGCTCTGAACCACTTCCCCTGCAATACATTGCTTTTTTTTACCCCAGTACTGTTAATTTTACACTGCAAATGTCCTGGCAACCCAACCAAATGTAAGGCCTGGGCTGTTCCATATCTTTGTTGGGGTTTTCTAGGAGTTTTCCTCTTTTTGAGGGAGCTTTTCCCAGACACGTTGGTGTCTTGGGCAGCATATCTTGCTCAGCCATTACGTTTCAGGAGACACATGGAGGAGTTTCTTTGGCTGAGCCTTGCAGATGGGACTCCCTGCTCTTGCAAACCAGGTCTCCCGCTTTGTAAAACTCCGTCCCGCTGGCGCTCGTACCCGGTTGAAGTCCTTGAAGTGGAACTCTTTGAAGATGGCGTCTCTGCCTTCCACCTCGTTCCACCCCATGGCTCTCAGGTTTGGCAGCAACTGCTCCCTCTCCTCCGCGCTCAGTCTGTGGGCTTTTCCTGCCTGATACCACAGAAAGGAGAGGGAAGAGGAGCAGATTCAGCCTGACAGATGAAGCAGGTGTTCAAAGCAGCAAGGCATCTTGTGGAGTTGGGGATCCATGGAGGCAGCTGCAGACTGGGGGGGGGTGGGGGTGGGGGGGGGGGGCAGTTAGAGTACGTGTGTGGACCTGAATTTGGGGGGTACTGATGATAGGGGATATCAGTGCTGCCCTGTGCTCCCCACCCTGGGTACATCTTGCGTGTACCTAGGTCAAGTGAAGTCCAACTTGTCACTTTTGTCCTCTGACCTGCAACACCTACCACTTTACTGGTGGATATACATATTCATTATAACCTGAGGTACTAAGAAATGATGGCTGTGTCTGGTTAATCTCCCAGATACATTACATATTATTTTCTGGGAAAAAAAAACAAAACCAAAAAAACCAAACAAACAAACAAAAAAACAAACACAAAAACAAAAAAAAACAAAAACAAAAAAACAAAAACAAAAACAAAAAAAACCAAAAAAAAAAAAACCAAAAAAAAAAAACCAAACAAACAACCCAACCCTGAAACTCTGTCGCGGCATCTAGAACTGAGAATTCCTTGCTTTTGAGGTTCCTGAAGTACCTTCCCAAAGCAGGAGGGCTTTATTTGCAGGTCATCTGCACTGGAAGCCTGCTTTAGAGGAGAAAGAAGTGGCATGAATCAGAGAGATGAGTCATGCTAAATCGGAGTTCAGCTCCTTTTCAATCTCCCTTATGTTACGATGGCTGTTTCTATCTGTGAGTAACAAAGGGCAGAGGGAGGGATTGTGATTTAGCATTGTCTGCCGCTCTTGGGCAGAGCTGCTGTTACTTGTTTTTCAAGGGGGGGGGCCGAGGGAAAAGGAAGCAGCAGTTCTTGGCTTTGGGGAATGAATATAGGCAAAGGTGAGTCTAAAATGGAGTTCTTGGGGATGGGGGCTACCCGAGTCAGTGTATCTTCTGGTTCAGTGGGGAAAGCAGGAATGAGTGCTGAGGGGCATTGCTCTATCTGAAAGTTACGTTCTGGCAAATAAAATTCTTTCCTAGTGGGTGATCTCATCTTTGAGTCGGTGAGGATTGTTGTTTCTCAGTGACAAAAGACCAACATCTCTTTGCAATTTGTTTTCAGTTATGTGCTGTAGAGCAAAGTGTGTGGCAAGCTAGCTATGAGTCCCGACAAATACAGCCTGCTGTGTTTTGGGGGTGTTTGGTCAGCAGCCCCTTGAGGTGCTTTGCTTGGGCATCGATGCTCGGGTGTAAAATCTTAAAACAGCTGAGCAGCTAAGGCAAGTCGGCCTTTCCTATAGTTTACTACCTCGCAGGCTGTACAAAACCAAAGAGGCGGCCACAGAACTGATGGTTTTTTGTGGGTTCTTCTTTGGCCTTGCATGTTTTGAGGAAGATTGGAAGGATGATGCCCTGTTCCCATGGGGGGTGTGCTAAGCCATCGGGCTCCGTGGGTGCCTACCTGCCTGTGTAGCCGTGACCCTTTACCCTCGAGAGAGCCATCAGCTGCAGAGCCCTTCGTGAAATGGAGAGTGCCGAGGTGCACGCTGAACCTGAGCTCAGGGGGTGGCTGGGGGGTGGGATGGTTCCTGTGTCTGTCCCCCCTTCCACCCGGCGCCCCAGCTGCACGCTTTCCCTCTTGCACCAATGTTTGGGGGGGGGTGGGGGGGGGGGAGAGCCTTCCTTGCCCTTCCATGCTCCAGCCTCGCTGCTAGGGTCTGACCCCCTTGTGCTGCCCTTTAGTTTGTGTGGCATTTTGGATAGCCCTCTGCCAGCCCTGGCTCTGTCCTGTTCTGTCCCCCCCCCCCCAACATCAACCCCATCCCTTCCTGAGCTCTGTGTTTGGAGGGAAGGTAGCGAGTAAACATGGGCTCAGCGCAATAAACCCTCAGCCGTTGCCCTTCTGTGCCGATGGTGTGATAAGCCGGGTAGCTTAGCAACTGGATAACGTGGGGAGGGAGGATGGCTCTGCTTGTGGGGGGGGGGGGGAGAACCTGTGGGGGGCTGCCCTGGGCGATTCGGATGGGAACGGGGTAGGGGCTACGCCAGGTTTTGGGACCAGGGGGCTGAAGCCTCCTGCTTGCATCCTGGTGTTAAAGAGAAGAAAAGCGGCGTAAAGCCGGAGCTGTTGCTTGCCTGGAGGAGAAGGGTATGGACATGGGGGACTGAGTTCCCAGCCAGCCTCCCCCCCCCAGGCAGAGCAAGAAACCCAACTGCTCGAGGAGGGGGGATGCAGCTTAAATTGTTCTCTGCACCCTTTTCTGTATCCCAACTACATGGGAGGATGAGCCCCCGGGTTTTTTTTCCAGGCCCAGCTCCTCTCTCAGAGCCCGGAGGCAGTGGCCAGGCTGAGGTTTGGCCAACGGACCGCGTGAAAGCCAAGCTCCTCCGGCTGCCCCTTGGGAGGGGTGAGCCCTCAGCCCCCCGTGCCTTCCCCTTCCCTCCTTCTCCACCCCAGCACCTTGGCCAGCCTGCTGTTTTTGTCCGGATGGCACGTTCATGCTTTCATGTGCACTTATTCCTTTAAAACACATTCTTCTCATTAGGGAAATTTAATTATTTTGTTTTCTTTCGCTGGCTCTCGACTGCCAAGGCATTGGGATTTTTTTTTTTTTTTTGGCCAGCAGGAAACCAAGTAGATGTATTGTGTAACTGAGGGAAAGGAACCAGCATGGGGGGAGAGCTTTGGGCTCTCTGGAGATGAAAAGACCCTCTCAGCTCAAAATAACATCTTCCCTTTCGGGGGGGGGGGTAACTTGTCACCTAGGAGAAGGTAAAGGGGACAGCCCTGGCGTGAGCAGGACCCGCAGATGGGGGCAGGAAGGAGATATGCCACAAGGCCCACGGTCTTTTGCTCCTATCCCCTCCGGTGCTGTGAAAAAGCTGATTTCCAGCCGGCCAGGGTGGGTTGCGTGGAGCCGTGCAGACAGAGCACGGGTGTGTGTGGGGGGTCATGCTTGCCATGGCAGAATTTGAGTGGGGGGGTCCTGCTGGCAGCGCAGCCTTGCTGAGGGCCCCTTTCCCTCCCCCTCGCCGAGGAACCCAGCCTGGAGAGCTCTGCCTTGGGTGATTCAGCAGCAGCCGGCGGAGCTCCCTGCGTTACTGATTAACCACCGCGCAGAGCTCCCTCTGCTCCTTTCTCCCTTTCCTCCTGCCTCTTCTCGGAGGCCGGAGCTGCCGCCGAAACCTTCCTGCCCCATCCTTTGCCGCCGCCTGCAAAGCGACAGCCGCGTTTCCCAGCAGCGACTCACCATTGCCCGTGGGGTCTCGGTGGCCTCCGTCCCTGGTCCAGGCTGGCTGGTTCACCCTGTACCGTGGAGCCACAGCTTGGCCGGGGTGACGAGAGGCGTGGCGAGGGAGCCGGGTCCACCCACGGCGAGCTGCTTTGCCCGTGCTTTTACCAACAGCAGCGGTCACCCACCCGCCGGGCCCCTGGGGGATGCTACAGCTCGGTCTCTTTGAACCCCCCCACCCGTGTGCCGAAGCGGTGATGCGCCCACCCCTGAACCCCACCCACCCCCTCTCCCGTAGGGTCACGGTTTTTTAACCTGGTGCCTAAGGCAGGACGGGATGGAGAAGGGGCAGTTAAGGCCGGTACCGCCGGACGCTGCTGGCCACGCGTGGGGTGAACGTGACGGTCGTCCTGGCTGAGCAGGGACGTGTGCTTCCCAGCCCTTTGAGCTCCGTGCAGGGATAATCACGAGCCGAGGGCCGCGTTGTCTGGGGACAGCCTGGATTATATCGCAGCACGTGGACCAAGAGCCAGGGTAACGGGGGGGTGGGGGGGAGTGTGTGTGCAGCACAACGCTTCGGAGCACTTTTAAGGTGTTTTCTCCCGTTGCCGAGGGAACTGGGTCTGCCTGGATGCTGCGTGCTGTTCCTCAGCTCGTTTTCACTCGCCAGGCCTGCCGGATTTGTGCCCGTGTCCTGCAGCTCCTTGTCTGCTACTCTCACTCACACGATGGGCAATTTTCCTGCGCTAACAACAATGTTGTACTGTGCTGACGTACACAGTAGACAGAAATCCATCACCCTGCTATACCCTCATGGCTTCCTTTGCCCTCAAAGCAACTGATGCTGGAAATTTTTTAATACCGTGTAGCATACATCCCTTGTATATACGCTTGTACACATTTTGTTTTCCACTGTTGGGGTTCACGGGTGCCACAGAGATTATTTGTTTCTCCAGCAGGCAAGTTAGAGGGAAGCAAATTCTTCCTTTCCTTTTTTGCCCTCTATAGATTTGCTTGCCGTGGTAGTGAAAAGGAAAAACAAGCAACTTCTGTGGCCTGGGAGACCCTGAGTGTCTGTTTGGGGTGAAAAGACTTGGAGAGCACGGTAGCACCTGAGAAGAAAATAACTGTGTGCAGATATGAAGCTGGAAGCTTTGATATGGATGAGACGAGGAGGTGCGCCTTATGGTTTCCAGCAATGAACTCGGGGGGTGGGATTGTTTATAAGGTTGGGAAAGGCCAGCCAGAATATTTTCTTGGCGTAAGCTAGAATTGCAGGGCTGGCAGTTTCATCAGCACAGCCCAGCAGAAGCGGCCCAGTAAATAATGGCATAAGCAGGAGGTAAAGGAAGCAATATTGTCATGAAGTTGCAGGTGGAGGGATGGGCACTGCGGGTAAAGGCTATGTTCGGGGGATCTCAGCTTGCAGGTTTCTCAAGAAAATGCCGTGGCAGTTTTGATGGTAGCCTGTCAGGGCCTCAAATGCACCTTGCCTAGGTGACAGTGCCTCTGTTGGCCTCCCTACTGATTTGGAGATGGGGGAGGAAGCCAACACCCCATCTCTCATGGTACCCCGCTTTTCCCCCTGTTGGATTTTGTTCCAGCACAGCTAGGAGCAGATCCTACTTACTCTGCCAATACGTGTACCACCAGTACAGAGCAACTGACAGGTACCTCAGCTCATTAGAGGTGAGAATTTCTGTGTTTGGAGAGAATATCAGGAGAAAAACAATTAATTATACTGTGTCTACTGATTACCCAGCTCCTTTGTAATGACATTTTCTCTCCTAGGTTATAAATCAAGCCGTAACTGCCAGCCTTAAATGTGAGAAATCTCTTGCAGAGGGATGTGCTTTTGCTGAAAAAGCATCGACAGGGCAGTTGTGATTTTCCTCAGTCTGTGGTGTGAAACTGTGGCTGGGGGGATCCACTGGCTGGCTCCCTCTCCTCAACCTCTAAGTGCACGAAACTCCCCCCCTGCACAGTTTTAATTTCTCTCTGTGAGATGGGACCTTTTAGATTTGCTTTTAATGATTAATGGGGTGATGTTGGGCAAGGTGTTTGCTCAGAGCAGTCTGCAGCCCCGTGCAAGGGGTGTGCCTGTTTACTGGGAACGCATTTTTGCTCTTTTTCTTCCCTTTTTGTCTAGTTTAGACCCACGTTTCTTTTGGTAAGGTCAATAGCAGTTAAACCCAGATGTATACATTGCTGTTACATCCCCACAGGGGCTTCTGCATATTTGCGGGGAGCTTTCGTATCACTCACCTACTATTATTTTAATTTTGTCAATAAGTTTTTAACACAAAATGCATCTGACCCTGAAAGCTGCTTTGGTTGAGAGCCATGCGCTGTCTCCCATCTCAAGATTTGCTTTTTGAATTCCCCCCTCTTTCCCATTCCATGCTCCCTGAAACATTTTGGTGGTCCCTTTGAGGCAAGAGGGGGGACCCTGGCTTCCTCCTGTGAGAATACTGGCTGCAATGTGTGACTGCTTGCAATCACATAAGAGATATGGAGAGCATGATCCTTGCTGCTTCCAGGGCAGAGAACCTCCCTGCAGGAGGCTAGGATTCTCCAACACAACAAGTGTTGTTCGGTGGGTTTTTTCTTTTTTTTTTTCTTTTTTTTTCTTTTTTTTTTTTTTTTTTTGGTTGAGTTTTTATACTTCCATGTGGTTTGCCTATTTTTTTTTTTTTTTAGCTTTTCCTCTTTTTTTTTTTTTTTTTTTTTTCCCCCCCTTCCTCATAGTCTGTGCTGGCTCCTCACTTAACAGTATTAAAAATGTGCTCAGTGTCATCTTCCTACAGGTGTGTTTTTCCAGGCGCCCTGTGGGACCTGTGGGGCTAGCATTACCATGGTTCAAGTCACGGTAAATTCACTCTGATTTTTGCATCTTGAGCCCTCTTGTGAGGCAAATGAGATTAACTGGCAAAGAAAGCGGTGGCTTCTGCCATCTTGTTTGCCGCAGTGCGAGTTTGCCTTGGACGGGCTGTTAGCAGAGCTGCTGACTCAGCAGCGGGGTGTTTGCTGATGACACTGGCAGAAGGAGTCTTTATCTCAAGCAAGGTGCAGTTACAGGGCTGGATGTTTGTTTTATGTTGTACTTTGGAAGAGGGGTGGGTGTCCTCCAGCACTGCATGGGAGAGGTTTGTCTGTCACATCCAGGAGGGACCCAGTGGGGTAACTAGATAGAAAACACACGGCATGTGAAGATCTCCTGGGCTTGAAAGTAGGTGGAGGCATAAAAAGGGAGAAGCTTCATTTGTGCTTGCTCTGTTCTTTCATTTCCCAGGTCCACTTCTGGCTGCAGCTGGAGACAGGGTGTGAACTAGGTCCTGTGTCACGATGTCCCTGCTCCTTAGAGAAGTCCATTAGACAATCCTGAGCGTGCGGTTAGTTTGCTTTACCTTTGATGTGCTTGGCTCTTCTTCAGGTGTGGCACCATCTGCCATTCCTTCTTCCCACCATTTGGGAGGCAGAAGGGGTTGCCTGCCACACTTCACCTCTTTTCCCTGCTTGGGGAGACCCAGAGCAGGAGGACTGTTAGTAACCCATGAGATGGGAGAACAGATTTTTGCCTGGTGTTTACTGAATCGTCCATGTATTTAGCAACTTTGAGGTTGTTTCTGTGATGAGACTGAAACTCATGTGTTGTGGGCAGCGGGGGCCAACTGCTTAGTCAGCAGGGAAACAATTAACCAGCTTCAGTGCGTCAGGAATTCACTGGGAATATGTTTTCAGAGCTTGCCTCCGTTGCTAATGGCATTTGAGCAAGTAGTAGCCTGGGACAGGGTCACAATCCCCCGGTGAACCTCAGCCCCCAAAAGGTGTTTTAAGCCGGTCTGGACCAATCTCTTTCATCAGTGAGTACTCCGTTGGTATCTGAAGCATTGCTCTTGTGGCACAATAGATTTAATTAAAGAGTTTGTTTAGCACTGGAGGGGATTTATGGCAGTTGTGACAAGCTTAAGTTGACAAAAGGGCCCAATAAATAGAGATGAAACATGAATTATTCCTGTGTGAGACCTCTTGTAGCATCATTTTATCAAAGTCAGTGAGTGCTGGGAATTGGCCTCAGTACAATGAACAAAATAAATCGGAGTCTGGTACAAATGGGGCCTTCTCTGGTCTGCTCACAGGATGCTTAAGGTAAAAGGCCTGGACGCCAAGCAGTGTGCAAGTACCCCTGGAGAAGGCTAGATTGAAAAAAATGGCGATGAAAGTGGCATAATCACTTCTAACTGTGTAGAAAACATGCATACCAAAGTGGGAGGCGATTGTGCAAGACGGTGGAATGTCACAGCATCTGGGAGTGAGGACGTTGCACTGCAGGGATCTTTACCAGAGCAGGAGGAGGATGCAAACCTAGGTCTGGAGTACCTGAGCACACATTGCCATAAGTTCCTTCTGTGTCAAACTGGTGCTGGAAGAGACAACCCAAGGCTAGCCAATGCATGGAGAAGCCTAGCATGAAGAGCTGGGCCAGAATAATACTGCTTGGACTCTGTGTTTGCCCTTGAAACCAAGTGGCGTGCACAAAAACAAGGGCCCTGGGCCCTGTCAGCTAACGTACTCCTGTGTCACGAATCTTGTCCTCCGGATCCCCAGGAATTTGCTCCATGGTCTGACACAGACAGCGGTGAGATCATGCGGTTTGCTGCCCTGCCAAGGCCGCGCAGTACCCTGCAACAGGATGCATTTGCTGTGGGGGAAGATAATACATCAAAAGTGCCTTCTCCCCACCCTTTGTTTTGTCCCGTCTGCTGATGGATTAATCCTGTAACTCAGCTTCCCCAGGGCACAGCTGGAGCCTAGTGCAAGGGAAACTTCTTGTATTCAGCTTGTTTCCTGACTTTCAGTCCAAATTTGAGTTTCTTTGCTAAACAGGTTGGATTTTCTGGCAAATTCACAGGGGTTGTGGAGGGTGAGTATTTTGACAGATCTGGAAACCCTTCTGCCATCTTAAAGAATACGTTTTGCTCCTTGTTTATGCGGGGAGAGTTGGGTGCCGCATGTTAAGCGGCTGCTGTACAGCCATGTCTTGTCACTAGGGGTCAGGAAAATGCTGAGAAATGGGAGAGCTCCCTCAAACCGCAGCCCCCGGCAGGAAGGGCACAAGGTTGGAGCTCTCGGGAACCCATCTGATCCCGAAAACCAGGAGGGATTGCTGACATTATCAGCTCTGCTAACGAGTGGCGGCTGTCAACAAAGCGGGTCTTCAGCTGGACCTTCGTGACCAAATTGTTTCTCATGAGAAGCACCTCCAGATCCTTTGGTGTGCACCAAAGTGTCGGTGCCACTTCTGGGGCACGCTCGCCCATAGAAGTGTAAGCATTGGGGGTGTCTCTCTAGCCAGATTGCTAGAGGTCTTTGGTTACCATTGCTGTTTTCGAGTCCTGAAAGTCCTTAGATTTTATTTCCAGTTGCAGGTCTTGCAGTAAGCTACCTTGAGGGGTCAGGAGATGGGCCCTGGGTGTGGATATAAAGGCAAAGTCTGCCTGTACAGACCTTTTATTGGGCAGGATCAGAAGGTAGGATTAGAGAAGGTAGAGAAGCTTTTGGGCATACAAGCCCTTCTTCTGATCAGAACTAGAAAGGGCAGGCTTCAAAGCCACATGAGTTGAAAACAGTTGCTTGGAGATTAGCGAGGTACTTAATGCGTGTGGTTGCTCTAGAAGGAAAGAGTGACTGTAATGTACAGGAGATGATGATAAGGGAGTGGAGAAAAATAATGTGCTAAGGCACATTTCCTTGGAGACAGAGATAGGTAGCTTATGGGCCATGGCCCATGGTGAGCCTGCTGGAGGGGACAGTGGCCACCTCCAGGAGCTTTGCTCTACAGTAGAGCTGTGAATTTTATCTCCTAGATCTGCCTTTGGGAGATGTTTCATAGTTTTTTTTTTTTTTTTTTTTCCCCAGCAGATCATGGTTGAGAGAGCAGAGAGTGTTGTGGTGTTTCTTTTTTTTTTTTTTTTTTTTTTTTTTGTTGTTTTTTTTTTTTTGTTTGTTTGCTTTGTTTTGTTTTTGGGTGATAAATGGTCTGCTGCTGCAGACTGTGTGAGCCTGTTTGGGTGCTCAGCGGGTGCTCAGCTTCACCTCCAGCCTTCCCAGCAGGGTGGTAGGGGAACGGTGTGAAGTGTATTACGCTGCTGGAAACGCAGGGGTGATATCCAGGCATGGAGCGTGGTGTGGGGGGAGCTGCTGGAGGTACACTGGCAAGTTTTGCATTTTTTTTGGGTGCAGAATCTGATAGCGGGAGCTCATGTGAAATTCATGTCAGGTGCAGTGCTGATTTTTTTTCTTTTCCTTGTTAGCATCAAACATACTCTTTTGATGAGGTTACTCTCTTATTTATATTACCACCTCTGTTTCGCCCCAGCCTAATGAGTCTGTACTGCTTCTTACAAACTGAATTAATCTGCTTTGCTTGTTCTTGCTATTAGCAGGAATGGCCACTGGACCATTCTGCCTGCACTGTTTGTTCGAAGCAGGATAGAAATTAATGGGAAAATTGTGTACGCAGCAATCTTAGGAAACCAAAATGCCACTGTGCCTCACCCGTTGTGGGTAGCAAATTAAATAATGTAGTGGCTTACTTCAAAGTC
This sequence comes from Tyto alba, assembly GCF_018691265.1. Lineage (NCBI taxonomy): Eukaryota > Metazoa > Chordata > Aves > Strigiformes > Tytonidae > Tyto > Tyto alba. The sequence continues at coordinate 37,863,196 of NW_024881261.1, read as the reverse complement.
TGAGGATAAAGAGTTCCTGTGGCAGTCATGGCAAGGAGGGGAGAGATGAAATGCTACAAACTGTCATGGATTCACAGCCTGGGCTGAGAAATTTGATGATGTGCTACAGCAAAATGGAGCTGTGTTTAATTCCAGCTGCCTCCGCTCCCTCCTGTGACAGCTGTGTCTTGGAGAGGGGCTTTGCGCTCAAAAGGAGGGACCTGTTACTCGTAATAGTGTGTCTCAGCTCTTGGATCTCTGCTTACAACCCTCTGAGGTGCTCTTGAAGGTTGTCCGAGTAGTACCCTGGACTGGTCTTGGAAATTGCTACTTGGTGTAGGTAGGCTGGGTTTATGACTTTGCGGAGGTGAAGTGTTGGAGCTGGTGGGGAAGAAGGAGGAAGGGAGGTGGCCGTTTCTGACCTGAAGTGGAAAATCACTGGTGCCGTGGACTCCTGGGGGACACTGCTTGGTGGCACCAGCTCCTCTGGGTGGTTATCTCAGAGCGAATGTCCTGTGACAAGATAGCTTTCACCGCGAGCCGCTGCTGCCTGCGTGAGGCCCCACCAGGAGTCAAGATGTTGGGGTGACAGCATTGTAGTGCTGGGAAGGAGGATTTTTCTGGGAGAGGGATCTGACTTTTTCCATAGGAGGATGTCTTGTAGGAGTGCTTTCAACCATGGGGCCTCCAGAGGGGCCTCGTGAGAGCTTGGTCCTCATGCTGGTCACACAAAGGGCAAGTGAGGAGCAGGAGCGTGCCCCGTGTTGGGGAGACAATGTTCGTGGGACGGGAGGGTTTCCAGTGTGAGGGTGTACTGGGAAATCTGCCTCTGACATATCAGGCTGTGAGTGGTTTCTGTGGTGTGTTTTTTTTGGTAGCAGGGGATGGGGCTACAGTGATGTCCCCTGTGAGAAGCTTCTGGAAAGCCCCCCTGGCTCCAAGTCGGACCCACCTCTGGCCAGGGTGGAGCCAAGTAGTGACGGTGGCTGCACCTCTGCGATAACGTATTTGAGAAGCGGAACCCGGGAGGTGGTTGGGTCTTGTGAGGAAGAGTTGGGAGAAGGACAGACACTGAGGTCACTGGGAGGAAAGAGAAGGATGTGGAGGAGGTGTGCCGGAGCAGAGACCCACTGTATCCCGTGGGGAGACGGCAGGGCCACCCCCCCGCCACCCACGGAGGTCACCGGTGGAGCAGAGCCCGACCTGAAGCCTGTGGAGGAGCCCACAGCAGGACAGGCGGCTGCGCTTAAAAGAAGCCGGGACTCTGAGGGGAGAAATGGCCCCCACGGTTGTGGTTCGGCGCTGGGAGGGCTGCAACACGTGGGGGGGGGACCCACAGCAGGGCAGCTCGGGAACGGCTGCGGCCTGTGGGGGGGACTCGCTGCGGGGAAGGTTCACGGAGAACTGCCTGCAGCCAGAGGGGAGCCCCGTGGAGCAGGGGAGGGGTGTGTGGTGTTCACCCCCCATCCCGAGGGGGAGGGAGCGGCGAGCTGGCTGTAACCCCCATCCCCTGCCCCTGCGCTGCTGGGGGAGGAGGGGGAGAGATGGGGAGCAGAGCTGAGCCCGGGGAGAAGGGAGGGGCGGGGGGAGGCGTTTTGGATTAGATGAGGTGGGACTTCTTACTGTCCCACCTTGTCTGTTAAGTGTTGTCTTTGCCAGCTTTTGAATTAAAATGGTGTTTTCTTTTCTTTCCCTAATGAGTCTCTCTTGCCTGTGCCCATAATGGGTGAGCCACCCCTCCCTGTCCTTAGATGGATTCCTGAGCCATTTCTCCTTCATTTTCTCCTTCCCATTCCTGATAGGGGCAAGGGGTTAGTGAAGGGCCCCGTGGTGCTTAGCTGTCCTCTGGGCTCAACCCATGACACAGGCTCGGAAGCGCTCATCTACTGGTGCTTTCCCTTCCTCAGCTAATGTCGTGGGTACACCTTGGACAAACTGCCTGCAAAGTAAATGAAGGAACAGTTTGTTGAAGGTGGAGCTGGGACAGGAACAGACCCAGTGGGCGAAGGGCAGAAGGGGGAGAACAGAACAGGAATTTTTCTCCCCCAAATCCTATTTCTGGATCGAGCAAGTTGTGTTAATAAAAAGGACCAACAGTTCCAGTACAACTGGGAGATGTGATGTTGCCTACCGTGGCAGCAAGGACTGAAGCTGGCAGGATCAGAAAGCAACCTCTGTGTGCTAGCAGCAGCATCGCTCAGCAGAGAGAGGGTTTCTCTCCAGGAGCCAGCTATTGATCAGTAGTTAGTTTACAATGAGCGCCCAGCATGTAAATAAATACCGATACTGTGGTGGTACTGCAGACTTGAGCCCGCCCCTGAGGCCTGTGTGGCCACGTGCTCTGCGATAACTCAGCTGTCTCTTCTGATGCATGATTGAGCAGGTGAAGCTGATTCACTCCAGCCTGGTGACTGCAGCTCATCTGCCTTCTTAAGCAGGTAACTAGTGGCTTATACGACTGGCAGATGTCTTAAATCAGCAGGGATACTCCATGAAATATTTGAATGTACCTCACCCCAGTAGATGCTTGGGAATCCAGTCTTGCTTTTGCTATCCAATTCAGCATAAGGAGGGAGGGAGGACTGTGACTTTTAAAAGCCCTTGCATTTTTGGGTACCTTCCCAGTGCCACTGGGGTTCTCCACTGCACAGACGTGGCTGTTGTGAGGGGAAGGAGTGAGAGCCCATCTGGTGAGAAATCAGGTGTGTCTTACCCACCCTACCTGCACAGTAAAATTTGGGATCTGAATTCTTTCTTCTGGAGCTTGGATGTGGACTACATCTTAATGCTCCTGTTTTTCTTAGTGGTGCATAGCTTTCAGTAAGTAATGCTGTGAAATACTTGCATTAGAGGCTGGGAACCAGAAAAATCAGACCGTAGCCTCTGTGGTTCTGGGTCATGTTCTGCGTGTGGTTCATAGACAGAAGTAACCAACCAGCAGGGATGAGTTGGGTAGAAGGTTTTATTTTTTTTACTGCCTTTGTGGCACCATCTTCTCATGAAATTTGAGAGGCAACCTCAGATCTGCTCCATGTCTAGTTTAAGAGGAAGAGGTAGTATACTGGTTCTTATTTGACTTGCCTTCATGTATACTGCTGGAAGGTTTAGCTCCACTCTAAAGCATGGATTTGCACTTTTTCTTTACAGAGCCCCAGAAGGGCTATTTTAGAGCTTAGAGGAAACTTCAACAAACTGGAGAACAGGCCAGGATCTTTCCCCTCTTTGTCCTGTGCCTGTATCTTCGTTGGCAGTAAGCATGGCACAGAAAGCACCTGTCTTATTTTCCAAATCACTATAGCCAGTGATCAACTCTGCCGTGCCAACAAAAAGCATTAAGACCTCTGCTTTCTGCTGATGCAGAATGATAATTTGTGGCTCAGGCATTACTGAGGTGTTAGACGCCGAAATTATGACCACTCTGTCAGATTGGCTGGATAATTTTTACTCTTAAGCCTTCCACCAAGATGATTTTCAGTGCTTGGAATTTAGTCTTACTCTGCAGAGCTGTCAGTGTCTCCCAGCTGTGTCAGTATGTGCTCTAACAAATGTGTGTATATATGATATAGCTATTTCATCATCATTCCCCATATTCCTCCAGACACCTGGCAGGCTTATCTTAAGTGCAGCTTTCCTCTCCCAGGGGTCATTTTTGTTAATTCTTTTTTTTTTTGGTTTGTTTTCCAGTGGTGTAAAAAGCCCTAGAACAAGTTTGTTGATTTTTTTTTTTTTCTTTTTTTTTTCTTTCCCCAGGCTCTGTAGACACACACAGGGAGAGAGATTTAATGTTCTGAGTAGGTTATGCTTGAAATGAGTGAGGGGAGGTTTTATTTGTACAAGTAGAAAACTAAAGCAAAGGAAATCAAGACCTCAGAGGTATTAAAGACCCGATTCTCAGTGAAAGTTTGTATCCTCAAAACGCAGAAAGCAGAAAATTGTTGTATAGGGAGGCTGTGCTGAGGTCTCTTGTGCAGGTCTGAAAGGGTTGCAGGTCCCCTTGCAGAAAGGGAAAAACAGTGCTTAAAACAGCAGATCCTTCGAGAAACAGAGCACCCGTCCTCAAGCCTTCGCCATCGCCGATCGGCAGCCACGCTCTTGGGTTGGCAGAGAGGGGCCACCGCCACCCCCAGGGCACTGTTCCTTCCCGAGGACGCCTGGCCCTGTAGCAACTCACCCTGGACACATCCCTTCCTAGCAGGAGGTGGGAGGTGCAAAAAAAGCCCTCTGGAAGAGTTTTTGCCTGTGTTGCTTGCAGTGAAGGTGAACTGTGAGCCTACTACAGTTGCCTCATCTTTTTGGACACGCTTCCCGACTGACTGGGGCTCTATTATTAGTAGCTGACGTACTGGTAGAGTCACCCTCCTCCTAACTCTGCTAATTAATCAATGCACCCCATGACAGCTTTTGACCATTAAATAATTTTCGTTAGCATCCAGACCACAACAGCATGGATGAATCCATCTGTCTTTGTTAGCGCTTGGATTTCAACATCAGGTACAGGAGCCAAAAGTGACAGTGAAAGGGCAGTTTCCTGTCTAGTCCCTTCCTCATCCCAGCGAAAACTGACCTTGCTGATATTTTTCTTTCTTCCCTTCCCTGCCCCTTGTATGTTGGTTAAAGGAGAAGATGAGCAGTAACTTCAGCTCCTCTCCTTCTTATCCCAAGTGACTATCCTTAGGAAAGAAGTGGACAGGATGCTCTTTAAAGGTAGATAAATAACATGATTATCTTCATTTTGTAAGTAATCTGAGAATGTGTCTCAGGTCATGAAGGAAAGAAAGTGAAGATCAATACTTATCGATGTCTGAACTACCTTCCTCCATACTAAAAATTAACTTTGTTGCTGGTGTAGCTGCATGAATGCACAGGTAGCCCTAAATTGGCCAAAACTGTATGCACAACCTCAAAACCAGGAAGGAGTTACACTTCTTGGAAGTGTTTCCTGACCTCACCGAACATCTGGTGTTTTCCTGGAAGCGACGAGAAGCCACTGCTGCATGCTCGACCTTGCTCCCCAGGAGGAGAGGGCATCGCTGTCCTCGCTCATCTGCGAGGTTATTTCCTGAACACTGGTGTAACGTGACAAATATTCGCTCGTGTTGGGAAGCAGTGTAATTTCCTTCCTGCCAGCTGAATCTGCCCTGAAGCAATTCCTCCTTTGGTCAGATTAACGTGATTTAGACTAAAGAAGTAAAAGGGCTCAGAGAGGCCTCCTGAGATGCTGGAGTTTGTCCCTTGCTCTTGGACTATGTGATGTGCTCCTCCGATCCACGAATGTTGTGGGGGTGGTGGGTTTGGCCCCTATTGACTTGTTCTCTTTCTCCTAAAGCATGTCCTTTCCTGTTGGTTGGGGAGAAAAACGAGAATAAAGGCCGAGCTTTGAAGAATTGAGCTGGCTGAGCAGCTTTGCTATTCCCATCAGGTGTTGTACACCACGTGGAGGTGTACTCTCCTGCCCAAAGACCCATTTGGCTGTCGCAAATGATGGCAGCACCTACCCCCTTTTTTTCTTTCTTTTTTTTTTTTTTTTTTTTCAGTAAGAACTGCAGAAATGCAAAGCGGGCTTTGCAGGAGGCTCATCGAACCGAGAGGAGATGGCTTGTGCTTAGCTGCAGTGCTTGGGGGGGGCGAGTTGCTCAATAAATCACACGAGGGTGTTTTGTGGGCTCAGGTTGCTTCGTCAGGCCGAAAGTTGAGAGCTCCCAGAGACTTCTGGAAATGCAAAGCACCAAAAAGGCGCATTTTGAGCACGAGGAAATTTCTGTGTGCTCCTCTGACCTTTCGCAGCATCGATATGATGTCCGGTGGGTGGCTGGGGGAGGGATTGTGCAGGGGATAATTGCGCTGCGTCTCGCAGACCCCTTCAAGCCTCGCTCCCTCCTGCACGGTGGGTGTCAGAGAAGAACAACAGACGTTATTTTTGCAGCTTGCTCCTCCCAGGCTGCTGTGCATAGGCACTGCCTGGGCCATTGCGTTTTGCACTCTGTTTTTCCAACAGTATTTCTGGGATTCTTTTTTTTTTTTTTTTTTTTTTTTTTTTCTCCCCCCTCTTTCTGTAGAACGTAACTTGGAGCCGCTTCTGTTGATATGTGTCTGTATCTGCTGAGAAGCCTTCTATCAGTTATTTGCCTGAAGCCACCACTATAAGTTATTTATACAGCGATTAGTTAAAGCTTCAGATATTTAATACAACCTTTAAATCACATATCCACCAGCAGCTATCGGTCACATAAAACTTCATTGAGCAGTATCTGTCACTTACTGTTTTTCTGAATGTGTGCATATATTTAATTTTCTACAGACCTCTCTTGCTGATTCTTTCTGCTGAATAGATAGTAAATAGAGGGACTTCAAAAAGTGTTTTGTTGCATTGCAGTGAGTGAATTACTTGTAAAGCGAACATGGAATATAAAAATTCATCTTGCAAAAAGGTTGCCCTGCTGTATAAATCCCATCTCTCTATGTTAAAACAGACTCAAACCTTAAAATGAAATGTATTTTCACAGCATATGTAGCTAGTAAGGACTCTTCCAACTAGCTAGCTTTGAATATTCAACCTTGTTGGGTTTGCTTGTGTTTTTTGCCTCTTCTGCCTCAGCTTATAGGATGCTTTTGAGACAGCATCTGCTTTGTACCGGGGGTTCAAAACTGTACATGTAAATGCTTGAATTCAAAGATAGAATCAAAATTTAGTATTCTTAAGTTGGCTCAGAAAACCAAGTTCTTGAGCTTATCAAAGGGAATGAAACGTGGAAGAAATGTAGGTAGAAAATGTAAAGCTGAAGTCTAATGAAATGAACTTCATTTTTGGAACAAGTAGTAATTAAAAGAAGTGAAACAAGATTGTGCCTGCGTCTGCAAGTGGAGTAGCAAGAGTGTACTCCAGCCCTGAGAGCTGGGCTGAGCCCAAGCCAGCACAGACCCTGAAGTGAAGCATCTGGGTGCCTCATCTCACCCTGTGGTCAAGAGAGGTGACGTGCGTGAATCTCAAGGGATGATTCAGGTCCTGGGTGTGGGTGTGTTGCAGTGCTCCATGGGGGTTGGTCCAGGACCCCAATTGGACCCGGCAGCAGCTGGAAACGGGAGCAGAGAGACTGGAATTGGATGAGTTGAGTGCCAACCTAAAGGTTCAAGTGCTTCTGTGTACGTGCAGTGCAAATCCTCCTTTTCAGGTGCGTGGGTCGGTTTGGAGAGCCACTCTCAGTTTGTGTGCCCTCAGCTTGGAATTTGGGGGGCACCGTTTTGCTGTGCCTTTGAAAACACTGCGATTCAGTTGCTCTGGCGTAAAATGTTGCAATATGTCAGCGTGTTCTCATCGTGACCGGCTTGGCGTGAACAAGCTTCTCCCTTTCTGTAGGGTTGGTGAAGAAAGGACAGGGACACCGAAGGGGAGAAGACGTGAGCTTTCCCCAGCCCTGTGTGCTTTGGTGGAGAGCTGCCTCGATAGCCCCTCGGCCGCCCCGTAAGCGGGACGTCGGCGTGCGTCCCCGCTCCTTCGGTTGCAGCCTGCTCGGCAGTGAGCAATGCAAACCCCGAAACGAGTGCAGCGCTGGGGAGTGACAGTCTGTCGTTTCTACCACCCTCTGGGAAACAGCTGGCAAATTTGGAGCCCCATCTGCTTGCAGGGTTCGATGGAAAGGAAAGAGGAAGTTGCTTGTGAGTCTGGTGCCAAAACGAGGGGCATCGAGTGCTCACGGGGGCTCCCCTCGCCCTGGGGTGCAGACACAGCCTCACCTTGGCAGAGCCCTCTCCCAGCTGAAATACGGGGCCAGCAGCTTCTTTCTCTCCCTTTAACCTGGTTATAGGAAACGGAGGAGAGGAAGAGGAGGGAATAAAAGGAGAGGCCAAAATTGGGGAATGGCAGGAGAGGGCACCTGGTTGGCAGCGTGGATGGCCGGGTTGTGGGTCAGCCGCCTGCCTGACCTTCACCAGTGCCAATAATATTTCCTCTGTCTCCTGACTGCTTGCTGCAGTTCATTAATTGATTTGGCAGAGCAAAAAAAGAAACCGTAGTGACTGTGTAAAGTGAAACTATATATTTTAAACTCTCTTCCTGGATCCCGGAAAGATTTCCTTCACTCTCTTTGGAGCTGGTTGCTGCTCTTCTTCATTCTCCTTACCTGAGGTTTGATGGATTCTGTGGTCTCATCTTTGGCTAAGAACTGGGATTTTGCTCATCCTGGAGGCATATTTGCCACTCATTCCCATGGCAAATAAACTTCAGGCAGAGTTAGCTGCTGCCCTTGCTACAGCAAAGGCTTAGTCTGTGCGGTAATTAGATCGTTAATTAAACAACTCTGAATATTTCCTCTCTCCATTTTTTGACATAAGGATGGAGTCAAACTTCCGTTTGGCTGAACCGTACTTGATGGGGCTGAGTCATAGAGACACAGTGGCAGGTAAGTGCAGGTGATGGAGAGTCCTACCTCTGTGTCTTCTCACACAGCTGTGAATGCTTTGACCCAAGCCTTGTTAGAAACAGGGACTTGACCTCTTTTTAACAGCAGTTAAAAGCAGCGTAGGCCCTTCCAGCGTTATTTGGTATGGCACGAGGAAAGGGAAAAAACCTCTGTGGACTTCAGTAGACTCTTTCCAGGTGTGAGGGAGCTCCTGCTGTATTTAAAGTTCAGAGGGAAAGACTTATCTTTCAATACACTGAATTTAACTTTGTTCAATTCTGTTCCTTTTTTTCTGCAGCGATAAAACCACTATTGCTCTTTCATCTCTCCCACTTTCTTCCCAAGTAGGTTCTGTGAAAACAGTGTTTGGGGGCAGTAAATCACAAAATGGAAGCATGCATTTGTAAAATGCTTTATACCTCCCTCCATCAATATTTCAACATGCAACACAGACATCAACATTTCATTTTAATTACGCTGCAAATTTCCCTGTCAAGGAAGAAAGCTGAACTCTGCAAGGCAGCCAAACCCCATCCTCATCTCCTCCTTGCCACGGGAGCACTGCAGCACCCAATTAGCCGCATCTTTTGTTCATCTGAGTCACGGGGCTGTATGTGTGCCCGGTGCGCGTCTCTCCCACAGGAGGAAGACTTCCAGCTGGGCTGAGTCTGGCCTTGCTTGTCCTTTTCTCGCCACGGGGTGAAAAGAGGTCTTGGAGCCTTTGGTGGATGTGTCTGTGGGAGCTGGCGCGTCGGCTGGAGCCCTCCGGCGGGCAGGAAGGGCGATCCAGCACAGGCAGAAGGTTTGGGGAGATAGGCTCTGACAGTGATTAGAGGCAAGGGAAGGCTTCCCTGCGACAGCAAGTGCCACGTTTTTTTTTTTTTTTTTTTTTAAAGCTGTCCTTTCTGCGGTTGCACTAGTTGCTAGGACTGTTTCCGTTCACAGGAGGAGAGAAGGAACGAAACCGAGGCACGCAAATCGCTGAATGACAGGGGCAAGTCAGCCAGTGCCCTCGTGTAGCCCTTTCTGGGAGATTTAAGAGATGGCCACTTACAGCTGAGTGGCAATACAGGAGCCAGTATGCTGCACGCCCAGTTAACGTGCTAGCCTGCGAAACTCCGCGCCAGAAGATACGACTGAGTCCTCTCCAAAAAACCTGATAGGTTTTCTCAAAGTCTAACATTCACAGGTATGAGAGCTAGGATAAACATATACATGACAAAATGTTTAACGAATGGAGGGGGTCCCCTAATGCAGAGAAAATATGCCCCTCCTGGTGGTGCTGTTCCATCATTGTCAATTATAAGGAGTGTTAAATGTTCCTCTGTAGCAGCTGGTGTGGGGTATTATTGTAGAGAGGGCATTAAATTAGATGTAATTCAATATGACAATTTCTGTGGTCATATCCTGAAGACAGTGGAAAAGGTGGAGAGAAGGAGCAGCACCCGTGACACACACAAATGCTAACTGGAAGGGAAAGAGGCATTTACTTCTTGTTAGCACATACAAATGTAAATGTACTGATTTATGTAGCTTCCCAAAGCTTAGCTGCTCGCTGCCTGAAGAAGCATTTTTACAACACATATCCAAATTAAGATGCCACTTACCAGATAAATTGCTCCATGTAGAAACTTTATTTGCAAAGTCAACATTTTTCCAACAGCCTTTTTAGAGTCCTTAAAGACTGAAAACAGACTGTGTGGTGAAAAAAATATCTGTTTGTTGCTGGTATCAGGGTTCAGGAGACAGTTTAGAGCAGAGAGAGGTGGTGTCATGACTGCCCAGTCTTGGATGGACAGGCGTTGGCATCTTTGGATATGTACTCATTAAAATTAATTCAAGTCCAAACAACACCAGGGAAATGATATAACAAATTAATCTCCTTATTTTGACCTGCCTGAGCACAGCAATTTGGGATTCCGCAGTGGAGGTCTGGCTACATGTTTCAAACTGAGATGTGGAGTGTGGGATGTATTATGCTTCACCCAACATCTTAATGCAACATTTCCTCTGCGGGGGAAGGTGTGGAAAGTAAAAGATAAAGCTGTGATCTCTGTTTTTAGCTCTTCCTAGGATTGTTGTCTCCCTTTTACTCAGAGCTACACCAGACTCGCATTGAGGAGCTCTCAGGTGGTGTTATCCATGGGACGGTGGGTATTTTCCTACTCTGTATGTATGCTTAATAATGCATGTACAATGATCAAACAATGTTAGGACAAGAATAGTTACTGATTTGGGGAACCTTTCCTAGGACCTCCTTGAAGTTCCTCTGAAGAGAGCTCTCCAGGAGCCTCACTTATGCAAAAATTAATCCCATGTCTGTAATGACAGAAGATGGGGAGGCACATACAAGGTAGAGGGCCCTGAAATAAAGTTGATTTGCAGGAAGACTGTAACAGGTTAAGAGGCAAGTGTTCATCTGCAAGCCTGGAGAGAGTCACCGGAGCTGGGAGATGTGAGGAGCACCTGCGGAGGGATGAGAGCTAGGGACAACACCAAAAAGCATTTCTGAGGAGGTGGGACCCCAGCAGTCGTGGTCGAGGCATGCCAAGTGCTAGATGGGTCACCCCATGCAGTAGCAAGGAACATTTCCTTGCATGGTATTGAGATGACACGGACCATCCTAACAGCCAGCAGTCTTGAACGGGAGAGTTTAAAAAGAGCTGGAATTTATCTGTCTTCCCAGGGAAGGAGTGCTGGCAGGTGTGGGTTGATCTGCAGGAGAAAAGAGGAGTCTGGATGGGAAGAGTTGTTTGCTGGGTTAATTTACCTCCCTGCGTGGTGCAGCAGTTGCTGTAAGTCAAGCTTAAAGAACCTGTGGCTGATGAACGTAGCCCGTAGATGTAGCCAGCGAGGCTTTTTGGGGTGAGACCTTTTTATCTGGACCCCGAGCAACAGGACTGTCAGAGAGCTGGCAGCAGGGAAAAAGAAAAATGATAGCGTTTTCTGAGCATCCCCTCCCCAAATACATGTTGGCACATCCCTGTGCAGCACAGAAATAAGCAGAAGGGATCTATTTATGTGGTTATGGGTTTGCTGTCCTTGGCTCCTGTTTGAATACACTCCATCCCGGAGTTGTTTTGCATTTCACCAGGGAGTCTTTTGTCTAAAGGGCATCGCTGCTACAGCAAAGTGGAGCGTGTCCCTGCCCCTGCTTTCTCCAGTGGATATCACATTTCATTACCCTGATGAGCCTGAGTGAATTCTCCCAGTTGTGTTAATTTGCCCACAAGCCAGCCTGTGTCACGTCCGCGAGAAGCCTGTGACATTTTCCAGCCTCCCCCATCCCTCCCGGTTTCGAAACCTTGAATAATAATCTCAGCCTTGTCCCTTTTTTCTACTTATTGCTTCTGAAATGGAGCTGAGAGGGGGTGGAACGGCCGAGACACCCCCTTCCTGACCGCACGGATGCGGTCAGCCCCAAGCCGGCCGAGCGTGGGAGGCGTTTGCCTCTCGGGGCTATATGTGTGCCAAATCTGCTGTGGTGCTACAAGGGCTCAGGGAAGGGGGGGGGAAGAGGGGGTGCCTTTGTGTGACCTCGGTCTTTGTGGGTTGGAGCTCATCAGTGAAACGGAAGGTGGGTGGTGGTGAGCGGGGCATCTCTTTCAGCATCATCCTACCCTTCGGGCTGCTGTGGTTTGAGAAGCAGAGTACTTTTGTGCATTTAATGCCTTCACCAATGCTTTTTTTTTTTTTTGTTTTTTTTTTTTTTTTTTGTTTTTTTTTCCCCTGAAGCAGGGGTGCATCGCTAGCGAGAGGACAGTGTAGCATTGGACAGCAAATGCTTTAAACCCAGGATCTGAACGCTGCGTTTCACAGTGCCCTGCAGGCAAGGCGTAGAGGAAGGATTTAAAATTAGATGCATGGGGGCAGGTGAGAAGTAAACTATTTGTGTTCCCAATGTGGTGCTGCTCCTTCCCCACGTCTTCAGCTTAATCCATGTTTTGGATTACATTATTGCACTGATAGTACCGGAGAGATGGGGCTGTTTTCCAAAATGCTGAGATCCAAAAGTGTGAAGTGAGATGTGCTTCTACATGTATCGCAAACAATATTAATGCATTTTTTTAAAAAAAAAAAAACAACTTCTCCTTTTACTAATGCTACCTTTAAATGATGATAATTTTGCTGTTCTAGCAGCCCTGAAGTTGAGCCATTGAAAAATCAGTGGTGCTTGTATCAGCCTAACCTTAAGGACAAGTATTAATTTCTCAAGAAGTCAAATGAGCTCTAACAGGACAGAGAAAATTAGCTACTGATTATTGGTACTTTTAAGAGAGATGAAGATGTGCTCTCTCAAAATACTTCTCCTGTGACTATGTCCCTCATCAAACCATCCCAGGAAGGCAAGTCAACACTCTGCGAGGCTTAGCTGTGCCTCATGCTCTCATCTGGTTATTAAGCCTTTTGGATAACCATCATTCTCTGCGTTCAGGTTTCTGAGAGGAAAGGTTAATGCACGTTGGCTCGTAAACACTCATAAACACTGAGGGGCTTTGCACCGAGCACACGAGAGCCTTGGTCACGTGCAGACAAGAGTTACTTGCACCTTGAGAACTGGTGACTGATTGAAGAAGAGTTTCAGGCTACGTGTACGAAGGGGCATTTGAATGGATTTGGCTGTAACACAAAGCTGTTGCTGGAGAGCTCTTTGGCAGAAGGAAAGAGGCTCCCAGCTAAGAGCTGGTTGTGTGTTGTATTCAAAGATGAGGGGTTGGGGATTGGAGTAAGTGGATCTTGCAGAAAATGGATCAGAGGTCAGGACACAGAAACTAAAGCAAAAGATAATGACAGGTAGGAGTAACCAGCAATGGAACTTGAAGCCTTGAGCACTTAAAATGTAGTGAAGAAGCCCCAGGAGCTTCACTCAGCCCTAAATAACCGGGATAGGCGAGAAGTGACTTGTGATGTGCTCCTAGGTGGGACAGGGTGATGGTCTGGGTGGCCAAGGGCTGCAAGGATATTGGGAGGGATTTGCTTGTGGCTAGCCTGGATGTAGCGTGCATGCCCCTCAGACCCATTTGGGAAGCAAAATCCTTGGTTTTTTTTTTTTTTTTCAAGAAGAGGAAAGGCTAGGACTCCCAGGCAAGCTGGGGGTGACAGCTTGGAGGCTCACTATGCACCAAGGCTATTGCTCAGCTTGCTTCACTGCTGGGGACAGACACACAGCACCACGTATCCTGTGGATATTGCTTCTGATTAATATTAGGCATTTCGCTTAAAACCAAGGTGATAGGAAGGTGGGTAGGTGCTGGTAGGCAGAAGGGGGGTAACTGAGGAGGATGTTTAGGGCGTCCTGACCGAGGCCACCTTTTGAGGTGTCTCCTTCTCCCTCCAGGAGCTTGTGAGCCTAACCTCACCCCTTTACCAGCTGCTTAATATCTGGGGACATCAACATGCCTTCATGGGACAAAGAAAGGTGTACCCCAGCCTGAGCAGAAGCAGGTGATCCAAGCCATCTCCAAACACTCTTAATCTGGCCAGAAGCTGCTACGGTGAGTGATTTCTAGTCCAAAGAGAAATTTCTTCTCCCAGCATCCCTCTGAGACATTTTGTCTTTGCCCTGAAAGAATTCCTCCCTGCATGTTGAGTCATGCTTGAAGAAGTGCTTGTTAAATAAGTACCGCTCAGCTTTGCTTAAAACAAATGAAGTTGATTTAATAGGGCTATAGAACGGCCAGGTATCTGTGTTATTTAAGAGTATTGGCACTTTGAAGGCCGAGCGCTAAAAGCACTTCATTTTTATTTCAACTGTTAATTGAAAATCAGCTGGTTCGTCTTGTTCTTTCCGCAGCTGCTCCTTCTCCTCTGCTCCCCATTCTCGTCTCCCCCACCCCCTGCAATAGGATAACAGCTGTTAATGCAACACCCCTGCACAACGTGCTAGTAAAAATGTGGCACAAGGCCAGGCTTTCACTTGTGGTTTATTGGTTTAATTAACCAGGGTGTTGCAGATACTTCTTTGTGAGGCAGAAATGAGAGAATCTAATGTTTCTTGGGCTGGATCCTTACATCATTTTTAGGCACCTGGTGAAGGCACCAAGGTAAAAACTTGGCTGCTTTGATTAACCTTGACTGAATTCAATAATACCTTGGAGTCACATTATTGCTGACCTTGTGTTTTGCTACCTTCTTATCTTTCTAATTTGTCTTTTCTTCCTGCCTTTGCAATAACAGTCAGAAGTGTTTTAAAAAATCTCCTGCCGTCTCATCGGAGAGCCCCTCTGCTTGCAGTGATTTATTTATTTATTTTAAATTTTCAGTATACTTCTTCTTGTTTGTGTTATTCTTGTGTTTACTCACACAAACATCTGCATGAGAATAGCTACTTAAGAGTTGCTTGGAGGTGGCCTTGTAATTTTTTTAAAAATTAATTTTTGTGATGATGTGCTCAATACTGCCAGCCATCAATATAATTTGGCATTTGTTCATGCAAAAATAAATTCTCCCGATGTGCCGTTTTAGGAGATGATCTTGACAATGTTCGTGACAAAGCAGTGTCGAAGCTGGGATGCCCACAAAGAAAAGTCCAGGTGCTGCTTGGGTTTATTTAGAGTGATTTTCTATTATTTTTAGTGAAGCCTCTGGCATTAGTTTGGAATAAGCTCCAGGGTGTTGTTCAGGGGCATTTATATGGGTGCAGCAGAAATCTTGTGGATCAAAGGACAATAAGGCCAGATCTTAAACTCCTTTAAGGTTTTTGAACACTCTTCTAGCCCTGATGCAATTCCAGTTTGGGGGTAAATGCCCTTTATGCTTCTCTCTTGATATTTCTTTCTCTTCTTTGCTTCCTTTTCATTTCCTGATACCTAACATCATACGCAGTTCCTGCGGTCCACCCTAGAAGGTGGTGGCAGTGATTCCTTCTTAAGACTTTCTAATGATCTTAAGGGTGATGGTTGTGTTTTGAAAGAGAAGAGATTGATTATCATCTTAATTGACAGTTCTCCTTTGCTAGGATCTCTCCAAATCAAGCCTATGGCAGGTCACATTTCTCTTGGGGGTATCCCAAGCATGCTGTTAATTTCTGGAAGCATCTGGTCAGGTGAGTAAATAGTTTATTAAGATTTACCTTCCTGCAGTGATTTTTCCATTGGAGTTCAAGATTTCTATGTGAGAAATGCCTCCTTTACTAGGAATTTTGAAGCAGAAACGTGGAGCTCAGTTCAGGACATCAGCAAGCAAAATGCTTGCAAAATACCCCCAAACTGGTACGGTCCTTTGTGGAGTGCTTTTGGTCTCTGTGTGTGTGAATGGCTTTAAGACTGAGGTGCAGGTAAGCGGGAGCTTGTGAGGCTCTTGCTCTGAGCAGGCCACTGTGTGAAGGTGCTTGTTGAGCTTATCTGAGAGATCCTACAGGCTTCAGGGTGTCTCCAGAGTTTTTCATAATGTAGCCCCCCCCCCATCTATGGGGTGGCTGCCTTTGCCTTCCCTGGGGAAATCCCGTGTCGCGATTCTGTGAGTCATGGGCAATTGAAATAACATCATCTGCTTCATGGGTGATAAAAGGTAGACAGAGTGCAGCTAGGAAAACGACATCATGCTCTGTCTCCTCTCACCTCCTATAACTGCTCTGACATCACCCCAGTAGCTGCAATTAGTTCACCCACCTGCTGATGGTGACAGAGCCAAGTATAGGGAAACAACTGTAGTTATCTTTGCTAGAGTTTGTAGCTGTCTGAGGCACATAGATGGTATTTCTCCTTCGGCTCTGCTGTTTGAACTACCTCATGCGGCTGGATGATTCATCAGTACCGTCGTCTGTGTGATACAGGTTTGGCCAGAAAGTCCTTGCTTTTAGATGGAGGCAGTTGGGGCTGGCACGGCCAAGTTGTTGGCTCTAGCCCCCTGCCTTTGTGGGCAACTTGAGAAGATGTTGAGTCCAAAAGGGTCCAGGGAACTTCTGTTGTCCAAATCCGTTGCACAGGCACTGGAGCCGAGGCTGGCTGCAAGCTGTGACCCGACCTTGCTTATCCTGACTCCTGGCACTGGGAGCCATCTCCTTGTGAGACCGTACTTGCAATGTGCTCTGAAACACCAGCAAGTGTAAAAGTTGGTAAATGCATCTCTTTGGCTTTTTTTTTTTCCCTCTCTGGAGCATGTTGAAATGCTAACTGTCCTGCTGACTGTCTGGTACAATGTAAGAAGCTGGTTGGAAGTGCAATGTCCTTAAGTGCTCGCTACCCAGAAGTTTATATCTTTGCTTGCATAACACTTCTCCGCTGCAAATCACAGTCTTGATAGTGTTCATAGTCTGGTGGTTTTGCGTAGGATCATCTCATTTGGAAGCAGATTTCATCTCTTGGCTAACACTCTGCTGGCCTGTCAGCTGGATCACAGGTTCCAGCCATTTCTCTAGGACTTTGAGAAAGGGGTGCTTACCAGATGGGATGTTTTATCTTTCTTTGGGAGTGGGTTTAGTCCAAGAATATATCAATATAGAATTTTCTACCTGCAGGTCAGGAGGAAGTCTACATGTATTTTTAGAAACACAGACAGTCAAACCATTAAATTAATTTGTCTTTGCTTGAATAAAAGCGCTCCTTGCTTTTAGAGAATGATAATGGCACTAGATTAATGTATCCAGGAGTACCATCGTGAGTGGCAGCTGGAGAATGAGAACTTGATGGGATCTAAAATGAAAGAAAAATGTTTGCAATCAGTTTTGTGCTTCGTTCTCCTCTTACCCCAGCTACCTGAGATGTTCAACACATAATTCTACAATTATGTGGAGTTTTTTAAAAGAAAGGCATTGTAAGTCTTCCATAAGAAACTCTCAAGGTACTATTTTCATGCAAATAGCTTTGTGTGATAAATCGAGGAACTTAAGAAAATATAGGAAATATGGGCAGAATGCATTTGAAATGTAAAAGTTTCCTGGGAGTTGTCAACAGCTCTTTAAGAAGTCTATTGCCCGCACCTTTCAGCAGCTTTTCTTTGTGATTGCTTGGGGAAAAAAAACAACAATTACTGAGCTGAAAAGATTGTATGTAGTCGTTGCACCGAGGAACAGCTCTCGAGAAGCAATAATGGAACGGAACCTGAAGATCGCCTTTCTGGCTTTGAGGAGCATCTTGATGACAACAATCCCCCCATTCTTTTTCCAGTTCCCAAACTTAAAGTAAGAGGGTACCCAGTTTTCTAGATGGATTTTCCTTAAGGATTCTCTGACACGTGTCCTCATACCTGCGCCTTTCCTTCAGTGACAACCCTAGCAAAGAAACCTGAATTTCCCTGTGGGAGGATCTTTGTCGCTCACACAGTCTCGTAGAGATGATGAGTGTATAAGCCTTGATTCTTCAGGGCAAAAACAGCTTGGAAAGCATCCTCTCCAAATTGAGTGTGGTATGAATAAAGCGAGTGACTTTTCCACACCACAAAGATGAGTACTTTCTACTTCATTGCTGCAGATGATTAAGGAAAACAATTGCATTCTGACAACATGCATTGACATTTTAAAATGAAAAAGAAATGAAGAACAGATTCTGGGAGGCTTGCCATTAATGATAATGGATTTCCCTGAATGGGAGCCTTTTTGAAAGTCTGATTTTTTTTTTTTTTTTTTTTTAATGTTGCCTAGAACAGGCAACCCTGTCACAGGGGACAACTAGTGGGTCAGAGGAGTTCAGGGGGTAATGTGGGGAGCGAAAATGGCTCTACACATGCACTCATGAGCCCACTTAAAGACAAACAAGAAAAATGCCTATGAGGGCAAAGAGGGGAGGGAAAGCTAGGTTAATGCTGATAAATGAATATTTGACGTTTAAGTTCAGCTTTCATTTGCTTGCAAATGAAAACTATTGTGTCAACACTGCAGGAGATGGTCCGTGCATTTTTACTCTCCCCCCCCCTCCCCTCCCCAGCCCAGCTAATTCTTCTTTGATTTTAAAAAAGTGAGAAATGTTGACTTTAAATGATAGACGAACAATCACAGTGCCTCCCTGGCAGTGTGTGCTGCACATCAACAGCACAGCCCCGCTCCAGCATCTGGCATCGAAGGAAGAGCTTTCCAGACAGGTGTAAAATCTATGGCAGTTAGCCCTTTTCCTGTAGGAGTTTGTTGTGCCTTGTGATACTAACTTTCAGCTGTGAGGCTGAAACTGGGATGTTTACAGCTGCATCTTTTTATAGGCATCATGCGATAGGTAATTTTATGTGAAAAATCTATTTAGTCCCCTGATGGAAGAAGTAAACTTAGGTGAGACTCATTCTCCCGTGAATTCTTGGCATGCCGTAAAAAAACCTGTTGCAGTGCTTCAAAATATTAGCTGTAAAACTTGTGCCTTGTTAAAGTTACAATCAGAAGATGTAGTAAACGAATTATTTAAGCATACATTACCGTGTAATGTTCATCTCGGGGCGCTTGGATTTTGACTCTGGAGTACCGTGCTTTGCCTGGCAATCTCACGGTGGCTGCTGGAGTGGGAAATACAAACCCTCCTTTAAATAATGCATCTCTTCCCTGCTGTGCCTCTCCTCTGGTTCAAAGATAGTCCCCCCCTTTAAAGTTAAATCAGTAGTTTTATCATTGCTCACAGGCAAAAGGTACCGCTCCAAAAAAAAATAATAAAAAAAAAAAAGGTTCCTTGGATGGAGAAGTTGTTTAACACTGGATGGAATTGCACCTTCTCCTCCGCTCTTGCTGGTTTTAATTGGTTCTTTGTAATGGTGTGTGCTTATTTGGATGGGAAGGCCCCGGGAGGGTGACAGAAGTTTGTGAGCCTCTGTTCTGGCAGACATCTCCACCCCTCCTGAACCCACCCACGGGGGAACCAAGCTCTTGGTGAATCTGTGCTGGATCAGAGCAGGGAACAGGTAGTTTCTAGGGTATTTGGTTGGGTTACTTTCCCCAGGCAGCTCTCCCAGAACTATTTCAGCCCTTGCAAAGTGCTTCTTGGTTTTTTTGTTTTTTTTTTTTTTTCCCCTTTCCTTTTGTATCTGTCACCCGTCGATGCTCCTGAAACAGTAAAGGCATAGATGTGGTGCAGTGCAGTAACTGAAAGGTGGATACGTTATAAAAGACGAGTGGATATGTTATAAAAGCATTGAGACACCTGAGCTGACGCTTTCTCAAAACTCACATCGTTGCTGTTGTCGTTTTTCAGAGCAGAGTCCAAAGTTTCATAGCACAGTCCCAAGGGCTGGAGAAGGGGAAACACTGGGGAGCTAGAAGCAAGCTGGGAAGGCATGGGTATGAAATGCAAACTGCTTGAATCTGGGCTCCTCTCCATGCCTGGTGCTCCCTGTTGGCTTTTTAAGGGCGTTTGGAGGTGTCTGTCTAACAGGAATGGCTTGGCACAGGTTCCCCGAGGAAATTTAAGTCATCTCAGCTCGGGCCTTAATTTCCATGAGTACTGTTTGGTCTAGAGCCTGCTTGGCTTTTTGGGCTGGGACTGCATCAATCCTGGCTTCTTAGAGGACATTCATCACTTAAGGAGGATAATATCAATCTGTTGGGATATCGGCGTCAGAGGTGAAACGTTAACGTAAGCTTTTTGTGATTCTCTGGCTTCTCTTCATAGGAACACCCAAACAGTTGGAAAGAGAAAAGTACATCTCCCTCCTCTTTGAAGGACCAGCACTGTGGGCAACCCGTGGTGGCAGCATCTGTGGAAATCCCCTCCAGTCTGTCCCTGCACTGAGGTTGCACAGGGATGTGTGTTAATGTTAGATATGTTCTTGCTACCGTCATTTTCTGTCTGAGGCACCTGCAAAGCCTGGATAGGGTAAAAGGCTCGTTTCTAACTTTGAATCACCAGTATTCTCTAGAGTCTCCTACTGGCCTAAATTTGGTTTACAAAGCTGTTAAAGCCAGTTCAATTTAGGGCAATTCACGTAGAGGATGCATTTGGTTTTGCTCAGTACATAGTACTCTGGCCCTCAATCTTTTCTGGTTTTCCACCAAACATTTTTCTTGGTCAGTCCAGCTGCCACTTTAGATCTCTAGTTCTTCCCATGCTGCTCTTCTGTTTGAAGAGAGATGCAAGAAAATCACCCTGTAACAACCAGGGCTGTGAGATATTTCCAGCCTTTGAATAAGCTGTACGGGATTTTTCCTCTTTTTATGTATTCTTTTTATTTTTTTTTTATTCCATGATTGCTGTCTGCATAGGTAAAGCCAGGCCCGGCAAATGCTGATAATTGAGATAAAACGCACGGCATTTAGGCCTTGTGTTAGCTGTGGGAAGGAAAAGAGGCATTTAGTACAGCTTTGCAGTGGATTGATACAGAGGTGGGAGCAGAGGAGTCTTTGGCGTGGGGTTTTCTCAGGAGCTTGGTGCAGAATTTTTATGCATGGCTTCCTGGGTAGCTGCACAGGTATTTATCCACTATTATAAATAGGAGATTGACATCTTTATAGATCTATTACAAATGTGTTCTCAGCTCAAGGTCACAGTTTTCTTCGTTCCTTGCGTGTAGCTTATTTGCTGCTTTTCCCCACACCTTAAGCTTGCTTTGGGGCTGGCGATCCATGCTGTGAACGCTCCTGTCTCTCATACTTCAGGTCCTGTTTTGCTGTCTTTTATCTGCAGGGATTTCTCCTGTGAACCATAATGTGCTCACACATTTTCTTGTTGCTGTTAGTGCCGTATAGATAACGTTTAAATGTATATATGTATTTTTAAAATTGTGCAGATTTGAAGACGTTAGGTTTTTTTGTTGTTTTTTCGCCTGGAATCTAGTAAGTTTGAGGGCTTTACCCTTGGTGGGAAAGCACTGAAGGTCTTTTTTGTACCTCTTAACCGTGTTCCCCATTTAATAGGATGGGTGACTTATGAAACCAGCTGGGTTGCTACTTCTTTTAGCCTGAGCTTGATGCCCAAATCACCTCAGGTTGCTTGAAGCATCAGAGAGACCTATTTGAGCCCCACCCTCACCATGGGTTGCTCACTTTCCTCGCTGAGTTTTGTCTCCAGTTCAAAGCCAAAGGCTTATCTGCTGCCTCTGAGGTGCTCTGAAGATAGGGATTTGCAGCTCTGCCGTGGAAAAGTGCTTCTCCAGGAGCTGCGCTCTTCTTGTGTGATGGGAAGAAGCCTCCTGCAGAAACTGTTCCTACCGGGCAATGAATTCCAGTCTGGTTTCTTCTCTGTTGGAGAAATAAGGGAAAATGGCTCCAGGTGATCAGGGAGAGCCACGTGAGCCCTTTTTGCAGGACGTTTGTTCCTCTAGACTGTTGTTGGTGTCTTTGCTGGGCATATACCTTGTTTCAGTTTGTGATGAATTTTTTTACTTCCTCTAGGTGAAACGTTTTGGAGATGACCACGGTTTCCACACGCTCCCATTTGTGGTTATTTGCGAGATAATGACTTTTTTTTGGCCTGTAAATTCCCAATCACTGTAAGCTTCTGATATTCAAAACCTGTAATTAAAGAAGTGAATAATTTTGCAAGGACATACCGATTGTGTGTTCCCTGATTTAGAGGAGTAACTTTTTTTTGGAACGGCATTTGTATCACGAATGTCCCCTTCTGTTAATTCAGATTTCATTTTGAAAATGTTCTCTAATATTCCTGTAAAAACTCAGTTTCAGCAAATGTTCCTTCTGGAAACTTCAGCTGCCGAACCGTGCAGAGAGACTGAACACAGGGAGAGTATGTGCTGGAGCAGAGAATTCATGTGGGTTGCTAGAAGGCACTCATGGGAAGCTGTGTTTAGTATTTCCCTGTGGGATTTTACCAAGGAACCCAAACCCCTTGACTTTCCAAGCTATTTAATAGTATTTTTATGCAGCCCCAAGGCTCGCCACCTTCCCTGCTTTTCTAACCTGTAGCATGCTTCTCCCCCCCCCAGCCTCAGCCTATTTGCTTCCCTCACCTCCCTGAGTGCAATACCTTTCCCATCTAACCTTCAAGGCTTTCTCACCGGCAGAAATTCCTGCAGGTGGAGCTGGAATGACGTCCTGCTGCTGGAATAAGTTATGAGGCATCGGTTGTCACAGAGTAATTGCTTCCCCAGTGGTTCCCTGTTCTCTCAATACGCCTGTGCACGCAGCTGCCCGGACGGGGAGCGTCCTGCGTGCCCACCATCCTCATCCTCAAGCCCCACAGGCAGTCGGAGCGGCGGGTGGCCAACCTTGCCCTTCAGCTCTTGCTAAATCGTGGCAGTTCGACCTCCTCCGGATCGCGGCGCTGGAATATCAAAGGATACGGGGCAGCAGTTGAGTTCATTTTCCTAGAAGAGGCGTCCTGATTTCATTCTGACAGGAGGGAATCTCATTCCGTTGCTTGTCCCCTAAGGACTGTGATGAAAGGCACGGTCTACAGCTGAAAACAATTTGTGACTGGCTTCAGCCATATCGCTGTTATCCATGATAAGGTTGTCCTCGCTGTGGCTTTGCGCTGATTTATCTAGAGAGGCCTCTCAGCTTTCCCAGATGCTGGGCAGCCCGAGGGGATGCGAGGACAGCAAGAAGATCAGGGGCTGGCTGCGCTGTTGCTGGCTAATTCTCCTGCTGGCTGTTTTCTGCAGGTGACTGTTGCTTCTAAACCTCAAACTGGAGATGTGAGGCGCTGGTTTGGCTCCTGCTGCACCTTCACTGTTAGATCCCACCAGCAGAGTGTCTCCCAGGCTGAGAAATAACTGCTCAAGCACAGGAGAGCTCCAGAAGGTTGGGAACATGCTCAAAAAAATTACATCTGTACACGATTCCAGCTGTGGGCGCCGGTATAAAAGGATAGAAGCTTGTGAGAGAGAAAGGAGGCAGGCTGGGTTGCATGAGAAGACTGAAATTAATTGTAGGCAGGCTGGGATGTTTCCTTTGCAAGTTGTTCATTATCCTGGAAGAATGGGGAACGTGCACTCTGGAAAGGCTCTCTTGAAGGCCGTGCTCCTGCAAAGCGATCCTTCCATGCCATCACTTGGGTGTGTTGAAGGGGAGGGGATGCCCAGCGCAGGGTCTCCTCTGTGCCTGCCCCCCCGTTACCTGCTGCAGGTGGTGAAGGGGTCTTAGGGGTGGGTATAGCTCTCCACGGGTGCCCCTTCGAGGGCGCGCTTCTGGGGGGCTGTGCCAGCAGCCTCACAGCCCCTGCCCCAGCGAAATGTGGCCGTCAGCCGTTTTATCTACAGCAGGTACAAAACACGGGGGCTGCTGAGCTCGCCGGTGGGTCTCCAGGGAGAGGCAGGATCGGGTGACGTGCCTGAGAAAGACCCTGTGCCCCTGCCTTGCTCCCTCCCCATTTGGGACATCTTTCAGCTTCAGGGCTTCCTGAGCTGGGTGTTAATCTGTAACTTGGCATTTAATAGCCCTCGATGGAATTCTGCCAGTTTGCTTCAACATTTGTGTTACGGGCCCTTCACACGCCCTGTTGCGAGGAGCTCTGCAGTTCCTGCCTTGGGTGGCAGAGCTGGAGGTACATTTCCGTAATGCTCCAAAGTCAGTTTTTCCTCCTATGTTGAGTTTTTGCAGTTACTTCTAGGGCCTCCGGTATCCTGACCTTTTTCTGGCAGGAGGAGCACCTTGCAGTCCTGCTTCTGATGTCTCTTTTTTCCTCTCTGAAGAGTTTTGGAGAGGGTGGCCCACTACTGTGGACGGGGCAGCAGGTCAGGGCTGGGGGAGCTGCTGTGCAAACTCTTGAGCTAGCGCTGGGGTTTGGTGCGAGGCCCACAAGGCTCTGCTTAAAAAAAAAAAAAAATAAAAATTGTATGTTCTCAGCTTTGCCCAAAATGCAGAGCTCAGCTCAAACAGCTGAGCTAAGCCAACCAAGGCACAACCCCCACCTTCCCTGCTGCGCTGCGTTCAGTGCGTTTCTCTGTGAATATCTGCTGGAAGACCTCACATATGTCCTGTCTCAGTGTCTACCTGGGCACGTCCATGCTCCTCGTCTGCGGAGCTGATGTTGTCAGTTCCCTCTCCCCTGTGTGTTTTCTCTTTCCCTTTTTATTTTATTTTTTTTTTTTTTTTTGCCTACAGTTCAAGAGCCCAGGTTATTTGAGCACAGTAAACACTTTTTTTGATAGTTAATGACATGAATAAATCCTTTTCCTCTCCTCCCCTAGTTTATTATTTAAGGGGAGAAGATGGTTAAATCCAGCAGAGCTGATCTGAACTCTGTTAGCAGGAGGAGGGCGGCCGATGGGGATCTGTCAAGCCGCAGCGTTTGCGTTCATCAGCATCTTGGGAGAAACAGCAAGGCCAGCTGCTTAGAAACATCTGGTTTTGGTTGTTCTCCCTCCACCCCCACCTTTGCTTTTCTCTCTTTCTCTGTTTTTGGAGACTTCAGCATTACTGATGAAATGTTGGATCTAGTGGGATGACAGCTTGGTTCCTACTCGAGTACGAGAGTCCTGCCAGGGTACTGGGTTGGATTCTAAGCAAGGGTCAGCCAGAGCAGTAAAAAAACTGCCGGCTGGTTGCAGGTTTCTGAAGGAGAAGCTCTTTGTGTTTGAGGGCAGGCTCTGTGCGCCCGAGGGCCTGGTTTCTGGTTAATATAATGCCAGCATGAAGCAGGGAGGCAAAGCCAGGGCCCCTCTGTGCAGAGGGAGAAAGTGTTTTCCTAACCTCGGTGGCATGGAAACACAAGCAGTCAGGGCAAAAGAAGCCCCAGTAGAGTTAATTAAGTGTTGCATTTAAAAGGTGGACTCAAATGGAATTGCTTTGCATTTATTGACGTTAGCTTTTCCCTGCTCTTGAGGGTTGGACAAGGGTTGAGCACCTGTGCTGTTGGAGACGGGAAGGCAATCTGGAGAGGTGCATTAGTGTTGGACTCGGCTGTGGGGTTTGAGAGAGCAGCTGTGAGCTCCTCCGAGCAGCGTTTTTGCTCGCCAGCAAGCCCTTAGCCTGCCGGGTGAAGGCAGTGTGCTGTATGTGCAGTCAGGAAAGATGCAGGGGTGGAGGGTCCCCTTTGCTGTCACCTTGACTAAAAGATGCGTCTATAAAATGGGTACCTGCTGGAGACTGAACCGACAGAACTGGGGCATATGTGGAGCAGGGTGTCATCTTCCAGTGCTGCTCATCCCGGCTAATTAAGTGGGGGGCTAAATAACCACGGCGGGGCCCTGTGCTGACGTGGTCGACTGGCTCAGCGTTGGCTTGGGTTCTCCATTAGCCAGAGGGATCGGTGGCTGCGCGGTGCCCACATCCCCTGAAGGCTGCGGCTTGGCCGTCGCCGGGGTTAGGAACCTGTGACTTGAAATAACCCGTGCCGTTTCGTGTGGTCTGGGTGCCACTGAGACCCGAAAATTCAGAGTAATCTTGTTTGGTGTCTGCCCGCACCTTGCTAGAGGGGAGTTCTGTTCCGCTAAAAAAACCCCACAGCGAGCGAGTGCCAAAATGAACTGTTCAATGGATAAAGCAGAGCAGGGTCCTTCTCTCGGCGTCAAAATGGAGCTCCTAGCCTCACCTATTCACACCTGCCAATATTTTAGTGGGATAGCTTAAGTCTCATGGTATTTTGGCAATAGAGGATGACTTGCAATATTTCAGACTTTCTTGAGGTTGTCCTTTCACCTGGCTGTCTTTTCCCTTCAGACTTCTGTGCTTCTGATGACTGACTTTATTATCTTTGCTATTTCTAACCCTCCTTTTGGTCCCGGTCGGAGCTTGATTTCTGCTGGGGGGAAGATGGAAAAGGTCAGGCTCTCACTAGTGAAGCTTATTTAATTTGTTTGCTGCGTCTGCGGGCAAACTTTCATGTATGTTGCTAGTATGAACTACCAGGACCCTCCTGGATGCATGGGCCCTGTGGTTGCTTATGTATACACCTTTTTTCCTCTTGTTCTTTTCTGCCATCTGGCCCAGTATTCCCAGTTTTACCTCTCCTACAAGAGAAAAGCTTAGTGGACTCCAAACAGTAAATAAAACTGACATTTGCAGCAGTCAGTCTGATACAACAGGACTGGGATGCAGCAGCACTTCTTTGTTTGGGCTTGTTTCCACTCTTTATTTAAAGCCTCTTCTAATCAGGAGCTAATGACAACTTTTGGTTGCGAGAGCTGATGCACAGGAAAAAAACAAGTTTGCATTCAAAATAATGCAAACCGTTATAAATAGGAAGATCTGCAAGGATATAATCAAGCTAAATTGCCCATTGTTACTCTCACCATAGATGATTTCTTGCCTCTGCTATCTGGGTTGGGTTGTCGTCTGGGTTTAGGGAAAATGTGTTCTCTCTTTATTCCAGTTATAAACCTATGCAGCAGCAGCTGGTTGTTGCAAGGGTGGATTTTGCTCTGGTTTTTTTTTTTTGTTTTTTTTTTTTTTTTGTGCAGATCAAGCAAATGTTTTGGTGGCTTGGATATTGCCATTCAAATTGCCTCATGAAAACTGTCAAACAGGCTCCTGCCACTCTCTTTCTGCAACTAAACTGACCCCTTAAGGTGGACCCATCTCCTCGGGGAATGTGTTGAAGACAGATGAGAAGCAGTCTTGCAACAGGTCAAAGCAGCAGCCTGCCAGGAAAATAGCTACAATTTGGGAATAGAGAAACTATCTCTGCCTGCAGATGGTATGCAATAAGCTCTGGATTTTAGTGATTCCATGCAATTTAGCCTATTGAAAGTAGCTGAGCCTGTAAAGAATCGGTAGCTGATGCTGAAGTCTCCAAACAGATCATAACACATTTAATACCGGGTATTTTTTTGTTCTAATTTTCCTCAACTGTGTTGTACATGAATGCGACGTAAAAGCTGCACGCTTGTTGTGGAGATGTCTTGTAAATTGGGCAACAGTATTCTGGCCTTCTGATTTTTCTGCTAAATGATCTTGTTTAATTCTTTAATAATTTGGTTGGTGGTTTGTTTTTTTTTTTTTTTTTTTCACTGGGCAGTTCTGAGAAGTGTAGATGTCTTCAGTGATGGCATGACGGTGAAGCTTGTCATGAAAATATCACAAGATGACAAAGCCTTCACGGTTATGGAAGGCAAACATTGCTTGATGTCATTTTTGTCCCAAAACAGTCTTTTGCTCACTTTTCCTCATGTGTTCTACATGTGTCTTTCTCTTAAAGCATTTTCGCCTTTGCTTCATTGCGTGCAGAGCAACCTTTGCTGAGGAATGGTAGTGTCCTGAGGGTGACGTGACCTAATTTCATCTGTGCTGCTTTTTCTTCCTTCTAACCTCAGAAAGCCGAGACCCTGAACTGAAACCTATATACAAGGATTCTAATTAGCACAGGACAAATAATAAAATTAAGGCCTCACTTAAAACGGGGATTAATTTTAATTTTCTAAATTAAAAAAAAGGGTGGAGTTAGACCAAACCGCAAGTGTGGCACCTACTTGAACACTCCACAGCATCCTTTTTTTTGGCCTGTTTCTCGGTAGGAAGACAAGCTCCTGGGCGGAGTTATAGCCCTCATCAAAGAGTTGTCTTGTTTGGACACGTTGACAAGTCCTCGTCAGCTGTAAATGTCAACCTGACTGTCAGGAGGCAGCTGGGTCTGAGAGAGGTGAAGGTGTCTGGTCTCACCTCCTGCCTCCTCGTGTGGCCCACCCGTGGCAGGCAGGGAAATCTTGCTTTGATGAGCAACTAGGAAGGCCACTGGCTTCTGGCTGAGCATGACGTTGGGTCTTCTGGGGTGCAAAGAGGTTGTCTCAACCCCTCTCTCCCCCAGGGACTTGCTCAGAAAGTCCCACGAAGAGGAGGTGCTCTTAACCTGCCATCGGCTTCCCTCCCATAGAAGAGAGACGCCGCTGGAAAGGTGATTTGTGGGGTGGCCAGCACGGGAAGGCTCTTGCAAAAACGCCCTGTGTGCCTGGGATTAGCCACATCGCAGCTTGTAGCATCTTTGACCAAGTACCCGGTGAGCTGGTGTGTTTTTGCTGGGTTGAGAGGAAGAGTTTTGCTGGGCGCTTGAGCAACTCTTTCTTCCACCTGCAATTGTTCGGCTGAACGTTCGTTCATCTTTATTGCTGTTTTTCTAATTCTTCTCTGGGCTCCTAATGACAGTGATTATACCAAATGCGGCACATTTCATGTGCTGTGGAAATGATTTTCAGGCCCAAGTCTCTCTTTCAGTGCTTGGAGGATCATTAAAAGTACTGCTTTTTTAGAAGTAAGGTTTTCTATCTTCCCCGCTCTGTTTCCAGTCCCGTGTTAACCTGCAAAGTAGTAAAATTGCTGACTTTATTATGTTGCATTAATTAATTATCACTATAGCAACATGCACTGATGTCATAAATATGAGAATTCAGCAGTACAGCCGGAGGGAAGAAGAACTACTAGATAAATGGGGAGAAAGGCTTTTATTTTTTTTAAATGCTCAAATACCTACAGTAGTTAAGTAAACAGAAGATTACTAGTAAAGTCATATTTTGCATAGTTTCTCTTTTGCTGTCCCTTTCCCCTTTCGACCACTGAACTTTCAGCATTACATAGGTCCTGCATGTTCCTGCTGAAGTGGTTTTCCAAGCTGCTGCTCTCCCTCTCCACCTGCTCCAAGCACTGGCTTATCTCCTGCTTGCTTTTTATACTGATAGGTGGAAATGCAGGCAGCAGGGCTCCTCTTTGCAGGAAGAATCCCTTCAGCTTCAGCAAAGCCACCCTGCTGGGGATGGTTCTCCAGGGGGAGGGAAGGGTGTGGATCTGGAGAAGGGAATATACTTCATTTTCCACTGTGGGAGGGTGACACAGTGTGAGACAGGAGATGTTCAAGAGGCAGAGGAGCTGGAAAAAGTGAATTTTTGGCTCTGAGAAGGCTTGGGATGCTCTGCTCTGCTTAGTGTGTGTGTGAGTAGTCGTGACTTGTCTGGCTTTTAGGAGTTCTGGGTTATCTCTGGAGAACCTGGCCGGGCTGTGCCGCTGCCTCTTCCCTCTCTTGGATAAAAGGTAGCAGAGAGGCATCTGTATGAACAGCGCCCGTGCACTGTGCTTGCACCGAGCCCTCTGCAATGGGGCTCAGCGAGGGACTCTCTCTCCCCATCTCCCAGGAGTTTGTAGCAGATGTGGTGTCCTAAAAATGCAGCAGCAGCGGTTTGCAATGATAGTTGCAAAACTGGGCTGTGCAGTTGTTTCAAGGGAATAAATATGGTTAGTAATTGCACTGCAGATCTAAAGCTCCCTGTAACGTTGGACCTCATGCTTTTCTAGCTTTTTTTTTTTTTTTTTTTTTTTTTAATCAGATGGTCTATTCACCGAACAATTTTGGTTTGTTATTTGTTAGCCACCATCGGCTGTGAAGCTGATCAATTCTTACTAGTCCAGCACAGCACATGAAGAATAACGGCACTCTCCACTGAGTCATTTATTCAGTTAATCTATTTTGATTTTTGGCATTTGACAGGTCCCAGGCAGGGTACGGTACGTCTGTGTGGAGGAGTCTCGGTGTACAGCGCTGCTATTTATACAGCACCCCAGCTATGGGAAGTGCTGCGAGGATGTGTTTGGTGTGGTGAAGAGCTTGTGATCTCAGAGAGAGTGTTTCAGGGTGCCAGGCACTCTTGCGTTCTGCTTCATACAGAAGGAAAAGACTTCAGGGTGTTTGCTTAGTTTTGCACTGAGGTGGAGCAGAGAAAATTCACAGCATAGACGTGACAGACGCTGGTAGGTGAGCTGTTGGGCGGTCCCTTGGGATGAAGATGTTGAGGGTTAAAACCTTTCTTTCGACCAGCCCAGATTGCTGCACAAGCATCTGCTGGGAAAAGAAGGCCCAAAATATTGCTGGTCGGCTCAGTATTTAATTAACTGCCATACCCAGGCCAAGGGAAGTTTAACTTTGAGTGCAGAACGCAGCACAAACCTCACTTTAAAAACCAGTGCTCTCTGCCTGGGATATGTGCAGAAAGGGTTAAGCTGTAAAACAACCTGCCTTTTTCTATATAAATTAAAAAAAACTGTTAACATGGTAATATTTTTATTTCCGTAGAAAAAGTGTTTATTTTGGTAGCGTGTACAAAGTTTCAGCTATTCTAAAACACTGAGATTTCACAGCCGAGCTTTCATGTTCCCAGCAGAGAAGGAGGTGAGATACTCAAAGAATCTCTGTTCTTATTTCAGTGCTGCGCTCACCAGCCAAATTTTCAAAAGAGCCCAGTTTGCTGACATAAATGGGGTTGCTGATGTGCCGAAAGGGAAGTAGTGCTGGAGAACATATTCCTTGCTGGGTCCAAGTCTCTCCCATTTTATCTTTCTCTTCCATATGTTTTCTCTGTAATGAGAGGAATTATTTATCATTAAAGTGATATATAATTTAAAAATTAAAGTTAAAACTAATGAATGCTTAAATTAATTTACTGACAAAAATAAATGTCTGTCCTTCAGATCCTATAATTTTAATCGGAGTGGTCTACAGCTTAATTAACATGTATTGATTGTAGTCCTGTGTGCATCCATAGGTGGGTGGACTGTGTGGCAGCATTGGGAGAAATCTTCCTTGCAGATGAAGGTGTGTTAAGATTTGCTGATAACGTTCTGAATAATTGTCTTGTGAAGAGACAGAAAAGTCTTTGGTCTCAAGCTGTTTTCTCTCCAGAAAGCTTAAACAAAATATGTTGTTTAAAATTAGGGCTAAGAATTGGCACAGCCGCTATATATATGGGAAGAGAATTCTGCTCCAAAAATATTAATGATCTGAATCATTAATTAGATGCATGAAGAATACAGAAAATTGGAAGGAAGTTGGAGCAAATAAAGAAGCTGACGCAACTGGAAATTTTTTGGGAAAAAAGGTAGGCTTCAATTTGGTCTTGGCTCCCTACGCTCTTTGCCCTGGGCAGGTGTCCCCTCTTTCCCGGTGGGTGACGGTGGGGTGAGGAGGAGTGTGACAGCACGGGGTGTTGTTTTAAGGGAGGTGTTGGCAGGTTGGCTTGCGGAGGACTCCCAGCCGTGGGCCAGTGGGAGGAGATGACATCCCGAGGCCCCTCCAGCCCAAGATGTTCTTCGAGCCCGTGAAGCCTCCGGGCAAGTGCCGTGCAAAGCCCCGGCGGGCGAAGAGAGAGAAGACAGTCCTTGCTCCCTTGCACAAAACCCCTGTGCCTGAGGCTGAAGGCTTTTTGCCTGCCCTATTCTGCACGGCAAAGGACCCGCTCCCAACCTTTGCGAATCAATTTCTTTAAAGAGAACTCTGTATTCTCTGGCATTAATATTTTATGTTTTGTCAATACTGTGAATTAACAGAATGAAAGATGCGCTGCATCTCACCTTGCAGCTGCAGCCTGCGAGCTGACTGGCCTCCTCTGAAGGATTCAGGGCGTTCTTCCCCGGGCACCCTCCGTTATGTGCAGCGTGAGGGGTACCCACAGGAGCCTCTTGGCCCTTTGGGGCAGGTTTTGGTGTGCAAGGGCCGTCCTGTTAGGGGAAGGGTTTGGGTAGCATGGGCCCCCTAGCAACTGGGGAAAGGCTCTGGCAGTGCTTCTCACTCCTAACCCTACAGATGCAGGGATACCTGGAAGAAGGGGGCTGCCTCTGGGAGGTCTATGGATCCTGGGATCGTAGGGGACCGTAAACCTGCTGCAACGGGCAAGAGGATGTGCCGGGCAGCGAACGGAGGATCCCTGTGTTGAGCTGGCAGGGCTGTTTGCTGCCTTGGCCTCCCCAGTTGAAGGCAGAGGAGATGGAGCGGGGGGTGTGGGAGGGGTGCAGGACGCTTTTGATCCCCCTCGCTCAGCCCCTGACTCTGCTTGGACCTTTAGGGTTTGCTGAACGCCGGCGATGCCCTGGGACTTCTCACTGTGGCAGGACCCAGTGGCACGCTTGCAGCCCCCCCTTCCCTGCTTCCCAGCCTCGGGTTCTGTGTCTGCACTGGGCACCGAGGGCAGCCCACGGTGGCATGAACTGGAGATTAGCTGAAATCAGCCCTCGGTGGGACCATTCCTAGGGCGGTGAGCCAACATAGCTCAGGGCCGACTGCCGGCGGTTGACTCTTGGATGCGTGTCTTCGGCACTGTGCTGTCTGCAAAGGAGAGAAGCGGGTAAGCATATGTGTTGTCTTCTCTTAGCCTTGGCTTTGAGCAGTTTTTCTTTCCATAGCACAAGCTCCTCTTTCTCCAGACAGTTTTTTTTTTTTTTTTTTTCTTTCTTTTTTAATTGAATCATATAGGTGCAAAGAAAAAAAAAAAAAATCCCTCTAGACTTGACTCACAGCAAAATGTTTATAAACTCAGATTTAAGCTGTAGAGGCAAAGCATAAAATAAAGGAAGAAAGAGGCTTTTTTAAGGGCTCATGAAGCCCCATCTCCCCTGAGCTGGAAGAGCCTTGCAGGCTTCTTCTGTCACTGCTTTCCGTACAGGGGATGGGGAAGAAGCAAGCGGCGATGCTTTGGGGAGCCTCCCACCCCCTCTCCTGCACCTAAATCCAACTTACAGCTCAATGTGCAGTTTCTTACCTTGCAGTGGAGCGAAAGTATTAAAAAAGCAGCCACAAACCTACTAGCTAATTAGGTAGTGACATCTGATATCATGTATGAGCCACCGGTGTCTGGGAAGTCCCTTTGCTGCTGAATTGCCGGGGCACCGGTCCTTTCCGCAGCCGCGTATCCTCTGACCTACACCACCCCATATAGCCTCTGTAGGTGACCCCATAAGCCATTACCCACTGCTCCCAGATGCAGGGCTACGCAGGCTGCTATATTTACCATGCACAACAGGAGATGGGCTAGCCCTCGGGCTTCTTGGGTTCCTGAGCGTTTTCAGGCAGGCATAATATTTTATCCACGTGTCTCATATTTCACGCAGCATGATCTGTTGCTGCATGGCATAAGGATGTCCTTGCTCCTTCTGAATTTTGCTAATTAAAGTTTTCCCTTTGGCCTACATGCCCTTCAAGAGGGGTATTTTGGTAAATGGAGGTTCCTCTTCCAACTTGTCAAGCCCATCCCTTGCATTGTCCCTTTTTATTAATGCAGTGCACGAGCAATGCCTTCCTGGAGACTTTTTTTTTTTTTTCTCCAATATATTGAATAAATGCTACATCAGGAAGGAAAGTAACTTGCAATAATGAACCATCAGTGGGTATTTAAGATTGCTTTAATGGGTCACATTGATGTAATCTACACTTTTTCCTGGGAAGATCATATCGGGCCATAACCTTAATTCATATTTATGTCAGAAAAAAATATACAGTGGAGATGGCTCAGAAAGAGCATTTCCCTGCTAAGCAGCCAGATATAAATGTACAGATCTAGAAATATGCCAGGGTTTGGAGAGGGGGGCGATGAAATATCAGGTACTTAGGACATTTCTCTCTTGCATGGAAAAGTTCCTCAAAAACTGGTTTCTCACCCCTGCCTGTAACCCAAGAAAGTATGTGCTCATGGGCCCAGAAGTGTGCAACGTTGAGCATCTTTAAGATCACCTTTAAGATCATCTTTATCATATTCATCTTTTTTCAGTGCTCTGCTTTGCATGTGTCTTAGAGATGTGTGGGCAGAAGAGATTCCTGTAGGTATATACAAATAAAAAGCAACAGAGGTAAATATAACCCATAAGGTTTGACCTTCCCATCATGTCCTTATACCCGTTATTCCTTGCTAGTCAGACCCCTCTGAAGGCTAAGATCCAGCTTGGAGTGGGGTATTAGCAGCATTTAGGTTGTTTGCAAGAGAAAAGGATTAAAATTGTGTTTAAACCCATTCCTCTTGGCCAGGACAAGCAGTTCTGTCTTGATCCACTGGTGCAGGAAGATGAGATAAAGTTGCAAGTTCACTTGGTCAAGATAGATGAGGGTACAGGGGAAGGCAATGAAAATAATACAAATTACTGGAGCTGTCTCTGTGAGGCTGGGAGGAAGGGACAAACATGACTAATGCCGTGTGAATTATTTGCAGAAAATGATTTCTTCGACAAACCCTGCCTTTATAGAGGTAAACTGTCAAAGGCCACAATGCAAGTTTTCTGATGTGTTCATGAGTCAGAATTATTTAATGAGGAAATGAAGCAGCCGTTCCCCAGGCCTTTGAGCTGGGTTACCCAGGGGACTAATGCTCCTCTCGGCAAGAAACTCAAACACCGGCTCCAAGCGAAGAGTGCGTGTTCTTGAGGTTGCTCCAAGCTCTTCTAGATAAAATTAGGCTCCTTAATTTGAGGCTTTTGGGTTACAGGGAGTATGTATGCAATGCCACGAGATGTGAAACCTAAATGCAGAAAGGGTGTTGGCAGCGCAGGCATTCAGGTGTGGATGCTGGTTTCTATAAGTATTTCTAGTGATTTGTATCTATGGATTTGTATCAATGCACACTTTATATTTTTCCTTTCTGATACACTCTCTTATTTTTTTGTTCTTTCTGTCAGCCCTTTTGATGCACCTGTGAGAAGAATAATTTATTCTGCCATTTGTTCAGTGTGATTATCTCTAGCAAAAAGCCAACAACTAAAAATTAGTGGTTTTGCACAAATACAGGCTAAAGAACGAGACTTTCTTTCTTTTCTTTTTTTTTTTTTTTTTTTTTTTTTTTTTTAGTGTACCTAAATGCATTTGCTGAAAAATCAGGTTTCAGGTCAGCTGAAATTATTTGTGTTGAACTCAACAAAAAGTTACAACAGAAAGTAGCAATTTTGAAAAAATCAAACTGCTTCTTTGTGCGTTTTTGAAATGACATGCTTCGATTTCTACTTTTTGAAACCATGTTTAGAGCCAAAATGAAGCTAATGCTAACTTAAAAAAAAAAGGGAAAAAAAGTTTGGCGCTTCCCCAGTGAATCTTTTCTTCCCATTTTCTCCTTGCTTTAAATTTTGTTTGGGAAGAAATAAGCAAAACTTTGTCTTGAACTGCCTCGGAATGACCCCACCTCCCCGACCAAAAAAAAAAAAAAAAAAAATCTCCATTAATTATATGGTTATTAACTGGGTGAAGCCTCCATGAACAAAAAAAACAAGGGAAAAGGGAAAGCCGCCAAGCGTTTGACATGTTCATTCCAGCAAATATTTGCTTTTTTCATTTGGTTACCCGAGCTCTGATTCCGGAAAACGTTACTTGTGTGCCTAGTGCTGAGTATGTACTTAAATCCCTTTGGCTTCGCTCTGTTCAGGTGGGTCGGGGCATCTCCTCCCCCCGACCTGGGGATGCACGAAGGCTCCTTCATGGAAACTGCTTAAACCTGCGATCTGCCGGCGTACCTGCAGAAACGGGAAAGATAGTGACATCTGAGCAGTCCCTAGGCTGTCCTAGTCCAGAAGAGGACTGCCACAAATAACTCCTGCCGGTGTGACAGAGCCTGGAGGTATCTTGGATCCCTTTTTGCATGGCAAGGGACACCAAAAAACTGGGTGCCGCAGGGGCTGCTGGAGGAAGAGCATCTGGAGGGGAGGTGACACGTGGCCTGAGCTGCAGGATGGGTACCAGAGACCTGGGCTTTGCTGTAGCCCTGCTGCGAGAAGGCTCTGAAGCCTCCTCCCTCCTCACCCCGCAGGCACAGCTCCCGTCAGCATGTCCTGGGAGCAGCAAAACGGCTCGTGCTTGCGTGGAAATTGCTGGTTTGAAGGATTAAGTGGAAGGGGACTGCATTTTTCCTCGCTTTCCCAACCAGGAGATTCATGAGGCGGCTGGGTGAGTTTAAGGGAACCTGCAGTCTTTTCATCATATTGATGGGTGGATGGATTTTGTTTCTTGTACTATGTTTAAGACTTCAATTAAATCAGGAGTACACACTCTGCAACGGTTCCCTGCTGCTTATCAGCCTTTTAAGGCCTTGTGTGGTGGGGTGACCTTGCCTGGACACCAGATTTCACCAAAGATGTTCTGTCACTGCCCTCCTCATCTGAACAGGGGCGAGAAAATATAATGAAAGCCTCGTGGGTTGAGAAAAGGACAGGGAGATCACTCGGCAATTATGGCCATGGGCAAAATGGACTCGAGTCAGGGAAATTAGTTTAATTTATTACCAGTCAAATTCTTAAAAACACCTTCTCCCAACCTCTCCCTTCTTCCCGGGCTCAGCTTTGCTCCCGATTTCTCTCCCTCCTGCCCCCCAGCAGCACAGGGGATGGGGGTTGTGGTCAATTCATCACCTCTTGTTTCTACTGCTCCTTCCTCCTCAGGGGGAGGGCTCCTCACACTCCTCCCCTGCTCCAGCGTGGGGTCCCTCCCACGGGAGACAGTCCTCCACAGACTTCTCCAACCTGAGTCCTTCCCACGGGCTGCAGTTCTTCACGAACCGCTCCAGCGTGGGTCCCCCTGTGGGGTCACAAGTCCTGCCAGCAAACCTGCTCCAG
This sequence comes from Tyto alba, assembly GCF_018691265.1. Lineage (NCBI taxonomy): Eukaryota > Metazoa > Chordata > Aves > Strigiformes > Tytonidae > Tyto > Tyto alba. Next base: position 37,826,740 of record NW_024881261.1, on the reverse strand, counting down.
CGTGGGCTTCTCTTTCCACGGGGCCACGGGTCCTGCCAGGAGCCTGCTCCAGCGTGGGCTTCCCACGGGGTCACAGCCTCCTTGGGGCACACCCCTGCTCCAGTGTGGGGTCCTCCACGGGTTGCAGGTGGGCATCTGCTCCACCGTGGACCTCCATGGGTGCAGGGCACAGCCTGCCTCACCATGGTCTTCACCACGGGCTGTGGGGGAATCTCTGCTCCGGCGCCTGGAGCACCTCCTCCTCCTCCTTCTTCACTGACCTTGGGGGCTTCAGAGTTCTGTCTCACATATTCTCACTTCTCCCTCTGGCTGAAGTTTTTTGTTGTGTGTTTTTTTTTTTTTTTTTTCCCGCCCTTTTTAAATGCCTTATCCCAGAGGTGCTGCCACCGTCGCTGCTGGGCTCGGCCCTGGCCAGCGGTGGGTCCGTTTTGGAGCCGGCTGGCGTTGGCTCTGTTGGACATGGGGGAAGCTTCTAACAGCTTCTCACAGAACCCACCCCCCTAGCCCCCTTGCTACCAAAACCTGGTTGCGCAAACCCAGTGCACCTTCATTCATTACTCAGTATTATTTTTTCAGCCTAAAACAGGCTTTAAAGACCTGTTACTGGAGAGATTAAAGTTATAACATAAACTCATATGCATGTTGTTTTTGCACGGAAGATGCTTTTAGTATCATATTTAATGTTCCAAACAAAACCATTTCTTATAGCGAGCTTTGCAGCCTGGATGCCTTTGAAAGAGTAGGTACGGACCCTGTTTGATCTTGCGCTATTTGGGGCTTTTTATTTGCATTTTGTGGTTCTTATCTTGTAAACAAAGACTCCTTTATACATCTGTAGATCAGGATGTCACCCACAGAGCTTTGTGGAAATGGGAGATGGCTCTGGAGGGTGCAAGACACAGGTTCAGGGCAAATAGAAATCAGGGATGCAAGAGCCCTTTCGCTTTGAGGTTTGGCTCATTGCAGCAGAGACTGGAGGTAACTGTTTTGTTTTCCCCACCTGCCATTTGATTTTTTTGAAGAGGTTCCAGACTGCAGCCAGGAGACTGAGAGGGGGTGAAGCCACTGCCGAAAATGGTTGTTGCTGGTGAATTTTCTGGAATTTTACAATGTCTTGCCCAAAATGCAGAATGGTACAATAGCTGCCCCTGGGTGTAGTCCCAGTGTTGGGGGCTGGGGAAATAAATACCATGCACAGAGCTAACTTCAGCTGCGCATCAGAAGGCAGGGAGAAGAGAAAGAGGTCAGTGCAGAAGAGAGCTTGTTCATTTGTTTGCTCCAGGGATGCATCATGCTTGGAGCTGCCAGTCACACAGGGGTGGTTGTTAAGGGAGGACTCTCAGTTTTCTTGCAGGATTGCAGGCTCACTCTTGGCATGGAATGACCTGAGCCATTGGAAAGCCTGTGGCTGAGAGCTGCTTAGGAGGCTTTATGCTGGTGGCCAATGCCTGCTGGAGAGGAGAGCCCAACGGGAGCACTGGGGAGGCTCCGAGGGTCCTGCTGCACAAGCCACTTTGTCTTGTGCCCCTGTGCAATGCCCTGCACTTCCCTGGGGCATGGGGCAACCCTGGGTGTCCTCCAGTCCTTGAGTGCCACAGCCCAGTGGGATGGGAGACAGGTATCCCTGCTCCTCTGAAAGGCAAGCCCACTAAAAAGCCACCCTCCAAGCCCTGCTGCCTCCAAAGCCACCCCTACATGGTGGCAGTGCTGTTTTGCGAGGCTCTCACAGTGGCAACCGGAGCATCAGCTCTTGTGGCACATGTGCACAAATGGGAGGGTGCAGGAATGAATCAGACAGTCGCTTCTGTTGTGTGCGAGCCAGTTTTTCTAATGTAGTTATCTCTCGTTTCTCTAAAGGTTATAAAAGTAAATAATCCTGCTATAACACAGTGTCCTCGCAGTTCCTCCATAGCTCCATGGATAACTCTTCCTGAGGCTGACTTGTGGTGATTAATACGCAACAGAGGGAAATTATTTTTTTAAAGGGAGCAAAGCACTAAAGCTAAGAACGTGCCTTGAAGAAACTTGTTCCCTTCACATCCCCTGTGCTCGAGGCTGATTAGCTTTTGTTTCTTCTTCCAGCGTTAACTGGGGGAATTGCTGTGGTTTTTTCCCTCCTCCCCTGTAACGCTGATCCCCAGCACTGTGAGGATTAGCGAATGGCCAAATGCATCGGGAGGTGACCTTGTTCTGCTGTAAGATCCCTCCTTGCAGGCCTGGTCTGCTGACCTGCCATGGGGAAGCAGGAGGCATCTCCATGGACCAGGTAAGCAACATCAAGCCTCTTTCTGTGCCCCACGTAATGCCTGAGGAGTTTGGAGAGGGACTGGGACCAGAGCGGGGGTGTGAGTGGGGATGAAGCAAAGAGCTGGGCAGGAGAGATGCTGGCCCTGTGCAGGAAGGACTGAAGTGTCTCACTCCCTCCCTTCCTGACAGTTGTGCTGTGCTGAATTAATATTTATGCCGGTCTTGTCTCTGTAATGAGTCTTTTAGCGCTCTTTCAAAGAGCTGTACTGGGCAGCACCTTGGGCTGTAGCCAAGAAACAGATGACCACTGGGAACTAGGTTGGTGCTGGCCAATGTTTTTCTGAACAGCGTGGCAGGGTACCAAGTACAGGTAATACAGCTGCCAGGTATCTTCCGTCCTGGGTGCAGAGCGAAATGCACCTCTGTAATGTTCAAATGCAGCTAGCTGGTTACCTCCACCGTAGTCTGCTGCTGAAAGCACAGAGTGAGGCATACACAAGGTTTTTCAAAAATAGAGTAATGAAAACTGTCCCCTTTTCTTGAAAATTCTCAATATTGCACCCTTCTCCCTCCATCCCATATGCGTAAAATACCTTGCATGGGATTTTAAGTTCTCCAGTTTTGCATTCTCTAATTTACCAGAAATGCTTTGTTTTTGTGGACCACCCTGAGCCATCCAGCTCTGTTTGCTCCCCATAGGTGCGGCTTCTCCGAAGCTCTCCAGTTAGTGGTCAGATCTCTCTTGACCTCTGAAAGCTTTGGCTTGGGAGGGAAAATCTTGCATCCCAGGGTGGACGCTGCTCCCTGCACAGGGATGCTGCAAAATAAATTCCAGTGTGAGGAACAGAGAAGCATCTAATTTTCCTGCTCCCTAGATTTAGCTGCGCCATTAGCTGGACCCTGCACATAAAACTAATTTTATAATTTGTAAACGTAGCTGAGTGGGTTTTATAGAGGAATGTCAGGAAGTGATTAAATACCTTCAATAGACTTATAAAGAAGTTTAATGCATAAAACTCTCTCCTGTCTCCCACCCCCTCCTTCTCTCTTGGAGTTGCATACAACAGAAAACATGTCCACGGTAAGGGCTTTGTGGCCAGTACTCAAGCCTTTAATTTTGCTTTTACAAGACAGTTTTATAACGTCAAGAAGAATGGAAGAGCTGCAAGGCATGCACGCTCAAGACACCGTGCTCCTGGAAAGCTTTGGAGAGGCTCCAGGCAGTTTGGTGGCAAAGAAAGATGAAGGTCTTGGAAAAGAAGAAAAAAAAAAAAAAAATGCAGCCAAACCCTCATCCCGCAATATTCCTGTTCCTGTGAGCTGGGAATGTCACTGGAGCATGGGAAGGACAGAAAAAATGTGTTCCTGCGATGTCATGTGTCTGAGGATGAGTTTTGATTGCATCAAGAATAGCTTCTTCTGTTCCACCCTATTGCCTTTTCCTTATGTAATGAAAATAAGCCATCCCAGGATCTGCAAGACTGAAAAAAAACGTTTTTTTTTGCTTGTGATTGGGCTCATCATGGAGTTCCCATGTGGTTTCTCTGGAGTTTAACAGGGGATAAATTCCCAGTTGCTGGCTATTCTTCTGAATCAGGAAAGTGTCTCCTCTGGCTGTTTTCACCAGAGAGGATGACATTTGTGGTATTCAGTGACTTTTTTTTTTTTTTTTTTTTTTTTGAGGGGATCTCTTCCATTCTTTTTGGATGTAGTTAAAATGGACCGACAGGTTTGGAAATGATTAGCGAAGGGATGGACAGACGGATGTTGTGACCGTGTGTGCCTCATTTCCTTAGGAAATAGGGCTAGCAAGCATGCCTGGATGCATCACAAAACACCCATAACACGAGTGCCTGCCTCAAACAGCCCTGGCCCTGTACAAGAGCTTTATGGGGTCAGGCAAAGGGTGATGGACTTAGATCTGGATTAGCACGCCGGGGCCAGGCTGATAATCAGCATTCATAGAGCAGCCTTATCATAACTGGCAGCAGCCCTCTGCTCCCCCCTCTTTATTGCCCAAGGACTGAGCAAATGCGTTGGCCAACTTTCCTACTTAGCTGGGGATTATCAGAAGATCTTGCCTGGTGTGGAGAAGGCTCCTCCCGGGCCAGCTTGCCCATCTCTGGCTCAGCAGCTTGCCGATTAATCTCTGCGTTAAGACCTTACATACCTGAAAAGCATTGGAGGGTGGCTCAGAGATGTAAGGATTGCCTGAGAGTATTTTTCCACTCCATCTCTCTGTTTTTTATGTTCTTAGTTGTGTTTTCTTTTAACGATTCCCAGCTTGGACTCCTCCCTGTTTTTTCTTCTTATTTTTCCTTTTTTTTTTTTTTGTTACTGTCTTTCTATTGAAGACTGATGGAAGAAGAGAGTGCTTTCCTCCTGCCTACTTAAATCTTTGGCTGACTTGCATGGAAAAACAGTCACACTTACTGTAGCTCCCAAAGCCTTCAAATCATCAGGGGAGAGGGGAGGAGGGAGATGCAGGGGGAAGGAAATCATTTGTATAGGCGTAGTGTGAAGAATCACCTTCCTTTAAACTCGTGATCTGTCTATGTTCATACAGATTGCCATCTCTGATCTTTTTTTTTTTTTTTTTTTTTTTTTTTTCATCTGCCCAATATCTCTTTTCTATTATCTTTCTTCTGTTTTTGCCGTCAGATCTGTGGTGTGTCCCTTTTTGCTGGGACATCTTGCTCTCAGGAGGGTTTGAATAAGGACACTGGGACCTGAAGATCCAGGTTATTGACAAAAAATGATTACTAAAACCTTTTAATGCATCTTCTGTAATTGATACAGCAATGGGGGAAGGGCAGTTTTTCCTGTAGATGCAGGGTTTTCCTTTCCCCCCCGCAATGTCTTTAAAAGCACTGAGCGTGGAGTCCTCCAGCGACTGACTGATGGGTTAAATGTATTGGTGCCAGATGCTTTGGGGTCTGTAAATATGACCCTGCTTGCTAGTCACAGATGAACACACTTGCAGGGAAGCAGGAGGAGCCCAAAATAGCGAGCAGCAGAAAATCCCAAGGGGCAGAGAGCCCACTCCCAGCTAAGCACCATCCTATGCATAATATTGGGGTCCCCCTTTTAGCTACCAAGCTGCTTGGTTGCCCATTCATGGGTACGGCCCGAATTGTGGCCCTGTTGCCCTGAGTTCAACTGGGTGGATCCTACAGGGGAAAGTATGAGAGAGGTGCTCCGAGTGGGGCTGAAAACACCCAAAACCTCTTACCCGGGCCGTTGGAGACAAAAAGTAGCCTGGCTGGGTGAGGGCAGTGGTGTTGGTGCCTGTAAGGGGTCCATCAGGGTGAGGCTTGGCAAAGCCCCCGTTTCCTCAACCAAGACAATCTTCTGACCATCTCACTTGGCTTTTTGCTGGCATCTGTTGCTAGGAGATAAAAAGCACGGTCCCTTCTGAAGCATCTTCAGCTCTCCTTTCCCTTCCTGGAGAGCTTCAGCTTTGCGCAGTCTCCCCGCTCCTTTCCTCTGCTCAGGCTCATCCCTTTCACCTTTCTCCCCTTGCCTCTGCACACCGGTCAGGAAGGACTTGTCGTGTCCTCCCGCTGCAACGTGGCACCATGCTTGCTGTAGGGTGCTTGCTCCAAGCAGTGCTGCGAGCCTGCTCCCCAAATCCCCTTCTTTTATTTATTTTTATTAGCATGGGATTCAGCAGCAGACGCCCATCTGTGAACTTAGCTCCTCTGCCAGATGCTCGTGTTCTTCCCCAAGGATGGAGGAGCCAGGACTAAGAAAAAGCAGCTCCTTGGGCATGTGTGTGAATCCTTCTGCACTCAGATATGGGCTACGCAGGGAACCCCCACCACCTCCTTGGTCAGGACTTTGCCTTCAGGATGTGCAACAGCTTCTCAGCACTTGGCAAGCATTTCTCTGCTCGGTGGGCTTTGCTTGGGCATCAGCCCCACTTCAAATAAAAGCTTTATGGTGCTGCTGTTAGGAAGCTGGGTATCAGACAGGGTTTCCCTTGCGGGGTTAAAATAAAAAGGGAGGTGAAGGATACTGCGGAGGCACAGGTGAGAATAGGAATGAACATGTGGATAGGGATGTTTGCTCCAGTTTTGGGCTCTAAATCACTCTGTGTGCCTTTAAAACTAAAATTAAAAAAAAAAAAAAAAAATCAAGCAAACTGGATTAAAAAAAAAAAAAAAAAAGAAAGAAAGAAACCTGTTCTCAGTCTGACAGACACGTGCTTGCAGCCTGCTCCCACAGCCGCAGAGCTGCGTATGCAGAGCAGGTGGTCACTTAGGGCAGCAAAACGTTTAGTGATTGCCTAGCGAGTAAGTGACATTTTCCATCTTGCCGAAGGATGCAAGAAAAATGCAGACGTGTCTCCCAGACCCACAAGCTGGTGCTGACCTATATACATGCACAAGTATATGCACATGCAAATGCCCCTGTCCCCACCTCAGAGCAAGGGGCCGAGCCCAACGTGGCCGGATGCCAGGACAAAAAGTAGCTGGAGTTTTTCCTGAGAAACCCCCTGGGTCCAGGGATGTCAGCAGAGGGCAAGGGCTCGGCAGGAGCTCAGCGGGGTTGGACTGATGCGTTTAGCTGAGCTCCTGTTTATTTGCCTTTGGAGTGAGGGATGCAGCCGCTTTGGAGGGAGCAATGCAAAATCAAGCCAGTCTCTTCCTCCCGCATCCATTAATGCCCGCTGAGCGAGGGGCTCCCCGCTACAGCCAGCGACCTGCCTCGAAGGCAACGGGGCTGGTACCCCTCGGTGCTCTGTCCTCCCCCTGTCCATGCTGATTTACCATTTCCCATATTTCATTTCCATCATGGCCCGCGGCAGCCGCGCTTAGTGATTGCTTCGCACATTCATCATGCTGCGGGTATCACAGCATGATGGCTGGTGCCTTTGTTTGATTTCCAGAAAACCTCCCCGTAAACCTTCAAACCCCAACACAAACCAGTTTTAACCTACCTTTAAAGCTGAGATTGCAGGAGAATTTTCCATGGGAAGGGGAGAAGTTTTTAATGATTTCTTACTCTTCTCCTTTGCAGCCTCACACTAAGATTTGGGTTCAACGTTATGGGCATTGAGTTCTCAGGGAATGCTTTATTTTGGACTGATAGCAATATGGAAATGAAAAATGAGGATCGGTCTCAAGAGCTAAACTGAGCTGTGTAAGTTAGAAAGAAACTTTTCTGGGAACTTCTTCCTTTGGGCCAGGCTGTGTAAGTATTTACTCGGGGTGGTTGGGGTCAACGCAGAGACATGTCTGTCTTCGTCACCAAAAAGTCCTTTTGCTCTACCACACCTGGCCAGCACCAGCTGTCTGAGCCTTAATTCCATCTGTGCTTCATACATGGAAAAGGGAAAGCTCACTGTAGAAGGAACAACAAAAAAAACCCCCCGATTTATTCTATGAGGAAGGACTCATCCTACCTGGCTCCCCAGCCGTGGTGCAACACCTAACCATTGCCATGAATGTGTTCTTCTCCGTGCTAGAAGCAGCAAGGGCTTTCTGCTTCTCTCCACCCCCTCCTGCCCGCCGTCACGCTTGGGAACATATTGCTCGTGTCGAACTTGAGCGAGACAAACTGCTCTCCCCCCACCCCATCCCTGGGCCGCCGTCAGCTGCGGGGCCACCCTTCTGTCCCACTTAACTGCTCGGGCTAACGAGGGAAATCAATCATGCCGCCCCCGGGGCTGGCCATCCATCCCTGCCAGCGCTGGAGGGGCCGGGGGAAGCCCGGCCACCCCTCTGTGTCACGGTGGACAGCCTGAGCTTGGGTTCCCCGTGAGCACCTTGCAGGAGAAGGGGTGCAGGTTGTAGGGAATTGCAACCCTGCAATTAAAAGCTAATATTTCGGCAGCGCTGGATGCTTTATAGTTGCTCTCTTGGCATTAATAATCTTCCTTTAGCTAGGAAGTGTTTGTGCTAGATCTGGCTTGGTTTTAGCTGAAGTAAAACCCGTTGCGAGGTCATCCCGAGTCCTCTGTAGTGGGCACGTCTCTGTTTTAGCAGAAATTGTTGACTCAGGAAATTCTGAGCAATGCAAAAGTGTAAAATCACACGTGAATTGAGTTGTGTTGGAGGATGCTGTCCATTTGCTTTATTTTTGACACCTAATTTCTGCAAATCTCCTGTGGAGGTGCTTGAAAAGGGTATATTTCCTCTTCTTTTTTTTCCTGCAAGTTTTGTCATTCTGACAAATGGTTGATGTGTTGGTTGTGTTTCTAATGCTGCTGGAAATGGTCATGGCTTTTGTGTCTTTGAGCTGGCCCCAAATGAGATTTTCCACAAAGAAATGAGAGTGAGTGGCTGGAGATAACTGTTACTCTGGCCCTATCTCACCCCACTACGATTTGCTTCCCTGTGAATAACACCTGCCTATTTTACATCTTGACAACAGCTTTCCTTATTTATTGAAAGGCTAGGGATTCTTTGAGGATGTTTCCATTTTTCTCTGCTATTTCTGGCGGTTGCGCTACAGCAAATTGGTCTCCAGCTGCACCTTTTCTCCTCCGTTTTGGCTGGAGGGAGCCTGTCTTGCTTTCTGGGTGATCAAAAATCATCCCACGAAACAGTACCCAATCCTGTGACAAGTCACTGGGGGATACAGTATTAAAACAGTGCCTTACTCAGCAGCAGTGTGGTGCTGGGGGGGGGGCAATATCATGTTCCTCTGCACTTCCTTGTAGAGCACAGGCCTCCCCCCGGGTTTAATGGCCACCGAAATGGAGCCATGTACCCCTTCATCTCTGCTTTTGGTGACACAACAGACGGCTTGCACTGGTTGCTGTTGAGAGAAGACTGAGATGGAGCATAAGTTTGTTATTCTGCATGGAGTGCAATCAAGCTGCTGTTGAGCTGGAGAGCTGGTCTAGGTCACCGATGAGAAGGGGAGAAAAGCATGCTTACACAAGGCAAAAAACAGTTTTTGCTGGACTAACAAACATTTTTGGATAGGTTGACAAGCAGAGTTGTTCTTCGACAGAGTCTTTTTTTTTTTTTATATGTCAGCCTGATGCCAGCTGCAAAGACACTGAGCTTCTATGCCTCTGCTTTTCTTAAGATGTCATCTCCAGGAGCTAACCACCTCCCAGAAATAGGGTGGCGATTGCCTGGCAGCCGGGTTTGAGCAGTACCCTTGGCGAGTCCTCAGGCAGCTGGCTGGTTTTATTGATCTGTCCCTTTTTCACTCGTATTAAAGGAAGAAGGCCTTGCTAAGTACCAGCCTCTAGTTAGAAGATGAGAAATACTAGTGGCATGAAAGATCTAACACTATTAACATTGTTAATCAAATATTTAAACAAAATAGCATAAAGTCGAGTTTCATAAAAGCTCTGTGGATTTGCTCACCATACCCTCTGTATGTATATTGATGTGATGTTAGCTTATCTTGCTCTTGTAGTCCCCACACTTTGCCACTTTTGCATAATCTTCAGTTGTTACGAAGTCCATGGGTTTGACTTCTTCCCGAAATGCTAAGTGATACAGCAATATTTACGTCCCATGCAGTCTAGTTCTCTCTTTTCATGAGAAGAGCAGGAATGAAACCTCTTATTGTCCCCCACTCCGCTGGACATCACTTTCTCCCTTTGCAATATGAGCTTCTGTCTAACACCAGATAGGTTAATATTTAATCTGGCAGACATCATATGGTTTCACAAAGCGGCGTAGCGTAGAGGAAGAACAACGATTCAGGATTACAGTGAGGCAACTTAGCCAAAATGTAAACTGAATACATTACAAAGCACTACAGGATCGGCTTGTGCTCCAGAACACTGTTTGTGATCTTTAACTCATCCAAAATAGCTGACAGGATAAAAGACGAGCCTGTCTCTGTTAGTTTGCAACTAGGCACTTGGCTCACAAGCATCTGTCTTCTAAAAGAGGTCACTGCTGGAGACTGGAGGGCTAGTGTTTTCCTCGAAGGGACACCGGAGCTGGACCGGAGAACGGGGTCTGGGAAAGGGCTGCTGACATGATAAAAGAAACGAAGCTCATGTGGTCGGAGGGAAGGCGAGGAAAGCCTGACTTAATTAAATTAGTGAAATGGAAGCTGAGGAAGATAGCTGCCTATAAATACATTGGCAGAAGATGGGGAGGGGAGAGCACCGGTGAATGAGAACTATTTATGCCTGAGGACAGTGTTGGCACAAGAACAAATGTACGTAAACTGGCCCAGAATAAATTCAGCCTGGAAACTGGAAGATCATTTCTGACAATTAGAGAGCAATCAGACTCTGGACCTGCCTCCCCCTGGGAACAGAGGGGATAAAACCCTTCCTGCTTTTAGCAGGAGCTTGCAGGAGGGGCTGGATCTGATATACCAGGGATGCCATGTAGCCCAATGCTCCTTCTCCTTTCCTTATTTTCCTATGATTTCTGCCTCAGCCTCACGTTTATACCAATTCTCATCACGTCCCACTCTCCTCCCTGTCCCCTGATACGTATCTCGGTTGCTGGCTTCGCTCCCTTCTGATGCAGGTGGCTTTCTTCTAACTATAATAACTTTCCCGCGTGGTCAGGAGCCTGCAGTATTCTTGGTGCTTTTTAATTTTTTATCTCTGTGCCCAATCCCTCTTCGTCCACTTGTCCTTCTTGCATGGAGGAGGCCAGACAGGGGACGGATGGTGTTCTCCAGCCAAGGTGGCTCTGCCAAACCCCACGCAGGTAAGAGACTCCCTGGAGGGGACTGCTGTTTCCTGCTTGGTTTAAATAGGCACAGAATGGTGATTGGAGCCTATTTCCAGCCCTTGTGCAATACGGCCCTGAAAATGACTTGTCCCACTGATGGAGAAGGGCTCTTTGGCAATCTGAAATGCTCCCACTTGCACGCCCGGGAGCCACGGATGCTGAGCAGCCTTGGGAGGCTGATGGCAGTAGTTTGCAACCTGAGCTCTGGGAGATACCTGGTTTGCGCAGCTCTTTCTAGGACTGGGAAGCCAGAGATGCTTTGTAATACCTTAACTGGCTTTTCACGTGCCTTTGCTCGCGTTTCCCTCAAACTCTTGTGAAGGGGATGGTGGGCAGTGAGGTCACTGAGCTCACCTTGTCTACAGGGATATTTCCAGCATGGTGGCAGTGATGCTCTTGGCACGTGAGATTGGGTGGTTTTGTTTGTTTTTAGGTGCAGTAATGAAGCTTATACATTTAAGTTACCTTTTGCTAAAAATATGGATGTCGGGTGGATGTGAGGAAGAAAAGGGATTTCTTTGCCTGCAGGTTGTAACCATTACACTAGGCTGGAGCCTTTCTTCATTTATTACCATAATAACTAGGAAATGCACTCTGAAACTTCCCAAAAGGCTGGAGGCCTTGTGAGGAGAAGCATAAGACCAATTTCTTCCTGCAACTGAATCATAATGTTGAATCCCAAGTGTCCCTTTAAAAAAAAAAAAAAAAAAAAAAAAAAAATCTTTGTAGGGTATTATGTAAGCTTTCTGGATTATCTAAAGAAATCTTTTCAGCAAGGTAGTTGAAATACTGGTTTTTCAGGGGAATTAAATGTCTGCTTGTGTGTGTTTTGGGCACCTAATTCCTCTAAGGCCTTTAAAAATGCCTGCCTTCATTCATATTCCCTGAGTGTCAGCATTTAACTAGCCTTAGCCACACGCGTGCTACATCAGATATTCAAACAATTCCTCTTGATGAGGGAGCAAATCTCTGCGCTAATGCTTCTATTCTGCATGCACACAGCTCTTGTAAAGGACTAGCAAGTGCATCTGTTTGAACTTTACACTGCCTTCATTTCATTTCAATTATATATTTAGTTATCGTTATCAATCTTATCGCATGCGGAAGTTGGGGAGGGGGGGATGTGGAAGTTCTCAGGCAGCCAAAATAAAACCCCTTCGTGGCGATGCTTCACCTCATTTCCTAACCTACTGTCTCACATCTCAAAAGCATGCATTTCTAACCCCGTTAATGCCCATCTTTTGTAAAACATTATTCCCCTTCCCTGTCGTTATTGCAGGTTTTAGATTCGTTCTTATCACTTATTTTTTTCATAAAGCAAAATAGAAAAGATATCTGATCAGAATGCATTAAAAAAATAATCCTAAACAATACAGCCAACCAAACTAATTTAGCAAAGCAACAGTTTGCACACATCAAGGTTTTTTATTCCCTTAATGCTTCAACATATAATTGGGCTGCAGGTATGGTTGAATGAATCATTTATGGAAGGACAAAACCGTGGACTTTCTCAGCAGAGTGGGAAGCTTCTGCGCACCAGGCTTTGCTGGGCTTCCCTCTGTGCTGAGGGGCAACCGAGTGCCCAAACCTGGTGGTTGGGTCACTGAGGAGGGGCCGTGGGGCCACGTGAACCGCTTTGCCCCAGCTGAGAAGAGCCAGCCTTGCAGAAGGCTCGGTTTGGGTCCCGGCTTCCCTGGCAGCATCAAGGCGGGATTGGGGCTGTGAGCTCCTGAACTGTGGGGTGCAACCGGGACAAACCCCAGGAGTGGGGTGAGTGATACCGTGGGGACAGCACTGGGCTGGGAGTGGTCCAACTTCTCTTTGATGGCGGTAAAATATAATTTGCAAAACTTCTGCCTGTTCCTTCAAAATCCTCCCCACCCCGTTATTTTTTGGTACAATGTCGTGGTTTGGGCCTGGTCGGCAACCAACCCCCGCAGCTGGTCACCCTCCCGTCCCCCTCCCCACCTGGGAATGGGGGAGGGAATTGGAGGGGTGAAGGGAGACTCGCAGGCTGAGATAGGAACAGTTTAATAACGGCAATAAAACGAGAACAATGATGATAATAGGGAAAAAAAAAGGAAATATATATAAACAGTCAATGCACAACGTAATTGCTCACCACCTGCTGACCAATGCCCAGCCCGTTCCTGGCTGGCGACCCTGAAATACCAAGATCCCACAATCGCAATCCCAGAAGCGAGAGAGAGAGAGCTCCTTCCCAACCACCCCTCCTCTCTATAGTGAGCATGATGTTCCATGATATGGAATATTTCACTGGCCAGTTTGGGTCAGGTGCTGTGGCCGTGCTCCCTCCCTGCTCCCTGTGCCCTTGCGCACGGGCAGGACGGGGAGTCGGAGAGTCCTTGAAGTCTCGGTAGCAGCTGAAAACATCAGTGTGCTATCAGCATTCTTCTCATACCAAACCCAAAGCTAAATCCAAAACACAGCACTCATCTAGTCCCTGAAAAGGAACATTAACTCTATTTCAGCCCAAACCAGGACATCCAGACACATAGGATATGGCCCCAATGCCGCTTTTTGGTTGTCAGCACTGTATGTATTCTGATCCCAACTGGGTCAAACCATATACAGCAAGTACGAGGCAGTTTGGCCACGTCTTATGCTTCCCCCTGTCTCAGATTAAGCCCCTTGCCTTGTGCATCTGTAGAATGACTTCAGAGTACTTCATATCCTGTTTTTTTCTCAATTCCTGCCTTTGTTGGTTTGGCTCCTAAAGTAGCAAAAAGAATATTGAAATTCTCACGTCTTCTCTTTATTTATTTAGTGTTACCTTGGCTCTGCTCAGTCAGGGTGCCTCAACGTTAAGATTTTACCAGCCAAGACCTGCTGTGCAATGCATGGGAGCGCTTCTGCTTGCAGCCTCCTGAGTGCAGGTGGAGACTAAATTGATAATTCTTCAGTAACTCAAACCCAAAGGCAGTGCTGTGCTCGACTCCAGCTGCTCTCCTATGCGTGGCTGGTCCGATTCCTGTCTCCTTCTTCCACTGCCTTTGCCCTAATGCATTGCTTCTGGGATGCTGATCTAAAGACTGGGTTTTTTTTTTTGGGGGGGGGTGGGGTGGGGAGGGAATATGTTAGATGAGGTAGAAACCCAGTCTGAATTCCTTGCTGGAGCTCTCAGCTGAGGTGCCTTCATGGTCCTCTGGAGCATCTATCTGGTAGCATAAAGGAAAATGTCATTCATTCTCAGCCTAATCCCTACTGAAGGGTTGAGATCCTTCTCCTGATGGCCAGCAGCAGTCTAGGAGATGCCAAGATGACTTAGGTGTCAGCCAGGGCTTTGGGAAGCGGTCATCCAAGCTGGTGGGTGTGATTCACTTGCAGGTTCTGCAATGCAGCTGCCAGTGCCCCTTGGGACCAGACCTACGAGGATTTTTTGTTGTTGCCTTTATCCCCTTTCAGGCTCAATGCCTTGTCCCCCTCTCCAGTAATAATTACTGACCCTCATCCACGGTCTTGAGATGAACTGGTCTCTCTGTGCCGGCGCTGCCAGCCCTGTTCCCCAGGGAGCTCCGGGGCTGGTGGTGGCTGCTGCTCTGCAGGTTAATGGGGGGAAAGAGAAGAGGATGGAGGAAGAGTGGCTGGAGCTCGTGCTCGGTATGCTCCTGTGTTTCTCGGTGACCCCTTCAAACCCAGGCTGGCATCTATTGCTGCCAGTGAGGTCCCGGAAAAGAGGCCACACTCCTGTCCCTTCTGCAGTCATCCCTGTGACCTGCCACTATGGCATGCTTCCAGGAGAGTCATCAGGTACTAAAAATAACTGGGGAATAGCTGATGGTGTATCTTCTTTCCACGCGTTAGTGGAATTAGGCAGGAGGCTGACCTGGCTGGGATCACTGCTGCCTGCTCTCCGGTCCTGCCGGGCAAGGACGGGAGTCTGCTGGTCTCCTGGACGGGTCTTGGAGGTCACAGCACCTCGACGTTGCTCCACGGCCTCACTGCCACGCTTGCTAGGTGGTTGTCCTCTGACGTTATGAAGCCAAGCGTTGACAGGCAAGTCAGCTCTTCCAGCAGTGGTTGTGTTTATTGCCTTTTGCAGGCACGTTGTCAGATCTTTGGAACAGCTTTGTTTGTGTCTCTGGATGAGCAGAGGCTGTGGATGTAACGTCACATCAGAGGGATTGAAATCTTCTGGCTTGGTTGCTCCCCTTGCCCTCGAGTGGGAGCGAGGAGCCGGTGTCCGGAATATCTGTAGTTTAAAGCGCTCCTTACCTGTGAACCGATGATGGGTGCAAACACCCTTAACTTTCTCCTACAAGACAAGAATTTCTGGAGTGCCTCACAGGAGAGGAAAAACCAAGAGCTTGTTGTATGTGCTGCAACGATCTTCTGTTATTTGCGTGCCCAACGAACTGGGCTTGCAAATTGCTCTCCCGCTTCTTCCCCTCTCCACGTCTTTATTTGTTGGTTGTTATCATTCTGGACGTTGTTCTCTTCCCTGGCCTTTCCTGCTGGATGACGCAAAGCCAAGCGGTGCAGGGTTCCAAGGAGGATGGGGGCGATGATGTGGACCTCGCTGATTCAGCTTGGGCCTCTTTGGTGATGAGGTCTGGAGGTGACAGCTGCGGGCTTGCTGTCGTGGGTCATAACCACCTAATAAAAAGCCCTGGGTGCTCAGGGTGCCCTGTGGCAGGCGGGGGAGGCGGTCTGGACACCTTTCTGTGTTAAATAGCTGTTTTAATTCTGGCCTCTGTCTGAAGGGACCTGTGCTCCGTGACCTTGTGTGCTGGATGGCAAACAGCAAGATGCCTTACCTTAGCAAAGCGCGTTCGGTTCTTTAATCAGCGATAGCGGCGCCCGTAACCTTGCTTGTAACAGCTTTCTGAAATGAGTGCGCTTTATCATCCATGCTAAACATACTCAGCCCTGGAAACTAATGATGAGGGGAGGCATCTCCATCTGTGTTCATGGGAAAGGGGCTCTTTCTATGTCTCACTGGCGTGGGGGGCCGCATGCTTGGGGTTACTTTGTCAGCTCAGCCCTTGTCATCTGCTTGGGCACGTGAAGTCCTCTGGCTGGAAACGCCGAGCGCCGTGGCAATGCAAACCAGGTTCAAGGGCTGGTCAAACGCTGCAGCTGGGGATGTGGATTTGATGGTGCTCAAGCTCTGCTTTTCCGCTCTGGACTTATCTGTGCTTTTTAATTCAGCTGTTGTATTTCTGACTCTTGCCCTCTAATTATAGGTGATATGTTTCTCAGCTTTCCTTTCTGGGAAACTTGTCTGTATGTGTGATTAGGGCTGCGCCTCCTCTGTGCCCGCCTTCGTTAGGAAGCGGGATGTGATTCTCTTTGCCTTTTCCCTCCTCTCACAGCTGCAGCTTTCCTGGCTGCAGCCCTGATGAAGTGTGGAGTTCACAGAGGGGACAGCAACCAGGATTTGAGGGGAGATGGGTGTCTACTGTCCTCTCTAACTGCAGTTGCCTCTTTCTTATTTATAAGTGCAAACAAACAGGTGCTAAAATCTTCCCTCCCCCCTGCCCCGTCCTCCTTGCGTTGCACAGTCAGACTCTCTCCTGAGATGTCTCCTTGTAATCTGCTCCCTCCCCCCAAACTGCTTCTGCATTTCTTGGGATTTCTGCAAGGATTTGATTTATGTATTTATTTTCCCATCTCCCCTTCTTGATTATAACAGGGTCTTTGGGCTCAGGAGGAGGATCAGGTGGAGCCATCCCTGAGTTCTCTGCAGGTGACGTGGGGATTGGAGATCCCCTACTCAAGTCAGATATTGCTTTTTTTTCAGCAGGGTGCTATCTGGCATCCCTGTTCAGAATCACGTTTTGGGCTTGTGAAGGATTATGCTTTAACAAATTTAGGATCTGTGAATCTCTGCTTTGGTGGTCTTAGTTTGCTTGTTCAACCAGTTGCGTGAGTGGATCCTATGGGTATGGATTTGCCCTCAGAAGGGCACTGCTTTGGAAATGGGTTGGCATATGTCTTCCACATAGTGTGGTTCCTTAACCTTTCTGCTCCAGGATCACCCAGAAAGCCTCATAAATTCTTTCAGATGCTAATTCTGACTGTTCATGGTGCTTTTTTAAGCAGGTGGCTTCTAGATGCGCTCTCTTGAAATGTCTACTTTGTAGGAAAGCAAAACCCCATCACTGATGCTGTCACTGGAGAAAAATGTTTTCATTATTATTATTATTATTAATTATTATTATTACGATTATTATTATTATTATTATTATTATTATTATTATTATTATTATTATTATTATTATTATTATTATTATTAAAGATGCAATCTCACCTCATGCATAAAATTAGTTTAATGAAACAGCAGGAATGGGAGGGAATATTGCCTTTCCTGTGCTTGTTTGTGGAGTGAACAATTTCTTTGCTCCTTCTCAGGCCTTGGATGAATGATATGTCATTGAAACTGCATTTTTAGCTGAGGTGTGTCCATGAAGACAGCAGGGAACCAAAAATTATGTTTAAAAAAAAAAAAAACAAACCAAAAACAAAAACCAAAAACACAGGAATTTGTGAGCTTCTAAACATAGTCCTCAAGCAGCCAGTAAGGCTGAGACCTGAGAAGAACTTCAGGAGAGAGAAAAGAGTGGGGCAGTGGGGCAGCAAATGGATTTATGTTCTGTCTTGTAAATCCTCAAGTGAAGGGGATGCATTTCATCTAGGGTGGACAAGTGACACCATGTCAGTAGGGTTGGTGGCCCAGACCTTGGTGTGTCCAGTGGTCTTGCCTGAGCTAAGGTTGCACTGTGCTTCTCTTGAGGTTATCACTGCTGCTTTTAGCTGCAACAGTGACTGTGGGCAACAGGCAGTGTGCTGGTAGCACTGTTAAAGTGCAGTTGTGCTTGCCTGCCTCTCTAAAAACTTCTTTTTTCACTTGACTCTCGGGGACTTGGAAAGGAAAGATGAGGATCAAAGTGATAATGTCAGCTCAGGACATCCAAACGGCGGTCATGGCAGCCTGCTGCTTCCAGCAGTCCCACGTGGCTTTGTCCTTTGGCTTATTTCCCATCGGGACTCTGGGTTATCTTGGGGATTTTTTTTTTTTCACTGAAAAATTAACTTTAATTAGTACCTCCCTCTCCTGTGGAAGCAGTGACTTCGTAAAAATTTCAAACCAGAAACTGTTCCTTCTTCAGCGGCTAGAGGATCTTCCCGCTGTGTTTGGAGGGACATCTTGATCAAAAAGCTGAGCTGGGTGCTGGCAACCAGGCTTATCGCAGCTTCTTGCCCTGGGATTTAGGTAGAACCAAGCCAAGATCTTCATTCAAGAAGATGGGAAAAGGAGGGATGACTTTCCTTGAGAGAGGCAGGAGGAAGAAAGCAAGCTGCGCTGTGGGGGCAGCAGGAGTAGCGAGGGGGGAAGAACATAAATAAAAACCCTGATTTTCTCCATACCTTTGCCTTTCTTGTACCACACTCCTCTGGTCTGTCTGACCATGTCCAGCGCCTCTAGATACCCTTTGCACAACACCACAGCTTTGCTGATGTCCTTGTCTGGGTCTGCACTAGTCTGATGTCTTTGTTGGTGTAGACGAAGATTTCCATGAAAGCTGGTAGGAGCTGTGTACCCTGGGGAGCCCCGCTGCCTTCCAAGGCTTTGGTGGAATAGGTCAGCTAGAATTAGGGGCTCTGAGTGAGAGAGACTAAAGGATGGGTTGGATAAAAGTGTGGGAAGGAGGCATTTACAGGCAAGCTCATTTTATTTCCATCAATAGATGTGAGTCAATCCTGGGGTTCTGCGTGTCTCCCGATTCCTTCCTTCCCTTGCAGTTTGTGTGGGGTGTTTACACTTTTCCCCCCTCTTCTTTGGCTGTAGGAGATAGATGCTTTTTAAAATGCAAGGTGAGGTGTGTTGGTTTTTTTTTTTTTTTTTGTTTTTTTTTTTTTTTTTGTTGTTTTTTTTCAGCTCATCAAATCCTCTTTGGTGATGCCAGGGCTCTGAGAAACCCTAAAAGACTTTGAGGCTGGCTGTGCGCAGTCTCATTTCACTCAGATGCCAACCCCTGACACTCCCTCCTCCAACAACCTTACTTTGTTGTGATGGCTTTCCAACACCTCCTCACCCTCAGGCTCCTGCAGCTCCCTCAGCACTGCTTGCTGCTACTTCAATCCCTTTCCTTTCCTCCAAGTTGCGTTTGGCCCATCTCCTGGGTTTTCTCTATGACTGTTCTTCAACTCACGTCTTCACCTTGCTGCTCTTCAAACATCTCCTTTCCATTCCCCACACCAGGTACCTCCACGCTGCTGTTTGGCCCAAGCAGTCAGTTCCCCACTGCCCAGCCCCTTTCCAGAGGAAGCAGTCAGCATTTTCTTATAGCAGTAAATCCCATGCACCACAGAAATGAGCTTGAATGAATGTCACACTGTTGAATACCGTTGGCCTCGCTGACCAACATCTTCCGTTTACATTATGTTGCAGTGGCAGGGGACAAAATCTCCCTGAAGCCTGGAAGCAAGTGAAAACACCATCGTGAATGAGCTTCCTGTGCTCTGGGTCTGGAAGCAGCTCCACTGGTACATGAAAAGGGGTCCAAAACTTTTTTTTTTTTTTTTTTTTTTAATTTTTTATTTAACCTGCTTTTCTTCCTTCTCCCCTTTGCCATTGCTTGGTCTTCACTGCGAGCGCACGTTTGTGGCTGCTGGCGTGCCCCGTGGTGCCAAGATGATGGAAGCATCGATCCAGCTCGCTGCGTGCCCCTGCTCAGCACAGCAGTGATCTCTAGAGCTCCCCTAAGCCAGGAGCACAGGCCACATTGAATTGGAGGAAAACCTTACAGCTTTTTCCAGAGCTCCTGCTCCCCGGGGCGGAGGGGGATAGGGATTCCCAGAGCATACAGGCACTTGTTAGTGACACGCGAACTTGAGTAGGGCAGGCTTTGCTGGGAGATTTTATCTATTTTTATAGCTAGTGCAGGTGGATTTTTCTGCGATAAAAGCTGTAAACATTGAAGAAGCCAGAATGCTCCTTCCTGGCTCGTAATAATCACCTTCTAGCTCTGAATCACCCCAAAGTAACAGGACTTGCTGCAAATATGGCAGATGTTAAGCTCTGTTTGTCGGAGATAAGAAAGTCTAGCCTTGAACCAGTTTTTTTCAGAGGTGAGGAGAGGGAGCTGGGCAAAGAGGAGGTGCTGTTGGTGTCCCCCTTGGGGGAGCAATTTGGAGCGACCCAGCCCCTTTAGTACCCATCAGAGAATCCACCCACGCCAGTCCCTGATTTGTTGGAGACAGTTTTCCTTGCTCTTGTGAAGAAGGTGGACATAATACCTTTTGATGTTAGCTGCCTGGTGCTGTTTTACTTGGCAGTAGCACAAGTCTTCTTTGCTCTCTCTCCTTTAAACTGGCTTTGAGCAGGAAAATGGATCCGCCAAAGGTTACCTAAAAAGTTCTCGTCAAAATAGTGACAACCATGGCACTGTGGGGTTTGTGCATCAATCCCGTAAGGCAAACAAACAGACGCAGCTCTAATCCTGCACCAACTATAAACCTTACGCTTTTTAATCGGGAAATTGATTTTAAATCCAAACTTCTTTAAAAATCTAATTAATTTCCTTTAAAAAAAAAAAAATAGGAAGAGTCTTTCTGTCATGCTCCACCAGGCGAAAGAAAGGGAAGAGGAAATAATTCTTGGCTGCATCTCTGCAGGGCTCCCTGTTGATAACCTGGATAATAAAATCTGATTTTGGCCTTGAGTCTGTTCCCTTGGATTATCGCATTTCTTCAAGGACCAAAAGCTGCGCTGGTGATTCAGACCTGGAGGAGAATGTCTTTTTTAGTGGTAAGCTTTCAGTTTGTGGTTTGGTTTTTTTTTTTTTTTTTTTTATTTCCCTCCAGGTATCAAAGGCCGTAGAGGAGACTTTTATCACGTTACCAGTGGCTGCTTTACAGAAAACAAGCTGTGGGCATGCCAACATGAGCTCAGGTCTCCTTCCTTCCTAGTGAAGACCCTGCTTGTTGGGTTAAAAGAGAGAGAGAGGCGGAGGGGTGGAAAGGTGAAAGAAAAGGCTATCCTTTGAGAGGTGTTTTGGAGAGAGCGTGCACACGTGTGTGCCGCCTGCCCTGAAAAGAAAGTTAGATGAATTTGGAGAGGAGAGTGCATGTATGTGTAAAATCTAAGGCATGCTGCACTTCAGTGTTTTGGCAGCCATTTTCCACACATATTTAAGTAGGGAGCTGTTTGCTTTTAGCTGGCGGGTGGGATCTGCTTTGTCCATCAGATGCTTATAGGTCAAGGGCTGAAATCCTAGCGCTCACGTGCTAATGTCTTTTTTTTTTTTTTTTTTTTTTTTTTTTAATATCTTTATGATCTATATTTTCTAGCACTCCCTGCAAGACCGGCTTCATGAGTCTTCACTCGAGAGGCGAAGCACCCTGAGTTTTTCCCCATGCTTTGGCATAGCTGCAGCTGGTGTTGCTCCTGGGAAGGACAGGAGGTTAGGTTGCCTTGCCTCTGCAGCTGCCTAAGGACGCAAGCGTGTACATCCTGCATCCCTTTCTTTGCAGAGGGGTTTGTTGCCCTCCCTGGTCCAGGCGAGGTGTTTCTCCTGGAAGCCTGGGTGCTGCGGGATGCCGAAGCAGAGGGATGCCAGCTGGCCCGCTTCCAGCCGTCTCCCTCCCTCCCTTGCTGCCTGACATGCACCCGCAGCCACCTTGGAGCCAGGTTTGTTTATAGAAACACTGTCAAGCAAAAAGTCTTTCCACCGGCTCAGAGGAGAGGGATGTTTTCAGCTACTCAGTCACCCTCAAACTGTGAAGATGCGACGTATCAGCTGCATAAAATTAATTTATTTAGTTAAGGGAGGTGTTAATTAAGAGATCTCATTTATTGTGTCTCTGCAGACAGCTCTCGAGGGCCTTTTGAATTGTCAGCTCTGGTGACAGCAAAAGCTAATGGTGTCACGAATTAATAGCGGTATGATTCATGCCGAGGGATGAAGTGGGAGATAGTGGAAGGGATTGAGAAAGGAGCGGAGGGGACGTGGCGGCGGAGGCTCGGGCGCACCTCGCTGGAAGCTGGCAAGTCAGGACAAGGTGCTTTGCCCTTCCAAAATCCCGGCAGGAGGAAAGGCTGTGCCTAAAAGCGGCTGCCCGGGCTGCAGGAAAGCGCCCGGGGTTTGCAGGGAGCCGCTGGCGGAGCGGCTTTTGCAAGCTCGTGGATGCCAGGGCACGTGCAGCCAAAAACGTACTTCTGTGGGTTGACCGTCTATGATCTGAACTGGGAAAGAATCTTTGATTTATATTAAATAATCAAATTTTTCTGCACTCTGAGAGGTTAATATTCTGGTTAATAACCTGATAACCGAGTGTAGGCCTAACACCAAATTTACGGGTTTAAATTTAAAGTCTTTGAGAAAATAACATATACCCGTCATCTGAAAGAATTACATGCTCCAGTACAGCTGTTTATGGCATCTCCTTCAGCAAAAGCTGTGCCAACACTTTTTCCCCCACTTTTTTTTCTTCTCATGATCTGTATCAAGTTGCTTTTGGAGGGAAATCGAAATTCTCTTGATGCAGAAAATAGGCCAAAAGGAAAAAAAAAAAAAAAAAATAGTCAGGAGAAATGCTAGACTCCCTGAGTAGGTGGTGCTGCCTTCTCCTCAAAGATGTTTTGTGTTGTCAGCTACCCAGTTTGTTAAACAAAGGCTGTATTGCTTGTGCTTAGTAAATCAGCCCCATCTCTTCTGGGCTTTCCTTCTTGTGTGTCCTCAGAGCTTACAAACTAAGCTCTGTTGCAAAGCCAAACTTCCAATTTCTTTCTCAAAACAAGTGTGAGAGGCGGAGGTCGACAGGATGCCACAGCCATTTGCCAGCTGCTTTCTCAGCCACGAAGGAACCACCTCCTGGACTGCAGCGAGACGATTAAACAAGTTAGTATTCAGGGAGAATATGGGGCACCTATAGAAAAGTATATGGCTGCCAGAAGATTATTTTAAACAGCTCTTGTTGCACGTACTGAACTGGTGATTTTCTCCAGGTCGCTGATTTTATTTTCTTTAACCCTCTACTATCAAACGTGTATTACTTCTTCCTTTTTTTAATTGACTTTCACTGATTTAAACCAGGGTAAGCATCATACAGGCTACCGTTGCTTTAATCTTGATTCATATTTTTTTAAAATTAGTTTTAAGCGTCTGTCGGATGGCAGCTGCCATGCAGCTCGGATGAGCCCCTGGTCGTGCCCCTCACTGGGTGAGCTCTGCGCCCCTGCCAAGAGGGATTGAGCTTTCAGGGTAGTTTTCTGCTGTTGTGAGCTCAGGGTTGGTTTTTATTGCACTCAACCGCTTGGGAGTGATTTGAAAAAGAGGAAAGGCATTTTCCCAAGCAGGACCTGTGGGGATTTCTGTCCAAAAGTATAGCTGGGAGCCACCCTGGTGCCAAGCCTCTGCCTCCCTGGAGGCGTGCTGCATTTTTCTGTCCAGCTCTTGGAGGGGAAGGAAACCTCAGCTTGCCCTTGGCTCCCATCACAGCTGTGGGGTCCATTCCCCTCTGAGTTCCTCTTCCCTCGTGATCCTCCAACGGAGACGGGCAGGGAGGGAAAATGTGGTGTGAGACAGAGTTTTAAATTTTTGATTTAACCCCAAAAGATGGCAGGGCTTTCCTGTGACGGGAGCTGTAGGGTGAGGAGTTTTTCCCTTTGTGAGCTGCATGCCCAAGAGATTTTAGTCTTGGGACCACCCCCTCTGAAGCCATGCAGGACCCGACCAAGGCTTTCCCCGCAGCCGCATGGTGTGGATTCTCCACTGCCTACTACTGTGGTTGCATCCCCAGGGCTGCCTTGGCCTGCCCAGCTCAAAACCAGACGGCTGCTGGACAGCACGACCCCCCCCCCCCCCCCCCCCATTTATGCGAGAGGAGCAGCAAAGCAGTGGCCCTGCTAGCATAAATGATGGCAGATTGTCAGGCTGGGAGGCAGAGGGGAGCGTGGATACGTCTCCCGACCTGCCTGGGAAGGATTGCTGCTCCGCACGGAATGGGTGCGCTGGAACCCAGACGAAGGGGTGCTGCGGGAGGGGGAATGAGCAGAAGGCAAGATCGTCGGGGATTCATTTAAACCGCAGTGTCAGATCCTATAAATCTGAGGGCTTTTGCATATTTCCATATTTATATATGAAAATTCCACGAAGTGGCTTAAAGGCAATTGAAATAAAAACAGGGCTGTCAGAGCTTGGAAAGTCCTGGCAAATCTCTAACAGACCATTTAATACAAACTTATGGGCTTGAAAAAAGCTCCAAGCGGACAGAGGATTTCTGCGTGCCAATGCCTGGCCGGCCCCGTGTCGGTCCCCGTGTGCTGCGTGTGTGCGTCGGGTCACTGCGGCTCCGCTGGCCCGGGAGGGTGCAGGACGAAGGGGCCTTTCAGCCCGGCTTACATCCCGCCAGGAGGACGCTGGAAGGGACTTGGGGCTGCTGTTGTTTTCCTTGGGTGCTTGCTGACCGCCTCGTCTGTGCCGCGATGGTTTGAGGGGGGCGGGGGGGATGTTGATCTTCGTGGCTCCTCGCTTGCAGGGCCCCAAAGCTACAAGCTGGGGTGGGCTGCAGGACTGAGCATCACTGCGAGGGGTGCCGATGGCAGCGCTGGGGCGGTGGTTGGTGAAAGCATTTTACATCCCACAGAGGCTGTGGTTGCTTGCAGACTGTTTCCCTTGCTGGTGGAGACCATCTCCTCCCTCTCCTGTGAGTGTGTGCCCTTTTCCTTTCCGATCTTCAGTTATCGGTCAAAGCGAGAATTCTCCAAACCACTGGTCTGGATCACCCTCGCTGACCTTCTGCTGTTTAGCAAGTCTCTTCCCATGGATTAATTTGAAGAAGAGATTTAGGCTTCATACTCTGCATGGGGCCCAAGGGGGTAGACTGGCCTTCCAGGTTTGAAAATATACTCCTTAGATTACCCCTCATTGTGCTGTTTTTTTTGGGTGCCTCCAGATGTTATCCTCCTTGGCCCAGCCTGGGTACCTGTTCAGTGCTCCTTGCTGTAGAACCTCAACCCTTTCTGGTCTCCCTCACTCAGCCCCAAATCTCAATGCAACATACTGTAGCTCTCAGGTCTGGTCTCTAGTTTTCATATGCACCAAATGCCTCTAAAGAGAAGCTTCTGCTTTCTTGATGCAAGAATCAATAGCAAGCCTCCCCCTTCTCTGAGTCCTCTGTCATTCAGGGCTTTTTTCACCCCCCCCCCCCCCCCCCCCCCTGCTCCTTCAGCCCCCAGGCGGGTAGCCGGAGGCCACTGCCGCATCTTTTCTTCTGAAGTCTCCAAATCAAAAGGAAATAATTAGCAGAGGACGAGAAAGCTTGGATGAAAACAAGCTGTCAACAAGAAGAAGGTGCTAATGTGTCTGTCATCCCTCCTCCCTCCTGGTCGGTCCCCAGAGGTGGAAGGCTGGGCACTCCGTCTCTGATGGAGGAGAGGATGACCCTGCTCATCGTCGCTCGCCCATCAGCCGCGGCTGTCTCCACACATCAGTTCTCATCTCGTGAAGACGCGTCTTGCTCTCGGGCCGGTTCTTTCTGCTGTCCCCTGCCTTGTGGTTGGGAGGGATCTGCCCCCTGGACAGCTTGGACGTCGATGGCTGCAACTTCTCCGGCACAAGTGCTTTCAGCTCAGGTTTTATCCGCTAACGCAGATGCCTAAAATCGATTTGTATCCTAAAAGTGCCTATTTCTCTTCATTACAGAGAGACAGGCGTGCAGAATGAGTAGCTCAGATGTAGGTGTCTGCAGTTATTAACTTAAGCAAGACGAATCCCGGTGTCAGCATCTCCCTTGGCTTTGCTTGGGGGTTTGCTCCTTCTCCTGTAGGATTCCTCGTGGTGACTTTGGCGCAGGGTGATGTTCTTGTGAGTCCTGAGAGTTGCTGGATATTTTCTGCCTGAGATGCGACATCGCTTCCCTGGGGGAGGCAGACCCTTAGACTGTATTTCTGAAGCAGACCCACACTGTGGCTTCTTTCTGTATAGCTCTTTGCCACGGGATATATTTTTTAAACATTGATTCAAAAAGCATGTAGGGTATTGGCATTTCGGGGTGTTGCCTGTCCTGAGTCTCTGAGAGTGTGACGAACAAAACCTTGACTGGATGACCATTTTCAGTGGCAAAACACACCTCAGTTATTTAATTTCTTACTGATTTTGGTGCTGAGGAGCAAACTCTCACTGCTTGCAGGTGTTTCTTGCTGTGTCCTTCCTTTGCCTTGATGAGCAAACAGCATCACACGTAATTGCATCTCTAAGGGATCTTCAACTAGATGTTTCTACCTGATTTATCTTTAATATTGCTGTCAGCTGAGGCGCTTTGGGGTGATTCTGCTTTGTCAGGCTGGAAGATTAGACTTTGTGGAGGTCTTCTCTCTCTTTCCCCTCCCATCCCTCATCCCTGCTATGGTGATGTTGCTACAATGGTGCACGTGGGGCCACTTAACCCCATAGAAGGAGGGCAGCCCCCCTTCCTTTGTCACCCATGTCCTCTGTGGTTCCAGCCTCTGGCTACCAGCAAAGGTGAGGAGATGGTTTCCATCAGTGCAGAAGATGAGGGCGTGGTTTGGGGGAAGGACCCGGGTGCCGGGGTGCAAGGGGCAGTGCCCCTGCAGAGGATGGCCAGCTCAGTTCATTGCTACCACCTATTGCTGGGCAAGGGGAAGAAGTGGGGGTTGGCTGCAAAAATCCAGAGGTGCAAACACCTGGGGAGCTTTGGTCAAAGTTCACACAAACGTTGGGTATTTATCTCGCCAAAGCTGTGACCTCAAGGCTGGGGCTGTCGATCTCCTTTGCCCTGCTCCATCGGGGACTTTCTCCTGCCTGGTCCCAAAAGTGATGGGCGTTACAGGAGGCAGGTTTTAAGGCTGGTGGTGAATTTTTAGGGGGTTTATGGATGACAGGGCTTGACAACTCTTAAACAAACTCTTACGTACTTCAGCCTCGGTGGTCTTGCTGGTGGTAAACCTTGGCTACGCAGAGGAGAGCTTGCCCGGCCGAGGCAAGCGCAAGCACAGGTGAAGCTTCCAACAGCTGGGGTGGAACCTTCAGCAAGACTTTTGTCCACCGCTTTTCTGCAGGGCTGATGGTTTCTAAGGGAAAAAAAGGAGGATCCCTGCCAGTGAACGGTGGCCTGAAATACCCCACAAGGGTGTGCTGGTTTCTGCAGAGAGGCAATTCATTCCTTGGGCTTTTCTTGGGCTCCGGCGGGTTTACAGCAGCCTCTCTCACCTCCCTGTGGGGATTGCTCCCAATTCCCCTTGCCTTACTCCCCGCCGTGTTCTCCAGCACGCACCCCTTTTCCCTCTACCTGGCATTAGAGGGCAGTCAAAGGAAACCCTTCCCTCTCCTCGGGCTCCCCAGGCTCTGCCGGCTGCCAGCCAGCTCCTGCACCCACCCCGGGAGCAGAGGGCTGACCCCCAAGCAGCACCCAGCCTTTCCCTCGCCCTCGCTGCCTTGCTTTGGTTTTCTTCGCCGGTCAAAGCCGGCAGCGGTTCTGTGCCTGACATTTGGGATGCAGCCTCTGCAGCGCGGATAAATCCGGTGCGCTGTCTCTCCCTTGCCTCACCCTCCGTCTCCTCCTAATTGACATCTTTGAATCTTGTCCCCGTTTGACAAATCAGGCTACTTATAATACGTGATGACGTGTATAAATATCGCAGGCATTCGCTTGACGTCTGGATACCCTGATAATAAAAGCTATCAGAATCTCTTCCCCCACCCTTGCATAGCAATTACTACCGAAGGGTTTTCTCCTCCATCACCGGAGCGGGATGTGGAGAGCGAATTGTGTCTGTGACAGCAAGATTTCCTTCTTGCATCAGGGGAACGTGGTTTTGGGCAGTAAACCGGCTTTTTTTTTTTTTTTTAGACTAATGCAGCGGCAGCACGGTGAAACCGTGCAAGGTGTGTGTGCAGAGCCGGGGGATCTTGCAGGAGCCCTTTTGCTTGCAAAATTCTGGGTTGGGTGGGCCTTGGTGGCCACGGTGGGTGGTGTCACTGGTGGCGGGTGCGGTTTTGAGTCGTGGGTGCTGCCCCTGTGCCTTACTCGAGCCCTCTCGGTGCTGCGGGAGCCCGGAGCCAGCACCCGGCCGGGCTCTGCTCCTGCATCCTCACAAACATGCTGGTGGCTCTCCTGGGCTGAGGCTGTCAAATTGCAGGGTATTATTTTTAGCCTGGTTTCCCGAGGAAAAGAAGCTTATGCGATTGTACTGTCTGTCAGTGCTTTTCCTCCCACCAGCCTCCTCTTAACAAGTTTTGAACCCCTTGTCAAATTTACCAGGGGGGATAGAGAGCTCTGAGACGTGAAGTTTCTGCACGTTTCCCCTGAAAATTAGCAGCCAGGGCCACCTTCCCAAAGGAGGGGATGGGGCTGGGTCGCAGCACCCCTGCCAGGGGCAGGAGGAGATGCTGGGGAAGGTGTGAGACGAGAGTCTGGGAACGGCTTCTTCCATTGAAGGCTTAATATCTCGAATACAGATATTAAGCTCTCATGCCTTAATTAAAGGTTAATTTCTGGGAGAGGCATTTTATTACAAAAGATTTCTCCAGCTCAGGCGTGTCCACACCATCTGCTTGGAGCTGGTGGTGGCAAAGCCCTCGACCCTGCTGGCAGTGGGGACGGGCTGTGAGAATCGGCTGCTCTCGGGAGAAGGACAAGCTCAACAGAAAAGCCTCTTTCCTGTTCCCCTGCCTCTTAGTCCAGGTTATTATTGGCAGTAATTTATTAATTTTTTTACAACCCAAGTGCTGCTGCTGACAGGGTAAGGCGCAGAGCTTAATCTCCTATGACTTTCCTCGGCGTGGGTTCTCTGATGGCTAATAGTGAGGTTGAGCAGGCTGTCCTTCATGGGGCTATCGCTGTCTCCTTTGTCCAGCTGTTTATTTTCATTAAGGTTTCAGGAACATAATAGTATGTGATTTCTGCCCTATGTCAAAACTGGATGAAAGTTATTAAACGGTGACTTGACTGAGATGGATGTGTGTGCACACCCATGTAGGAGCTCCCATTTCTTCGGAAACTAGTCTTAATGAGAGACAGCTCTTATTAATGCTTTCTTACTTTTTTGGTTGAGGTGTTTGCCAGGAATGGAATTTTTATGGGAAATCTTAAGCCAACAATGATGCTAATAAGCTGTAATCAAAAACAGGGAGGGAAGGGACCTGCTTCTTTCTCATCCCACAACCCTTCCTGAGATTTCAAAAGAATTGCTTTTTCTATATCGAGATAAAACCAAGATACTTTTTAAAATTATTTTTTTTTTTCTAACCAGAAGATGAGAGTGAAACTCCCAGGATTGATTTATGGCTGGGGCCTCGCTGGGAATGTTGGAGACAGAGAGGTACAAATCCCTGCTTTGAAGGGCTTGAATCTGAGCCATCTGCATCCCTGGCCAGTACCCAACATACCAGGGTATTCGTGCTTTGTGAAGCTCTTTTTGTCTTATTTTCTTCTTTCTTCCTTTGTTTCTTTTTTTTTTTTGTTTGTTTGTTTTTTGATTTTTAGTTTTTTTAACTGCTGACAACCCCACGGTGACACTGAAAAATCTCTGGCCCGGGTAAATAAATTTGTCATTTGGAATGGCCTTTCTTCCCCATCTGTGTGAGATCTTGGTTTTGGCAAGTTGACATTCTCTGACTAAAAACCATTTTGTCTCGGTTTCTGACCATCTTACTCAGAGTGAGTGGGTTTTGCCCATAAACACAGAAGTTGCTGGGTAAACCTGAGTAATTATCCTTTTAGAGGCCTTTGCTCCTGCCTTCCCCCTCGAGTAGCCACCTGAATTTTGAGGCTTATTGTCACGTATTTTGATGTAAAACCTGAACCTGGCTCCCTATTTACTCGGAAGAGATCCAAATGTACTCAGAATGAGTCCAGGATTCCTTGTGAAATGTTCACTTGCTTAAAGAAGGCTTTAAAAAAGCCTCCTTTATTAACAATAAAAAAAAAAAAAAAGAAGGAAAAGCCCTTTCTAGCACTTAATGCAGCAATGGATTTTTTTTGTGTGCAAACTTTAGATAAAAGGGGCAGAACTTCTAATTACATTACCTAGGGAGGCTTAATAATGTTTGCCCAAAGTATCTTGTCGTGAAAATTCACCAGAGTAAATTCAGTTTAATTTCTGCCAAAATGACTTTGCTTCATCCCTTACTGCTTTCCAAAGACCTTGTAGGACTGCCTGATGAAAGGGAAACGGTGGTTTTGGGCTCCTCCAAAGATGATCGTTGTGTTTGGAGAGGGCTGGCGAAGACGTGGGCTTGGAGATGCTGTGTTGTGTGACCTCCCGTGCTGGCAGGACATGAAACCAGCTCATATTGCATCTGTTTCTCAGCATTTTGGTCTTTGAGATAGCTATTGATATCTGTATTCTTGTAAAGTCTTCCTAGAGTGAGTGAGAGGTACTTAACTCCAGATTAAATTTGTCTGGCTCAGCTGCAGTAAGGACCAGCATTCCTCGAACGAGAAAGCTTTAAATTAATCTGTTTTGGACCTGGGAAAAACCCAAGGTGGGGTTATTTCTGAGCATCTGTAAAAAGCAAAGCCCAGAAGCCCTTAAGTGACGTTTGTGGAAAGCACGTCGAGCTCTCAGAGAAGCCCTGCCGTGGGATGAGAAGTGCCTCTTCAAGCTGTGAGGGGACTCACCCACTTCTGGTGAAGTGGGCGATGAGGTGCCCACGAACCAGGCATGCCAGAAACTAATTAGAAGCTTGATCGTGCCAGTGCCTCTCCGTGTCCCCTTGTCACGGCGCAGGGATCTGGTGAGTGTGCAGGCAGTCATGGGCATGGGGCCAGCTCAGGAGTATCGTTGCTCCCCTGATAATTACTGGTGTAAGAGGGACGTGGGGCTGGAGGGATCTCACGGCTCACTGTCTCCAGTCACTCGCTATTACAAGCAAACACTCATCATACCCCTTTTTATAAACTTTACCAAGAGCTGTCTCAATGGCAGGCGGGTTTTTACTCTTGCTGTTCCCATGGAGGCTGTCTTGGGTCCTGGCTCGCATGATAATGAACAGTAATTAGCCAACCTAAATGTGCTGATGAGTGGTTTATATCTATTCTCTCCAACCTCACTACACTACTCAGGATATGATCTCTTGGAGATGTTCTTCATTAGCAGTTAATTGGTTTTTCTCTCTCTCTCCTGGAAATACTTGGAGTTATAGATGCCTTATTATAATCACATTGTGTCAGGGGCCCCCAATCTGTTGTAGGACAGCTAAACCACACTGGTGGGTCTCCTTGTTTGTCCTCTCCACCAAGTTTCCATCCTTGACACTGATCTTTTAAACCTGGCCTTGGATCTTGTACCATTGAATGTCATTCCACATCCATCAGTCTGGTTCCTAAAGTCATTGTTTCCTTCCAAATGATGCCAAAACTCATTGTGTTGGGTTGTTTCGCCTCCTAAGCAGTGAGTATGATGAGTGTTGGTCTCCTGTTGTTACGGAAGTGTTGAATGTGAGTGGTGACTGAACAGTCTGCTCAGCAAAATCCCTCCAGACTGCCTCCTTTTTTGGATTATCTATTATAATCTTATTTTTTGTAGGCAAAGCTTTTCTTCGATTCATAATTCTTAATGTAATGTTCCCCTCCTACAGTTTAACTAATCATTTGCCCATGTGGCACAATATCAAATGTTTTTCTGAAGTCCAGATGGTCAAGCTCTCTCACAAAAGACAAAGATTGGCTTTTGTCTAAAAAAAGCCGTTATCTCCCAGAAAAATATATTTACCAGGCTTGCCTGGCAGAATCCATCTGTGTGAAATCCAGTTTGCATTTTACCCATTTTCTTAATGTTTTGCCTTTGAGTTGTTTCTGGAGCAGAGACGCTGCTCAGACCAGCCTGAGCAACCTGTAGCTGCCTGAATCGCGTCCTCCCACCCCACTCTTAAATATTCTCTCTTTAATCTTGTATCCTCCTTCCCTCCTGCTCCCCCTTGTTAGATTAGTTTAAAATAATCTGCGGAGAAAGAAGTCTCTGGGAAGCAAGGCAACGCCACTGAAGTGATTATTTCCACTACAGTAAAGGTTGAAAACTGGTTACAATTATCACTCCTAGTTTTACATGCTAACAGGATTTGCCTTTGGGGGATTAAGCTAACTATTCTGTCATGCAGGTGAGTGTTTTGTTTTGCTCCTTTGAACCATCTTTTCTCAGGCTGTCAGGGAGTTTTCAGAAGATGATAAAAGATGCCATCCGTATCCCGCTTTCCAAAGCCCTGACCACGGCTTGGTGTGCGCGCCCGCACAAGAAATGCTTCCCCTCCGCAGCGGCTCGGGTTGGAGAGATTAATTTCAGATCATTTCAAGGTCATCTCAGGTGCATCTTTTTGTTGAGTGCGGTTGCACCGCTGGAGAAGTGCAGATCCTTTTAAAATTCTTCCAGGTGATATAGCTGTGAATCAAGGGGCAGCAGGGGAAAATAAACTCGGACGTTTCAAGAAAATAGAAATAAGGGGACTCGATCCACACTCTCTGTGCGGTATGAGGAGGGTGAAGCTTTTGGGCTGGTACCATGCGGATTTGCAGGCTGAGGGCAAAGAGTTGCTCTAGCCAGGAATTTTCCACTTAAATTTTCATTTTGACAGAAAATATCACTGTAATTGACTTTTTTTTGGGCAGGACTGCGCTCAAACCATTTCAGCGAGGTCTTGTGACTCCTTGCGAACGGAGCCACTGGCAGTTCAAGTCAAAATCGAGGGCTTCACTAAACGGACTGCATAGCCTTGTGCCAAAAATTTAGGGGATGGAGTTGCTGCCTCCAATTGGTGCTTCTTTATACAAAGTGGAGTGCTCCATCAGTGCTACAGGAGGATTGGTCCTTGATAACGGGGAAAAGGCAGCTAATTAGGCCGGCAGACCACTGTGGACAAGCAGCCTTCATACCTCTGCCTGCTTTGCCAGTGCAGAAGACATCAAGACCTGGATGGATGTGTTTAATGTACAAGGTGGGAGCTGTGTTCCACTGGAACAGCCCAAAATGGGATCAAACCAAGGCCAGACCAGGGCCTTGAGGGGAAAGAGGAAACCCTAGGACTGGTTGTGATTTTGGGGAGAAATAACCATTTTTGCTACAGGAAAGTGATCTAAGGCTTTCAACGGTTTTGGGAGATCAGGTTGAGATAGCCAGTGAGCAGCACAACGAGCATCAGCAAGAGGTTTTGGTACAGAAGATGGTCCTGCACTGCAAAACTCAGGTCCATTTCCATGTCAACCGTGTAAAGTTAGGGGATTTAACTTGTGCATCGCTCTAGAATTCTTTGAGAAGATAAAGACCTTGCAGTCCCTAAAGGGTTGTGTCCTGCAAATGTCCACCCTCTTAAGTACAAAATGTCCTTGGTATCATTCCCACCTGAGTCAGGATTACTCGAAGCACCCCTGAGTAACCAGCCTTGTTGCCCCTTTACAGCTGGTGTAGGAGAAAGGCAGGACCAGAAATTGGCTTTCTGATGACTTTAGGGGGAGCCTGTAGCTTTAGGAGATGATTGGAATGAAACAAATCCCCGGTGAATTAATTGAAAGGGTCAATGTCTGTAGTTAATCAGTTAAAATTGCCCGTAGTTATCCAACTGTGTCTTTCATGTCAGCTAGAAGATGTCTGTGAGGCAAGAGCCATCTAATATGTAGGCTGGACTTGTTTGATGGGGTTTTTCTCCTCCCCGCTGGCAAGTAGTTTTTCAGTGGGCACATGGACAATATGTTTTTGACATTTATCTAGGTTTATCTAAGATATAGCTTTGCCTCTATTCCTCCCTGCTGGTGTTGGGTGGTTTTTTTTGTTTGTTTGTTTGTTTGTTTTTTTCAGCTAGGTGGTGGTTGGAATTACTTGACTTCATGACACATTTTCAGCACTGATTTCAGTGGTGACAGTTATTAACGGTTTCACGATAAGAAACAGGTGTTTCAGCATGGTCCATCAGGCAGAAGAAGAACAATGCCTCCCCAATGTCATTGTTCATGATGTATTCAATGACTGCTAGCTCTTTTTTATGAAGATTTTATTCAACCTCATAGGTAGCATTTACTATTTAGTATGCAGGCTTTCGGCAAGCTAGTGGAGTGGAAAACCTTTTAATTTCTTTTTAATGCAAACATGGATCTTGCAAGACCTTGTCAAGTGATTGCAATGGGCGCAGGCTCTTGCTTACGTCTCTCAGCATCACTTGGTGGTCCCCTGCAAGAAAATCCTGGTTACTTCTCATGCAAGTTGTGGTTCAAGGGACAGGTCCAAGCCTGAAGGGATCAGAGTGATTCTCCTGGCTACTCTTGTTTTGCACTGGGGAGCCACACCTGGGATGGTTTGGGCAGAAAACATCATTGGAGTATTAGGGGCATTGCAACGACTCCTGGGCTCTGCTGCCACTTCCCATGCTTTCCCATGGATGGGCAGCTAAGGAGAGATGTTTTGGAGCATGAGGCTATCAAACACTCTGGGTATTTTTTTCAGACAAGGTGTGAACGTGGATCACTTGCCCTCAGTATGCGAGTGGGTTTGCTGGTGGTTTTGCTTGTCCAAGACCTGTACCGTGCATTTCTGCTACCTCTTTTCCCTCCCTTTGCTGCTGTTTACACTTCTGCCACACACGCTCCATCTCTGTTCTCCGTCTGATCTCACAGCGAATAGTGTGAAAAGCCTTGGGCTTGGTGTAGGTGCTGCACAGAGCTCGGCTGCACCCAGAGAAGGAGAGGGGACAAAACTTCATCTTCTATCTTTGCATTGCCTGTGCTGTGAGATTGACTGGAGGGGAGCTGCCGCAGCCGCTAACAGTTGGATCCCACTGGTGTGGTGCACAGGTCTCGTGTTCTCTGGCCGTGCTCCGGGTGCTCAGAGAGAAAGAGGTGAATATGAGGTAGAGTTATCACACTGACCCTTTTCCGTGGCCTATGCAGGAGATATTCCCAAAGAAAGCTGCTCTCTCTGCAATTCAGTGGGGCTGGCTATCTGGGCTATCTGGTAGATGCTGGAGTGGATGTTGTTGGGTACCCCTTGAGGGACAACTTTCTGCGTCCTTTGTCGTCCCAGGAGGAAACTCCACAGGAGGTGGGAAGAGACAGAGCCCTCAGTGCTTGGGCTGCTGCCTGAAGGACGTGGCAGTGGGCATCTTCTCCCTCTTCCTCTGAGGATGCTGTGGTCCAGCTTTGCGATCTAGGGCCATGCCTGCCTGGCCTTGCTAGAGTGGCTCTATGAACCTTGAAAACACTTGGAGCCTCTCGTGCCTTTATTTTGTACCACAACTGACAGGTTTGTTCTCCAACCTATTTATTTCCCATTGATGTTTGATATCACAAAGGGGTGGATCAGCACAAGGTTCACCAAAGGTGCCTGATAGGTCCCTTGGGTCTTTGACAAGGCAGTGGTGCCTCCCAACCCAGTCCTACTGCTTGGGCTCTCTAGCAGACAAGAAGAAAAAAAGATTGATTGGTGATAAATAATGCATTCTGTTCCCACCTAAATGTTGTTTGATCTCCATAATCTTCATTCCTCCAGTGACAGGGAGCTCAGTGTTAATAGCTATTTGTCACCCATCGCAGTGCTTAAACAGCCTGAGCAGAGCTGTACTCAGCTAATACATCTGTGCCACGGGCAGGGCTTCCCATTATTACTTCCTTTACAAAAACTTTAAAAAAATATTTCTCCTCTCCTGTGGTGACTTTTCACAGCAATTTTTCGAAGTGAAACAATTAATGAACATTAAACACACTTTTTCTGGGAAAGCAGCAATCAGGAGAGAAGATATAGTATCCCTCTAAAATCTCCCTGTACATATATACATGCACACAAAGCCACTTCAAGGCTGAGCAGAATTGGAAGTGATAGTTACCAGTATAATATTTAAATGAGCGTTAATTACCATAAACCGTTTGGATTTTAATGTCTCCTTCTGTACAGTATGTAAATCAAGGCTGGAATGGGCTTGTGAGTATGCATTGGGCCTCTGGTGTTGTGGATAAAAGGGCTGATTTTTAGTACTCGGATTTAGCCGCCTGGTTTCCACTAATTTTAACGGCAGCAATGGGGCCAAACCCTGGCCAGCACGGGGAAGGTTTCCCCTCTCATCTTCAGAGACAGCCCTGCCCCAAGGACAGCTTGTGCTTGCTTTCTCATTCCAGCTCCCTACCTGGAGAGGCTTCTCGAGGAGGGTGCTGATTAGATGCTGAAATGACTTGGGTTTGGGTTTGGGTCTGGATGGAGGGATGTCTCGCTGTCAGCGTGATGTAGCAGCTCTTACACATTTTATTGAGTACTAAAGGGTTTTTATGGGGGGTTTAGTGTCCAAGCCGTGAGTGATGTAATTCCATGGCATGTGGTTTGCTGGGCAGTGCTGCACCCACATTTGCATGCTTCATCTCCCATCCTCTTTCCAGCCAGCCTGGCCTACAAACCCGAACAGAGGGGAAGGGACTTCGCACAAAGCTGCTGGAGATGGGCAGATCTTCAGGCACCTTGTGGTGCCTCCCCAGCCTCCTTCTTGTCCTTCCTCTTTGCCCCCCTCTCCCTCCGTGGGGACCTAGTTTGCCTTGCAAAGTGGCCTCATTATAAATGCATCAGCCTCTGCCGGTCTCGCACACACAGCCTTCATTTAGCCCTCCAAGCTCGATTACATCTGAGGATGTCTTGGGGTAATTAAGTAATATTAGAACATTTTCTCTTCTATTTTTTTTTTTTTTCCCTTCACTAATGCAGCTTTCAAAGCACAAGCCTCAGTTCTCACCCACTGGAGCCCACTTCTCCAAGCCTCTGAATTCTCCCTAATGTACCTCACCATGAATGAAGGCTAATTACATTTCTGAAAGATGTCATTAGTGTCATATTCATGCTGGGTTTTAGAGAGCCGGCATGCAGCAGGGAATGCTCCCTTAGGTGTCTTTCAGCTTCGCCAGGAGCTGTGCCACTGGTGAGGAGTGGGGATCAAACTGGCCGGGCTTTCTGGACAGCAAAGGGGAGCTCAGCCGGCAAAGCAGAGATGCTCTGGGCTTTGTTGTGAGCGATCTCCTTCCTTGGATGTTTTGCATCCTTCATCTCCAGAGCTCATCATGGTTTACAAACATTAACTAATTAAGCCTCTCATTGCTCCTCTGAGATAAATAATTGCTACTCTAATGATTGGCATTACATCCACTCTCTAAGCATTGGACAGTGCTTTTTGCTACAGAGAAATAAGGAGGCAAATCCTAAGCATGCAAAAAGATAAGCAATACTTTTGAATTATCTTGCCATCTAACCTGCTGGCTGGTGGCCAGAAATCGGGAGCTACTGTAACAGGTACCTGTGGCATTTCTTTTGAAGTCAACGGTCCATGTTCTTCCCTCTTACATCTGTATAAACCCCAATGAGCTCTACTGACTTCAGCGGAGGCTCCTCAGAGGCTTCCTCTGAGGGAAGAGAAACTAGAATTTGTCTATTTAGGTTGATCATTGTTTGCATCACGGATGGGATGTTGCTTCCCAAGAAAACAAAAAGAAAATGGTGGTCACACTTTTTTTTTTTTTTTTTTTTTTTTTTTTTTTCCTCTCAGTAGGTGGTTACAAGGACAACGTTCTGGTTTTATACTACCACTGTTCTCCTGTTCATCCAAGTGTGAGGTGGCCTCCAAGGTCCCACAGGTGAGTACTGCTTTCAGGGGGTATTAGATACTCTTAAAAGAAGTCACGTATAACTTAGGGTAAAATTGGCATGAAAACGCTCGTTCATGTTGTATTATGTTGCATTTTCTTGTCCTGGAGAGATGCATCAGCTCTGTTAGCACGGCTGGAGTTTGCTGCCTCTGGAAGAGGTCGACTATCCCAGATGGTCTCTACCCCTGTGGGAGCCTGATGTCCCCCCTCTACCTGCCTGTTTTTTTGGGGCACTGCCATAAGCAGGGAAGGGACGGGGACATTGCTGCTGTGGCCCAGACTTGTTGCAGATCAAAGCGGGGTAGTAAGGGCTGCTGCAGCCCGGCACTGTGTGCAGACAGCAAGTGATGTACTTGACACTATATCTTCCCATCTTCCACTTCAGTGACCACTTGATTTCACTGTGCTGCCTGACCCTAATACTGGATACCTCCTTGACCCTGTATGAAAGGGTACGTTGCAGTCCAGGATATCCCGCAAGCTTTTGTGGGTTTGTTTGACTTATTTTTTTAGCCCTTGCAAGTAGATTTTTGGCCAAAACAATAATCAGGAACCAGAAGGAAGTAAAAGCTGGCTTTGTATCATGTAAGGATGGATTGCAAAGCTTTTGTAAAGATGTGTGTTGGAGAAAAAGGAAAACCACTCAAAGATGTGTAGCACTGTCTGATTTGTGGTCAGTGGTGGGTGGCTGGCCGTGGAGGCATTACACCAGAGGCAAATGATGCAGAGCCACCTTTGTCCTTGAACATCTCTGCTACAGACTCCTGGCTTTTAGAAAAGCCTGGATCTGAGAGGTCTCCGGGTGTTGAGGTAGGAGTGAGCTGCCTCACCTCCTCTCCTCATCCGTCCTTTTGGAGGGATCCCTCACCTCTCTGCATCTGCTGTGGGTGGTTTCCAGCCTTGGGTAAAGGGTCCCCCTTGTCCCTCCTCTCTGAGCAGGAGCACGGTGCCACCAGGGCTCCTGAGGATCCCCGACGGGGCTGGATGTGGCTGTGCTTTGCTGGGGTGGACGGCCAGACCAGCTTTTCTGTTTCATGCACTGGTGTGAAATTAAAGGGATTTTGGAAAAAAAAGGCTGCGCTAGCGAAGCTAAGCTGCCCTGGGAGATGTTGTACGGAGAAGCTAATTGTCCGAGGTGTGGGAATCCCAGGCTTTTCCACAGGCTCCACCTTGCCAGTCCTGGCCAAGCTGCCAGCTCTATCCCATCTAGAAAGGGAGACGGACGTTAATTGAGAGGCTGTGTTTAATTTGGGGGACAAAGGTAGGATCTGGGCTGCGAGACCGCTGCAGGGGGGAACTGCTGTACGCGGGGATGGACCGGAGCAGCTGCCTGGAGGTGCGGGTCCAGCCTGCACCCCGAAAAGCAGGGGAGGCTGACAGGAAACCCAGCAGGGAGATTACTCCGGGGGAAAGGAATTGTGAGTCACAGACACAGAATTTGGGGCGGGGAAAAACCTGGGCTGTACCAGTCTGGTAAGTAGGAGAGTCCTAAACCAGTTTATTTCTGTACACTGAGATAAGCCCAGGAATCTGCCTTTGCTCTGGCCCCAGCCAATTCCATCTGTGATGAGCTGGCAGGGTTTTTACGTAGACCCAAACCAACTTTAAAATCTCTATTTTCTGCTTATTGGTAGCTGTATAATTCAAAAGCCATCCTACTAAAGGCAGAGTCCTGGCAGTGCCCAGTAGCAAAGGGGCAGGAGGCAGGAGCTGAAACACTGTAGCTGATCCAGCCTCTCCTGGTGTCTATCCAAAGAAATGCTTTGACTTTACTATGAACACTACATGTTATTTGGCTGTAGGAATGAGAGCCAAATTTCTGAAAGACTCCTGTAGCCTGTAGTCAGCTCCAGGCCAGGGCTGCATGTGTTCCCACGAGTGTCCCATCTGTTCCAGGCCAGGAAACTGCAGCCTGGTAGGGTCCTGGGGGGGCTGGCGAGGACTCCCAGCGTGAGAACGAGCACCTCATCTCTTGGCGGTCATCTAAGGTTGAGGCAGGAAAAGCTGAAGATAAACAAGAAACTTCTCTGAGCGTGTTTAGACCACTTGAGGTTGCCCATGCTCTAATGACACATTCTGCAGATTACAGAACCTAGTAATTACAGCTAATAAGTCCAAAATGTGTAATTACCCTGTAAGCACTTTGAGCTAGAAGGCAGAAATAAGCATGGTCGTTACACACTCATTCGATGATCTATCGCTTTCCCGGTTCGACATGCAAAATCTGGGAGTGGCAGAAAGTATAGCTCCTCGTTTCCCCAGCCACCATCCTCATCAGCCACTGGGTGAAGGGAGGAAGCCAGCTCATTTTCCTGCATCCTTTGCTCAGCCAAAACAGCTCCAAGATCCGGTGTCCTTTCCTTGAGAGAGATGATTCCTGATCAGATTTTCAGATCTGGAGTGGGAGGCTCTTGAGGAGAGGTTGTGTTTGTTTTTAGTTCCCACTGCTTTGCTTTCCTTCCTAATTAAAGTAGCTCTTTTGTCAGTCCCTGAATTTCTTTCCACCCTCCAGTTTTCCCAAACAGGCTTCTTAATGTTTTCTGCCTCTAATCAATACACAATTTATATGCAATAACTTTGTCCAGAGAATAGGGAAGCAGCTATCAGGGTTTCTCCTGTAATTTTAGTGTGCTGTAGCCATTGACTGAAGGTCAATGCAAGCTTGACTATGACTGATTTTTACTGTCTTTGGGCAACCCATCAGCAAAACGCAAGCTTTGTAAAACCTTGACTCAATGCGGGCCATAACGGATCGCGCTACGCAGCCTGCCAAGCACACCGTGAAGCTGACTTCCGCGGCAATGCTGCGCCCGGCAAAGCTTCCTCTTATTCTCGTGCAGCCCTTTCTGGTGGGAGGAGGGCACCCCACCCCTCCACAGGGCATGATAGATGTCCTGACAGACGCTATTTTACCTGATTATACGGGTAGTGGGTGCTTTGATAGGAAGTGAAGCCGGTGCCTGCTCGGTGAGCGAGAAGAGCAGCTCCATTAGGCACCCCTGGGGATGGCAAG
The DNA here is from genome assembly GCF_018691265.1 of Tyto alba. NCBI lineage: Eukaryota > Metazoa > Chordata > Aves > Strigiformes > Tytonidae > Tyto > Tyto alba. Next base: position 37,786,222 of record NW_024881261.1, on the reverse strand, counting down.
ACAATTCTGCAGAGAGGACCTTGCGCTGGGGAAGCGGGCACCTCGTTTAACCTCCCTCCCAGCCAGCCTCGTGCTCATCTGTCTCCTGTCACTTGAGATCCCCCCTGTCACCTCTTCAGCAGGAGATGATATTAGCAAGGACCAGAAGAAGTCTCCATCCTCAGAAATGAAACTTCAGGAGATGGATGTCATTTCTGTGCTCGTGTGTACCCTAACCCTACCATGGACATTGCCTAGGAGGAGTGGGTATGTCCAACGGGAACGTCCAACCATTTTCGGGTGTCCCACGACGTCTCAGAGCAGCGGGATCAGCTGGGGACGCTCCAGCTGACATGCTTAACAAGCAGGGAGGTGCAGACTCGTGGCCATTTGGCATCTTATTAATCACATTTAATGTGTAGGTTGCTTTAGCGTCGATCATTTTAAAATTCCCTGTCGGAAAGGTTACCTGTATAATTATAGGTATAAATCTCAGGGACGTTCTTGCCAAAACAAATGGAGCGTCTCACGCTCAGGCCAGGGATGAACCCAAAGAAGCCATAAAAAGGGATTGTAATGATGGACCAGGAAATCTACACCCAGCCCAGGGCTGAGAAGAATTCTGTAACTCCAGAGATAAATAAGACATTTGGGTAGTTGGAAAGAGTTCCTGCAGTCGTCCTGACTTGTAGAAAAGTAGGAGCTATTGATCTCCAGGCTTTGAGCATTAAGCGATGCCCAGGTGGGCAGAGGCGAGGAAGATGTTTGTTCCCAGCCCCGTGGGTGCTGCAGGGAGGGCCTTGCTCTGGCACTGACCAGCCCTTCCACCTGCTGCTACTGGTTTCTGGTCGTTGATGGCAAAATTGGGAAAGGCTCCAACTCTGCCTCGCCTGCTGCTGAGTCCAGCAATATCCAGGCTTCTGTTGCAGTGGGAGCTGGTGTTGGCAGTGTTTCTCCACGGCGTCTTGAGCATCGTTGGATGCAGACTTGGGAAGGCATCAGACAATGCATGAGCTTGGATTGAAGGGTCCCAGCTAATGGGGCTGGATCAGGCTCAGGTGGTGAGGAGTCATGCGGTGCCTCCTCTTGACGGATCTCAGGTGTGGGTGAGGAACCTGAGGATGACCTGTTTATGAAGCAGCTCTGGGAAGTGCTGATAAATATCCTTGGTCAGCAGCAGAAAGCTTCAGTCTTCTTAGTCACTGGCTGAAAATGCATGTTATTTGGTTCCTCAGTGAAGAAAATGGAGTTGGGCCTGTCTTCTTGGGGGTTTTCTGACATTTGAGATGCACAGGCTAGGTCAAAAGTCTATCAGAGCATCATGAAGTTCGCATATGCCCTTAGAAACCTGGCTGTTGGGAACCGCTTCTTCCTCACTGCAACACCTTGCAAAACCAACCTCAGGCCCTTTTTCCTCTTTAAATTGCAGGTGCTTCCTAATCAGAGCAGGTCTTGGATGGAGATATTCACCCTGCTTCACACTCCTTGTCTCCTGAAGGCCACATTTGCCCACCTCCCGCCTTTCTGGAGAGGATGCTGGGAGAACAGTTGGAAGGAGAGATGCTGATTTGGGTTTTTGGTCTGTGCCTGTGCTTGGCACTCAGATGGATTAGTAATGATTCACACTGTCATAATAGATTAAGATGCAAGGACAACAGTATATTACAAATAAAATATTCTGTAGTAGCAGTAAGAAGAAATATTAAAGACTTTGGTGCTTTAGATTGCTAATTGCAGGATGTGTTAATTGCAAAGCAAGCAATACAGGCTCTTACGTAAAGTCTAGTGCCCATGGCTTACGTTATGAAGAGCAAGAAGAGTACATGGGACATCACCGTGTTGAAGCCAAGACAAACATCTAAAACCACTTAAAATACTAATCTGAAACCATCCTCATGCCTCTGTGGTATCCCATTTAATCACAGCCCTCTCCAAAAGCACTGCCTGGGTTTTGTCTTTTACAGTCACGTTAGTTGCTTCCAACTTTCTCATCAGCCTCCTCTATAAATTCAGACTGTTCTTAAATAAGACTGGTGCCACACAAAACCACTTCTCCCATCCCTGTGCACTGTCTAACGATTATTCCCTTATCCCTTTATATAACTGAATCAAGCCTGACACTTAAAGCACTCCCTTAGGGAAGTTATTGAATTTAACAGGGCTGAAACCAACAGGGTTCTAAAGAAATGCTCTACAAACCTGTGCAAGATAATGGAAAACAATATCCTTTCTATAAGTTTCTGAACCATCCTATAAAATTCTATGTCAAGAATGAAACTCCGTAGGACTTTTTTTGCCCATAAAGGCTAATTATGAGTAAATTGGCCCCAGTGCTTTTATTGATGAGCCCCAAAAAACTCACTGGATACTGCTGTCCTGCTTTCTCTTTCCCAGGCAGATGGATGTTTTGGCTCCACTCCTTAGCAATTCGTTCTCATTTCGATCCCAGATGGGATCATGTCTAATCCATACCTGTGGTACAAAGTTCTGCTGTGACTTGCTCCTCAACCAGCTTTTCCCTGTGAGTCTCCCACCTTCCCATGGCTCCAACAATGTTTGTTACATGGCCATCTCTTTCCCCCCCAACCCCTCCTTTTTTTTTTTTTTTTTTTATTTTTTTTTTAACTTCTGAAAGGATCTTGGGTTGTTCTCTCCATTTTGGCTCAAGGGAGAAATAGTGGATGGGAGAGGAGAGAGAGAGGAAATACGAGGCACTATGAAACAGAAACGGGGATAAAGAAAACAATTCTCCAAGCTTTTCTAATTCTTCTCTAGACTTCCCTAGCTAGGAAAAAAAAAAAAAAAAAAAACAACAAAAAAACCAGTTTAGGACTTCAACTCTCAGGAAAAGATATATTTCATTGGACAAGGAGGATTACGGAGTGTCCAAAGCTTTGACGCTATAAGGGATTTTGTATTACCTTGCCTGATAATTCTCCCAGGAGCCTGTGCAAATATTCTTGTGAATGAAAACTACTGAGCTACTTTGCTGGTATTTGCAATTCCTTTTATTCGTGCCGACTTTTTCTTGCTGAGATTGCTCACAAAAAGGGCGAATAAATATTCAAAGTGCTCATGCCTGAAATGCTCCTGCCAATGTTATGAAATGTTCTTTTTATTATTTTTCTCAGTGCATTCAAACAATTTCAATTGATGAACCTTAGAAGAAACTCCTGCGTGTAAGGGGAAGGTGACTCAATAAGGGAAGAGAAAGAAGATCACATGGTGGTATTAATGTCATTACCTACTCACCGAAGTGGAAAAAAAACCTGACAGTGACTAGGGGACATCCGGATATTAATCGAGAAGCTGAAATGAGTTCACTTTGTATATGTGTTTTGTTTTGTGCTTTTTAACAAGAGGAGGGGGGGAAAAAAAAAAAAAAAAAAAAGATGCAGCTAAAATACTCGCTGTGAACAATTTGACTTGTTCTGTTCTCTTATTTAGAGCAGTGGATACAGCATGTACGTTTGGAGACGTGGTTCAAGCTGTGCCCCCTTCTCTCCAAGGTGTACCTTAAAGTTCCCTTTCAGCTCAGCGTGACGTGAATAGAGATGACATTGCATTGTTCTTGGGACATGATGGGTAAAAAAAGAGCTGAAAAGGAACCATGAAATTCATGGCTTGGCACAGCTGAAGGACCCCGGTGGGAGGGATGGGGCATTCTTGGCAGAGGGAGGCAGATGTGTCTCTTTGCATCAGCAGTACTGATGCAGCTCCAGTTTAGCCCTAAGCTTTCTCCCCCAATAATTCAAACTGGGAAGAGCAGAACTGGCTAAAGAGAACCAGGGAGTTGTCTCAAAAGCATAGAGCATCGGTCTGCATCCTTTTCTATTGGTAGACCAAAGTCCCGGGCTGCTCAAAGCCTACTGCTGAACCGGTGTTAGCCCTTTCTCATTGCCTGCTTTGCACAAATGACACCCGTGGGGACAGCTGCCTAAAGCCATCTCAGCAGAATGGCCATAGAAATATTCACTGCGTGGAAAAAATTAAGGATTTTTTTTTTTTTCTCTAAGTAGTATATAGGAAGCCAGTGCCGTTTCTGGAATTGTTTTTAAAATAACTCTTAGTCAAAGTAGCCTCACTTGAAGGCTCCAGGACCATAAGAGGGGACAGACATGTCTTGTTTTGTCCAGCCAGAATGAGGTTGCTGCTCTTTGCAAGGAAACCCCTTGCTCCCTTCTTTTAGGCTGCACCTTCCCCTCCAGAGCAGGTGACAGGCTACTGGAATGCTTGACCTCCTGCACCAAGGCTGAAAGCGTCCTGAGCCATTTACTGAGTCCCTTGGTTTGGAAAGGAGGATCTAACACCTTGGCTACAACCAACCAGATCCTGGCTCTGGTCAGCAGAGACACCCTGAGTGCCCGGTAAATCTCCATCCTGGGGTGCACCAAGAGGGTGGCAGGGTATGTCTTTTTGGGTTGAAATGCAGGAGCGAGGCGGCTGGTGGTAAGCAGCACTCAAGGTTTGGCTGCTGTGTCCTTCCTGCTGAGATGAGCAGGTCCAACCCCCACGCCTTGTCATTTCTGCTTGCCTTTGAACCGAGCGAGTCCTCTGCTCCTGGCTCAGTAAAAGTTATAGGTTATGGCAGGTGGTGGGAGGAATAGGAAAAATGGTAGCCTGGTAAGTGCTAAAGAAACCATCTGAGTAACTTGGGGTGATCTTCCCAGTGTGACCATTCAGGCCAGGTCTGGCAGGGCTACACTATTTCCTCATTACTGTGTCTACAGAGGACTCAGATGTCCAACCTCAACTATCAGTATTTTGCGTTTCCAAGGCAACGCCAGCTTTAACAGCCTTCATAATTACATCATTTGGTTGAAATGAGCATGCATGATCTTTTGATTACCACTGGAAGTATAAATTAGGTTACTCTCCCCACACCCAGCCACTTGAAAAATAAATGTATTGGAGGGAGGGGGAGGAAAAAAAAAAACCTCAGAAGAGGGTAAATGGAAAAATCAATTTTTACATTAATGGAGTCCTCGTTCAGCATTTCTTCTCTTTATAGATTTAGATAACAGTGATATCTTAGTTTCACAGAGCAAAGAAATTAATTACTTACTAATGGTGCAATTCAGAAATTAATTTATGTTATCCATTTAAATGTGTCATTATTAATCAATTTAAAGGAAGGGACCTGTAAGCCAGAACCATCTGAACTGAATTATGTTTCCAGAGGTCTCCCCCTGCCCCCTGATTGCTAGAAAACACATCATTCCTGATACCTGCAAGTTATTGCACCTTGAAGTGCTCTGGCATCACTGATGCAAGAAAAAAAGGGGATTCCTCAGTCCTGATGGATGGGCCCACCCTCAGTGTGTTTCCCTGAGTATGGACCAGTGTCAGGGTGCTGCAAAGATTTTAAGGCTCTTTATTTAAGTTACTCGGATTCCTGATTGAGGTTCAATCACTTCTTTCCCTTTTAAAAAGGTGACGAACAGAAAGAGGATGAGGTCGCCCGAGGCAGCTGCCTTGTGGAGATGTTTTGCTGCTGGCTTCCCAGCAAGTCTTGGCCAAGTTGTGGGGTTTTAGCACACCCTGGGCTTCCTAACAGGGTCAGGATGGGGCAGCCACCATAGGTGGGTGATAATTAAATAGTCACAGGTCTGATTATCTTGTTTTTACAAGAGATAATATTTTGCACAGGACTTTTCTTTTTCTGAGTCAGGCTTGTCCCAGGCTGAAAAGCGGAACCCCATTCCATGCAGTAAATCACGAATAAACTAAAAAGTGCTGCTCAGATTCTCCTTGAAACACCCAGGATTTCGATATGTTGCTGCTTTATGTACCTGGCTGCTTGGGCTTTTCCCTGGCAGGCAAGAACCTGATCTAATGGTTTATGCTGTTGGTGTTATAATGCCTCCAAAAATGTTGGATTTCTCTGTGTGCTCCTTGGAGCAAATGGCAACGCTGCTGACTTGGGAAGACAATCTGCTGAAGGATCTTGTCTTCAAATCCTGTTTGGGCTGCTAGTATAAGGGTGTGATAGCCATTTCTTTCCTGTAGTGATATATTGTCATGTTAATTTTGATGATATCCTACTGTAAAATAGATAGAAAGCCTGCAATTTGAGAGCCTACTGTGGTACCTATCTATCTATATCTATATTTATATACAGGTTAGTTCTTTCTTCTCTCCTCCCGCCGCCACCTTTTAAAGTAATGCTTGCATTTAACATCTGCTGTAGTGATATGCTTCTTTATTAGGTCTGGAGAAGTTCAGACATGTTCCAATGTTAAACCAAAGCCCTTATCTAGCTAAAAGGGTTTCAGATTACTTTCATGTTCTTGCTCAATGTTTTGTTTTTGTTTTTCTGCCCTGCTGCCCACATCAGGCAAATTTCAGCCTGAAAGTTCTCTTTGTTGAGTTAAATACTTTCTCTGTGAAACACTGAGCAGCGAGGGCTAGAGGCAAGTAAGCAGCAGGTTGCAGAATTAATCAAGAAATCATTTGACACCTGCAAATAAATACTTGTATCTAAAGTCTTTTTTTTTTTTTTTTTTTTGTCTTTCTCCATTCCCCCTTTGTTCTGGATATGTCTCTGACTTCAGAGCAGAAAGACCGGGGAGAAGCAGCTGAGATTTAACAATTTGGTTTGACTTTGCACTGAAGCAGGTTATGGAGCATCCTCACCCTCCCTTTTGCCAGCTCTGGTTGGGGGTCACCAGCTTCTGATGGCGGGGAGGTAACCCAGAGCTGGGAGATGGTGACAGTATCCCTCTTACTACCCTTTCCAAAGTACTAGTGTGTAACTAGCAATTCAGCTAAGAATTGCTAGTTACACACTAGCAATTGTAAGAATTCAGCTCATCCTGGCTTGTGCCTTTTTGGAGCCAGAGAGCTCCAAAAGATACCACAGCCTCTAGCCCATCACTTGAACCTCCCGAATCCAAGTAACAAGTATTTTTTCTGTGATTTCTACCATTCAACAATCCATTTCTCCCATAGTCCAGAAGTCACGAGATAACCTTGGCGGTGGGTTTACTGACTGGGCTCTGAAGGGTTTGATGTAGGAGTCAAGCCAAGCCAAAGAGAAAAAAAAAAATGTAAAAAATGTTAGTATATATAGCATTCAAAAGCTTTTTGGTTCCTCTGATGTAGAAATTGAGAAGGAAAGATAAACCCAAGTTAAAAACCTTGACTTTCAGATGTATACTGCTGATTATCTCCACACAATTTTCAGAATCCTCTTCCCTTTTTAGGATGAGAGAAGAGTAGTCTGGGGCATTGGCAGCCTCATTTTTATTCATTTTCCTCCTCTTTCCTTCCCTCCTTATCCAATAGCTGCAGAATACCTTGGATATGTTTTTTTCTAGTGCCCTAGACTGGCATGGAGGTGTGCTCTGATCTTTTTTTTTGTGTGTGTGTGTGCGCTAATAGCAGCTCCATAAAGTTAGGTTCTAGGTACTTGATCACCCTTACTACTGCAACCTGTTGAATTAATTCTGAATTGCCCTCACTCCTGAGCTATGAGTGAATGCCTCATAACAGCCCTTGTGGGATGATGTGTGCTGGGCCAAGTCTATCTTGTCCCCAAACTGCTATGGCACTGGTAAGTAACTCCAAAATACAGCACTCATGAGTTCCATTACCTTGCTGCTGTGCAATTTCTGGAGAGCTGGATTTGATGCCACCTCTGGCATGGGAACCACGGGCCCTTTATGTAACCCCAAAAGCTCAGATTCTTGGGATTCTGCAGATTCCCTTATAAAACCACCCTGAAAGATTCCTGGATAGGTGAGGTGGGGACAGAACAGGGTGTTTGCTTGACTTTTATCCCCCTCTAGACCTTTGCTTGGTCTAGAGGATCTAGCCCTGATTTTTTTTTTACATTTGAGGTGCATGCCGCCAGCAGTCCCTGCTGCAGGGAAGGGAACAGGGTGGTTTGGAAGTTGAATCCCTCCCTCCTCTGGTAAAGATCCAGAGACTCCTTGTCCAGAAGGGATTCCCTCTTCTGAAATACAACCTGTGCTCCTACCTGTGACAGGGTCTTAAGGTCCTCATATACCCTGAGCCTTGGCAGCTGCTCCTTGTGTTGGCTGCAGGACTCGTTGCTGATGTCAATGACATGTAAGAAAGTCAATCAGAATGTTATGCTTGCCCCCTGCTCCCCCACCGAAATATATATTCCCAAAATCATGGTAGCATGGGGAAAATGCACTGCAGTAATCTACCCTGCCACTGTTTATAGGCTGCAGGCAGAGGTTTGCAGACAGATCTGCTCTTCCCATGTGCACATCCCTGCCGCAGCATCACAGAGCCAACGAGGGAAGGGGTAAGGTCACAGCCAGCCACCCTCTCCCACCTTCAGCCAGGTTGCTGCCCTCGGGGCGCTTGTTATTGTCAAGGCTTGATGTTTCAAAGCGTGAGGAGATTTGGTGTTTGAGCCCTGCTGAATGATGAGCTGTCTCCGGGCTGGGCAGTGTGCCCTTAACCCTGGGGCTGCAGGGTCAGAGGTGGTGGTTCGGTTATTGCCATGGCCTCGGTGGGCACGGTCACCCCATCGTTGCTGCGTGCACCCGTGGAGGGGGGGAACGACACGAGCATTTCTTGACCGTCATCCATCCCTCGGAGAGAGAGGGGGTATGGGGAAGGGCTGCCCAGCAAGCACAATGCTGGTGCTATTTCAGCCTTCTAGCTGAAAGCTCTTGAGAGGAAGGGAAGATGTATGGAGGGGTGAGAGGGGAGGCAGAAAATAAACCTGCAGCAAGCCCTGCCTGGGAAGTGCCACGCCAGCAAACAGAGCCTGGGTCAGCAAGAGCGTTCAGCTGCACCTCTTGACTTGACAACTTTTCTGCTGGCGACGGGGAGAGCGTAAGTAGATTTTATGGCCCTTGTTGCCCATCTCTCTCTTTGCCGTTCTGTTAAATCAAGTCCTGCTGCAGGGATATAATCTTGCCTGGCCAGGAAGGCTTTAGGAATGCTGCTCGTCTCTTCCTGCAATGGGTGTCATCATTGCTGCAAGGAACAGATCTCGACAGAGCTTCGTGTCTCTAATCCTGTCGCGCGTCCCCGGTGACGGCTGCAGTGGTGCAGAGCAGAGCCCCATGGCAGGAGGGCTTAGGGCAATTTGCTCCCTCGCTGAAGCTAATCCCTAAAGATGGTAACTGGCTTAAGACCTGAAAATAGGGTCTTTTTATCACTTCATGGACATTTCTTTCTCTCCTTCTAGTCTTAACAGTGCAATCCGTGGTGTCTTCATACCTATGGCCACAAGCCAGTTTCCCCCGCTCCCTAGGTGCAATATTTAACCTAGCAGGCACTATCCAATATGACTACCTTAAAAATAAGAGGAGACCCATAATTCAGGCTATTGAAATGTGGGAACCAGATCTGCAGTAAGACAATAAAAAAATCTCAGTCTGAAAATGGGTTGACACAAGGAAAAAGAGGAATTCATCGTGAATACCCCTCAGGACAGGACTGTCCCCTCACCCTGTTGTGATGAAGTCCTCTCACTCATCTTCAGGATGGGGAAGCGTAAGACACAACAAAGCCTCACAGCAGTAAATGATGCACTACAGTAAGAAATGTTATGGGGAGCAGGATGTGGGAGATAATGTTCTGGAAGCACATCACTTCTTCCCCTTCTGTAACTAACTTTGGCAACTCAGGTCCTTGCAGGCTCTTCTGTTCCAGTGCTGCTGTGAGGTTCCCGTGATCTGCTCCTGCTCCCAAGCTGCTCTTTCAGCAGAGCTCAGGCTCCTGAGAGATCAGCAATTAGCCTGGCCAATCAAGCCATCTTCACTCGCTGCTGATAATTGCTCTGAGAAGAGGGTTTTTGCTAAGCCAGTCACTTTATCTTTTCCCTGCTGCTTCTAAGGGCAAGGTCCCACTGCAGTGGGACAGCAGCATATGAACTTCATCTGCTAAGAAGCAGCACACAACTCTAACACCATTCTGGCCCACACCGCTAATTATCTTGTATGAAATGAGAATCCATTTGGTGTAACTAGCCGATGCACAGAGGGCAGCTCAGCACCAAATAAATGATGAGTTGGTGTGGCAGCAGCCAAGAGCATCAGCCTGATTTAGAGGTTCACAGGTCTGTGAATGCAGCTCATCTTCATGCCAGTGGACAGGGAGGGGAAAGGGGAGAGGATGGCTGAAGGAGGAAGAAACTTGGAAGATGGTTCAGCTGGAACCTGGCCCCTTCAAGTGACAGTGATTAATGTTGCATACTCTGCCACTAAGCAGGCTGAACATGTGGTAGGTGTCTACCAACGCTTCCTCTGAAGGCACTTATCTCATAAAAATGAGCTCTCCAGTGTATTTGACAAATCTTGATTGATTTTCATCCTGCCTACCTTTCTGGTCCCTGCCTGTCACGAAATGACAGGGTACGTGAGAGCTTCCTCCAAGACAAAATCAACTCCGGAGCAGCGTTAACACCAGCGAGAGGAAGAGCTGGGGCCAGCTCCTTTTGACACGGATTTTTTGCCTGGCATGCACCCCACTCTACCTCCAATGCTAATGTCCTCCCCATGTCTTCAGCACTCTCTAGCTCTACCTGTCAGCCAGTTAAGCAACATCCTTGCAAAAGTTTTAGCATAAGCTCACTGCAGTTCAGCTATTCACCCCTCCAGGACACCAGAGAGGAGACTTAGAAAGGGATGGAGTTACAGAGGGACACACCTGTACCTGCAGGGACCCTAATGACCACAGATGATGAAAAATACCTTTTTATTAAGTACCCCTAAGTTCAGCAGCTGAACAAACCAGGCTGGGAAGCAAAAAGTCAGAGAGATAGGATCATCTTCCACAGGCAAGGTGTGACTGTGCAGCTAGGGAGCTTTGTTCCCATCTCAGAAGAGATCAGGGCACGGAGCACCCCTCAGCAGCCCATAGATAGGAAAAAATGCTTATGGTGATAGCAGGTGCTATATTTTCATATATAAACCTTCCAATTTACCCATGAGAGAGAGTCCTGTAATGAAATAATAACCCAGATTATCAACATATAGAGGTAATACGAGGAAAAGCTTCTCTCCAGCATGTCTATCTCCTTTCATCTCACCCAAAGCTCATCTACCTCTGGGGTATTAAGTAGTACCAATGAACAGAGAGCTCCTTTTTAAACACTGGCACTTTCAAATCAGTTGTATATCCTCAAAGTAACAAGATAGGCACAGGAAAATACAGCATTTGCAAAGCATTCTTCAATTGAAAAGCAATTTAGCAGTAGAGTACCCTCTCTGGGAAGATGCAGCAAAGGAAGCACCTTAAGAAATTGAAAGGTACACCTGGATCCACTTAAATGAAAGGATCTTGTTAGGGAGGCCTAATTGGGCTGCCTTAGTTAGCCCACCTGTGAACAGTTCAGTAGCTGCAAGAACTTATAAAAGCAGGAGTGGAGCACTCACAAAGTTTTCTGCTTTGTTCTGGAACCTGAAGTTAGAAGAAACTTGAAAGACATAAGAAACTTTTGGAGACTGTGTATGTGGGAGCAGATTTGAGCTAATTAGTTTCTTGGAGGGCTGCTACTCTGTTAAGAAGTTCTGTTTTAGCTTGAGATGCACATGCAAGTAAAGAGATTGAACTAGATGCAATGTTTTTGGAGTCCTCTAGGGCTAGGAACAAGCTGTCTTTTCTCTTGCAAATAAATGCTTTTGGGAATGAGCTTGTATCTAGGGTGTTCTGTTGCAGGGTGCAGATGAAACAGTGTTTATTGCTGTATTTCTAGAAGAGTTTAAATGAAACATAGAGGAAGAGATGCTTACCTGAAGAGCTAAGACTCTGAAAGTGGTACGAATCTTGTAAAACTCCTTTAAAAATGGCTTTGTAGCACGAGCAGGGCTTCTTGGCTACAGGGATGAGTTCGGGGTGCTGCAGCTCTGCTGCTGTGTCTGCAGCAGGGATAGCTCGGAGGGCAAACTCTGCATACACTGCAGAGACTAAAGAAGAACAATTAATTCTTCAGAAATCACTAAACTTTGGTGTTTGGTCAGCAACTGAAGCATGTGAATAAAACCTGCAATTTTTTTTTTTATTTTTTTTTTTTTTTTTAAGGCTGCTGTAAACTACCAGGGAAGGAGTAATCTGGGGCTGGATCCTCTGTCTGAAAGATCCAGAAATACATGTTTTGCTGATAGGGGCTGCCTCCTTAGGGAGCGGAGTGTGGTTGCATGGGTGGAGAACAGCCTTGGTTGCTTCCACATTCTCCTAGATCAAGTGATGCCCCTGGTTCAGTTTTACCTCCAATATCTGAGGTTAGACCAAAACTTTGGCTGTAGCTGGTTTCTAGCTAACATTAGCATGTTGCTGGTGTTGGCTTGGTCTTCTGGTCTATCGTTTTCCCTTATATCTACCTCTCATTATAGAACCACAGGTAAAAATGCCACAGGTGCTGCAAAAAGGCTACTCGGATCAGTTTTCTAGGCAAATGGCTGCAAGGAGTATAAGAGTGAACTACCTGTTTGCTTTTTTTTTTTTTTTTTTTTTAAATTCTGCCTCTTCTGATTCATAGCCCAAAATGCATTAGTTTAATTAAATTTCTTCAGTGTAATGGCACGCTAGCTGGTTGGCTAGCCTGTTTTGCTGTGTATTGTGATATTCTGCTTTCCTCTCGAATTGAGTCTGTCTGATAGTGACAGTGACTTCTGCTGGTCCAGGTCCCTGTGGGCATGCTGCTCTTGTCTCCAGATCAAAGACCTTCCTCTCTACATGAGTTCCTTCTTGTAGCTGAGTTGTGTGTAGACAGGAATGCTCTGTCTGGATGGGCAATCTGCTCAAAACCATGTCTTGGTGTGGGAACCAGCAAATAGAGGCTATATGGCCACAAATGGAAGAAGGATTTGGGGGAAATGCATGTGAATGCTGAACGCGTAGTTGGAATTTACTTGTTTAGATCTGGTAGCTATTATAATGTTTGAGAGACTTGGGTGTTTTTACTTCTCTGGGATTTGAAGCTGATAATGGGGTTGCCTGTATTTCTGAGGCTATTTCAGCCCTGCAGGCAAGTCTGTTTTCAGCTGCATGTTGTTTTTTTGTTTTTTTTTTTTTTTTTAAAAAATCATCTCTTTTTCTTGTGCAGTATTGTGCTACCAATGCAAAGCCCATCTTGATTTCCCAGTGATAGACTAATAAATAGAGTTTTCCTGCAGGAGCAGGGATACCCTCTCAGCCATGAATATCCATGTGATCCCAGCCATGAAAAGTGGTGTTCAAAATCAAAGATGATGAAATCTTTTCATTAAAAAAAAAAATATAAAATTGGACTGACTATTGCTATCTCTTCTCTGTTTCCCCCCTGAGAACACTCTGTGAAATCCCCTCTGAGCAGATCTGTCAGTTTGCGGTACTTGGGGCAGCACTCGTGATAATTTATCTTCAGTTATTTTATTTCTGCTGGTTTCTAAGCTAATAACAAGTGATGAGGGCTCATCTCCTGCTCTGGGCACCTTCCCATTACTTAACCAACAATTAATAAACCCGATAATGGAGTGTTTCTCCCACACAGGAATAAATACTCACTCTATTAAACTGCAGCAATGCAACATCTCCAATCTGTTCAGAAACTGCCGCCAGTGCACGATTCAGTGGCCTGCTTATAAGGAGGTATTTGTCCCAGTTTGCAGTATGAAAGCCGTGCTCGAATTATTTGTTTCCAGGCTGGATTGGGTAAAGTTCCTCACCCACCGAGCTCACTTGGGCTAAGGGGCCCTGCTCCAGCGGCATGGCCACCCACGGCATTGCCCCGGCAAACCTGTGGCCGTCCCATCTCTCGCGAGGATCCTCTGCAAGTCACCTCTGGGCCGTGGGGAAGGGGAGAGGGGCAGGTTTGCAGGCTGGCTCCTTGCAGTGGCTGTGTGGGAGGTGGTGGGCCTGTTTGTTTGCAATACGCTTCTTTAATTGCCGGAGCATAGGAAGGGTGCTAGTTTATTACAGTGTGTATACACCAAAGTAAATACATTAACTCCTTGTAAACGTTTAGTTGCTGAAACGCCTCTAATTAAGAGGTCTCACCATCAGGCATGCAATTACTTATCTTGGCAGCCTCTCCTGTCCCCTCCTCTTCACCCACTCCCTGAGTGTCCTGGGGGAGGGATGGTACTTGCAACATGCTCTGGAGGATGAGGAGGATGGCTTCCCCGCACTGCTGGGGTGACACAGAGAAGACCTGTGCTCTCCCTCACCCTGCAAACAGGCTCCACGCACCTCTTGCGTGAGCCACGGGCTGTTGTACAAGCCTGGGAGGAGTCCTTGGATGTTCATACACCACGCTGGCATGATCATCACACCTGGGAACCTCTGACATCCCACTGGGCCCTCAGCCCTGCACTCTGGCATCGTATAAGCTGGACTGCAAAGTCCCTCAGCATGCAATTTTCCTTTTAAATATCCTCTTTCCCCCCCCTCCTCCACCTGCTGCTGAACCTTTTGATTGTTTCACCTCAATCTGTCCTTTCAAAGAGTAACCCCTGCAGACTATTGCTGGTGGCAGTGCATACTTTTTTGACATCCAGAAGTGTGCTAGACCACTGAGCTGCCATTTGGAGAGATCAAATGATTCCCGTGGCTTTAAAATTATGACACTAGCCTTGAGGGCTGGAGGAAGTGGATAGTCATGAGCTGAAAGCTGCCCCTTTGAAGTTTGGGATTTCTGGAGATGTCATCTTTTATATATATCACCAGTCAGGTTGCTTTTCATTTTGTTCGAGTGTTATTCTTGTCTAGATTCTTAGAGAGCAAGACCTTACTTCAAGGCAGAAAGGATGATGAGAAAGATATATGAGCCCAGACGCTTATGCATTACATATCCCTTTGAAATATAATAGTTCAAATTTTTCAGAAATAACAATATGCTATCTCCTTGTGCATTTGTACACAGCGCTTGTCTCCTGGACAAATGTAAATCAGAAGATCCCTCATCTGTGGGGGAAAAAAAATCTGTGCTTAGTCTGGTTTGACTTGTGCCAAAGCCAAGCCTGGCTTCAAGCTGGAGGTACTTTCCCAAAGTCTTGGAGTGGACTGGCATCAAAATCTCTGCTCTTTGTCAGGGGATTGCTTTGCTGTCCCTATTTAACGAGGACAATCACTGAATGTAGATGCTGATGGAACAAGGAACCCTCTCTCTGCCCTTTCTGGTGCACACCCAGGCCCTCTGAGCACCACTTCTTCACAGGGTTGTTTGAAGGACTACCAAAAGCAAAATCACTTAAGCAAGCGGAATGGCAGTGTTTCAAATGATGGTGTTTTTTCTCAGCTGGAGGTTGTCTCACCCCTTGGGCAGCCCTCACATTAAAAGTTGGAGGACAGACTGAGGGGTGTGTTGTGACATGCCATCAGCTTGGTACTATGACATGACAGGTACAGATTAGGCAGGAAGAGCTTTTCGCCTTCTCAGAAGGAAAAAAAAAAAACAAAACCACCAAAACATCTGCCTTTCACTTCTGTGCTTTTATCACTTTGTTTACTGCTTAATTCTCAAAAAATCCAAACGCAGTGTAAAATTGTCCAATGCATTTTGTGAAAATTCACCACTGTTTTGCTGCCTCTTGGCCATGGTGTTAACATTCCTATCTTGTTCTGACATCAAGCTGTCGAGGGGCCTGTTCCCTGCATTGCTATTTTTTTTTTCCTCATTTTTCACCTTTTCTCATGCTAGGGGACTTTTAAAATAGTAATTATTTGTGTTCTTGTGGTTAATGTCTGATCCATGGAAAGAGGAGCTGCTCTGTGTCCTGCAGCATCCATCCTTCCCATCTACTGGGTAATCAGCCTTGGGTTTGCAGGATGTCACTGTGGGAAAGGAGCCTCATGTCAATCTAGTGCAAGTGCTTCTTGGCCAAAAAACTCATTTGAAGGTGGTGTGGCTTGACATGAGACACCTCCTGCTTCTCAAAATCTTTGCCTAAACAAGAAGTGGGTCTGACCAGACACTGCAACAAAGCAATAAGCTCTGCCTGCATGGATACAGGCTTAAAAATGTGCTTTAGCTCAACAGGACTAGCTAAACTAAATTTTTCCTCATTGACTGTGACCTAGATACTGTGCCTGAAGAGACCTCTGTGGCCGTGGTCCTTGCTAGTGGAAGCAGCAGCTCTGGCAGGTGAGCAGGCAGAATGAGCTGAGGTGGCCAAAGCTGCATGGAGACTCTCTCATCAGGCTCCCACATCCATCAATGTCTTGTGCCTGTGAGGAACTCTTGGACAAAAAAAAAAAAAAAAAAAGAAATCCCCTCGCACATAGAGCAGTGACAGATCTGGATTGTCTGGAGAAGATGAAATAATTTATAAGCTTCGGTTTAATGGTCCTGTTTCTTTTTTTCTACAGCTGCCACCTCCCCACCTTCTGTCACTGTCGTCTAAATGAATTTACAAGGAAAAGAAAATAGTTCTCGCTAATGTTCTCACACAAATGAAACATTAGCTAGAGAGACAAAAAGAAAATAATTGATTGTGAAAGCAAACCCCCTCTGAGACAGTCTGAGCATTATCAGGAGCAGCCTGGGAGAGGAACTGGGGGGGAAAGGGAGAGGGGAGGAGGAGAACAGAGCAGGCTGGAACAACAAATGTAGCATTTATGATAATTATCCTCATTTTAATCCCCGTTTCCAACCAAGCATTCACTTCCTTTAATTAGTTCTCGATTAGAAGGAGATTATCGAATAAATTGTACAAATAAAGAGCGAGTTATCTTTGTGGTGTTCCTGCACACGAACTTCTGAATGGATGGGGATGCAGGGACAGCGTTTGAGAGGGGCAAGAGCATGGAGAACCTTGCTTTCCTTTTCCCTCGTTCCCTTGGCTGCCAATATTGGCCACTGCTGGCATTAGTGATGTGGCCAGTGAAGTAAATCCGTAATTAAACTGAATTAGCATGTACTTGGAAGTTTTACATGCACAGACACAAAGAAGGTTCCTGCTTGGAGCATTTCCATTATGATTTTCGGGGAGGGGGGAAAGAACAAAAAACCCCACTTATACTTTATTTCAAAAGTACTTGGCTGAAGTTGGTTCTGAATTTTTATAATGCTGTGTGCTTAGAGAATATAATTTGGGGTTTCTGGATGTCTGGTTGAACAGGACCTCCTTAGTTTACGGGGTTATCTTTGGAAATGGCATGTTGAAAATCACCTCCTGTTTGTGGGGGGTGTGTGTGTGTGTGTCATCACCGTGTTGCCGTGATGAGTTCTCCGGGTGATGTGCACAGAAATTAGATAGCCGAAGTCGACGTAGGCAGTTTAACCCATGCTCAAGCGTTAGCAGCATCCCCTGCCCTGCCTAGAGAGCCCCTAGAGAGGGCTTTCATCTTGTGTATCTTCACAGGTCCTGGCTGCTGACCTGAGCCAGCCAGCTGAGATCCCTTTGTAAGCAGAGACCAGAAGTGGGTGCATCTGAGGTGAGACTTTTCTTATCTCTTTTTAATCTTAAGAGAAAGTCAGCTAAGCCCCAGAAGTGCGTGCTTCTTCTCCATTATTTATGGGGGGAATGTACAGCAGCTTTCATGAATGCTGTGACATCCCAAACATCCACAGCGGGACAAATGCATCTCTGCCATGGTGTCTATAGTAGGTAATTTCCACCCCTCATCTCTCTAGTTTGCTTGAAACTTGGATTCTAGAGTTTTTGTTGGCCTCTGTAAAACTCTGAGCCAGCTCTCAAACCTAGCATCCCAGCTTTTGTAAGTTGTGCTAGGTGAATGTGAAAAGGTGGTCAGGACTTCTGCTCTTAGGAGGGAAATCTCTTAATTGTGCATCCTGCCCATGTGCAAAACCAAAGTTGTGCCAACAGGTTAATCTACAGACCCTGGTTAGCTTCTCTTGTTAACTCTGATAACGGGTTCCCTGCGCTGTCTCATGAGGTTTTCAGAGCTGGTGGGAGACATTTTATGAATTGTGCCGTGCTAGCCCTGTGCTTGGTTTTTAGTTCTGAGGTGTGTAGGTGTGCTCTGGCTGTTCAGACAGGACTTCTGGCAGATTGGGTCAGGTCCAACATCTTCTTCCATCTCAGTCTAGCTGATTTGAGTTGCCTTCCAAAGGCTCTACGTGACCCCTTCTTGCTGAGGTAGCAGCAAGCGGGATTTTGACTCTACCCCTACCTACAAAGTCAATCCAGATACTGAAATCTTAAGCTTCTTGGACAATTTCTTCATTTCTTTGAGCAGCAAGCGCTTTCCAGAATCGTGTCTGAGTTACGAGCGGTGTCAGTATTTGTGGAAGGCAAAGTGTCTTGATGTGCTTATTATTAAATACAACTGGGTGTGTTTAAAGGTGAAATCCAGCACATTTTCAATGAGGAGGCTCTGGGATGCCTTTGACAAGGGAGCTAGGTTGTGCAGTCCCACTGTGGTCTGGCTCCACCCTTTCTAATGATTTTCTAGACCTGTGGTTGAGCAGTCAATAGTTTCGTCGTCTGGTTTCAATCCAACTTGACAGGGGAGTAGAGATCTTGAAGATACGGAGTTTGTGTGTGCTCCTTCCAGTAGACATAAATCAGTCTGTAGCACCCTCTGACATTCATTGCTGTTGCTGCTATTGCCTCTTGAACACAGACTGATGGTTGGGTGGTGTCCTCCAGCATGGTGTCAGCATCTTGCGGTGTCTCACACATATACTGTACGACCGAGTTTGTCGAAACTGTGGTGTAATAAGAAATAAAAGGGCCACTTGGCAAGAGCAGGAGTGAGAGGTTGGCCAGTGTCTCGCAGGGTTTGTCAGAGTGTGTATTTCAGTCAAGGATGTGTCCTGCTTGCGTATCTGCCCAAAGTGACCTCCCTATCGATCAAGGGAGTCAATAGGCAGCTACTTAAGAATAAAGTTCCGTTTTCTTTTCTTATTTCTTCTTCTTATTCTTTACTTTAATTATCTAAGATAGATAAGCAGCTGCAGGCCAATTAGAAAACAATTACCCACTGTAATCAATGCTGGCATAGAAAAAGGGGGAGGGAGAGCATAAAAGCTGAAGAAATGTCTTAAAACACAGCACTGAGGTAACTCTATACATGACTCCATCCTTGAAAGCCCTTTGTCTTAACTTTCCCAAGGTAAAGAGACAGAAATGCCTGTGCAATGAGGAATTTGACAGAAATGAGCCAAACCAGGTGAAAAGAGTATGGAAAGCCATTGCACCCCCCCAAAAGGGCAGAGTTAAGGACTTCAGGATAAAGAGGGGCACAACAGCCCTCTGATTTTTGAGCAAGTCCCTCCGTTTTCCTGCACTGCAGGAAATTTTATACAGACAGTAATGGTCTCTGCACTGGCTATTACTGCTCACCAATGAGATCTTCTGGTTATAATAGATAGCCAGATGAAAATATCAACTTGCTTCTCAGTGGCAATCAAAAGAAGCAAATAAAATGATTGAAATTACTAGAAAAGCAGAAAACAAAACAGCAAACAGTAATATGCTGTGAATGAGGGTGCATCCACGTCATGAGTGCTGTGAGCAGCTCTGGCCTGCCACCAACTCCGGCAGGAGAGGGGAGGATGGGGAAAGGTTCAGGGAGAGGCAAGAAGGATGATCGAGGAATGGAAATGCTTCTTGCACAGACCAGCTAAATAGGATAGGATTCAGAGGTAATGAATAGAAATGATTGCTGACTGCTTTTTCCAGTAGCAGAGCTTGTGGGTATCAAGTAAAACTGAGAGAGCACTTCTGAGGTGCACTGAAGAAGAACTTTTTTTTTTTTTTATCATGATAAGTAGCTAAGCTGTAAAACTCCACATCTGCTCAACGTGCAGTTGAAGGGCCCTATGGAGTGATGCAGCACAGCTGCATCCTGGTGTCCCCATCCTCTGCCTTGCCTGCCGATGTCACAAGGACACGGCCATCCCCAGCTCTGGCGTACTGCCACCAGGGTGGGAGCCCTCATTTTGGGGTGAGTTGTCGCTGAAGCGAGTTGGACTTCGGTGCACAAGAAAGGGCTTTTCTTCCTTCACAGCCCAATTCCAGCAAGGCTGTGCTGGTGTTTTGCTGACGTCACTGTCTGTTGCCATGGTGATGACTGAACTGTCACTATCTCGGCGTTATGACCTCACTGTCAGTGCCCAAAGAGGAAAATCGCGTCAAGTGTGAGAGAGGGCAAACCTTGGTTTAGAGAGCGATTAACAGCCTTGTATTCCATTAGCCTTCAATTATTGGTCTCCTCGTGGCAGGAAATCTGTACACCAGAACCCTTCGGAAGTGTGGAATGATTAACCCTCTAAAACTGAAATTAGGAAGGAGAAAACTAAATTTTTGCCAGCCCAGCTTCCAGGCTGCCTGTGCCTAGATGTTTTCTGCCCTCAACCCTGCCCGCTTCTCATGACAGATGGATGGCTGGAAGGTTTTGGCATTATATCTATTGCCGATGTCCATGAAATGCAGTGACTGAAACAGAGGATGAGGTGACCAGTTATTAGCAATAAAACAACTCATACAGTCCTGCAGCCCCTACCCTGTGTGATAAAATCCCACAGAGACATGGAAATGACCCCAGCACCTCCCTGTTCATACCAGTTCCCCTCTGTCCTGCCAACTTGCCTTATAGAAAGACATCACACGGACCCTTCTGCTCTCTTTTTCCCTTTCGCCACAGTTGGGAATGCCTGAAAGGTGTTATTTTCATAGGAATGTCACCAGAAAATGCACCCTAAGAACCGGTTGTACCTCCTTGGACTTGGCAAGGACCGGGGTAACCTGTGTAGATCTCCTCTGACGTCAAACAAGCCCTGCCCAGAAAAGGTGGTGATTACTTAGCTGTGTTTATGTGATAGGAAACAGCACAGCTGGAAAAGAAGGGATGTTTCTGAGATAGGATCCTGGTGCAAAACAGCTGCCCTGGTCCTTCTGCCTGCCAGCAAACGCTTGTGCCATCTCCTGGGACCCACAAAATGCAGAGTTTATATTCAGTGTTGTGGTTTTATTGGGGCGTTTAGAGCCTCTTGGAGGAGTCTGAGACCTCTGAGCCATGGGTGGATGCCCCAGAAGTTGGTGTGGGTCTGGGGTGTGTTCCTGGAGCTGTGGCTGAGGACCCCGTCCTGGTCAGCAGCGTGCTCCACGGGACTGGGCTGGCGAGAAGCCACCCTGGCTATTTCTGCATCCCAGCGCCGCTGGCGAGCCCCCAAACTTCCTGCAGGCTGGTGGAAAATAACGATGGCATCCTTCCCTACACTGCTCAGCATCTGCTGGGGGAAAAAGAAAGGGAAGTAACGGGGTGAGTTGAGGGCACAAAATGCCCTGGGATGTAGCCTTTTTAGGGCCATGCTGTTTTTTTCTGCAGAAGGGCAGTGTCAGTTCATCTACGTTGAAGTGGCTCCTTGCTACGAACCCTTGCAGATGTGGGGGGAGATGAGCTCTCCTCCCACTTCCCTGGCGGGTGAGGAGCTGTCAGGGTGGCTTTCTCCTCTTTGCCTGTTTTTTTGTGCCACCCCTGCCAGTGCCATCGCAGGTAAATAGCCACTTGGTTGCCAAATATCTCCGTGGCACCAGGAGGCAGACAAGCAAGCCTGAACTGTTTTCAGTCCTTGAGAGCCTGAAATCAAAAGCTGTGCTGGGGCTTCCCAGCACTCATCAGCAAACGAAGAGCAAAAGATGAATCTTCTCCACAGTTGCCGGCTTGGTTCCTCCTCTCCTTGGTGCCTGTGTCGCATTTCTCCAAGGGGACGCATCCCAGCTGGCTCTAAAACTGGAGAAAGTGATGCTAGAACCAACCTTGGAAAGGCTGTTTGAGAATAAGTGAGAAATAGCAGCGTTTTGCCTTCGCACTTAATGTTGCTCTGATTGCCTCCGATGGCCACCAATATTTCTGCTTCATTATATATGATGTGCAATAACAAAAGTGTTTTTTTGGGTGAAATATTAACTGTGCTTAAGTGGTTTGCTCGTAATGAACCGTCTACACGGAGACTGCTAACTTCAACGTAATTATGAGACCTCAGTGAATAATTCATAGCGAATAATTTAATCATTTTAGTCCTTTCTGCCTAAATCAGACAGTGACTCATGATTTCTGAGAATTATTCTTAGAACACTTTAATGGTACCTATTTTACTCGGTGAGGTCAATCAGAAGTATTTGAAGTTTGGCTGTGGCAGGCAGATCTGTTCCTTGACCAGATAGGAACAGCCTTTTGTTATAGAAACTTGAAAGAGGAAAGAAAAAAATGATTATCTTTTGTTCAAACTTGCTGTTCTGTGCGTCGCTAGTCTTGAATGGCTTTGCTGGTGAAATTGGAGCACTGAAATGTTTGCGTTGAAACCAATGTATGAGAGCTGATAATGTTGCTGCCATAATGTGTTGTTTTCATCATTTATCCAATTCTAATAATCACAAGCCCAGAAAACAACAGTCTTTAAGTTTATCCTCGTAGGTTTGTGCGCGGAGTCCATGGGCTCAAAGCACTGTAGGAATAGAGGGACGAGAAGAGGTTTCCTTCTCCTGCAGAGCAGAATGACACTGGCTCCAAGGCGAGAAGAAAAAGCATAATGTAAATGTGTCTCCCAGGCCTTTTGCTTGGAGAACTTTCTGATCTATTCCCTAATTCACTTTTTTCTGAGAGCGTGCGCACTGCCTTCGCTTCCCAAAAATGTATATGATCTGTCACAATTTATAACCTCTGGTTTAGCGAGGAAGGTGCAGATAAATTCATCTCTATAAAAGCTGCTTTTTTTATTACAGTTAATACGTACCTTTTGCCTTGTGTAATGGAGCTTATGTTTTGAAAAAAAAAAAAAAAAGTTTGACATCTTCCTATTTTATATCTTATTTCTCTTTTGCTGCACGCAGCATCCCGCTCCATTTGCATGAGCCGGGCAGAGTAATGGGGCAGCGTGTGCAACTTTTCTTTCTCTATATCTCCCTTTCAGCAAGAGGCGGCATTGACGTTGCTGTTTTGCACAAACCTCTTTCTCAGCACTGGTATGTGACATGTTTAGGTATTACCCAGCTGTACAGATTTCCTCATTTCCTTCCCTTCTTTCTTATCTGAGATGTCAGTGTTTTGCAAATTGCTGTAGAGTCACCATGACTTCAATGCTTTGGGTGTCTTTTGCTGTTGAGAAGCATCCTGTAGATGATAAGAGGTCTCTTTTTTGGGGGGGGGGGGGGGGGGGGGGGGAGCTGTGCAACTCTTGATATCACCTCCTATGCTGATCTGCTCCCAAACTGGGTCCCACTGGCCGCTCATGGTGGATGTAGCCTGGTGCTCTGTGGGAAGGGATATTGGGGTGTGATACTGCTGAGAGGCACCCATGAAAATGGGCCTGCACCTTGGGCCGGGGACAGGACCAGTGCATCCCCTCAGCGAGGTGCCTTGCTCTTCAGCATCGCCCCATCCTTCCTCCGTGCCATCTCCCCTCCTTTCCCCATGCTTTCCTCCATCCACCTCCGACCCTTTTATTTCTGAAGGGGCTGCAGACCCTCCCTCAGGCTAGCCTCCCGTGGAGAAGTGACCAGTCTCCTTTGACTTGGGCGTGTTAGACTGTAAAAGAGCTGACCTCACCGGGGATCAGGCTTGACCCCAAACTGTTAAGGAAAAATGCAAACAATCCCGTAGCCCCATCCTCCCTCCCTCTTTGCCCTCTCTCCTCCTTTGCAGGACCCAGGAATGCCACTGCTAACTCTCTCGTGGCCCTCGGCCCCGCTTGCCCGCTGGGGCTCTGAAGATTTATTGTACAAAAAATGGGGATGAATAGCTCGAGACACAGAGAGAATAACTTTAAGAAGAGTTTCCAGGAAAGTAGCATTGGTGTCCCTATAACAGCAAGCTTCACTTTCAAAGCATTTTTGTTATTTTGCTCCTAAAAAAAAAAAAAAAAAAAAGGGTGTGTGTGTGAAATTAGAGGCTCTGTCTGCTTTGGTTCTCCCCTCCCCTCATGCTGTTTCTCACAGCTGCAGGGAAAGCACAAACACATCACACCTACCTGACTTCTTCGGTGGGTGCTCATGTCTCTGTGTGATGCTGAGGGGAATGGGCTGCCAGTACTGGGATTTTAAAAGGGGCCAGGAGAGCTTTGCCCAGCTTCTGCATTGCATGTCAGTGGTGTTTCGTTGGGGAGATACGGCAAGTCATGGCTTCGTGCTGTGAATAAGGTGGCCTTCAGGGGAGAGGGAGGAGGGCTGAAACCGGAGGGAATCAGGTTTCTGTTTTCCAGGTAGCTTTGGGAATCTGTAGCTTAAAAAAAGCAGCAAATGAGCTGCTACACTGATTTGCTGCAACACTTTTAAGCTGAGAATGTGGCTTGCACAGTGCCTGTTCAAGGGCTCAGCTGGAGCTTCAATAATCCAAGTTTATAGAAGTAGAGGGGGAAAAAAAACACTAAAACATGAGTTTTATCTTTTTCTATTACTTGATGTGGAAAAAACCTGTTATATCAGCATCTCCTGAGGTCCCCACAGTGATGCTGAAGCATGAGATCTTCTTTGAAACCAACTGGATGGGAGCTAGAACGAAGGCTACAAGCCACACACACCTTGGAGCATCAGGAAACGTCCACTGCATCTGACAGCTTCTTGCCCTACAGCCACAAAGGGGCTAAAGTAATGTTTTTTCTATTGGCTGTGTTAAAAAAAAAAAAAAAAGTCACCTAAATTATGTTCCTTTTTGGAAATGGGCATCTTTTTCCCCTTCTTCTGGTCCCTGCCAGTGCAGAAATCTCTGGGGGAGGAAAGAGGGTGAGGTATCAAGTACCCTGAAAAATAGTGGGATGCAATGCCTGTGTGAGCAAGAAATATGCAGCTGTCTTCCCTGGAAGCTCTCCTCCAGGGAAGTCTCATCTCAGGGAAAAAGCAGAGTTTCTAATGGAAAAATGAAGGCAGGAGTTACTGGATGTGCCTATGCACAAGGAAGACCAAACTCATGCAACCTGGGCATTTTTATTCAGTCTGAAACAAACAGGCTGAAAGCCACTGCCAAGTTACTGAGCAAAATGCATGAGTATGACTTTTTCTTTTTTTCTTTTCTGTTTTTTGAGTAGCAGATGGGAAATCTCATCAAAAAGTGAGAAACTTGATGTCAGCTCCATATGATCATGGGGCCCTGGGTAAGATCAACTTAAATCCATGTAGAGAGGCTAGTTTGCTCTGTCATTAACTGAGTGTCTTTTCTCTTTCCTTGTCATGTTTTCCTGCTAGATGATCCCCTCAAAAGTCCAAACTCTTCTTTCTAGTTTTGATCAAATGTATCCCGATAGTTGTGCTTGCAAGAAACAAGCTATATCTCCTGGATGTCTCCAGAATGTTAGAGGGATTTTTTTCTCCAAATCAAGTCTAATAGGCTCCCCATCTCACTTCAAGAGGTGTGTATTCTCTGGGTGCTGCATTAGATACTAAAATTACCAACTGAGTATTATATGGAGCATGTTGACATGAAGAAAACAGTCTATTTTCTTTTCTGAGTAAAAAGAAATTGGATGTGCGTGTTCATACGCACTCCAGATTTGGATGCTGCATCATTGTGAAAAGGATACGAGGTGGAGAGTATCTGAGGTATTGGAATGTAAATGAACACTTTAATTATTGCAGTCTGATTGCTGATTTGCCATGTGTGGTGTTGCTGGAGTACCTGAATCCTATATAGATGTGGAGTTTACTTGGGTTAGGTGAGCAGCTGGAGTCTCGTAGCTGCTGCTACCATGTCTGGTCAATATGTGGAAAATACCTAATGTGGGTGGGAGATGGAGGGGAAAAAAAGAAGAAGAAGAAAAAAAAGGTGACAATGATTTTGGTGCTGTAACATGAGATTTTGAAGGCTGCTCTTAAACTGGGACCGAGGCAGAGCAGGGATGCCAAGTGTTCCTGGGAGCTCCTGGCTGACCCCCTCCAGGCATTTCCTCCTTTTCTTGTGCCGCAGACAGAGTGTTTCCATGCCAAATATTGACTCGAGCCTCGTGCAGATGTCCCGTGCATCTTCTTTGTCCCCTGCACGCCTTGGTCCCCGCTGCCTTGCCGGGAGGTGGGAAGCCCCCGGCCATGCGAGGGGCTTTGCCTCCTCATTATCTCATGGATCCGCCCCCCCCGGCTGCACCCTGGGCTTTTCACAGACCCCCATTATTTCCAATCCCCTTCACTTGTCAAAAGTAATTTGGCGACTTATTATCGGTCAGACAAAACAGCTCTGGGCTCCGCCAGCCCTGATGAGGGGCCCGGGTCCTTTCAAACTTTTAGCCTCGCTCCTCTGTGTGGCCTCCCCTCTCTCGGGGTAAAGTCGCTGAGCGAGCATGCAGCAGGCAGATCCCAGCCCCAATTAGCAGCCTTTGCAAAAGGGCAGGAATTTTAATTAGTCGAGCAGTCAATTATATCAATGGACACCCTTTGCCCTCTCCTGTTGCTCCCCTTTTCCGCCCCGCAGCTATTTCCCCCATCACCGCTGTTGCCTCACTGTCTGTGGGCAAAGCTGCCCGCCCCTGCCCCGAGTCCTTCGCAGGGACTGGCAACTGCTGGTGGGACCCGGTTGTCCCAGAGTCTGGTGGGTGCCTGGTGGGTTTGTCCCCTCTGAAGCACAGCTGCATCCCTGACCTCCACTTGAACCGGGGCTTCATGTCCTCCCAGACCTGCCCTGCCAGTGGTGGTCTTGAAAAAGAGGGAAATCGAGTAGAAAAGTGCTTTGGATTAGTGCAGCAACAGGCATGGGCTCAGTTTTCTCTGTTGGATGTCAGGGAGAGGAATGGGACATGGAGGTTTTGAGATGAGCCCCTCTTCCTTTGCATATATAGTTCTTGATACTGATCTGGCTGTCAGCTCTCCTCTGAGGTGGGCTTAGAAGCTGGGGCACCAGGGAAACTTCCAGCTTGTTAATACTGTCATTCACCCATCAGGAATAATCCCTTCAGATCAGATCTGCTATTTCTATTTTATTTGCTTCCTCAAATTGCCTTCATTCCCACTCCTGCACCACACAGCTGGCAGCACTTGGGGCTTTGCTGCATCTCCAACGGGGCACTTCTACCCACCACTGCCTCTCAACTTAGCTGGGACATCAAATAGCTGTCCTAAACACCCTGGCCCTTGCTGTTTATTAAACTCTTCCTACCTTTGGTGTTTCTTATGGTTTTGCTCTAAGTATTACTCTTTTGCCATAAGATCAGGCTACAATGAGTCCTCAAATCTAGCCACATCCTAAAGTTGCTAGAGGTGCTTTACAAGGTAATGCAGTGAATAGCAGGAGTCAATAAATAGATGAGCTCCTGCGCAGTCATTTCCAAATTTCCATTGCAGAGGCTCTCCCAGTTCTCTTCTGCACAGCAAATGCCTCTTCCCAGGCATAAAGCAGCTCGGTTGTCTGTCCCTCCATCCTACCTTTGCCCTGCGGCGGGACCTAAACCGCATCTTAAGCAGCACATTAAAGACTGAGCCCACGTAAAGCTGAGCCCCTGGCCTTTTGGTGCGGAGGTGCGCGTGGTGGTAATTGAGTCATAGTGACACATGCTGGTTATCTACTGTAGTAATTACCAAGCGTTCATCAATGTCTTGGCCGTCGAAGGGGAAAGTTCTCTCTCACAAGTTGCAAGCTCTGGGTTTTGCGAGAAGAACCGTGTAGCAGTGCCGCACTGGGACGTGTGTGCAGATGTTAGGGTACACACAAGCAATTACCGTAGGCACCTCGTTCCCCTCTGCAGGGGCTATTATATATCAGAGACGGCAGCAAGATGATCAGGAGCTGATGATACATGGTGGGGAAGAGATTCTGAAGCCATCTGTCTGTACCGAGTATGATACGGGTAACATCTGGTGGGCACGTGTAAAAATAGTATTATGAACAAAAAAGTGACTGTGGGAACAATATCTTGCCATTCTGCCTTAATCCTCTTCCTCCCCTTATCCACTGTGATATTAGATGTTCTCAGGTTGAGAGTCAAAGCGTTTTTCTCTGTGCATCAAATGTATACCATTTAATACCTGGGCATTTTAATATGTTCTAAGCACAGGAACAATAACTGCGTCTCTTTCCACTTAAAATGGGGAAGAAGGGAGGAAAAAAGGTTGGAGGAGAAGCCAAAGACCATGGAGGAGACAGTGATTTGTTGTTGGTCATTCAGCAACTTAGTGGGAAAGGGACAATTGCCATGCCATGTCTCTACACTTGCTCTCCTGGAAGGTATGATGTGCATTTGGCAAGGGACTGATAGAACCTCCCGGTTTCAAACCAGCATGATGTTAAGTTGATAACTTAACAGAAACTTAAGTGATACTTCCTACCAGGAAAAAAAAAAAAAAAAAAAGAAAGATTAAGTGAACAAAGTGGAGAGGAGAAGACCATAGTTAGACTTAGAGAAAACAGCTGATCCCACGCTTCCCTGTCAAGTGTGTCTCTTGCTTTGATTGATCTCTGTGAGGAACAAATCTTGCCAGGCTGCCAAGTGTCTTGTATACCCTGTCGGTCTGGTTTGTGTTCCTACATCTACTGTGAATGCAAGATCTGAGATGAACATGTCTTGCTCAAGATTTAGCTGTGTTCCTTCTGTTTCCATCATCTTGAGCTGTAAATATTCCAGGATTAGACCAAACTTTGTAATTCTGTTACTTGTAGATGACATAGAGCAGGACAGGCTTTGACTCTGAGGGGCTGGTAACAGTGAATTGTCAGTTTTTCTCATTAAATTAAATAGACGGGATTCACAGGGATGAGATACGGACAGCACATTAACCACCTCCTTAGAAGGATGGATACCATTCAAACCACAAGAAAACCACCCTCCTTCACCCGGTGCCCTGCCTTTTATCCCGTGCTGTCGGGAAAGACCTTCAGATGTCATTAAATACTTTGATTTGCCCTTTGAAAAACTGAAGTGAGGGAGGACAGACATGCTCAGCTGCCAGGACTGCAGCATGAGCTGTTGTGCCTGGTGTTTGCTGCCTGCTGAAGCACATGGCAAAGACAGACAGGGATCCTGCTCCTCGTGGGGGGAAAATAAAAGCCCAGGAGCTAAGAAGTGTATGCAAAGTGGCTAATTCTGTGCCTGCAGAAGGCGAGCGAAGGTCATGCATCTTCTCTACCCTCCCATCCTTCCTTCTTCAGAGCAGAGATTCCTATAAACGTCCATGACGCGAGATTAGGATTGGCTCTTTTCACAACAGTTCAGCCTTCACTTAGGACCCTAAGTAACAGCCAAATTCTTTTGTTAAGGACACTGCATCCAGCAGCTCTTAATATTGCTGGGCTCACTTGAAAATACTGGCTGTAATGGCTGCAATTATGGATTGATGGCCTTAAATTCGCCATCAGACCTAATGCCTAATTTTTCTGTCTGGTTCTTGTTTCCATTCTGCCTTTTCATTGGTGTTCCACAGCCACAATTATTTGTCATTAGTCATTAATCTTGAAAGCATCAGCTTTTTTTTTTTTTTTTTCTTTTTCCCCAGGAACTGTTGCTTGCTCCCCGGTTTTATTGTTCACCGTTTTCCATCACTCTTTCTCTTACCTCAGCCTAATCAGTTTTGTACTGCTTTAAAAAGTTGTTGGTTATATTTTTTTGCTTTATTTTTTTTTTTTTTTCCCCCCGACAGGGGAATAAAGCAAAGCAATGAGCATGCCCGAGAGATGTGCACACAGCTGATGCTGCCTACACCTACGGGATGTTTATGCCCTGCTTACAG
Source organism: Tyto alba (assembly GCF_018691265.1). Lineage (NCBI taxonomy): Eukaryota > Metazoa > Chordata > Aves > Strigiformes > Tytonidae > Tyto > Tyto alba. Next base: position 37,756,724 of record NW_024881261.1, on the reverse strand, counting down.
CCCAGCCCGCTGGGGAGGGGGCAGCATCAAAGATCTAAGTCATTAGAGATGTAATGATCCTGTTTTTTTTCTGGCTTGTACAGCGCCTGAGTCCAAGCATGGATAATTCCTGCAAGCAACAGGTTTTGGCAGGGGATGGGCGTGACCCATGCTCACCCTGCAGACCTCCCACCGCAGCAGGAGAACCTCCACGGGATCTTTCACCAGGGCCCCCGACTGCTGCTGGTGTAGAGCTGGTGTTCTCCCTGCAGAGCCCAAATCTCATTAAAAGGCTGTCTCAGGTGGTTCTTGGCTGGGATCCTGCTGGAAAATGATGAAATAATACAAGAGGGGCAAATCTGTCAGACCTTTGATTGGCATCAGAGGCGAGAGCGAAGGTATAAAAGAAGGCTGTGTCTGAAAGAGTGTAAAAGACCTCAAAAACACAGAAGGGTGTTTATTTCAACATCACTCTCTTTCCCTGGGATAACTGAAAGAGCTGTCTTGCCAGAGACAGATTAGGATGGGTCCTCACTGGCAATGCAAGCCTGTATCGAGGCAACATAGGCATATTCAGATACCACAGATGTGCACTTCTTACCCCATGAATTAATGCAGTTCTGATTGTTGAATCCCTTGGCTAGAGAAAGTCATCCTGGTGGAGGTTTGTTTTTTGTTTGTTTGTTTCTGTTTTGACCCTCCTCTGGCCCTGGATATGAGGAGGTGCAAGGAAAGCTGCTGTATTTAACCTGCAAAGGGTTGTAGCTTGTTGGGTGTGCCCGTTTGTAAACTGCTGATAGATGCTGAGTGAGAGCCGGCAATTGGCATGCGGGGAGTTGCACCTTGGAGCTGAATGAACCCTCTTTGGCCAGAGCAGCCAAGCACCTCCCAGCTCTTATTCTCTTCACCCCCGAGGACAGTCCTGTGCAGGAGAGGGGCGGGATGGGGGACACAGGACATGCAACCACCATTGTGGGGCACATCTCGTTTGCCTTCAGTCATCCAGGCAGTGTCTTGGTCCCTCAGAAGAGAGAGATGCTCCTAAAGATTGTTTCCTACTCTGAGATCTCCATCTTCTTCCTTCACCCTCTCTGAGACTGACTCCGACAGTGTTTTTCACCACTTCTGAAGTTCTTGTCTTCCTTACTGTTGCCAGGTTTCAGTTGTTCTTTTTCTTTTTTTTTTTTTTTTTTTTCCCTCCATGTTTTTTTTTTTTTTTTCCCCTAGATCCTGAGTCTTTCCAAAGAAATGGCAGGGGCATTTATATTTCAGCTGCTGCCGGCCCCTCTGGTGCCTTCCAGATGGAGAGACTCAGCTCTGGTCCCAGTTTTCCTTCCTCTGTGCACACAGACTAGTAAGATAAGATAGGGAGGGAGGAGGGAGGAAGCCTACAAAGGATGCTCAGGGCAAGTAAAAGATTGTGCATCCATCCCATCACTGTGAAGAAAGCGGAAACAAAACAGGGGCAAAAATGAAGCCGGTTAAATCAGGCACATCTCAGACTCATGCGTGAGACATTTTGGCAAATGTGGTCAACAGTGACAAAGCATATAATCTCCGATAGCTGAGTAATTTGTGGCTTTAATTATAAAATCCACCAGGGCTCTGGCAGTAGGTCTCTCATCAAGAGGGGATGGCAAGGGAGGCAGAAGAAGAGACACCCTGGGCAGCAGCAAAGTTGATTTTTTTTTTTTTTTTCTTCCCCCCAGGGTGTTTGTTCCACTGCCTGTCCCCCTCTCCAGGTGAGACCAAAGGCCCTTGTCATATGCAAACAGCCGGAGATGTCTGGTACAGGGTGGCCTTGATGGGACCAGACAGCATGAGATCATTGCTAGATGGAGGGAGATGCTTCTCATCAGGTGCAGCATTATCTCAGTGGCGTTTTGTGTTTGGCCATGTCACATTGCATCCGTCTGGGCGTGCAGCGTGTTGTCAGATGGTCGCCTCTGAAGGCAGCAAGGCAGAACAGACCTGCTGGTGGAAAGGAGAATGTGCCACCCCCAGGGGATCCAGGAGGGAGGAGACCTCATGGGGAACGAGCGGCACCAAAGTGGGAGCAAATCGGACATTTTTGGGAGAAGTGGGACAAAAAAATATCTCTTGGGAAGACAAAACCAGAAAGTGGCAGGAAGGAGAGAACTTGTGAGGTTTAAGGAATAGTTTAAGATTTGGACAGACACGTGACCAACAGGGAAGACAATAGTGTTGTGACATTTGGAGGGCCAACTCAATTAAAAATAGTGTTGCTGAAACATGCCAGACCCACATGTATGGCCTCCTTCTCCTCTCTGCTATTAAACTTAGGAAAATGGTGGTTGGGAGGAAGAGGGAGGAAAAGGGTTATTTTTGTTTAAATGCTGCAGGACTGGAAGGGATCAAAAGCTGTGCCGATTCTTCCCTGAAGCACTAAACATTTCTTATGCCAGCCAAGTGCCCAGAACTTGGCAAGCCTTCGTCAACTTGATCGCTATCCAGTAGTCAAATGCTGCTGTGGAAATCTTCCAAATAGCTGATGACTGATCATTAGTATTGTTTAAAAGCATGTTCAGCTTTTAGCACTGGGTTAAAACACGTAAGGAACGCGGAGGTGCCTTACCTTTCAAAGCAGGGTTTAACGCTTCCCAAGGCATTGTAGCTCCCTCAACCCTGCATCTGCCTCTGTTTATAAACAGGGAAGGTGAGATTTGGGCTACGCTATCAGAGCTGATGAGGTTTGTTTTTTTGTTTAGTAACAAGTCCCCTTGGTAGCAGCCCTTGGCTGCCATGAAGTGGTTTGCTCTGTGTCCTGACCCGGGGTCACTGGGGATGCAAGTCCTTCAGCGGTTGTGCTCACCCCCCCGCCCTGCAGTGCTGCAGCAATGCCGTGCAGCAATTTGGCTTTGCCTCTTGTGGGGGAATAAGTGGCCCAAGAGAGAGAATGGAGAGCGATGGTCATCTGAAGGGGATGTGTCCAGCTAGCTGGTCTAGCAGATGCCCACTGTGTGTGCTTCTGCCTGTGGACGTGCCCGTGTCTGCAAATAACATATGCCTTTGGCTCAGCTGCTTTCCACCCAGTTATTGCTGAATGGAGAAGGGAGGGTGCAACACCTTTTTTACTCTGTTTCCCATCAGGAGAGGCCCACTGAGTTTTTTCCTGCCTCCTCGGTGAGGAGTGGTGGAGTTGTCAGTCTGCTTCCTTCTTGATCACCTCCTCTAGCTACTGGCAGAAGAGAGTCATGGGCTGACTGTAGCAGAAACAGATGGAGAACTCCCAGTCCAAAAAACTTCCCTTGTTTTCCCTCTACTTGGTGTGGATGTGTTGTCTACTCTTGGCAGCAAAGGCTTGGAGTCCTCTCAGCCCCCAGACCAGGCACCACCTCCTTCTGCCGCAGCTGCTCCCAACCGCCGGGACCCCGGTGTCCTTCCCAGGCGGTCGGATGGCAGGAGCGGGGTGACTTTGGGGAAGGGGAGCTCCCCTGATCCTCGGAGAGGTGGGGAAGTGCATGTTGTCCCTCTGTGCTGAGGAGGGGAGGAGAAGACCTGTAAAACCCTCCTTCCTTTTCTTACCCTAGCTGTAACAGCTCATCCTGCTAGGAGAGTTGGTTTTAAAGCTCGTGGAAGGGGAGAGCCGTGTTTGACATATGGCTTAAAAATTGCTCATGTGCTCGTAGCCCTAGAATTAGCCAAATGCTGTAGCAGGGCTAAGGGGAAAGAAATCAGCCAAACACTCTGTTTTTCCATCTAAAACTAGCTAGAATGGATTTGGGAGCGACTGAGAGCGAACAACACAGGCAAAGTGGACCTATTAAGACAAGGTAGCAAAGGCAAGTCCTGAATTTCAGAACACGGTGTCTGCCCTTTCTTGCTGCCTAGCAGAAATCAAAACAAAAATAAGCTGAAAAACCTTTTCCAGCCTCATTTTCAAAGCCATCTCTGGCCTGGAAATAGCCCTGAAATGAGTCTGAGAAGTTAAGAGCTGCACAGGGAGGCTTAGGGAGGGCCCTGCTGGTGTGCTAGGAAGGTTTGTTTGCGTGCAAAATGTATTATTACATATCTCGGAAAACAGATGACATTATATTGCTTTACATTTGTGCTATTTTTGCTTCAAGGCTCCAGCGTGATTTGTGGTGGTGGGGCCAAGGGAAGATAACGAATGGGTGTCGGGAGTCTATGAAGAATGGAATTTTCCCCCCTTCTGTTATAGTATTAAATAGCTATTTGTATTACAGCATTTTTTTTTTTTTTGTGGTGTGCTGAGATAAAAAAAAAAAAACTTTATTTGCTAATGCCACATTATTTAATTTAATCAGGCTGAAGTACACCTTTAATAAATTTGCCTCCAAAGTGAAAAATTACAAAGATGTGTCAGAAGAATATTTTAATGAAAACTGATGAGGTAGCAAGTTAGAGCAGAATTATGTCCTATTCCTGCCCTTTCCTACCACCCAACATCACAAGAGAGCAGCCAGTATCTCTTGGAAAATCACAGACCGTGGCATACAAGTCTTTTTAGTGTTCCTATCCTGAGAGCTATTCTCTCGTGGAGTTGTTTTCTGATTTCTAGATGACCTGCCAAGAAACCAGGACCTTGAGTAACAGCACTGAAATAAGGCAGGCAGCAGTAGCTATCAGTCTGCAGGATATGTAATGCAAGGCTGGATTGTCCAGGTGTTGAGGTGTGCATGGGGGGGGATCGTTCAAGGGCGGGGGATGCATGACATGACAAGGAGGACTATTCTTAGATGGAGCCTCACCTAGTCCCGAATCCACCCTGCTGTCCTTCCAGATGATGGCACTCAATGGTGCCAGCAAATATTTACCCAGCCCCAAAGCAACCTTGATGCTTCTTTTGCCAGGAAAGCGGTGATTGATGGATGCAAAAAATCAACATTTGCAAGTGCACACAGAGAGGAGGATCTACATGCGCTCGGGGATGCTCCTGGGAGAACTGAATTCAGTGAAGCTGGAACTGGCTTCTTCAAATAACAGGGTCATTGCCTTCTGCCCCCCACCAATGCTGGAATTTGGGTTTTGAACATTTCCCTTTTATTTCTGTGCAGATATATTAAGGAAGAGTAACCAGTTTAATCAACAGGCTAAGTTGCAGTATCACAGCAACATCAGATGAGGTCTGACCTAGTCACAGCCCTGTTTTCCTCCAAAATCTCTCTTTGCTCAACTGCTAAGCCGTCATGTGGAGGAATGGAAGTTCTTGGAAACAGAACGAAATAAAGCCAGAAAGCAGAACGAACCTCCACAATTAGGAGATGCACACCTGCTCTTGGAAGCAATGTGTCCAAACCCACCACGTTGACCAGGTCTCCCTTTGGCAATAAATACAAAAGATAAATCTGGTCTGAAAAACATGAATCCTTCCCTGCTTCTGAGAGCTTCCTGGGGCCGTTTGGGTGTGAAGTGTCCTGTTGGCCAAATCACTGCCACTCATTAGAGGGAAGGTCTTTTGCTTAGTCCCTGAGCCCTTTCTCCTTCTGCTTGGTCTGTCAGTGATGTCACCATACTCACGAATTTATGACATCAGAACATGAGTCCATGGGAGCCATCATGACAGATGAAGTATTATGGGTCCCCTGTAAGCAAAGAGAAAACTCAGCAGAAGAAGACTCGAATGAAATTTATGAGTCTTCTCTAGGGACCAATGCCACTCCTGGCCTGGGGCCACCATATCTAGCAGGATTTATGCTGCCTGTGCCTCAGGCCTTGCTCTCGTGGGATCAGGCAAAAATTAATCCAGCCAAAACTGATGCCATGCCACAGAGCACAGAGGCAGTTGTTGGGGAGACATGGTGAGAAAGATCAGCCAGAAGTCGAAGTGCCTCGGGGCGGGGGGAGTCCAGTGCATGAGAAGCTCTACCTGCTTGTCCATTTTTACCTGCTACTTGGCAAAGAACATAAAGAATGAAGCCAGTTATATGGCTGTAAGACATAAAGCTGATGTGTAATTTTTTCCTTGTTGTCATGCTCTCTGGATGGACCTCTGTTTCTCTTCAGGCTTATCCACCGGGCATGATGAGCATGCCCATGATTTCATTCTCTGCAGAACTAAGGTTCAGTAATGAACTGTCTCTGCTAGCAAGCAGGCATGTCATGTGAGGTATCTCTCTTCCACTTCTTGCTACTCTAGGCTGAATTTCAGCTGATGGCCTCTGGATCCCTCAGTTGCTTTCTTGTGTTGGGCAGACCTTTAAGGTGGTCTCGTGTACCATCTCCCAAGCATGTTCCATCAACTACAGATCAGCAGTGGCAACAAAAGCTGTCTGTAAAATATACTCTTCCCCAAAGGGTGAGCTGTGTTTTTCCAGGTTTGCTCACTATCCTTTTACTAGTTTCCATGAAAACAAATTGCAGTTTTCATAAACATAAACTACCATCTGGCCCTGAAATGTTGGTGGGTGTTTTTATCTCCCATCAACAGGATTTGCAAACTGTTGGGAAAATCCTAGCAAGGTGAAACTTGGTAGTTTTGGCACAGCTCCACTGAGCTTCTGCTCCAACCCTGATAGCTCTCTCTAAGGCCAGGTTTGCTGTTGTGGGTTCAGCTGCCTTGATTTGGTCGAGTGCTACATAGCATCATCCCAAGAAGGTTGTTTGTTTGTTTGTTTGTTTGTTTGTTTTTTCGGGAAGTCTTGTTAGGGCCTCCCAATCCCTTCGCCTGAAAAGAAGCATACTAGGGGAAAAAAAAAAAATAAAAATCATCCTTTAAGGCTGTTCTAGTGCAAGTTTTTGATCAGTGGTGACTCAGTGCTGGGCATGAGCCTGGAACCATCTGCCCATAGGCCTGGTATCCCACTCTCCAGGAGCACAGCTTGAGGACAAAGCCAGCACAGGGCAGGGATTTGCAGGTTGCCCATTAGCACAAACCCAGTTCCGTCATCCTAAACCAAGAAAATGGTCCCCCCGCCCCCCACTTCACTTAACAAAGCCATTAGCACTCCTATTAAATATTTAGCTTGGCACGTTGTCCTGTTATCCTACCTGTGAGTGGGGAAGGGCAAAGACCGGAGCAGATGGGACGGGGATGATTCAGAGCATGGTGTTATGTCCCAGAGTGCTAGCCAGGGAGCTGCTTAAATCAAATCAGGCTTAGTAATGGGAAAGTACATAATTAGATGCTTTAATGATCACGGCTGCCCTGTGTGAGGTTTTGCATGATCTCTACAGGCCGCTTTTTTAGAGTGAGGCAAGACTTGGATGAATTCTCTGGAAGGGTTTCTGTGATCGATCTGGGTTGGGGGAGTGGAAGGGACATCTCCAGGATAGTGGGGACTAAAAGAATTGGTTTGTGCATGTGGCAGAGAAGAAATAGAAAGGGGAGACCTTACTGAAGATGAGAATTTAGGCAAAGGCATGCCAGCTTTTTGGGTGCTGGAGAATAGAGGCAGTAAGAGATCAGCAGGGGTCTGGTGGCCTTCAGTTTTCTGTGTCTGTTCACCGAAGATAATCAAAGGGTGGGAGTATGATAATGGAACATAGCTGGCAAGGAAAAAATGTTTGTCCCTAAAGCTGAAATCTCAATGCACTGAAGAGTCTTTATATTCTCACTTCTGTTTGCAAATAATATCACAGCATTGCTGCGGATTTGGTGGATGTTGAGTAGAGAGTTGGCAAAGACATGGGGGCTTGATTGCTTGAGGGCTTGCCCACTTCTAGCACTCACAGTGAAGAAGGAATGTGAGATTTTTCTTTGGTTGGGGTTTGTTGGGAGATGGAATTTAAGAGGATGGGTTTGATGCACAGGCTCTTGGCAGGCCTCTTGACAAAGGTCATGTTACAAATACATCTCCAAACCAATGTAATTTCTAAACCATATTCTCCCTACATTTATACTGGTAAACAGATTCAACCTCTTGATGAGACATTTTCCAAGGTAAAGTCTTCAGAAATATAATATAACAAGGCCTGACATTGCTCAGAGGGCTTAGAAATGGCTTGGGAAAGCTTTGGAATGCCTAAAGGACTCCAGTAAGAGGACCTCAATAGGTCTTTCTTTCGTGCAGAGGCTTCAGTCCAGCACTGGTGTTAAAAGATGACCTATAGCTAAGAAAGGAAGGAAGCTGGCCGGACACGTTTTATGGAGCTTTTTCAGGTGGAAAATGCTTACTCATAGGGCATCCATCCAGGATATGGGAGATCACGTTCAAAAGCTCTGCCTGATAGAGAGCTGGGATTAATTAGGTATGCACAGGGCCAGAGAGAGAATCAGGCAGAGCAAACATGCAAAATCCTTCATCTTCTAGGGGAATGCTCACAACCTGCTTATTGTGTTTCTTAGGCTGGTGTACGTTTCCTCTCCCTCTTGAAAGAATCAAACATTAAATTAAAAGGTCTTGGATGAGAAATAGGTAGACTTCACAGTTCACACAATTCTTGTTTTCTGGCTAGTTCTCATTCCCGGCACAGGATATTGAGCTATTCGGACAAGGGTAATTCTGGACATCTTCAGGTCTTTCTTGGGTGCTGGACTTGAAAACTATGTTTAGACATGGCTCAGAGTCTACCCGCATTTCAAAACTGGTCAGAGATGAGAAGTGATGCTTTCCTTTGTGCTGATATTTTTGCCATCACTCCCATATTCCTTAATGTGCACTCTCTCCATCAGCAACTGCCTTCCTGCCTCCAGTACAGAAAACCTGAATGTGCCTCTTGTCCACCACCCCCAGCATTGGCTGATCTCTGTGCCCCCCGCCCGTGCAGGGATAAGGAGCTGGCACAACTCATCTCCTGCATGCTTGGCATCCCATAGGCAGCATCTTCAGTGTGCAATCAGCTCAAGGCAGAGACCCTTATATCAGTCACTGGGGTCCCCTCTGTTTTAAAGAGCATGCAGCGTATTGCACAAATGGTGGGCAAGGGCAAACAACTTAAATGTGGCCTGATTTGGTGCTTCCCAAAAGGACTTTCATGCGAACGCCATCTCAAATTGTTGCAGGTGAGAGACAAGAAGAGAAAACGTATTGGTACGAGTCGCTTCGTGGATGCTTCCACTCTGGGCTGCTGTTTCCTTTGCAGCTCTTTCCTGCATCTCTGAGACAAACCAGGAGTGCTCTTCTATCTAATAATAGGGGAAATTCAAGTGATTTCAATCAATCAGTCTTACTCAGCTTCTCTGGAGGACCACAGCTCCAGCTCTCCTTCCCTTCCCCATTGCACTCAAAAAATATCCAAGAATATCACATTTGTAGGTCGGCGATTAATAAAGAAATTCCATCATTCAGAAAAATACGTAAATTGTGTTAGAGTCAGAGTATGGGCTCAGCTGCTTAACAATGAAGAGAGCAGTCCGAGGATGTATTTTACCTTGCTTGGCATTTTTTAAACAAAACATTGTCCATCATTTTCAACTCCTCTTGTCTAGAAAGAGAGAAATAAATGTTTTCCAGGGGCCAGCCTAGGAAAGTTATTCATCTCAGCTCTGAAAGGGAATAGGCTGCAGTTACCCGTGGGAGGATCTGATTGTACCTGAACGGATCGAATTTTTATTACTCCCCCCCCACCCCCCCTTTAAAAGTCCATCAAACTCACATCTATTGAAATCTATTTAAGTAGCCATCCTCACCTCCGGCGGACAGTTCTTGGAGGTATCCACAGCTATCGGCGGAAGAACAAATAAGTTGCTGACATCTACCTGCAACGGGGAGCCTGGTGCAGGAGGCTGAAGAAGGGAGAAAATGAGAAAGCATAATCTCTTCCTCGGTCTCCTAAACATGCATGGAAAAAATTCCTCTTCCCTTTAGTGAAAGCTATTAAAGAGAAAGAGGAAAGGGGGAAAGAAAGGAAGAGGAAAGTCATTACAAGGCTTTGAATGTGGAGGTCTTTCAAGTCTCTTAAACTGAATGTAGGTTGTCAGCAAAGAAGAAAAGCAGACGCTTTGCTGATAGTGCAGGTACCAGTAAAACCTGCTGTGCTTCTAATGAATACTGACAAAGCACTTTCAGAGGGGAGGGAAAGAAAAACCCACCGGCCTTTGGAGTTTGTGCTGCGTTGTGGCCTTCATCTGAACCAAGATGCGTCGTAAGGAGGACTCGGTGGTTTCTCATCGGCTTGCAGGACTGTCCCTGGGCCGTGAGGAGGGAGGAGCAGTAAAAGTGCTGACGGGGGTCTGGGAGCACTTTGGCAGAGAACAACTGCAGGAGACGGCTCCCCTTCTTCTTGCATCTGATTGAATACCAACAAAGGGGGGGTTGGGAGGAGGAAGAGGAGGCCCTGCTCACGTGTGGATTTAGGAGGAACCTCCTGAACTTCCAGAGCAAGTCTTTCGAGATTTCAGTGTTCCCCAGGGCTTCCTGTAGAACCTTTCTGAACTCAGCCTCAACAGGGCCGTGGGTTGCTGGTTTAGCAGCCAGTGTCAGGTGGAGATGCTCTCATGGGATTGTGCCTATAGCTACAGGCTCGTGATCTCAGTCCGTGAAACCCATTCTTGTGGCATGCCTTTTGCACCTCTTCTTGGTGCCCAAGTAGTGAGCTGTTGCTTCATTGTGAGAAAGACTTTTGAGCTCAGGGGTGAGCTCATTTGCCACCAAATCAGGGCATGGAGTGAGATGAGAGTGTGCAACCTCACCCGCTGCTGTGAGCAGATGTGTTTCCTTTATCGATGGTCCCACGGGGCCATCTCACTGCTGCTGGCTGGGAAAGCAAATAATCTCGCTCGCGTTGCAACTGTTGCTTCCAGTGTTACCTTCGGCAACTGCAGAGGTAACTTTTCCTTTAATGATAATGGGAAGAAAGAGTAAAGATGGACAAGAAAGGATGACAACAGTGTGAATTAGCAGTCCACACAGCCAAAAGATGTATGTAGTAACCTCTTTTATGTCTTATTCTCGCCCAGGGATACCTTTGTCTTCTGCAGCATGGAAGGATTTTTAATCTTCTTCACAAAGACAATCTTTGCAGGAGGGGGAAACAATCAGTTTTTATGGGGCTGTTCACTCCTTCATTTATTTGCAAATTCTCAGCAACAGTCAAACCTGAGGAAGGGATGAAAAAAAGAGGGAGGAAAAAAAAGAGAAACAATCCAGAAAAGGTGAACAGGAAGATGGGTATTTTTCTTCTTACTGTATCCCACAAAATAAGAAATTGATGTCTTACACATATATAAATAATAGCCATCTATAACCTACCAGTATTGAGATGTAAATGAGGTAACAGTGGGAATTTTATCTCATTCAGCATGAAAAATGAGTCTCCTGTTACAGGGAGTTTAAAGACATGTCTTTGAAGCTGAAGGCACAAACCCTTTGCTGAAGCATGGAGCAGTAAGGGGAGGAGGCAGGTGATACCCAGCCAAGACCCCTCCGTGTGCCACGTGAGTGTCCCCCCATGTAGGGTCTCCAGAACGTGGTGGCAGAGTGGCCAAAAAACTGGAGGGGGAAGAGGAACGGTCTGTGTGCTGCTGAAGAAGAAGGGATATGTATTATTCTGCTTTGAAGCATGGGAAGAGGTCAACCTTCATCTCCTTCCTTCTAAATTGTCCCTGTGAAGCTGCTTGTATGGCAGACCTTAATACCTGCCCCTGCCTGATGCTGGAGAGAGGCAAGGGGACCGTGGGCTCTTCTGCAGCACCCGCACTCTCCAAGCACCAAGATGTTTCTCCTCTTGACACGGGGAATATCAGCACTTTGTATTCATCATTTTCTCCAATTTTCCATCAAAAAGTTTGTATACAAAGGGCTCTTGAAGCGAACAAGAGTCTTCCCTCTCCATGAGTGTTTTCAGTCCTGGCATACCAATCACCCAAGTGAGCTCCAGACATTAACGATTCCAAATGAGATCCTATTAAAATGATGCTGTCACATTGTTTAGGACCAGCCTCTCTTCATCTGTTTTGATTCTATCTGCTTGATTTTTATTTTTTTTTTAAAGACAAACACCACCTCAAATTCACAGCATCTACAGGTAAAACATGGATTTGGGTTCTTATTTAATTTTACAGAAGTTGCTGTTCATGCAAGGTTAAGCCCACGTAGTTAAGAATTAGGAAATCAGGGTCACAAAGATGAAGATCAATTGTAGTTTGTCTCCCTCTGAGAGCGTTTGTCAGACAGGAGATGGAGGAAAAAAAAAACTACAACAAAAAAAGATTCCCCTAATGCTGTCACATCCTTGTTTTTTGCAAGAAGTTTTTGTTCACAGTGGTATGACTGGAAAGTCTTTTTGTAAAAATTCATGTCACACTATTGGAAAGATGCTGTTCTTGAAGATCTCTGTGGTCTCCACTCCTGAATATACATGTGGTCTTTCACTCAGTCAAACACAGAAAAGCAATTAGATCTTGCAGCTCAGACTGTGATCGATTATCCTACAAAGAGCATATGGGCACGGAGAAAAGGAATAGTTCCTGAAACACATGGTTTTTGTATTGAAGTGTTCCTCAACCAGTGAACGAACTGGGAAAATCTGTGAAAACGTCTGTCTGTTTCTGCATGCTCTGCAGAAAGTCAGGGCTGAACTCTACCCTTGCGTTCTTAGCCTTAAAACCTGGCCTTGCCTGTAAAACACAGGTTTGGGACTGGGGAGATAAATGCTCTAATCTCGGTGCATCATAAACTTGGAGTGTGCAAATTCATCATTCTGCTCCTCAGCTGTAGAAAAAAGGAATAACAGCATTTCTTTCTCCTTGCTGCCTCTTTCTGCTTTGCCTACTCAAACTGCTGGCCTTTCTTCGGAGAAGTCTTACTCTAGTGCCTGTGTTTGCTCACCATCTAGGCTACTGACGTTTTCTTTTTTTTTCTTTTTAATATCTAAGTGCTACCATAGTAAATGGTCATTATAAAGCTATAAATAGTTCACAGCACTCCAGTTAGGAGTCTGTACTTAATTGCATGAAGAAAAACCAGAGGAAAAAGTTGGCTGCTGCTGCAGTCCTTGATGAAGAGACCCTTGAACTTAACAGAGGGCATTCTCAGGTCACTCAAGTGTCTGGATAGCAGTCGGATTAGCTGTTTTTTTTTTCCCCCTGGGTCAAGGGTATGAGTGGAGAGGCTGGGCCCTCTTCTCTTAGCAGTCAGATAAATAGGTGGTGATGCTAAGAGAGTGGGAGACTGAGAGCTGAGAGGTTTCCGAGGTCTGACAGAGAAGCCTGATGTCGGACATGCCATGTGGGCTGCGGACAAGCAATACACCCTCAGCTTCACCCGGCTTTTTCTTACTGCCCCATGGTTTTACTGGTGTCACTTCTAATGAAGCAAGGCTCTGCTATCCATGGCTTACCTTTCACGCCATGGTCATCCCCTTGAGTGCTCCCCAGTATCATGGGGCCCCAGAGGGAAACCAGTGGGGGAACTCGGAGAAGTAAGCGGTGGCAGAGCAGCCCCCACTTGCTCCCAGGCCATCCCCAGAACTTTGCTGAAGTCACCCAGGATGCTGGTACCTACCAAAGGATGCAAGAACTCATATGGGGCTACAGCCCAGAGTGGGTCGGGAGACTAAGGAGCTTTATCTGCTAACTTCTACTATAGTATCGCAAAAAGCAGCGTACAAAACTTACATTGAAAAGAGTACTTGACAGTGTCCTTTTCACATTGCTCAGACAACGGCCTTACTTTCCAATGCCTTTGTAGCAATTTGCATGCTATTACCCACAATGCCTTAAGCTTTAATGCTATTACATCTTGGCAGTCTCTCTAACCTAATGATGACAAACACTGCAGTATTCCTTATCTGCTCTTTGCCAAAAACCCCCAACGATTATTTTTGGGGAAAAAAAAAAAAGTGATTTGTCTGCTAATTTTGCCTTTCCCCCCCCTCTTTTTTTTTTTTTTTTTGTTGTTGTTACTGTTGTTTGTTTGTTTGGGTTTTTTTCTCCTTACCTTAAAAAGGCTCTGGAGGAAGGAAATTGAAGAGTGGTAACGTTAGGACAGGACTCGCCACAATGCCAACTACCAGGTGGAGACCACTCCGCTCTTACTGCTCACTCGCAGCCCGTTCCCCGTCCCCTTTGCAGCGCTTCTCCTACCGCCTACTTCTGCCATTTTCCCTGATCCATTTATTGCAAAGTAGTACTTCCTTTCATCCTCTTTCATCTTAGCTTTGGGGCAGGGACTTGTGTTTGGGAGTAATGCTTCCAGGTGACGGTTTAAGTGACGTCCTCTTCTAGGTCTACGTTGCTCTTCAGGCTTCCTTGCTCTCCTTTCAATAGGAAATACGTATCTGAGTGAGGCAATGAGATATTCTGAGCTTTGAATGTAATTTCTGCTTGGGCTGGAGATGCTAAGTTGGTGTTTGAACCTGAGACCGTGCCAGCCAGCTGCCTGTTGCCTGTCAAGATGCCAGTAACACGGTTGTCGCAGACCTGGGCTTTGTAATACTGTGTTTGGTGCGTGCCAATCTCCACCAGGACCACAGGATTCAGTCCCGGGGAGGGCACTGCCACGCTGAAAGAACACCCTCTCGAAAGTCAGAGATGAGCTCTTTGGCAGAGCGGCAGCGTGGCATTTTTCTCTGTTCCCTGGCGCAAGCCCAGCTTTTCATTATCTTATTAAAGCAAACAGAATTGGGATGATAAGCTCTGTTTGCCCGTTGAGCAGAATTAACTCCCTGCACGCAGCTGCTGTGGATCCAGCCCGGGGGATGGGTGACCCCAGGTGATGGGGATGTCCCAGGGATGGGCTCAGGCATCCCGAGGGGTGACGGCGCTGAGCGAAGGGCTTCGTATTGAGGCTGGCGTGTGGCTTTCTCCAGCCGGGCCGGCGGGGAAGGGAGAAGGTTTCTCCCAGAAAGGCAGGGGGGTGGCGCAGGGCAGCATGCCAGGCTGGCCTGGCAGCAGCGTTTCTCCAGACAGAAAAAAAATGGTAAGAATAAGGCTCGTAAAACATCCATAATAGCTCTGGTTTTGGCTCCTGCGGAAAGCCCTGCTGCTTTCCACTCTTTAGCTTGCTTCCCATTCAAAGGACCCATGGACTCCCAAGGGACAGCAGGGAACACGCGCCTGGGATCGGGTTTTTGGCGGCCGTGTGTCCACACCCCCATCCTTTCTTCTGGGCTCTGCGAGGAAATGGGCTGAGAGCCAGGGGCAGAGCAAGATTTGTTCCAAAACCGGCCTGAAAATAGAGTCACAACAGCACACAGGGTGCTCACTGAAGTGTAGGAGAGGTAACAAGGTTTTCTTGCAAAGCTGCCCCTCCCTCCTTCTCCTCCTCCCACTCCCTGGCTTATTAATTAACCTCTGTTAATTAAGCCGCAGCTCTCATTGCTAGAAGGTATCGGTGTGTTCAGGAGCTTAGCAGGATTAAATATTATTAGATGTTCTTGGATAATAGGAATGCGCCTGTGCTCGGAGTTTTGGTGGTTGGCCTGTAAACTGGAGCTAGAAAAGTGGTGGGGGAGAAAAATCTTTATTCACGTGGTCATACCTGAATGGGATAGTCTGGCCCTGTGGAAGGAAAAACAAAACAAAGCAAAACAGGCTGTTTCCAGTAGCAGAGGTCTCCTTAACCTCAGCTGGAGAGCCAAAGGCTCTCAATAGCCTCTACAAAATATGATGCAACAGGAGCTGGTGAAACAGGAGATGCTATAAACCAAATGCAAGTGCTTTATTTGGCTGAGAGTAGCTGAAACTGGTATATTTTGTGCGACGTTTTTCCCACCTCTTGCTCAGCACTAAGCCTTGCAATGCCACCCTGGGGAGGTCCTGCCTCCAGGAAAGCATCCCACCAGGGCAGGAGGTGGACGTTTTCATCTCTCTCCCACTTTGTATGATGATCCTATAGCAATCCTATAGAGAGGCAACGGCAGCCGCAGAGCGTGCCGGCTTCTAAAGTGAGCAAACATAATATTTACATCAATAAGACTCCCCGTGTTTGACTAGAAGCTAAACAATTTAAGGGAAGATTGATTTGTTACATTAAAGGGTAAACCGGGTCAGGGTTATGAAAAGAAGCTTTAAATACCATTCACAAAAGCAACATACCAAATCCCCCCGCTGCTCTTTAAGCGCTGGAAATGTCACAAAGAGATAATTCAAGCCGTGGAGGAGCTGCCACATGAAAGCAGCTGGGAAGATACCCACTTTTGAGGGTTTCATCCAGTTCGATGCACGCAGCCGAATCGGGAGCTGAAAGTTGTGTTGCATTGAATATTCAGACCGTTTCCAGGTTGTAAGTTGATTTATTTTTTTCTTTCTTTTTACTTAAGAGCAGAAAGCTGAAAATTTTCCCATAAAATAAGAAGTCAGATTCAGAGAGGCAGCTTGTTTAGATAACAATGCAGCAACCTAAAAATGTTGAAAAGAGCTTATAAAAGTAAACAAAGCGAGCGTGAGAGAAATTCAGATGCTTCCCTTCCCCCCTCCAGTCAAACTTTTAATTGCCGGGAATTCAAAGCAGCTGCATTTTCTGCTGGAAAAATGCTCCATTGCATTTTTATAGCAATTTCCTTTACCGTAGGAGCCTCGGGAACAGGACGCAGCCTTGCTCCATGGGTCAGATGGGCTGTGCATAAAGCAGGGGATTTCAGGCAGAGGGGGGGAAGCCAAAAAAAGGCTCTGGATGCTTATTAGGCATCTAATAATCTTTCACTGCAGAAAAAAAAAAAAAAAAAAAAAAAAAAAAGAGGGCTATTTGGCCCTGAGTCATGAAACAAATGGCCTTTAGCATGTTTCACCCTTTTTCCCATGAGCAGGCTGTGACTTTTTCCTCCCCAAATGAACCATGACGAGCCCCTATCCAAACAGTAATAATAGTAGTAATAACAGTAATTATCCCAGCAGCAATATTAATCATACAAACCTCAATTTTTTTTTTAATTTGCCACTCTCAAGAGCACCAAACCACTGATGTCAGCTGCCTGCCTGGGCTGCCTGTGCAAGGGTCCTGCCTGTCCCAGGGCCTTCCTGGCTGGAAGCACGCTGACCCATACCTCATCTGGGTGCTTGATGCTCGTAAGCAGGATGCACCGAGCCCTCTGGGGCAGAATTTGGTCTGTTTTGGACTGATGGAGATCCAAATGCTTGGTCCTTTTTGCTTTCAGGGACGGCTGGTGGGTCCGGCTCTGCCGCGTGGGTGCCCGCTCCCGCGCGCCAAAACCCAGCAGCCTTATCAAGAGCGAATTAAATCCTCCTCTGACACGGCTCGGGCTCCAGCTCCGTGCTAAAGTCATCCGTAGCCCCAGGTGCTCATCTGCGGCGGCTGCCCTTTTCATTCCCAAAGCTCGCTGGGTGCAGGGGAGACAAGGCAAGGCCCACGTGTACCGGGTGATGAGGCTCATCCAACGTGAAAGGGCAACTCGGCGAGCAGCCTCCTGGCTTGATATTCTGCTGCTCGGGAGCCATTTCCCTCCATTCCCTTTTCACAGGGCAGGGGAAAGTGGACAAGCAGAGCAGCTTCTCTGACAGAAATGTCTTTAGTGGCCTGCTGGTACTTCTCCATGCAAGCAGATTTGGGTAGCTCTGTCACGGGCATCAGCAAGACGTGATGTTCCCCCATGGTCAGCACGCAAAGGGGTCCTTAGCAAAGACCGAGGAAATGCAATCAGGAAACAAGGAGTTTGGGGCAAAAAAAAAAATGCTTTACAAGGTCACGACAGATACGCACAGCTGGGGAGAAATCCTGGCCCCTGCTGAAGCCAGCGGGGTTTTTTGCTGTTGTCTTCCCAGGGGCTGGGACGTGTCCTGTGTCCCGACGCTGGGGTGAGAGGAGTGGGCAGAGCTGCCCGTGGGGCTGGGAGGGAGCTGGTCCCCAGTGCTCCTCTGGCTGGGTGCTGGGAGAGACACGGGCTCGGGGCTCTCCTCCCCCAGAGAGATGGGCAGCCCCCATCCCCATCTTTATGCCGCGCCGACTGCTTAGCACTGCAGCAATTAATCACTTTATAAATATCTTCTGTTTTATTACATAAGCAATAAGCACTTTGTCGGAAATTGCATAACTTATAATCCAATTAAACAATAATTACATTGTAATGGGTTTGTAACTACGGCATTAATTAACTTTTATTGCCCTGTAAATTAAGCATGGTATTGATACAGAGTTGAGAGCAGGCAGCTGGCTCCAGCGGCAGCAGGAGAGGGATGGGGAGCCCCAAAAGCTGTGGGGGGGGGACACCATCAAGGCCTGTGGCCACGTGGTCCGGCTTGGGAAGAGTTTTGTCCGAGCTGTGAGGGTGTCCATGTGTATCCCCTTTCTCCCGGGGGGGGTCTCCTTCCCCAGGGAAGGAAAGGCTCCTCGGGACCAAGGGCTCCTGGGGACCGGCTTCGCAGCATTGACGTGGAGCCAGCGGCAGCACCGGTGGTTAGCGGAGGAGTGGGAAGCCGGTTGCGTGTCGGGGAGAGCTTCTGCACACCTATGTGTTGCCGCTCGTCCCTACCGAGCACCAGATTCACCCACAGCTTGCAGGTGCTAAAGAGACACGGGAGCTCTGGCCAAGGGCCCCTGAGGTACTCCAATACCTATCGTCACTTCTGGTGGGAGGATCTGCGGCTCGCTGTTGGGAAATTGCCTCCCCGGAGGGGTTTTCTCAGCTGATGATGGCACTTCAAAGTGTCTGGTGTTGACGGCAAGGCAACACGCTTTTGCCAGCTTGCTCGCTGCCAGCAAACAGTGCTGGAGTAGCTCTCCCTTCCCAGTTAGCAGGGAGAGAGGAGCCCTGGGAAAGGTTGGACCTGCAGCTGCTTGGGTGCTTGCCCTTGCAAAGCTCTCCCGCTGGCAAGCCTGAAAGAGGTGCCTTCATCCCCGCCACCCAGACAGCTCTTAAGCTGTCGCCACACTGGAGCAAGTCATGGGGTTGCTTCAGCAGGATCTGCCTCCCCGCGGCTCTGCGGGCAAGGAAACTCTTTCTGGGGACACAGGGAGTGAGGAGATGTTTTGCTCAAGGCTCGGGACGCTGCTGCTTTGGCAGACAGCTTCCCCCCCCTCCCTCTTTCAGGAGGGACGTGCTCATGCATAAACACTTCCAGCTGCTTTGGGCTCCCTGGGGCGCAGCCGGCTCCGCACGAGAGCTGCAGGTCAAGGAGTTGGGACCGGAGCTGGCAGCACCAGGGGTCCCCCTCTGCCTCTCACCCCCATCCATCCCAATCCTTACACGTCCCCCCCTTTAGCTCTGCTTTAGGTAGAGACCGCGACTCCCGGGCGAGCTGCTGCTTGCCCAGCACAAAAGGACTATGAGGGGCAGGATTTTGTAGCAGTTGCTCTGGGAGCAGCCTCCCGGGAGGGAAGGGCAACCAGAAACCTATCTGGGCCATCTACTGCAGGCTTTCAGGTGGAGCAGGGAGGCAAATCCTGCCTCCGCTCCTCACCCCTGTTTACGGCAGGGGTTTGGTGACCGCACGTGAGTAAGGGCTCCAAATCTGCTGGCCGGAGATGTTTTATGTGAGGCGAGTGGCTTTTCCTAAGACAGTTCAAGCGGGGAGCTAACAAGTTGAGTCCCGGTGGGATCGGTAGCAAGGGTGCCAAATTGAGATGCCAGGCTCTGACCAGAGAGCTGCTTCATTTTAGGGGAGGGGGATTCTGCCCTGCGCCGATGCACTTTGACACCTCAGGAGACAACTAGCCTGCTGGCAGTGGAGGGAAACATTTGCAGACTAAATCTCCAGGTCTTGCAAACTAAATCTCCTGGTCTCACCGTGTTTCCCCCTCCTGCTTCTGAATACACAGCGAGCAGGTCTGATGAAAGATTGGCGTTTATTGCTGAGGCTTTAAAAACACGTTCTTCACACCAGGCATGCTCAGAAACTAAAAATCAGTGCAGCCGCTCAGCTTCTCGCATAACCGGTAGAGCGATGCAGATAGGGAAATGTAACAAAAATAATTATCCTTTTGATCTGGCATAATCTCTAAATCTCCTCCCCACCTTCTGAACCTTGTTGAACTACCCCTCTGCTCCCTCCTGTGTTTCTACCTCTCCAGCATTCTCCTGCTTCGCCACTCTGCCATCACCCAGGACATACAAGGAGCCATGATTTCGCTGTGCCTTGTCCCATTTTTTTTTTTCTGCTGCTCTTTTTCCTTTGTACAGTCATACTCGTTTTGCAAAAATAATAGTTTACATGTGCGAAAGACCCATCTCATTTTTGGACAAGGGCTTGCTGGGGCTCAGCTCCCCTCTTGGCAGAGCTGGCAGGCCACGGCTGCCGCTGGTGGGCTTGTGCGATTGGGATCACAGTCTATAAAACAATTATGGAGACCTGCCACCTTGTGGGAGCTGGGAGATGTGGCAGGAACCCCCCCCCCACACACAGAGCCCCTCACTCTCTATGCAGGCTGGGTTTAGGGGCATCTCCGAGCCGGGTTTTGGGAGATGCACCTCCATGAAGGCAGAGCACGAGCCTGGGGATAGAGATGGGCAGTGCTTCACCTTGGTTTAGACTGGGTCCCTCTGGCCACCTTCTGGAGCAGGGTGAAAAGGAGGAGGATAGTTAAAAGACACCCTCCCTTAAAAAAAAAAAAAAAAAAAACATTCAAAAGAAAACAAAACAAGAAAAAAAAACCAAAAAAAAACCAAAAAAAACCAAACCCCAAACAAACCAAAACCAAATGAACTAAGGAAGGGGAGAGAGAAATAAGTGAAGAGAGACGGTTGGAGGTGAACTGTGGGGATGGGTGATGGGAGTGCCATCCATCATGTTTGCTTTCACCTAATGGGAATTTCCACTCTCTCTCTCCAGCCTGCGCTCGGGCACTGTGTCTGCCCCGACGTGCGTTTCCCCAGCGCCCTGTCTCCTCTTCCTGGGTCAATAATCCGTCTTCTCTTGCTTTGCCGAGGACCCATCGCTGCTCCATACGGCTGTCATTAGGAAGGTGAAGAGCATCTGAGAAAGGAAATACCAGTGTTGGTGGCACCTTGATTTTTCTCTTAAAAAGCTGCTGATCCTGCAAGAGTGGTGGATGTAGTGATGCATGGAAATCACTCCCCAGTATTCCTTTGGGGCTTCCCTACTTTTGCTCGGGCCCTTATTTAATATCTATTTTCTTTTTAATTGAGGAAATTAGTTTTCCTCTCACCTGGACTCCTGTCCTTCCATCCCCAGCCAGCCCCTGCTCTCATGACATCCCACCTTCCCGCAGTGATAGTTTGTGATGTTGCTACAGAGACCTCTGACTTCAGGAGGGCACCTGTCAGCAGGAGCCAACGCGCTCCTTGGGTAGAGCAATGCAGTGTGTGAGCGGCTCTGGTGGCTGAGGTGGGGAAAAGTGGGGAAAAAAAGAGATACAGGAAAAAAATAGAGTGAGTTAACGGATGCTATAAATAGCTCTGAGCTGTTAAATGAAATACTTTTCATGGCTGGTTGTGAAACATCCGCAGGGTTTATTTAATGCCCAAGTTTTTTCCATTCGTCCAGCTCTGTTAGCAGACATAACGAATATTCCTGTTGTCGTGGTCCCCCCGCCCCACCCCAGAGGCTGAAGGCTTTGCCCACGGCAGCTCTTTGTGTTCTGGCAGGCACTGGGGAGAGGGGAAGGTGTTTATCATCCAGTGGGACCGTGCCTGCGGATAGGCATCACTGCAGATAGGTGCCCCCCAAAGAAACACCCCCCCATGGTGCTGGCAGCATTTGGGGAGCCTGAGAGTGCCCGGCTGCTGATTGAAGCTGAGAGGGCCAAGGAAAGGGAGAAGGGCGAGGGAAACACGGTGAAAACAAAGTGATGGTTCTCCCTGGCACGAGTCCTTGGGTACCGGACGGGCTAGGCACCACGGGGGGATGGAGGGCAGCCCCTCGCCTCGCTTTCCCCTTGCAAAAAGGCACCTGGGGTCAGTGCCAGCCTGGGGCTGTGTCTCGGGTGGCGTGGGCAAGCCGGGGCTGGCTGATAGGGAGAAAATGAAGCAGGAGGTGGGGGCAAGAAAGCAAAAACCCTCAAGGAAATTTCCTTAAAGGAAATATGCCATTGCCCAAATCGCTGCAAGATGGCAGGAGTTAAAAAACTCAGATGGGGCCAGGCAGGACCCAGCCGTGGGCACTGGGTACACCCCGGGCTTGGGTGTGCTGTGGGCAGGGTGAGTAAGAGGTCCCGTGTGAGTCTTGTCCTTCCAGAAGGACCCAAGCAGCGTGGTTGTTACATATTATTCGAGCTTTCTAAGCTAGCAAGTCAGAACCTGAACCTCGTCCCATGGAAAACTTCAGTCCCATAAAGCTGCTGGTTAAATGGGAATTCATCGAGCATTAAATCCACAGTAGCATTTACCTTTTTTTTTGACTCTGCGTGAGCAGGATTTGGTCACTGACACCTCCTAGCTTCCCCGGGGCTGAGCAGACGCTTGCAGCAAACCTGAGCATCCTGGTCCCCCCTGAGCAGGATAAAACATTTTGGGATGCCCTCAGTTGCAGGAGGAGACTGAAACATTTTCCTGGGTTGTGGCACAAGTGCTTGCACTTTTAAAAGGGAGGAGAGGGAAGAGGAAGGAAGGGTAATTAATCACCAAAGATACTTTGCTCGTTTATTTTAACAACTGGAGTTTAGCTTAAATTATTTATGCCGAAGCTTCATAATGCACTAGGAAATGCACTGCAACATATGCCATCAAAAGAATGAAGCCTGGGTAATGCGAAACCACACTCTAGCCCTGTTAAACTTGCATTTAAGTGGGAAGAGGATGACATTTTTTTTTTTTCCAGCAAATTAATAATGTGTGCTGATTAGCACAAAACAGATTAGCAAGGTTCCTCTCCATGCACTTTGTTTCGTCAATAGAAAGTTAATTAACAGTCCTCTGCCTTCTGATACCCAGTTATAAGAGAACACTCCAGCATCACACAGATCTTAATCTTAGATTATGAGTTTGTTCATTTTCTTTAATTTTTAGCTACTGTTAGGTACGCGCTGCCTGGGAGGTGTGTTTTCATAGCCCAGTTTGGTAATACTCTTAACTTGCCTTATTTCAAAACAATACTGTATGGGGTAGAGCATTGGGGCTCTTTTCCAGCATGAAATTATGACCTAGTTTACCAAAAAAAAAGCACCAAAAAGTTATTAAAATGGTATGCAGAATATCTGGGACACGCTACAGACAAGTGGGTATGATAAGGGCAAAAAATGCAGTATGGCATGTGAGACAGAGAGGCTCTAAAGCATTTTTAAGAAGAGGGTAAACCTTGATAAAACAAGAGCATCACCCTGTTACAGTCCCGTGGACCCAAACTCTGATTACAGAGAGTCCAGCCCTAAGGTGCAAATACCTAGTGTGACGTGCAGTGCCTTATGTTGCGCTGAGCTCAGGGTGAGGAAATGTCCCATCCTGTAGTATTGTTATGTTAGATCAAAATTGAAAATTAAATTAAGGCCAAATTTGTCTGAAGCTTTGGCATCCCAGAATATGTTCCCCCCCTGCCCCGCCTCCCCCAAGAAAGACACAGTGTTCGTTAGAGGATCCCACACGTGCTTGAAAAGCATGCGCATAAAAAATGACATTATAGCATGGTCCTTCGCTCATACCTTTAGTTATGGCTGCTCTTTCTTAAATCCCGGAGTGGTTTATTTTCCCACATTTGCCTCTATTTTCCCATAATTAGCGCACTCACTGCATTAAAGCTCTGGCAGAGCTGCATGCCCCATCTTCATAAAAAGCTGGTCATGTCCCCCTCCCTGAGGCAAGTGTCTGGACCATCAGGTTTTGTGCGTGGGCATTGGCAAACCTGCCCGAGATGCCCACACGCGGAGTCCAGGCGCCACCCAAATTCCTCGTCAAGTTATGTCTTGAAAGGAGAGGAGACAAAGTCCTGCTCCCAACTCGCCCTCCTGGGCTCCAGCCTTCCCCTCCCAGCCCAGCGTACACCTTGGCATCCCAACCACCATCCATGGAAAAACCACAAAGAAAAGAGTCTTTTGCCCAAAGACGCTGCCCAAATTAAGGACGAGATGAGAGCTCCCCGCCTTTGATCTTGTGTGCAGCTATAATAACTCATCTGGCTGACAGCAGCCTCCCCCTCCCCTCTCCTGCCCCCACCCCGCTTAATTAAAGGGAACAAAGAAAAAGTTGCTAATTAAAAGGAACAAGGGAAGGAGAGGGAGAGCACGTGGGAGGGAGGGATGCGGCGGCAGAGCAGTGCAGGGCGGTACCCGCAGCAGTGCTGGGGACACCAGAAGATGCACGTGGGGTTTGGAAGGAGCTGAAAGCAAATCTTTGTTGCCCATGTATTGGGTACAGGCTGACTTGTGCTCTTGGGTCGGGCAGGGGGTGCTGCTAAAGCCCCCCAAACCGCCTGCAAGAGGGATGAGAGCCGGTGAGACCATCTGTGTGCAGTGCTGTCCTTCCCCGTCTCGGGGCTCGCCTCGCAGCTTCTGCTGTGATTTAATCACAAAGCCGCCTTCTCCCCACCCTCCAGCTGCTCTTTTCAGGATGCTGGGAAGGGCGGATCATCTTTTTGGCTGGGTCCCTGCTGGCCTTGGCTCCAGGTCCTGCCTCCCCGCTTTGTGGCGTATGGCGGTCCCGGTGTGCTATAAAGGAGGGGTGGCTGTGGAAGGGGAACTAAGTGCAGTTACGGAGGAAACTTGCAGGAAAATAGCTGGTGGTGCTGATGTGTGAAACATTTCGGTCTGGAAAGGTCTTCTGATGGCTTCAAGGGAGAAAAAAAAAAAAAAAGTAGCCTGTGGGTCCAAAGACCCCTACTAGCCATTAGTAATCTCTCCTGGCTTTACCAGCCATACATCTGCTTGTTCCTAGTGAATTCGCAGGGTCTTTTCCATCTGAGGGAAGAATGACATGAACTAGCAAGGATTCTCAGCCACGTTCACATGCAGGACAGGCCAACTCAGTGTGATTCAGCCCCACGGCACTCCATTCCTGCGAAGCTTTGGGTTATGGGCACTGTGCATGGAGAGGAGGGATGCTTTTCAGAGGGACATGGCACAGACCTGCCCGGCTGTTCCCCACGTGCCATGACCCCTGCCTCTGCCGACGGCTCAGGCCGGAGCTCACCCTCGCTCCTAAACGATCCATAAGGACTTTTAAAGGTTCAATAGAAATAGATTTTAATTCACAGCTTCACTGTGTAGCTTCCAGTTAATAGCTAGCCTGCTGCTTCACAGTATAGCGCTTTCCAATCCTCTGATGTGCGGCTGGGCAGCAAGAGGCCCCACTTCACGTGCTCTCCCTCTTCAGCCGGTTCCCACCGAGCAGATCTCCTTCCCCAGTACTGCCTGGGGGCCTGTCTCCCCAAACTTTGGGTTTGCAGGCAGTACATGCTTTCTCTGGGGAAGGCAGCAATGCCAGCAGTGCTCCGCCAGACCCCGCGTCTCTCCCTGGTGCTGAGGGAGGCTGCCCCGTGTCAGATTTGGGACTGAGGCAGGCCAAAAGGGTACCTCATCCAGGAATATGTCTCCAGCCAAAGGCAAGTGGCGGTGTTCGTGGAAGGGGGGGAGGGAAAAAGGATGGGATTTGAGTTGCCCGTGCATAAACTGCCTGTATCTTGCAGTCCCGAGCACAAATCCACGTGTGTCCTCCCATCCCACCCCTGCTCCATGTAGTGTCTGTGAAGAGCATATTCCCCTTCCAGCTGATGCTCGAGGGCCCTTTCAAACGCACAGATCAAAGCTGTTTCCATCTTAACCTCTGAGCTGTGCCTGGTTCTGTGCATAATTTGTGTGTTCAGGCAAATATACCCTGCCCTTCTGTAGATAATGCCCTCCTCCCACTGAAGTTGCTCCTATCTCTGTTGCCACGTGTCTGAATGCTACTATTTTCCAGGCCGGTGGCATTTTTGGAGGAAGACCCTTGAGCAATTCTGCGTCCTCTCTGGGAAACAGTCTCAACTCTTCGGGGGGGATTTAAAAATTTTTATCATCATTATTTTCTCCTTGTTGCCTTCCCTGCAAGTTGTCCTTCATCTGCTGGCAACCTGATGTTGTGCTGACAGACAATCTGACCTGACATCAGTGGGGTCAAAAAAATTAAAAAACCCCAAAGCTTAACAATAAAAATAAGCAGCCGGGGCTGAGAGAAGGAGAAGAGGAGAAGGTCAGAGGGGTGGCTCGGGGAGCTGAGCAGCTGCCAGCAAGCAGAGGAGGAGCAGAGGACCTGGAGGGGGGAAAGCAATGCAGGATGGAGACAGGGTAAAAAAAATCTTGTGAAAGCCAAGGAGAAAGGAGTATACAGAGAATTGTAGGGGAGTGAGAAGAGTTTCTGAGGGACTCGGGGAAGATTTCATCTGCGTAGCTCCATCTACAGGATGCCAGCAGTGAGGTGGTCCTGCTGCAGCTGAGCACTACCCAAATTACCCTGGGCTCTGGGGGAGGCACTGCTCACACCTTTTGTTTTGAAAAATGGGTCCTGTTCTACCTGTCTTGCCGTTACAAATAGAGGAGCAATAGGAGTCAAGGGGAACGTCAACTTCCATCCAGGAGCGGTGGGTGAAGCAGGGAGGAGAATGGCAGCAAGGATGGGGGGACAGCCCATCTCCCTGCCTCCTTAGCTGTAATTAACCCTAGTGCTAATGAAGTGCAACCAGACAGCTACCTTCACATGATGGAAAGCTCACAAGGAGCAGCACTGGCTAATGAGGACATTAGAGGCTGATCTCTCCCTTGTCATCCTCCTATTGTTTTAATATTAGGCTAATTTCACTTTAATGTAGATTAATTGGCACCTTTTTGCCTACAAATTCCATGGACAGTCAAAAATTACATTTTTTTTTTCTATAAATTTATTTCCCACCCAAACAAAATAATTTCCTTGGATTTGGAGGGGAGGTGGAGAAAAGGAGAATATTTCTTCCGAAAACCAGTAACAAGACCCAGATGGAGGCTGAGCTGGAGGAAAAAAACACTTTTTGTTATTCAGTGAGCAAATTGGTCTTGTCCATTCCCTTGCTGGGCAAGTGCCATCCCCTCTTTACTCAGTGTGATGGCAAGGCAGAGTGAAGGGAGGCTAAATACGGCAAATAATGTGAGTAAAAAGTGGGAGCAAGCGTCATCGAGTGTCTAGCCTTGCAGAATAAAGGAGCCAAACCCCTTATTAGTTGTATAAATGTCTTTGCTCATTTTCCTCCTGGGGTGAATTTGGCAATTCCTCTGTTTCCATGTGGTGAGCAGCCATAATACAAGCCTGCCTGTGCTGTCCCACTGCTGTGCTTCAAGGCTGGAAAAGGAAGGGTGATTGCATGGATCCAGATGTTGGATGCGTCCAACTAGGGCAAAAGCTGGGAGACTTGTGACGGCGTGGAAAGCGGCGCCGTCTCAGCAGGAGCTGCCAGGGAAACCTCCAGCTCCTTTTAGAAGATTGTCAGAGCAAGGCTGGGTGGAAAAACCAACATGGGAAACCACCACGGTCTTCTGAAAGCTGTCTAGCAATGGGACAGCAAGCCTTGCACGATGGCAGCCCATCCACCACTGCTGCGAGACAAGAAGGGTGATTCAGAAAGGGAGACAAGATAAGAGTGTTTTGAAAAATCTGCTTCAGGCTTTGTGGACCAGGCTGCTGGTGGTACCAGCTAGGATCATGTGGAGCATGGGCTAATTAGACCAAGGTAAAGCTAGTCTGTTTTGCTGGTGCATCTAAGTTTTGGTAGATCTGTAGGTAGGGGAAGGAAAAGGTAGTGAGCTGGCTGTGAGTTTGGCATGGGGCGAGCTAAGGTGAAAAAGATACAGAGTGGTAAGGGGCACATTCAGGTGGAATAGCTTTTTTTTTTTTTTTTTATCCCAAACTGCCTTGTTAATTCATCCTTGGATCGATTTCCCTCACTGGGAGCACGCGTTGCTGTGGGTGGGCAGATGTGTCTCTATCCAGCCTGGTACTGTGTTTCAGAAGGTACAATTCCATGAGCTGCAGCTAGATGTTGCATTCAACCCCTGAACTCCCCAAATGTCCACACTGCCCACGTGCTGCCTCCTCATCTGGCTGGAGTGACCCAAGTGGCTGTCCATGCAAGGAAGACCAACCGTGAGGAGCAGGGACTGGCCTGGTCATGAACCTCATTGCCATAGGCTGTATGGACGTGCCTGACATCTGCCAACGGGCCAGACTCAAGTTCAACTGGCAAAGTCCATAATGGCTCAGCTGGGACTTATGGATCAATGATTTTCTGCTGCAAGAAATATTTTCCACCCCCAAGCATGCAATTTCAAGGTAATGTTTCCCTTTAATAAGAGGAAAAACAGGTATCTGCAACCTTGGAAGTTCTTCATATTTCTCATTACTGGTACCCTAATCATCTCCCCAGAAAAAAAAAGCGAGATCCTTTTACACCTGACTAATTCTGCTGCTGTTATTCAGTGCTGCTTTCACACCACTTCCCAAGCCTGCCAAGACACCCTTGAACCTGTTTAGAAAAGGTTAGGATGCTAATTAAGAAAAGCTATTTTCCACACCCCCCCCCCCTTCCCAACCTGAGGGAGAAGTGTAAAAAGGTGCATGAGCTGGGGTTGGATCTATTATTACTATTTTTTTTTTTTTTTCCCTGTGTTATGAAACGTATGTCCCACTTTTCCCCAGGGGAATGCAGCACTCCTGCAGGTCCTGTGTGCCAGTGTGAATATGGGACAAGAGGTTAATTTGTAGCCCTGTGATGCACGAGCTTTCCCTTTGCACAAATATTGATCTAAGGCTGTTCAAATATCCATCCTGACTGTAATAGCAGCAGTGTGATATTGCTGCTGGAGATATGCAAGGACATTGGAGGGGAAGGGAACAGAGAAAGGAAGGAGAGATGGGTAGGAGCTGTGGGTTGGGCATACATGTTCTCTCCTTCTTCCCTCCCTTCTCAACTTAAATATCTCTTCATTGACATTTCTCTCACTGGGCTGAGCGATCTTTCAAAGAAGAGGAAAGCAGCAGCTTTGTTCCACCCTGGGCATTCATTATATGATATTGCTTCACCGCTTGAGTTGTCTGAGCTGCCTAGGTAGTGTTTAGGAGAAGGTTAAATATAGCTGTTGAGTCCTAAGCAAGTAAATCTTCCTTTGCCAGTTCAAGCTGTAACGGAGGAGACCCTCCACCCTCCTGCCACTTCCCTGGAAGCAGAGCAGTCGGCAGGCAGCAGGGGTAGTTCCCTCGCTGAAGGAGCATGAGTGGGGCTGGTCCTGCCCTTCAGCAGTGCAAAACCAGACAGCCCGAAAGGACACAGAGGTTTTAACCCACTCTCAAGAGTTCTGAACACGCTTGACTTTAGGCAGGACTCCCATTCCCTCTGCCTGGTGGGCTACACCTCGCTCCACGCCAAAGCTCTCCAGAATTCTTTCTCTGTGAATAATAATGAAAAACCTTTCTAAATTAGCTGATTAGTCAGCTCCCCTAATTAGCTAATTACTTCACTCTGCTTTCACTTGTGCTTTCCTGTCGTTTTCCCAACCTCAGGTTGAAGGAATGAGCACACACGTGGCTGTGCTGAGATCTTATCCTGCTTTGAAGGTTTTAAACTTGCATGATTCAGCCGTGTAAGGCTGACATGTGGCCGACCTTACACGGCTTCTCTCTTTAAACTCTTTTGTGTTGAGTGATGTACCTGCCTCCGGTGCCAGGGACCGGCGAGTCTCCAGCACTGGCTTATGCAACCATTCCCTCCTCCGTCCCCGCTGCCAGCATCTATACCCGTTAAACTCCAATCCATCTTCGTGCTTCTTGTCACATCGCGCCGTCGCCTGCAAATCCTGCGGGTTTTCCCCAGTGCTAGAGAAAAAGGGATGTGCTGTCTCTCAAGCTGTGCCCTGGAACCTGGTGAGGCATGAAGGCAGCCGGCTACAGATACCAGGACATGGTAAGAGTCATTCAAGGTCATAACAGGCATCCCCCAGCCCAAGATCCTGCCTGTGACGCAGGCAATAGTGTGTGCCTGGAAACCCGTGTAAGTACAGGGTGAACAGTAGTGGTAATGCTCCAGAATACCTTCCCAGCTGCCCGTGGTCTGCAGGTCAGGGACCTCCTCACCCATAAGAGGTGTGTTTGTACATAATAGCCTCTGCAGACAAGCTCTCAGCAGAAAAATCCATGTTTTTTATGAACTTTTATGAGCTTTTAGCAGCCACAGATCCTCTGTTGAAGAGTCCGATGCCATAGAGGCACACTGGGTATAAAAATAGCTTTTGTTTGTTTTGAACTTGTGAGTTTGTTCTGATGCCCCTAATCCTTGCTCCAGGAGATGTCGAAACAGCTTTTCTCATGGTTCTCAGATCTCTGTTGTAACCCTTTCCAAGGCTGAGGAGCCCTTACGTAGCTAATGTTCCTTATTCCTTTGATCATCTTGTTGCCAGCCTCTGAAATTGTTATTCTCTGGACACGCGCTACTTACCCTCTAACCTTCAGATGAGAAGAGGGGGAGCATGGCTTCACGGAGAACTCAAGGCTGGGCCAATGCTTTCTGCTTTCTTCTTTGCTTTTCCCCCTTTGCAAGGTCCTTTCCTTTATCTTCCATAGAAATTCATGCGCGTGATAGAAACCTGAGAGAGTCAAGGAGAGGAGGCTGTCTTGGCGGGGGGGCCCAAGGAGGGAGACTGCAGGGGGATAGTGGATGGACTGTGGTAGAGAGAGAGAAGGATCAATGGGAGAGGAAGCCAAAACCAAGGGAAATACCAGAAAAAAACTCACAATGAATCTTCAGGTGGACATTTTATATATGGTTTCGGATGTCTCATGTGTTGTAGAGCTACTTTCCCTTCTGCAAGGAGGGTGAGGCAGATGAGCAGCCGGTGTGGGTCATGGCATAATAGGGACCTTTCCCTCACCAAAAGCTGTACAGAGTTAGAATGAGTCACACATTTATTTTCCTGCCATGCAGAAATTTTAAGGTGCGAAAACAAAACTTCAGGTGCTGTTTCTATTCTAGTAGCATATTGGACCCTCTTCTGAGGTATTTTGGGGTCACAATGAGTGTTAATTGGCTGTAGATGATGTACAGAAGTTGGTAAAGCAGGGAACTTCCTCACCCCATACCTAACGCTGGCTTTGAGAGCTGTTAAGTTGACTTTACTCTTTTGCTGCTGTTACATCGTCCTCACAAAGGGCTCAGCAAGTAACTGAGAGACAATTCCATCTGTAGTCAGAAGCAGGAATCCCCCCCTTCCTCCTGCCTTTCCCATTTACGGATAGAAATGAAGTCTGTGGTATGGACCCTTAAGCTGGTTAGACACTTGAGACTTGGAAGTCCTTAAGCACATTAGCAGCTGGAGGTCCATTATTATTCATTGAATCTCTCCGGGGCCGATTGGAATCCTCCTTTTAATTGTCTGCATTCCCCTCTGTCCTTTTATCACGGAAGAAAGAAAGAAAGAGGGCAAGAGACATGGCAATCGAGTTATCTTGTTACCCATCCTGGCCCTGGGATGGGACGCAGTCTTGAATCTGCTCTTCCCCTCCAGCGAAAGGAGGGAGCGCTGCCCGCTTTACATATTAATGGCAAAATGACAACTCCCCCCCTCCATATCTCCTTTAGCACGCTGCAGTTAATAATTCACATTTCATTAGCACGTCTGTGTGGCCTTACGGTGTTTCCCTTCTGTCGATGAAGAGATATTAGAGAGGCTTAGAGGAGTGGGAATTGGGGCAGGGCAAGCCAAAACAGCTGCTAAGATCAGCTGGGCTGAACTTGAAGTGAATGAGCTTTCAGAGTAGGGGACTTCTTGGCACTCCTCTCCATATTTACCGCACCAGAAAGTGTAGAACGAAGGTACTGGGGCCAAATCTCCTCAACAGCTTGTAAAGAAGCAGAGAAGATCCCCCAGATTGACCAGCAGCAGAAGAAAGCGTGGTAATACCATCCCGTTGGCCAAGCAGGTGGACTAGGGTAGGAGGACGACTGCAGGCTGTCGGACCACGGGCAGTTGTCTGCCTGGCTGGCTCAATGTGCTGCAGAGGTGAAGGATATGGGTAGATGGGGACACCGAAACCCATCTGAGCAGCCATCGTGGGCAAGTTCTGTTACTCCACTGCACATCCCTGCTGGAGAACATGAGTGCCCCACGCTTGCGGGTCAAGCATTGAACTAGCGCACTCAGGAAGCACCAAGCCTCCGGCAGGAGCAATTTTGAAGGGGGGTTAAATGAAATACACCCTCAGAGGAGTCAGCTGTGTGAGTCCTGCTGCCAGCTCAAAGAATTTTACATCAGGAAACTTGTCTCTTGAGCTTGGTTTTCCACACACTGAAACATTAATCAACTTTTGAACCATGTACTGTATGAAATATTCATCTTTTCTTCTTGTGAAAAACAAACCAGAAACCCCAGCTATCTTCAAAGCTGTCTTGTGGCATTCCATGCTCTGATCCTTTAGGAATTGCTGTGTCATTTCCACCTAAGTTTATTCTATGATTGCTGGAGAGTGGGTGAGCTAAAAACCACTTCTAGAGTGACTTTACTAGTGTGTCTAGGTTTGAGAAACAAATGTTTTTTGGCTTGGAATTTGCTGGCCAGACCCAGGCTGGTTATATTTCCATTAAGGAGAGAAAAAGGGTTTAACGCCATTTTCAAACCTAATTTCATGGGTAGCCAATTCATGCTGTGCTCCAGTGGCAGGTGATTTCTTTATTAAAATGTTTGAAGAGAAAGCAGCTTAGATCAGCCATCCTTGAAAGGGGAAAGTCTGTCCTGCCGGTCCTTTAAACACTGGTGGAAAGCCCTTCCCCAGTGGGCATTGCAGCCTTTCAGCAAGGGCAAGAGCCGGGAGACTTGCAGGGATAGTCTTTCCTTTCATGGAGATGGGTGAATATATCCTCAGCACAGATCCTGCTCTGAAACTTATTAAACTATGTGCACTTGAAAAAAGGCCCTAATAAATAACTGTAAAAAAAAAAAAAAAAAAAAAGAGTAAGCAAAAAAAAAAAAAAAGAAAAGAAAAAATCGGATATAAAATGTACCTTCCATTAGCAGACCTTAAGGCACTTTTAGAAACATTGAATGAATGAAGTTTCTTCCTTGCCCTATCTGGGGTAAACAAATCCATCCTGTCCTTCAGTTTGATCTTGCAGTAATGTCATAATCCCACCTTTATTACATCACTGTTGTCATGGAAATAACTGTGATTTCATAAAGTCTCCGTAATGACTTTACCACAAGATCCATTAGGATGGGAAGATGGATTGTGAAGGCTAGAAAAACGCTTTCTTTAAGCAAATGCATATTGGATAATTAGCAAATGTGGCAAAAGGAAAGAATGGAAATTTGATGGAAAAAATAAATGGATGCGTCTTTAACATGGGCTATTTATGAATGTTTTCTTTGATTCAGTTTCAAATGGCACAAAGACGCTATTATAATACTCCCAATCAAGTCTAAAAGTCCCATACTTCAGGGCATAGTCATCACATGTTGAACAAAAAGCCGATCCCTGCCCTAGCTTCATCCCTCTTAAATCTCTCAGAATTTGAAATAAAGGTTCTGGGCTTTCACTGGTGGCCCAGGAGCCGACCACTTTACCATGGGACCATTTACCTAACCAAATGGAGGGGCAGACTGGGCCCACGCTAAGGATGAGGATCCTGGGGGTCATCCTGGCCAGTAAACCTTTTATATCTCAGCTCAAACCCAGCTGAACTAGGGAGCCTTCAATAGGGAACCCCTCCAAGGCCAAAGAGGCATTTGATGCTGAGGTGTTGGGCATCCAGAGGAGGCAGATGATGGAAGTAAACCTTGGGTAAGCAGGAGCTGTCGGGAATCAGACTGTAAAGCGGCAAAGAAATTGCTTTGGCTTGCATCTCATGACAAGGTCTTGAAGAAAGAAGAGGGCTGCGTTAACTCCCTCAAAGTAATTGGAGATACGATGCTGAACACCACAATTCCTAGTTGGAAGCCAGGGCTGTGGGTTCCCCTTGCACTGCATGCCCAAAATGCAAGCTAGTGGCTACTCCCCATTTCCCTGCAAGGAGACATGGGCAAGTGATTAAAGGCTTGACAGAATATGAGAGCTACCTGAACGAGAGTCTTGCATCTCTCAGCACTCTGGGCACCAAAACATCCTTGTGCTTACAGTTAACACGTGAAGTAATTCTGACTCTGGTTTCTTCTCTCCAAGAGCAGTCTGATGCTGATGGCTTATCACTGTGCCTTTCTGCTTCCCAGAGGAGCAGATGTCCTATTGACATGTATTTATTTTTAATTTCTGGAGAGAAAATATGGTGTTTGTGATGGTGAGCCACACAGTGCTCGATGAATATCCTGGCCCGGGCTGAGAGAGGATGCTGAAAAGACTACAAAGAGTGCTGGCAGTGGATTTCAGCTCTGAGCTGCGCAATCTCTTCTCTCCTGTCCCAGTGCCCTTGTGCCCATGGCTGGCAGCACCATGTGCAGCCAGCTCCCTGGAGATGCTCGCAGCTTAGGCAGCGAGGAGGAGCAGGGCACTGGAGTTCAGTGAGGAGGTGTGGGAACATGATGTATGGGAAACGTGCAGGCACCAGGCAGAAATGCTCAGTTGAGGTCTGCTGGCTCCATGCTAAAACACCTTTCTGCGAGCCGCTTGTGCAGCCATTCCCTTCAGAGCTTCAGCATCTCTCCAGCTTCCCATTGCCAGCTACTCCTGGCCCAGGAGTAGAAATGCAGAAAAGCACTCCTGAGCTAATTGAAGTAGTCACATCCTAGCCAACAGCATTTCCCACATTAGCCAAATTTGATCTAAAACTAATCTCCTAGTCAAGACAAATCTCTCCTCTACAATCCTCTTACTATATTTACATATTGAAATCCACGGACCGTTATACTGAATTGGGCCGTGGTGAGACTTGTGGGCATGGCTCGTGAAGCCCCTGGTGCTGCTGGCTGGAGAGGGTATGAGGCACTAGTGACACCTGCATTCTCCAAATCCCTGTCCCCTCTGAAGGGCTCCAAGAGGCTGGATAGCCAGAGCCTAGTTCAGATACTTAAAGTAGTCTTGAGCTGTTGATCTGACTGTTCCTCCTGGTATGTGAAAAATATCAGCTAAGAAAAAAAACTCTGGTAAGACTCAATACAGATACATGATGATCAGCAAATGTTATCTTGTTAATTGGAGGGTCTTACCTAACTTTAATTACCAGCATTGTTACTGACTGCTGTCAAATCCATGATGGAGGCTTAACATGAATTGGCTTTGAGAAATAACAACTTTTCATGATTAATTATTGCTGCTGGTCACGTGCAGTCTCTAATGATCTCCTGGGATGTTTGGCTGGAGCAGGAGGAGAAGGTATTAACCACTTGTCCTGGCTGGGCTCCAGCTTTGACTGTGCTGATTGGTCAGACAAAATTCATACCGTGCCATCAGCCACCCATCATGATGTTCCTCTCTTCATTCTGGCAGTGACAGAGCAGGGTAATGTGTGGTCTGAAACATCTGTTGCAGCTCATAAACCCAGTGTGTTACGGGCGGGGGGGGGGGGGGATTATTCCTATTCTGCCAGACATGTAGTAGAGTGGGTGACCATCGTTGCTAACAGGGAATGGAAGAGCTTGGCACAGCCGAAACAGGAACCACCTTGCCCTTTCCTGTGTAAATACCCGAGCCACCTATAAACCAGCTCTTGGACACATCCCAAGTTGCCTTAAAATATTTAGCTGTAAAGCAGCAATATCGTGGTGCTGATTCACCGTCAGCTCCACCATCTGCGGACCAAGGATGGTGGCCACATCCTGGCATGCAAACCCCAGCCCTGCTTCCACTTTTGTTCCTTCTGCAGGCTGCTGAGGTTGTTTTGGGGCTCACCACCGTGGGGCCGTGGAGTTTTAGCACAGAGCGTCTTGGCTTCTAAGCTCTTTTGCCAACTACAGCGGTCAAGTGAGCAGGCTGACTGGGTTTTTTCCCAGGCCACGGGTCTGAGTTCGGAAATAGGGTGCCAGTGAAGAAAGTGACTTGTGTTTTCATTTCTTCGGTTAAAAAAAATTGTTCGGTGTTTGAAAAAAACAACCAAACAAACTCAACCGAAACCAGAAACTGAACTATGCATTTTGAGTAAAACGAAGCATTTTCATTCAACTTGAAATGAATTTGTCGACCTCCAAACCACTGTTTTTGGGGCGGTGATTTTTCAGTTGTAGTGGTAAACCAGGAGACTTATTATTCACACTGCTCTGCTAATGAGGTCCTGTGGTCTGAAGAATAGGTGCTATATTGACACCTCACTCTCTTTTTGTGTCTGATTCGAGCTCTGTGAAAGTCAGTGGAAGAAAAAAATGCTTTTAACAGGAGTCGGACCAAGCCACTAATGCCATGTTTTGTTTGGGCCTGGTTGAAGGACATGGGGATCCTTTAGCATGCATTATGAATAGAGTCCTATTTTGATAAACAGTGCCATCTTTTTACTTCCCTGAAGTATATTCTTAGACAGCTCTCAAATGCACCAATTTATTCAGAGAGGCTGCTCAGGGCTGCAAGTTCTGCCTATTTATTACCAGGATGTTTTCAGTTTTAAACATAACGCCGCTTTTGATGAGGTCTGTAAGGAATGCTGCTTTTACAAATGTGGTGATGTCTCTTATAATAACCAGATAGCAGCAGGGCATGACATTGCCGATCTTCTTGGCTGCCCATGCTGTTGAGAAGAAGAAATCCTTACACCATGAGAGGTGTCCCTGCACCATCAAGTGCTCGTGTTGTTTGCTTACATACTTGCTCGTCTTATTAGCAGTAAGCAGCAAGCCTTTTGCTAAATCACCAGAGATTTCAGAGTTGCTCCCTGCCAGGGGTGGGGTTGAAAAGTGTTTTAAACCAGCTTCTGAGCTTGAACTTACCCTGCTGTTCTCACTTCGGAGTGGCTAATTACTTGTGTACTGTAACTACCAGCCGCAGAGGAGTTGTAAATGTACCCCTATAAACGGGATATCTCCAAAGGGGGATCGGAACATGCCTGTACTGCTGTCCTAGTGCCATATATCTGTGAGAGCTTCACAACACTGGTGGTGTCCAACAACACTCTCTCTGCTGAGAACAGACAGGTATTGCTTCTTCATGGCTTCCGTGGATGCATCTGAGCTATTGTCTGCTTTCTCCCCCTGCTTAAACGGACATGAACCAAGCAATTTGCAAAACACCCCATAGAAAGAAGTAAAATATTCCTGGCATAGGGAGCAATAAGCTGTCCAAGAGATGCCATCCATTTTCCTTAGGTACATAGTCATCCTCGCACTCTTCAGTGCCTCCATAAAGGACACCCTAGGTCACTCAGAGAGTTCAGAAAGTAGTGAAGGTTGAAGAGGGAGACTGGACAATTTTTTTTTTTTTTTCCATAGGAGGAAATTAGGAAAGGTTCAATTTTTCTTTTTTCCAACTAAAAGCATCCAGCTACTGCCATGATTTTTGCTATTAAAGCCTCTGTTCTAGGTAAGGGAAACAACCGATGGAGGAGATACCTGGCTCAGTGTTAACCCTCGCTTGCCAAAGATGTTGCACGTCTGCAAATGCACTTGTGCATCAGCCTTTCAGGATGACGGGGCTAATTTGCTGTGATGTTGTACTTCTATTTGCCCTATTCTTTGGTTTTCCAAGGAGCGTTTCTGCAATATTGGAGCCCTACATCCACTCTGAGCAGATGTAATCAACCCCCTGTCTTGCCCCGTACGGTGGCTGCAAATGGAAGGAGGAGATCACGGACATTTCAAGTGCAGATCCCAGCTTGCGCAGCAAATACGCCAGGCAGGGGGTCAGCCTCACGGATCTGAACAGCCACTTTTGACCTAAACCTCAGGCCAAGCTGCAAAACCAGCTGAGCCTTGTTCCTACAGCACCGCAGGCTTGAAAATCAAAGCTGATCTCCGGGGGGAATATAGGCTGTGTTCGGAGAGTCAAGAGGAGCCTGACTAGCTGGTATATCTGATTAGCCCGGCATGCTGCCGAGCCTCCCACCCTGCCATCGTCGGCAGGGAAGAGCGTGGGATCCCTCCAGCCCTTAACATGCCACCCTCCTGCCACTCCAGCGTGGGTCTAATCACCGCCTCGGCACAGACGCAGCCGCTCGAGAAGCACCCGCCTTGATTTATGCCGGCAGAAGGGCGAGGGGGGGAAGCAACAGGCTTGATTTTTCATCCGCCACTTCTCTGCAGAGGGATGGCTCCAGGTCTGAAAAGCTCAAAAGCTCTTTCCGTGGCCAGGCTGGGCTGCTCTGGCTGGGTTCTGGAGGCATCGCAGCCATTCAGAGTGCAATCCTTTCCTTCTTCAATTTTCTATTTTTGTTTCATCACCATGTTCAGGACTGAGCAGTAACAGGCAGGTCCCCAAATAACCTGGTCTTCAGCAACAGTATTGTTTTTCCACTGCAATGGAGAATAGAAGGCAGTATTTCTAGCATAGGCTTTGCCCACGTGTGGCTTGCGTGCCCCCGTGGGAGCTGTGGGCTGTTTCTAGGGGTCTGGGAAGGGGAACTGAGCAAAAGAAGCTCGTTGCCAACAGGTCTGAACTCACCCCATGGGCTTCACAGCCCCACTGGAAAATCCATAAAGCTCCACAAATCAAAAGGCTGAAAAATCCCTGGCCTGGAGTCCTGCGTGCTGTAAAAAGGCCTGGGGATACAGAGGCAGTGATTTGTGTGAAGGAGGATTTCTCTGAGAAATAAGGCTTCAGACAAACTTGCGGAAGTGGAAGTGCAGCTTAACGGCAGAGCTGGGTTCATTTGTCAAGCCTCTTTCTGCTTCTGTACTTAGGAGAGTGATATAATAATTGGAGGCAAAGCTGAGGTTAATCAACGCTGAGAACATGATATGCAGTAGCTTTATTAAAAGAAGGGGTGTGGGGGAAGCACAGGGCTTCTTCAGCTCATTTTATTTTTCAGCTTCATCTTTGATGCTCACTGGCATTGGAAAATCACCCTCTTCACTGACCGAAGTGCTGTGTGAGGAAGAAATCTCAGCTGGTGAAGATGGAGAAGTCGCTCCCTTTCAGACTGGCCTCCTAATTGTGCAAGTGCCGTTAGACAGCTTTTGAAATAAGCCTCCTAGGTGTGAAAGCTGCTTTTCTTTTGCAGGCTGAAAAGGCCAGCATGGCATTTGCAAATCCCTCGTGAGCATCGTCGGTGTGAAATTTCCCTCTGTCCCTTTTCTAAATCTAGCTCCCTGCCAAGCTGTCCCTGAGCATCTTGGGTTTCCTTCCCACTGAAAGCCATGAGAAACCAGGCTTCTCGCTCTTGTTCACTCTCACAGATGGTGGCTTATTCCAGCATGGATCTCCACTGAACCGGACAGTGGCTTTTCCACTGGTTTGCACTGGTTTGGTCCGTATGACCAACCTTGCGTGATCCTGGATGCTTTGCCAGGTCACTGTTTACCGAAGTGGAGAAATAAATGCCATTGTCTTCCAAGTCAGGTTATTTTATTGAAATAGAATTTGAAGGGAATATATCAGAAGAGTAAGGAAGGCTGGGGGGAGGGAGGAAATCCCATTTCCCCCCCTTTCCTTCCCCCAAGTCTGGCAGCTAGATCCTGTCCCTTGCAAGCCCAGCTTGCTGGGAGGTCGGGCTGCTCTTGTACCAAGCTGATGGAGGGCTTCTCAGGTGTTAGGTAATGGCTCAGGATGTCCCTGTGACCCCTGGAAGGAATTACAGGGCCATAACTCACAGCTGCTGTTATCTGAATCTCCATACATACAAGTGCCTGTCATTATTTTATTACTAATGTATTTTTATACCAGGCTTTAGAATAAGTAAAGAAAGACTCCAGCTACCTCTAGTGACCTTTTAATCACCTAGGGATGCATTCAGCTCAAAGTCCTACGCCTGAGGTGACAAACACCCAGCCCACTGGTTGGAGCCACTTTGCTTGATGTATTTATGTGAGCGACACGGTGTGACAATTCTATAGCAGCTCACCTCTTGTAGAAAGCAAAAACATCCCAGCTCTCCATCTTTTATGACTGTAAAGTAAAGCCTTTCTGGAGTGTAACTGGCGCAGCAATGTCTTTCCTGGGTCAGCTCAGAAAGCAGGCCGTCATGGTTCATTTAGAGTATCTCGGGTAGGTACTTGGGTACTGTGTTTGCCAGTTGGTGTGAGGGCAGAGCATGAAGGAAGGCAGGCTGCCTGAAATAATGGTGTTGGGGGATGAGTTTTCTCTTCTGCCCAGAGAATCCTTTTGGTTGTACCCGGTAATTACGCTAAAGAAGGATCAGAGAGGCGTCAGTCCATTCAGGATGAATGCTTCTGTTTTAGCAGTGCTGTTTTCCAATGTGGCTAATGGCCGTGGTTAAATTTCTTTGCAGGCTTTTGTAGAAGACCCTGCAGGCCTCCAAAGTTGAGGCAGACCGAGTTATGATACTCTAGCAGACACCCAGACTGCAAGGACTCAGATCTGCCTCCCTGAAAAATTCCCAGGATCAGTCAAAACAACAGAGTTGTAGCAGTTTGCTCCAGATAAGTGGCTTAAGAGCCTCAAACTTTTGTTCTCATTGTTACAGCAGGGGAATGCAGCTCTCCTTACCAGGTTGCCTGGAAGCATAAAGAACAGAAGTAGAAAGGAGATAAGCAAGAGCATGGTGCTCTAGAAGCCAAATAAGTATCTCTGCTTCTTCCAGTTGTTGAGACTCTGTGTGAGCATGCAGAGAGATAAAGGCATAGAATGACTGGAGATGGTCTCATGGGTTTTGAGAGAAAAAAATAAAATAATTGTTTTCTGGAGTCCCACATTCACTGGAAGAATAAAGTTTCAATTTTTTTGGTGCTCTCTTCCCAAATTCCCACTTGCTGAAGAGAGACAAAGGCTTTGCGTTACTGAAAGAGTTGGGCTTCTCTTCTAGAAAAGATGGGAGGGTAGAGGAGGATAAATGGGATGGAAATGGGACAAAAAGAGCAAGCTTCTGGGCAGTGGTGACACCTAAACTCTCTTAATGTTATTACACATCTAGTCCATCCATATTTTTAAACTTGCCATTGCCCACCCAAGGTGCAAAGCAGCGTGTAACAACACTGCTTGGTATGTCCAGGTGGGAACCAGTAAGCCCACTTCATGGGACTGAATGAAATTGGTTTAGCAAAGGCTTCTGTCTTACCCAGGAAGGCCTTTCCATTTGCATTTACCAGCATTTCTGCTCCTCACCTGGGCTTACCACTCATGTATTTTAGAAACTAAAGCAAGTACTGTTATGCAGATAGCAGGGTTGAATTGGAAAACAACTTTGGGTGGGATCTTCTGGAAATCCAAATTGTTAGTGGTCTCTCATAGTGATGAGACAAATTCAAAGAAAGGGACCGTCATAGGATATAAATCACAGACATTGACACGTAGCCTCTGGTTCAGAGTAGGGAAACTGCAGACTGCTGGGAGGGTAGGTTTAGGGGAATTATGCTCTTTTTCTTGCTGTATTATTGTTCTCTTTCCCAAGATCTCTGCTGATGAGCACACCTCGGGGAGGAGATGGGTTGGATAGGCCTTGGGTATGACACCGAGTAGCCATACTGATGTTCCTATGGTGTGCACACATGGTGACGGTATCGCCACCAAGATCTGTAAATCCTTGTGACACTGGCTCACAAAGTCGATCTTGCTTGACCCTACCCTGTTTTTTTCACTGCAAAGCCAATGGTTTTAGGGGGCCACACAGAGCGCTATGTCTCCAAGCTGACAGCAGAGAAGAGTCCTCCACTGACCCTTTTTCCTAGCATCTCTAGGAAGTCCAGGCAGATTTCTCATTCAAAGCCTCCCCCCAGGTTTTGTTCCTCCATCAGACGTAGAAACAACTCCTGGGAGCTTCCTGCTCAGCTGAGAGCCAGGTTAAATTCAACTTTCCCAGGAAACGTCTCTTCATATATTTTACGGTTTAATATTTATCCTCTGTGAAGCAACTTCCTTTCGTGCTAAATGCGCACCTATTATATGCATGGTTTATTTTCAAATTCCTAGAGGAGGCTGAAGGCTCAGTCTGCCTATAGCATAAAGGAACGCATCCCTCCAGCACATCTCAAGCAAGGAAGCTCCCAGCTTTAAGTGACTTTCAACCTAGGACCTTGGGACCTGGGTTTTCCCCATGCCTTCTGGAGGACTTGGCTAGAGGCTATGTGTGCAGGTTTCTCCCAGGTACAGGCTACAAGCATTAGCAAGTTCAAGGCCAGAAAAACATTTTGGAAGGACGTTGTGTTGTTTTTTTTCACTTGCTGGGGAAAGCATTTATCTCTGGATTTGTGGAAGTGACCTCCTGCAGTCATGCTGCAGATTTAGGAACCTTATCCCACTGTCAGTAATTTTTATCAAGTTATAAGAGCTTGATTTTTCCACTCTAAAGCTTGGCTCATTATATGCATTTGTCATCAGCTCTGGGGTCCTGCTAAAAGAAGACCAAAAAACCCCCAAACCTACCCAGTAGGTTCCAGATTTTTACTGTGCCAAAAATAGCTTAAAACGGATTTAGGAGTTTATTAAAAAGCTTCTCCAGTCCTCCTGAATTTCAGTGCAAGCCGTATTCCTAGCCTCCCTCACCTCCTGCCGATACCGCAACGCTCAGCCAGGGGTTTAATTTGGTTTATTCTGAAGGTGAGGCATTTTGCAGGTAACTCTCCGAGATGTATAAGTGGATGTGGACAGTGCTGATGGTCCTGCCTGCGTCTCTTGTGGTATCTGCAGAGGGGTCTGCAGGATTGAGGCGTGCTCGTGCCGCCGCGGCTCTCCATGCGCAGCAGGCGAGGAAAACAGCACGTAGTCGTTCATCATTTTGATCAAGCCTCCTGCCGGGAGCAGTGCGAGTTTCAAACGCTAAATCAAATGAACCAGGAACATCGTTGTTTCAGAAACAACTGGCCACAGTGACCGGTGTTGACACACATCCTAACGGCTGATGGGTCCCCAAGGGGTAAAGAAGAGGGAAGGGGGAGATGGAGGAAATATGAAAATACATCACTGGAAAGCAAATCTGATCTTGGGAAAGTATGAACAAGAAGGACCTTTACTCCTTTAATAAAACTTCGGTGTGAGGAGCCACCTACTGAGAGAGGATCCGTTTCAAAACAGCATCTCTCACAGAACGAGCTCTTCAGCTCGCTTCGCTGGAGAAATGCCTTTTCCTGTGGTGATGTTTGCATTGCCCAGTTTGCTTCTTTGGGCACTGACAGCGTCTGAAACCAGGAGGGGGAAAACAGGAATTAATTTGAAAATATCAGTCCCTGTTTCCATGCTCCCAGTTTTCTCTTGACAAGAATCTGACCATGCAGCATTGATAATCTCCTCTTCTCCCGTGAAAACTGGAAAGCCCAGAGAAAGTTTCCAGGAGGAAGAAAAACAGGCACAAGATCATGGTGGGGAGATGATCTTGCCTTGAGCTGCTCTGCAGCGGAGATCCAGGGCATCGGTTTGGCATCCAGGTGGTCTGGCCAACACCACTCCCGGTACAAACCAGCCCTGACCACGATGGACTGGTGGGGAAGTGCAGGGCAGATTGTGATCCCTTGCCACTCCTTTGGGGCTGGCAAGATACGTTGGATTTGTATGACTAGACTGTGGGCAGCCAGTGCAGAAGATCAATTAAAATACCAAGCAGCTTAGAAACAAGAGCTATAATTGTTACACTGACAGGTCTTTGAAGGGGAAAGAAGCCATCACCCTGTGTAAGACCGCCTTTACCTTCATGATTTTTATCCCAGGGGTCTCGGGGCATGTTTTCTGGGTGTCAAGAATAGGTGGCTGGATTTCCTTTGTGCTGAGCAAATTACAGGCAAAGGTTTGCACCTCGTTTGGTGGTGTGTGAGCTTAGTCACCTCGGGAGAGCGGCCGTGCGGGCTCCTTGCAGGGCAGGTCGTAGGGGTGTGGTGGTGGCCAGGCTTTAGGAGCTGGGTTTGCAGCAAGGGATAAAGCTGCCTGGCAGGCAGCGTGGCAGGGTGGCCGATCTCTGTGACTGCGGCTTAGGCTTTTCATCTGGAGTAAAGGCAGCTCTCTGCGGGACCTGCAGCTCGGCAAGCACTTTGTTTATCAGTGGATTGAGCCTGCAAGCCTGGGAGAGAAAAGATGCCCTTGTGCACACAGACTTGCTGACAAAGTGATGGGCATTAGAGGGGGGGGAAAAAAAAAAAAAATTAAAAAAAAAAAAATCATACTTTTCTCAGGAAACACCAGGCTGCAACGCCTGTTTATTCTGTCTGCCTGTTTATTTGCTTTCTGCTGATTTACTGTAATATATCCAGCATGGGCCTTCAGTGATCGCAGGAACCACAGGGATTTCAGCGGGTCTTTAGTGGCAGCGACTGGCCCGCGGTGGCCCATCTCCTCCCTCTTCAAAGCAGCCCAACGCCATTTACTGTGCTGTTGCACAACCAAACCAGCATGTTAATAATACCCCGAGCATGGAAAGTATAGAACAAAACAAAGCATTGATGAAACTCTTGCAGCCTTTCCAGATGCCTGTCCACATCAGTGTCCTGCTGGGAAGTACACAGAGTGAAATAAGGCTCAGTGGGAGCCAGCCAGGGATCGGTCTGCTCTTCTCCTGTCTTTTCCCAGCCCGGTGGAAGAGTCTTGGGACACGAGGTTGCTCTGCAAGACGTGCTGCTGGCTGCCAAGGGAATGAAGAAGC
Organism: Tyto alba; assembly: GCF_018691265.1. NCBI lineage: Eukaryota > Metazoa > Chordata > Aves > Strigiformes > Tytonidae > Tyto > Tyto alba. The sequence continues at coordinate 37,712,464 of NW_024881261.1, read as the reverse complement.
CTGGTTTTATTTTTATGTAACTTTGGGGCCAGGGGGTGGGGAGGTGGGGGGAGGAAAGGGAAAGGAGAGACAAGTCTCGCTTTATGCTCTGCCTTAAAATTTTGGACGCACAAACTTTCATCTCTCCTTTCTGACTGCCTGCAACAAGCAATTCCAAGTCTTCCTGGGGGTTGCTGCTCAACTGTCATCTCCCCACCCCAAAAGAAGGCAGGAGGATTTGGGGTTTAAACTCCTCATCTAGAGAAAAATAACAATAATAATAAAGAAGGACTCTGCCTGGAAAGAGCAGAGGAGACTTCTGCCTGCCTGCAGGGAGGAAGAGATTTAAAAATATTCCCTGTTGACAGAGAGATGAGTTATTGCAATCCCTGAGCAGCCTGGATGGGTCAAAGCTAAAAGTCTGCGCTGTGCATCAGGGGGGTTACTGGGGGTCTGTCAAAAGGGGGCTCACGTCACTGACTGCTGCATTTTGGTGGGACTGTGCTCCTGGCCTGGTCTGCAGCAGTACCGCTCGCAGGTCTGGGACAGCTCAGTGTGTTTACACCACAGTCTGTCCTGTCTTGGTAGGTGGTTTCTAGCGGATGATGGAGCCCGAATAGGGGAGCTGGAAGGGACCCACACTCTCATCTACTGAGCACTGTGCTGCCAGCTCTTGCTGTTCTTGAGAGAGTCTTGCAGCATCTGGTGTTGTTTCCTGCTATTAGCTGCATGGTTATGTGATGTCCTCTGCTTTCGTTTTTCCTTTTTAAAGAAAGTTTCCAGGCTCGAGGCTGCCAAAAACATCTTGAAGGCAAAGATCCGAGCTCAGCCAGGGGCTTAGGAACAGGAAGGAAGAGCAGTGAGAATCCATCACTTCAAATCTCCTCTTCCTGGGGAGGCGGGGAAGGACCAAATGCTCCTTTTAGATTGCTGGGGTAGAGCCGGTGTTGCTTTGGGATAAGGGGGACAGGACAGGGTCCCCTCCTGAGTATCTTCCATACCTGCAGCAGGGACTTGGGGTGTGCAATACCCTGAGCAACCCATGCTCCTGACTGATGTGTCTTTCTCTCTGGCAGGGGGAGACCTTTGGAAGGTATTGCTTGGGCACCGAGCAGCCGTGTGCCGTAGCCTTGCCCCTGATCTGGAGTGAAGCCACTTCAGGCTGCTCCCAGTGCCACAGGGACGGGCTGTTCATCGCTGCTCCTGCGCAGCACCTGGGACGTGCAGCCCCAACTGAGCACGGCTGTGTTGCGTAAATGCCGGCTAACGAAGCTTCCCCCGTGCTGAAGCCAAGAGATGACATTGCAGAAACAGTCTAGGTCAAAATAAATTGCTTTCTGGCATTCTGAGATTATCTAAACCCTTCCTTTTCCCAGGATGAAAAGGAACAAAGGCTCTTGCCTGCTCAGGAAAGAACCTGGAATACCATTTCTGTGAGCCACGAGAGCTTATTAGGGGCAAGGGTAAACAAAGATATTTGGGGTTAATTTACTCAGGAGGGGGAGGAGGGAAGAACAAAATGCTGTTTTTTAAAGCCTGCCACTTCTTCTGTCAATAACAGCAGGTTGCTGGTCTGGGTTGTCGCAGGCAGCAGTGTCTTTTCAGCGTATTGACTGGCAGTCCTCGGTGGTTTCTCTAACGGCACATTGATTTTACATGGACTCTCTTCCAGCTCAGCAGCTGCCCAGTTGATTAAAGCGGTGACAGTGCTACCGTGTCACTTCTGACGGGGCGAAGGGGGCTGTGAGTCAGCCCCGGCTGGTTGGGGGGAGCTTTTTTTCCCCTGCCCAGGGAGCCCTGTGGCCTTTTTCCACTCAGAGGCTGTTCCTGGTGCTGTATTCCCCCGCTCACCCTCCCTCCCATCACATCTTCCTCCGCTCTTGCCGTCTGTTCGGCAGCAGATGCCTGTGCACTTTCGGAGCCGGAGAACGCTGGATGTTTTAGAGCTGTGCAGAGCTGGCAGGCTCCAAGTCCACCGGCACATCCCCATCCTGGGTGAATACAGCTGTTGGCAGCAGGCGGGAGCTGCTGGAAGTTGTTGGTACCTCTGATGGTGGGACCGGGTCTCGGCTCCGGGTACTGACCTCGTCCTCAGCACTCAGTGCTCTTCTCCTGAGGCAGCAGCAGCTGCCTGCTGAGGAACAAAACCATACAGGAGAAGCATCTAATAAACCTAGATGTGGATTTAAAAAATTTTAAAAGCTATTTCTTTGCTTAGGAAGTGGGTGTAGCGACCCCGTGTTGAAGTCCTTTCGCTATGGGAATGTCTCCTCTGGGTTAGGTGTGCATGGAAAAGGGAAGTCTTTTCCAGAGCTGCATGCTGGGCCTCCAAAGCTGGGGATTTTTTCTAAAGTTTCATAAGATCCTCATTTTTTCATGCCTCTGGAGCCAGGTGATTGAGAAGCTTTCTAGTGTGTGGTCTAGCACAGAAAATTTTCTTTAAGGGGTTTGGAAATGGGAGGAACATAGAGAGAGAAAACCAAATTTTTATTGATTTATTTTTAAATCTTATGGGTTTGAAATGCTTGAAAATTGGCCATAATGGAAGCCTTTCTTTTCAAAAGGCATGTAGTTCCACGTTAATGTTGTCGATGAAGGGCCACGGCATGAAGGGAGAATTCCTTGCTCTGGGCTTCAAAGCTGCAGACTGAATAAAATCCCTTCCCCCTGCTGCTGAACTCACTTTAGTGAGTGTTTTTCTCCTGTTTGGGAAATAAAGGAGATAGGACTGTAGCTTAAAGATAAATCTGTAGTTCTCTTAGCAAAATCAGTTCCTGCTGGGGTCCTGGCAGGAGCAGCTTGGAGGGCGTTTGTATCTGCTGGAGCGGGGCAGACCTGGCTTTCCCCCTGGAAGGAAACCTCTGACATTCAGAGGAAATTGTTCTCATCTGATGCAAAACTGAGAGAACTTTGGTTTACCCATGGAAATATCTTGTTTTAGTAAAGAAAAATCTAAAAGCTTTCATTTCCTCCTTCCCCCCCACCACAATTTGTAACAGCACAGCAGATTTGCCTGTTGCTCCAGTGTCTTCCAGCTGCCCGTGGGACTCCTCAGAAGGCAAGGCCATGCTTCTGACGTTATGGTGTAGACCTGTGAATGCCCGTGTACCCCGGTTTAAGAGCAATGGCCTGCAGCTTCCCCCTCTTCTATGGCAGAGCTGTATCCTGCACGGCAAGAGCATCACGGACCAGGCGTCTGGGCTGCCTGGGCCCCTGCCAGGTGAGCTGGCAGGAAACTGCACATCACTCCTTTAAATCCTCCACGGGGTTTGGTGGACATTTGCTGCTCAAAACATTTCTGTTCTGTTTAATTGTCGGGTTTTGATGAACGGCCGCTTGGGCAAGAGGTTTCCACCTCCCCTTAGGGAATTCCCAAGGCTGTCAGAGGCTGTAGGGGATATTTGGGAACAATCTTTTGAGTTTTTCTGTTTCCTCAGTTTTATATTTGGAGCAAAGACTTCTGTGTGGGCCGAGTCTTAAAAGGATCGTCACTTGCTTATCATCACCTAATGGTAAAACCTGGCTCTCCCCATCCTCCCCCTTGGGCAGATGAAGCTATGCTAAAAGCAGTCCCTTCTTTTTGTCCATCAGTGCATGAAAACAAAAACCTGCTGGGGGACTGAAGCTGAAAGTCACCTCTCTGGGCAGATTCGGAGCTTCCAGAGAGAATCCCAGTTCTCATCCAAAACTAATAGAGAGAAAATTTCCCTAGGAAATATCGGCATGGGCCAGAGAGCATTAAACTGGAACTTTATGTCAATTAATAGCCATATAATTACAACCTGTCCCCTCCTTGCTGCTGACTTCCCCATGTAATTTTCTTTTAATTTTTGCTTAATAGGCATGCATGAAAGATTAGCTACTCGGCGCACTGCTTGCATTTGATATGTAGTAGGCTCAATGGTAAGGAAGACTTAAACGTGCTCCATCTGTCCTGGGCCAGCCCAAGCTACAGCAAAGTGACACAGCCCGCCAGAGCAAGGATTGTGCTGGAGGGACTGCTGCTGCTTCTCAGTTCTTCAGGGGATGAGGAAACTTAAAGAAAGTGGAGGGGAAGAAAAAAAAAAAAAAAAAGGTGAGTAGAGCTGGTTGCTGGCTTGCAACAGGAACATAGCTTTTCCTCACTCTTCCCCCAGCCCCTTTCTTTGCTCTGAGTCCATTGCAGCCCCCAGCACTCTCCATTCTCACTCCTTTTCCCATGTGAAAATGCAAAAATGGCATCTGCTTCGTCACCCAGAAGAGTCTTCTCTCTTGCAGAGGGAAGAGTCCTTCCATGCCAGGCCTGATGTAAAAGGCAGAGAAACTTCCCCCAGCCACGCTCTACTATACCAATTCCAAGGAGGGGAAAGAATTAAAAAAAAAAATGAAAAAAGGTCAGAATTGGAGACTTTAACGAGCATTAAATTAAAACAGTGTGCAAGGTCTGTTTTGGTTCCCGGGCATGAACATCGTATCAACTCTCCACTCTGCCTGCTGTCTGATAACAGCGGTACCCACCGGCTAGGCTCAGCCTGTGGTATGATATGCAAAAAAGAGGGAAAGAAATAAAAAGCAGCAGCCTCATGTAGCCTGGTAAACGTAATTTCAGGTGTCTCAGTCTCTCTTGTTGCTCCCGTTCCCTGGCTCCTAGGTAATTAATTCTGCAGAAGGAAAAACCCAAATGTCTGATTGAGTTGCGTTACCCTGGAAGTGGCAGGCGGTGGGGGCTGGAGCGGCTGGAGCAGCGTGCTTAGCAAGCTCACCTGTATTTCCAGATGGGCCCTGCACAGGGAACAGCGTGATTTGACCCACAGGAGGTGACAACGCTCAACTGGAGACCCAGAGCAAGGCTGCAGAGAAGACTCAGGGGGGAAGGCGAGACCCCCTTTTGGGGACATCCCAGGAGAATGGGTGGAAACGGGGCTGGGCGGCTGGTGTCCGCCCGTTAACTCTCCCTGCACAGGACAGGGAGGTTTGTTGTATGCTCAGCCCCCTGAAAGTGCAGGTCCCAAGCCCAGCGTGAGCCCACAACATGAAGTTTTGGGGCAGCCCCTTTCCCTGCCTCCTGTTGCAGCCTGCTGCTTGGCAGGGTTTAATGCCTCGCAGGGCTTGCACACAAGCCACCTGAAGAAGCTTCTCAGGCTCAGCACCCTTTTGAGGGCCCCTCCCTGATGCACTCCTGAGGTAATTAGATAACTGCCGCCAACAAATATGTGCATTTAATAAGTATGCTAATTGGTATTGACCAACATGTGGCAGGCGCTTTGTCACATGCCAATTAGGAGTGCCTAAGAACTGCTGGAGATATGAGAGGCTGGTGATTAGACCTCAGGGTGGGGATCTGAGGAGAGAGCAGCTGCTAACTCGGCTGTGCTGGCACGTCCTGCCTGGGCAGGACCCTGCAGCCCTGGCAGAGAGGGAGAGCAAGGGATGGGATGAGCACAGGGGTGTGCAAGGTCCTGCTTATCAATCCTATAAGCATGCAGGGGCATGCCTGCGATGGATTGATTTGACTGGTAACGACCATGCACAGTGGTTTTCTTTATGCCCCCGGGGGTGTAGGGGGTGGGATAAAACACTTGGATTGAAGGGACCTGCTTTTGCCTGGGTACGTTAAGGCAGGGCTGGGGCAGGCCACATGGGACTGGGAGGAGAGTCCTTCGAGTTCAGCCTGCATGTGGTGGCAGACCTTGTGCTGAGCGCAGAAGAAGAGGGTAAATGGTCAGCCACTGCCTCTGTCCTTTCCCTGGGATTCTCTGGGCTTGCCCATGCTCCTCCTGCAGCCCGGCATCACCCAGTGTATTCAAAACATGAGCATTAGCTCTCCCGTCCCTTTAAGGGGTTTATTCCTTCATCAGACATGCATGAGACATCCAGCAGTCTCCCTCCGACCCGTGGGCACTGCCAGCTAAAATTTCAGCCCAAACCAATAGCATGGTAGAGAGGTTCATCCACAGCAAATTATAGGTGTGTATCTCAGCTAGATGCCTTCTTCATGAGCAGCAGGGGGAAGAGGTCCCGAGATGCTCACGGGTGGTACCACCTTGGTGCTGGCGTTGCCCAACTCTACCTGTGTGGCCAGAGCTGCTTCCCAGGGTGTCTTGCTGCTCTGCTGCCACCCACATTTGCAGGTGTTTAGCTATGGGGTGTCCATCACCCCAACACAAGCCCCGCTCCCACACGAGCTGCTTCCCACTGCGTGCCTGCAGCAGCCTCCCCACAGCGGCTCAGTCGCTCTCATTCACCTGGATTGGTTTATTTAGTGCAACCATTAATTAATTTTGTTTGGGTAGGAAGGACAAGTCCCCTGAGACTGTCTGTGCGCTGGAGACGGTTACTGCATTGGTGTCTGAAAGCTTCAGCATACAGAAACCTCTTGTTGCTGTCAGCCAGGCACAATTAATTAACCAGTACCATTCAGAAACTGCAGTCCAGTGTGTCTCTATTGTGTAATGAGGCTGGCCCTGGGACATCTTTACTGAAAGCCCCACTTGGGGGGTAAAAGGGGCTCAGCTACTGCTAAGACCCCAAAGCTACATCAAATCCACCATCTTTTCCTAAGAGGGGTCCCAGGCACTGCATGGAAGGGCCACCCAACTCTCCTGGTGGTACTTACGGGCTCCGACCTCCCTCCTGATGGAGGGCCCCAAGGTGGGAGCTAATGCTCCCGTCTTCTGCTGCGTGATGGCTCCTGGGGCTGTAAGCTCAGCTGAAAGGCCAAAGCAGAAGCTTTTGATGGTCCCTCTTGGCTTGGCCCAAATTGAGCCTCTGCATCCTTTTTAGAAGAGCAGGAGAGGTTGACCCTTGCTTTCTCCAGGCTGTGCCACCATCTTGGCACACGTAGCTGGTCCCGGAGCTCAACAGCAAGTGAAAAGGAGCAAGAGCTGGTTGGTTTTATATGCTATCAGGAGCACATTTCTCAGTAATACAGTGACCTAATCTCACTCTTATTGATTTTTTGAGCTATATATACACACACACACACACATACACAGGGGGAGAGGCACGCACTGCTGAAAATACAAAATCCTGAACTCGGGGAAGGGCAAAAATAGTTTCCTTCAGGCTTGTTTTCAAGCCCAAGGAAATGAAGGAGCACGCAGGTGGCCTGACCCAGCTCTGGGTGGGTGTATGAAATAGGCCTCTGTCCCCAGCCCCGTTAGCACTGCAGGAACATGGTCTGTGCTGTATTTAAGTAGGTGCTCCTTCCCAGTCCCAGGGCCGGAGGTATCTAGCTTCCCAAGAACATCACTTTCTGTTATTTCTGCTCCCCTCTCTGGAATATGCAAAGTGGAAGGAGAAAAGCCCCAGCAAATTATGCAGAGCAGTTTATCTGACAAGCCAGCGCTCTCCCAGATAACGGAACAAACAGAGTTTGTCTCCTGGTCAGGGTGACACTTTGCCACAAAAGAAGAGCAGGAAGAAGTTAATTAAACTCTAAAGAAGCCATTTATTAGAAAAGGAAAGTAAGACATGGCTTTTCTTCAATACTGGAGAAAGGTTCATTATAGAAGGAAACCATTCTTTAGCAGTTAATAAACTATTTCCTACCACCTGGCTTTGAGGAATGGATAATGGAGTGTCCGTGGCTCATTTTAATGTGCAGTTTTGCAAGGTGTCCATGGCCCATTGGCTAAAATGGTTTAGAAAACAGCTGTCTCTGAAAACTAGGGAGCTGGAGAGCTTGGCAGGTTGGTAACTGAAGGTAGAGCCTTTGGCGCGTCATCTTCCATTTGCCCCGCACACACAACTGCCACGCTGTTCCTGCTGGGACGTGCTGGTGGCGTGCTGTGTCACTGGGCAGAAAGGACATTTCTCTGTCCATGCCTACAGCAAAAACCAGGAGTCGCCTGCAGACCGGGAGCCCTCGTCGAGCTGGCTGGGTACCGGCTGGAGCACATCTGGAATGCTTATTCCAGATGTGCTGGCAGGGACAGCCTTTTTCCTGCTGAGGGCTGACGCTTTAAAGAATTCATTGCCACTGGATATATTCTAAAAACAAAAAACCCAACCAAACATGACTTTGGATGACAGGGAGCCAGACACTCAAACAGCAGCTATAAAGTCCCAGCTCCTCCATGCTGAGAAACCATTTAAACCCTGAGCCTGTTTGCTCCCAGCTGCATTCGATTTACCCTGATAACTCTCTCCCTTTGGGGTAGGAAACTGAAACCCTCTTTTTTTCCTCCAGGTCTGAAAGCACCCGCTTTCACAGAGGAGCTGGTAAATACCACAGCTACAACTCCAGAGAAGAATTTACAAGCAATGGAAAAGACTACTTATTTTAGAGAGGTTTTTTCTCATTTCAGCTTATGTTAGCTACGTTAAAATTCAACAACCTTATTATCTATAAAGCCAGTATGCGTGGTGGTAAATGTGACTTTCCTACCTGCACCCTCCTCCCCTGTGGAGGATGGTGCCTTGAGGAGATGCTTATGCACTTGCTGATGATATAGCATTGACATGCATTTCATCGTGCATCAATCTGGCTGTGTCTCCCTGAATTTGGGGAGTCCAAGCGGGTCCAGGGGAAAAAAAAAATGAAATAACAACATTTGCTGGCAATGCTGAGTTAATACCAAAAAGATTAAAATACAGCCAACCTCCAAGAATGGGAAAAGGACCTTATGATACTTAGTGAGCGGGTAATAAAACGGCAGATGAAATTCAAGGCTGCTAAATGAAAAACAATGCACAGGGGAAAAATCATTCTAACTTTACACATACTGTGATGGGCTCTGAACTGGCTATTACTGCTCAGGAAGGAGATCTGAGAGTTATGCTAGAAATATCTATCAAAATGACACTTCATGCTCCGTAGTAGCCCAAAAAACAAATATAATGATAGGAATTACAGGGAGGTAAGAGAGAGTGAAATGGGGAATGTTACTATGCTGCTTAATGAATGTCTGGTATATCCCACCTTGAATAATTTGTGAGTAGCTCTAGTTTTCCCACCACAAAAAATGGATGGGAAGAAGCCTAGAAAATTATCCACTGAAGGCAAGGATTGATAAAGGCAGTGGCCAGATATCAAATAATTTGTATTGTAGAGCTGAAGAATTAATCAACAATGATCGCTCAGTTCAAGAAACACTTGGTATCAGGAGCAGGGAACATCTAGAGAAGTTCCAAGAGGCAAACCCTTCACCCAGCACCCAGTTAAAAAGTAGAACTCTCCGCCATGGGAAATTATAGGTGCTGAAAGCTTACATAGTCTCAAAAAGTGGTTAGGTATTTTCACATAAAAGATGACGCAGTGTGTGATGAAATGGTTGTTTCTCCCCATCCCGTTGCAGAGCGGCCGCATGGTTTGGCAAACAGAAGGAGCTTCGCCGGCGGCTCGCTCGGACCTGCCCTGTGCCACCGGCAGGAGCCGATGGGACAATCCAGCCGGTGCCTTTGCCTTTCTGCCTTTTCCATCTCCGTCCAGACCTGCTGAGCTCATTTCGGAGGCTTCTGAGCAGCTGGGCGCGCTCCCAAACGCCATCTCTGAAATGGCTTCATTTGGCCCGGAGTGGAATTCCGTCCAATTCATAATTTTACTGTGAGTATTTTAAAAGCGTGCTGAAGGCGTTCGTGGTGTTTTCCCTCTGTCGCAAATCTATCGGGAGCAACCCCGCAGCCTGCCTGGGGGCTGCCTGCCCTCTCCCCACGGGGTACGTGGGATCTGGGTCTCCTTCCCTGACGCAGAGCGGGGGCAAGCAGAGCCCGGGGAGGCTTTGGCAGACGCAATAGTCCTCCAACTTGGGAGGTGATGCTTCATTCCTTGGCGGAGTCTGGCTGCCGGAAATAATCTGCTCGACGGTCCACTTTATGGCCGGGCAGACAGGCTGAAATTCACGGCCACCACTTACCAAAGAATAATGAAACATTTCCTAAGACGGCAATAAATACCTCCTGTCATGACAACACTTACCAGTGCCTCTTCGATCCAGGAAAATGTTTTAAAACTCAGCAAAGTGGGATTTTTTTTAAATGCCTCTCTGCTTGCTGGTTGCAGGCTGCTCCCAGTTGGGGGGTGGGGAGCGACATGATGTGGTTCGTGGCTCCCTGGGGACCTCCAGGTCTGACCCAGAAGTGGGTGCTGGGGGGTAAGCTCCTTTCTGGGCTGGCCCTATGGGCCAGGTCGCTGTGCACCATCCTCCTCCTCCCATCCGGGGCCTTCATCAAATGCCCCATATACTGATTAAAGCAACATGAGCGAGTAGCTTATCGGTTACAAGGGATCAATAACCCTTGGCTTGTATTCTTCAGCCTAAGTCTGAATACCATGGGGTGGGGGGGCGGATCCGAATAGTCATCACTGATCAATAGCCCTCCCTGTGTCAGCGTGCAATGGGTCAGTGGGTGAAGGTCATTCATCAATGCCACCCTCTCCCTCCCTCCCTCCCTCCCTCCCTCCCTCCCTCCCTCCCTCCCTCCCCGGCATCGCCCTGCGTCGTCCTCAGAGGCCACAATTAACCCGTCGCTGTAACGCAGAGCACAGCAGTGCCTGCTCGCTCACCTCCACTCCTGCCCGCGCTGCCTCCGAGCGGTATCGCAGCCAATTAGCGGCGCTTGATGAAAACCAAGAGAGCCGGGCAGACACGCACATGCGCTTGTGTGGCCGCCCGGGGAAGCAGAGCTGCACTTGAAAGATGTCCTGAGTCAGGAGGGTGACCGAGAGGAAAACTCCTTCTCCCTAGGCTGGTGGAATGGAAGAGGTTTGGAGCCTCTGTCTACCAAAGGGCTTCATTCTGGTCCAGAGCAGCTAATTCCCACGGCGAGGAGAGGCTGACGGCACAGCTCATGCCAGGGTCTGCTGGAAATACGCTGCACGCTCAACACAGCCGGCTTCTTCCCTCCGGGACAGTTTTACAGTTTTCCAGCAGCATGGGGGAGGGGGTGCACAGCATGGATTCTTGTTGTCAGGCTGATGCGGATTGCAAATAAAAGCCACCAACTAGCAAAAGTTATTTCCAAGGGCCTCCGGATCATAACATGAGGCTCAGGGGAGCCCAGCCAAATGTGGTCGAGTCCTCTTTAGGCAGCAGCAGGGCTGACTACAGTGGATACAAGCCAGTCTGCACTGGTTTCCCCAAAGGGCTGGGCGCCCTCCAGTCCACAAAGACAGAATTGGCAAGGCCAGGAGAAAGCTCCATCAGCACCCACCATGCTGGGGGCCTCATCCTGCCTCTCTCCACGCTGAGGTTAACCAGCCCGGAGCCACGGGGGCTACACCTGACGTCCCCCTGCCCAGGGCAAGGGCGAAACCAGGGGGAGATGGGGATGCAGCAGGCTGGGCCAGGGTCAGCACAGGGCTGGAGGGGTTTTGCTACCTCTGAGCTGGACAAGAGCCTAAGGACAGCCATCCTGGGAAGAAATGCTCTTAGCAGCCCTGGCCACAAAGGGAAAAGTTGATGTTTGGTAGCAGAAGAAAAGCTGATGGCGGAAAAAAGTGTGGGGAAGTGATAGATTTTTAAAAGCCAGCCAGTGAATCAGTCTCGTTGCTGTGGTCACTTGAAAATGGATCAGTAGAAATAAAGTGGATTTAAATCTGCAGTGGCTTGGGGGAGGCTGAGCAGTAAAATGAAGTGCGATGACTTGCCTGGGACCCTGCCGGGGTGCAGCCTGCGAGCGTGCTTTGGCTGGGAAACACGTCAGAGCTCTGCTCCATGGCGCGTCTAGCGCGCAACAGAACGGCGCCATGCACCGTGCGTCGGTGCCCAGCAGAGCAGGAAACCTCCCAGCGCAGCCTGGAGCGCAGAGTTTCAGTCCCCCACATCTTTTTGCCTTCCTCAGAGGCTGTAACAGCAATGGGCAGCACGAGAAGAGGGGTGGGACCAGGCAGCGAGGAGCAGTGGGGAAGAGGGAGGCATTAGATGGCAGCAACCCACAGAGAAGATTGACTTAATGGGATCAGCCCTTGTTTTGTTCTTATTATCAGCACCTTGGGATGGCAGCTTCTCTAATTAATTCCTTTGGTCTCTAAAGCATGCAGCTGAGGCCTGTGTCCCATCAGTGACTGCTTGCACTGGTGCTTCAAGTTACAGGGAGGGTGGGAATGACTATTTCCAGAAGAGCTCTTCTTAATCCTGCTTGAGGAGTGACCCCTTCCACGAGGCACTAGCATCTTCCAAAATCAGAAAGTGTTTTGAATGTGTTCAACTGTAATGTGGAATTTTCTTGCTGGCTGCATAAGTGCCCGGTGTGCTGAAATCCAGCCACATCTGGGTCCCCTACCATCACATGGCCACCGATTCACTGGCTTGGGGGGGAATGCATTTCCCTTGGTGTTCATAGATGGTTCACTGGGTTTTTAACGTGAAGGGGGAAGAAAGGAAGAGCTCAATTTATGCTCGTGGTATCACTCAGCATTTTATATGCCTTTGGTAAAGTTGTGATTGTTATCAGGGCTATCGAAATCTCCAGAGTCTGAAAATCAAGGTGAAAGCTTGCTTTTATGGATTATTTCCAGTCACTTTTCTTCTGGCTCTGCTAAAAATAACACAGGAATAGCTTTCTTCGAACTTTCCTATTCCCTCCTGGCTGGAACAGAGAAGGTCAGGAGGATGAAAGTGAAAAAAGAGTGGGGGGAAGGAGTCACGGCGAACTCTTCACATGTATGTCTTTGGATGAGATTGCTTGCTGGTTTGTTTGGGGGTTTTTCTTTGATCTAATCCTGATTAACTTTCTTTCTGCGTTTCTTTCCTTTAGCCGAGGTAATGGTGAAGGCTGAGTGTTTCAGTCCTTCTGGAGCAGAAAACTTGCCATTTTTAACCATTTCCTTTTGAAAGTTCATTAGAAGCATTCCCAGCTCTGTAAGTCGGTCTGACAATATTGCCCCACTATGTCGCAGGACCTTTATCCATGCCCTTGGAATGAAGTTGTGTTGTATATCTTGTGTTAGGATAGCTGACCTGCGTGCCCTTGCAATGGCTATGGGTTTGTTAAGTGCTGGTTTGGTGCCTAAATTTGCTACATCTTTTTAGTCTGAAGTGTTTCTATATGATCTAACAGGAGATAATGGTGCCACAGGAGATAGCCAAGGTGCTATCTCAAGGTGCCTGTCCAGGAGAGGAGAACTCCTTTAGGCCGCTCAGAAATGGCAGAATAATAGTTTCTCCCCAGAAAAGGGGAAAAATAAGAAGCTTGGTGCTAACCACAAGTGGGAAGGCACTGCAGCTGAAAAATCCTCCTGTGGCAGAGATTTCAGCTCATTACAGAACTACTTCAGTCAGCTGCAAGTTTCTGAATTGTGATGATGTTTTTCAAGCAAGGGGATAATGTGATGTTGTTTTCTTCAGCTGGTCATTAGTGGTGTAAAAAACAATGGATCATCAGGTATCCTCTCCCATCCATAAGCTCATATTGCTCTTAATATCCTTTCTTAAAAAAGGAAGATGGACAGTCCAGTGTCACTCATGAGAGAAGGCACCTTTGCAAGACAGAGGTTTGTTCTTGACCCCGGCCACCGTAAAAGCTCCAGTCAAAGTCTGTTTATTCCTTCCTGCCCACCTCAGGGACATGTTGCCCCTGTGCAAGGAGGTAAGTTGAAGGGTCCATCCCAGCTGCCACCTCCTGGGAGGGGACTTTGCTCACTGCCGTGGGTCAGCCTCTGATGGACGTCCTCCTGTCTGCAGGAGCAAAGGGAGAAGTGTTGTTTCCTCAGCCGTGACTTTTCCAATTGTTCCCTTTTCACCATTTCCTGGCTCACAGTGGTCTCTTCCCCTTATAAACTAATACTCTAATCCAAGCCTAAAAAACTGCCTTTCCCCCCCAGGCCTGCTGTCCTTCACGCTGGGTGCCAGCTGCAGTGGGAGATCACACTGCGACACAGCCGGTGCAGGAATTTCTGCAGTGGCTTGGCTAATGAAAGCCTAACTCTGTCGTTTGAATGTACCTCAGGTTAATTAGAGGTGGAAGCGGCCTTTTATTTTCAGTTGAAACATGTTCCCTGTGGTTTTGCCGCTTGCCTTGAGCGGGCACAGCAGTGCTGTGCGCAGGAGCGAGCGGTCTGCAGGAGCTTGCATGCGGTCCCAGCCTTACTTCCCCCAAAATTTCTGCTTCTGGGCTGCCCCGGGGATGCCCAAAGAGCTGAGCTGGCTCCCCACATAGAGGTGATGGCCCCCGCAATAATCTTGCAGCAGGTTGGACCCTGTGAAGCCAAGAGAGTCCAGCTGGTCCCATGGGGAGGAGGTCATGGGGGCTTTCTCGGTTTGGTGGCACTGCCAAACTCCACTAGCTTCTGTGGTCGTAGGTTATTGATCTTATTGTGCACCCATCCCAATACCGATGTGAGCACCGTGTTGCTGACGTATGTCGTCCCAACCTTTTCAAGAAGGATTTTTCAGAAACATCTCCGAGGATGGGAGCGATGAGAAGATAACCTTGAAAAATCAGTAGGTGAGGTGTGTATTTCTCCAAGGCTTGCGGTGCAAGACCTGACTCAGTGCAAGGCTTGCTGGACGAGGTGTTAGAGGCTACTTCCAGCTTTTGAAGTGGAGTAAAGCCAGAGTTTCCATGCTCTTCCTGCGCTGGTGTAAATGGTGCAAGGATCAGGCCCTGCTTAGATTTTTTTGAAGCAGCACCCGAAGAGGTCAGGTGTGTAAGACAAGAAGGTCACTGAGGATGACAAAGATGGTCTGAGGGGGGACTAAAAGAGAGCTGCAGCTAAACCTTCGGGGTCTTGAGACAGCAATAAACCCTTCAGCCACGGCACCCTGGGAGTCACCAGGACATAGCCCAGCACTGTGGCAGAGCATCCCAAGGCAGCCTGAGCCATCGAGCGGGGTGCCCCGGGTCTAGCAGCCACCTGAGGGACCCGCTGGGGCAATGCCAGGTGCCAGGCACAGTTGCAGGGACAACGGCCAGACAGGGAAGCTCTGGGGCTCTTTCAACAGTCTTCCCCTATGCCACTAAAGGAATTAAATAAGAATGTATTTATTAAAATGCATTGTGTCCTGCCGTGCACTGGAAGCAGCAGATACACAGCAGCTCAGGTAGACTTTATAAAAAGCAACATGTGGAAATGTTCGGCAAAATTTCTGCTGAAAAGAGGAAATATATATTTATGTGTGTATATATATAGTCCATCAGCTCTGCCAAAACTGTGGTCCCCCGTGCTTCTCCAAAGAGAAGGGCAAGATGACGCACAGCACACCTGGCAGGTAACATAAAGGTAATGCAGCACTGTATTTTGGGGGGGGGGGGGGGGAAAGCATTGTCATCATGAAGAGTTAAGCTGAAGCTGCAGCCGTGCTATGTATTCCCAAAGACGAGAGCCAGACAGGCCCTTCCAGGAGACACAGACACCAGTGGAGCAGGGGGACAGACCGCTTGGCCCGCTGTTCCTCGGTAACTACGTACCACTTATTTACAGAAGCATATTATGGGTAGAAGCTGATGTCGGTGCCTCTCCCCCGTGGGGGGACAAGTGACTGTGGAGATCCATGCAAGCCTTCGAGCACAGGTTAGAGCAGCATTGATGACATTTTTGTCTGGCCGCTCCCCTCACCGCTTCTGCCGACACGGCTTTGCTTTTGTTTCCCAGGCCTGCGATGGGGCTCTTTTTGCTTCTTGATTTATTTGGGTAGGTTTGCAATGGCGTGAGAGAAGCTTGGGTTGTATAAGGAGGCCGGAAGCAAGGCAGTAGAATTACATAGCATCATCTTGCAATATAGTGATCTACCTCGCTCTTAGACCAGGAAACATCTTCAAAATATTTTTTTTATATCGTTCAGGGGGTACAGAAGGGTTCTTTTATATTTACTCATTTTCTTCTTGTCTCCAGAATGACATGTTGGTAGGCATGCGGTGAACCTTGGCCCCAGTTCAGAGGCATGTGCTTACATCTCGAGTACATAAAGCAATCCACAGGCGCTGATGGGATCGCTAAAGGCTTGGCGTTAACGATGGCCTTAAGTGGGTGTTGAGCCTGAGATCCTATTCATCGGGCAGAAGTGGTCACTGAGCAGCTTGTGCGAGCCAACGTTAGCCCATGGATCATCTCAAGTGGTCACTCCAGCTGTTTATTATTCCTTATTGGTAGCGTGTGACTGATCACCGAAATTACCCTCTGTTGCTTCTGCGCTCTGATTAGATTCCTGCAATTTTGGAAGAAGTGGGATAATAAATAACAAATCATGAGGAGCGAATAACAAGTGCCTCTGTTTGTGCCGCGTGGTCCTCCTTTGCATGCCGAAACAGGGATTTATCTGCTGTTGCTCTCATCTGCCTGCTATTTATTATTAGTGCAATGAGTTTAGGTGTGTTTTTACCAGCAGCAACTCAGGTTGTGCTGAAGCAAAGAGCTGTTTGCAACCTGAACGTGCACTAGCCAGGGGAGCTGGCAGCATTTGGCCAATACTGAATCCGCTGAAAAGCCTTTAAGAGAAGGAAAAAAAAATACAAATAAAGCTGTGGGGGAAGAACTCAACCCTAATGCTTTTTGTTCCAGCAATTTTCTGCCACCAGTTAGAGAATCAAATATGATCAGCCAGTTAGAAAAGTGAAATAAAGACTGGGTTTGTTTGACGATGCTGCTCTTTGTCTGTGTTTTGCTCCTGGTCCACACAGGCTGCCGCTGCTGACATAGTGTTGGCCGTGTCAGCAAAGGCTAGGAATATTTTTATTTTTTTTTCTTTCATCTGGTGCTCTCTGCCTGCTGCTGTCAGCTGCTCGGACAGAGTCACCTGCCTGCGTTGTCTCTGTTTCAGTGTCCTTTGAAAGCTGGCAGCGTCACCTTTTCAAAAGTGAGCATAAAGCTAAAACTCTTCTACACCTTTACTGGAACGCTGTGGAAAAGTGGCAGTAAAGGTAAAGTTGACTGGGCAGGGAGATAAATTACCTTTGCCTGCCTATTAAGTAATAAAATAAAATCCCTTCTCTTCATGGATGGGAAAGGTATTTTTCCCCCAGTTTTGTCTCCTCCGTGCTGGCTGCCGTGTTCAAAGGGAGGGTACGAGAGGTCCTTACACCTGGTGGAGGGCACACAGGAGCTTTGCCATCAGCACCCGCCAGGGCCGGGATGCCACGCTGGGGATTTCGGTGTGGCTGCAGCCAGGCGTGCCTTCCTAATTCCCCTCTGCAGCGCTGAGCGCGGCACAAGTGTTTGCAAGGGCAAGGCTGGAGGTACCGGTGATGCTTGTGCAGGCAGCTCTGTGAAAGCCAGAACCATCCCCGAGCCCCTTTCTTTCCTACCAGCAGCGAGGTAAAGTCTCTTGCTCTCAGCTCTGTGCACTATAACAGTGTTGCAGTCTCCTCCTCGCTCCTATTTTATTTTTTTTTCTTCTTCTTTTCTCTAAGGACTTTTGCTTTTGAAATACTCAGTTGATTTTTTTCATCTTCTTTACTTTTGAAAAGGCCACCAGGAAGGTCTTGTCAGTAATTTAATGGAGAGATAAAAGAAGGAGGAAAAGGGGATTGTTAACAGAGGGATAGTGCCTGACATCTGGACAGGGCTAATACGTGATAAGACAGAAGGGTTGTAGGCAAATCTGCTGTGCTTGATCTCGCCAAGGCAGGGCTCAGAATCAATGGCTTTAAAGCACGTCCGTGTGGATGGAGCCCGAGTTGCCCAAATCCCTGGCAATGCCTGCAGATCAGGTACCTGGAGGCCTGAGGTCCCTGCTTGGGTGCTCGCTGAAGTTAAGAGTCTTTTGGTTGGCTTCAAAGGGATGTAAACCCAGATTATCTACCCTGTCTGTTTTGACCGGGGGATATAAAAAAAGTAAATAAATAAAAAGGAAGCTGCTGCTTCAAACCCGAGTCCCCAGGAGATGGAGGATGCTTGTAGGATGTGAAGTTAGCAGCCAGGGGTTTGGGGGTGCTGATGTCCTTCCAGAAAGCTTTGTGCCACCCAGAGATCCTGGGCAATCCACCTGAGCCTGCACATGGAAGTGGTTGGAGCAGGCACTAGGAAGACCAGTCACTGGCTTGATACTTACTGAGCCTGTTAATTATTTGGTTTATCTTGGTGTTTCTCCATTCTTCCAATGATTTTGAGCTGGAGTAGATGGTTTTCAGTAAAAAACGGGCAAACGAATAGGAGGATATGTTTAGATGTTGGCTTGAGACTCCTCTGGGGCTTCAGACACCCTTGAGCTCCGGTAGAATTGAGAGATAGTTCTTTAATAGATTGGTTTTGTAATAAATCACGTCTACTGCCTTGTTCCCATACATACATGGACATGGGGGGCAGCTCCAAATCTGGGCTTCGTTTTGCTGCTTGGGCCCAATTTCTGGTTTCTGCTGGCCTCCTTTTGCAAAGTTTTGTGCTGTGCCAGAGAAAAACATGACGACAAAAGCTCAGCGTTTGAGGAAGGACTTTTCCCGGGAGTGCAGAAGTCTGTGTGCAAGCAGAGGTTCCAGCAAAGAAATCAACATTGAATACACACTACTTTCCTTTTTTTGTGGTTCATAGCTAGGGAACAGGAGTCAGGTGGGGTTTTTTAAGGGCAAAGAAGGCAGCGCTTAGCCATGGAAATAATTTTGGCTACTGCCTGCATTAGAGAGAACTCTCTGTAAGAGATGCTGGCTCAGACGCTTCTTTCTCTCCATCCACAGGTGAGAACAACTTCAGAACTTAAATCCAATATATAAAGTCAGAGAGGGAAATGTTTAATTGTGCTAACTCTGCTGCAGGCTGATAAGCTCACATCGATTTTCTGTAGCAAAGTCTCCAGAGTGTACGTGTTGGTGTGTGTGCATGTACCTGCGTGAATGTTTCTCTCTCCTTGGGTATTTCTAATCTCCCATTTTGTGGTGAAAGCTTGATGCTTCCTCCAGAAAATGGTCATTTACAGCACAAGTTGTTTTGGTTTTTTTTTTTTTTTTTTCCTTTTTCCCCCCTCCTTTTCCTCCTTTCTATTGGCTTCCTACAAACTGTCCACCAGAGTGGGGAGAGAGGTCTCGGGAAAGATGCCCCTTCACCAGTGCATGTCCCTCAACCTGAAGCTCAAAGACAGGTTTATATTCATCACATCATTTAAAACCATCCTGCCCAGGGATGCCTATTTCTGTTTGTAAATACAGAGGGAAGAACACAAATAAAGGCAGTACCCAACTGGGGCTTTATCAATAGTTTGAATTATTTTGTACTGGAGAAGCATACCTATTTATTTTGAGGGACTGTTAAAAAAAAAAAAAAAATAATAAAAAAAAGAAAAAAATGAACACAGCAAGAAGAGTTGGTCCAGCAAGTTTTAGAGCTCATTTCTGAAGCCTACAAGTTCCAGAAATTTCGGATGTCTAGCTGGAACCTGGCTGTTTATCTCACCTGAGCCTCCAAACCCACATAGATTTTTTTCCAGTGCTAATTATTGAAAATTGGTTTGTCTGTAGTGATGGAGAAATGTCCAGAAGAGCCAAAAAGGAGACAAGCAGTGTTCAGATGGGGGGATAGGAAAAAGAGAAAACGCCAACCTCCCTGGAGATGTAATAGGCTTAGTAGACCTGCTTGACACATGTCGGATAAAATAAAAAAAAAAAAAAACCAAGCACAACAATGTTTATAAGAAGATTAGCTTGAACATGGTGAAATTTCTCTAGGGACTGTCCATGGCTGAAGCTCAAACCAGCAACTCCCAGGGCCTTATCAGAGTAATGATTTTCCACCACTTTGGGCCATTAAAACCCCTCCTGTCGGCTCCTTTCCCCACCCGAAGCATCTTTGATTTGGGGCGCATCTGCTGGGGACGGTTCAATTTGTGCCGTCCCCCTCCTCGGCGGGACGGAGGTGCAGCATTGGGAGTTAACTCGCTGGAAATAACGTGATGTGACTATCTAATTTGTGGCTGCCACCCCTCTGGGAAAAGGACCTGTCTCTGGGCAGCAGATTATCCCTGGGCTCATTATGTCATTGTTCCAAAACAAATCCCCCAGGCTTCTGCCTGTAATCACTTTTACATACGTGTAGGCAAATGGCTCTCCATCCGTGCTCACCATGTTGCAGGTGGATATGGAATCAGAGCCGTGTTACACCGGGGAGAAGAGATGTGGCCATAACCACTTGCGTGGGCAGGGGCTGGTAACTGCCAGTACTAAACACTGGTTAAGCTGTTTCAGTCAAAATTAGGGTTAGGTTTCATTTTCCTGAAAGCCAGCACACATGGGGTTGGGGTTGGGTTTTTTTGGTTGGTTGGGTTTGTTTTTTTTTTTTTTTCTGTTTGTCTGTTTCTTGTTTTTAGAAAAGCAACTAAACAGCAAATGTAGAGATGAACCTTTAAAAATTTCAGCTTAAATTCTCAGCGGGTATAAACATGTGGAAGAGCAGAGTGGTTAAGCCATACTGTCCGTGGCTATTTTTGCACCATCCAGCAGTGCCATGGAGCTGCTCCAGTGTTTTCAGGGTTGGTCCCTGCAAGCCTTTCGTTGCTGATATCCTGGGACTGTGTGCCACAGTGCTCCTTCTGCCACTGCCACTAGTTTTTCCATGAGTGCTCTTCTATTAAAAGCTGTAATGATCATGTTTTCAACCCATATACTTTGGTGGATTGGAACAAACACGCTACCAAACGCAACAGCAAAGCGGCTCTTTTGTATCCCCTTAACAGTGGAAAGTGCTCAAAACCATGCCAACATTGAAAGCAAGATTTTCACTAGTGGTAGCCAGTCTTTAGAGACTATTTGGGGACCAGTTTGGGGATATTTTGGTGATAGCTCTGGGGGCTGGCAGGGTTGGAGGGGGATGTGCGGCACATAGCTGTGAGTTATTTCAAAGATGCATGGCAGTGATGTTTGTGGGGTATCGGGTGAGCAGCTTGTGATATTTGGGATGTTTGTGGTATATGGAGGGCATGCTTGTGGTACCAGGGGAATTTGGGTGAGATTTGTAATATCTGAGCATTCAAATTTGGAATGTCTGAAAGAGCTTGTGGTTGTGGGGGCTGTTGTTCGGTGTGGTTTTTGGACTCCTTGAGGTGGCTTCAAGTAGTCCAGCATTGCTGACTATTTTCAAAACTTATCAAGGGCCATCTCCAGCCAGGTTTATTTATTCTGGTGCACCAAAACATGCCTGCCTGTTGTTCTACTGTTAGCTTGATTACCGGTTGCTTTACAGCGACCTGAGAGGGGCTTGGTGCTCGCTAAGACAAGACAATGAGCTGCTTCGAGATCCTGGGCTTTGAACTGCCTGCGTGGCTACCACGGCCAGAAGCTGTCTAGAGACAGAAGCCAAGGTTTGAAGCCACCAGTGGTTTTGTTTTTTTTTTTTTCAACGTCTGAAATGCCCAGATCAGGTCTGGAGCAGTTGGCGGGGGAAGGACCCCGTGCTGGCAGCCAGCACTTGCATCGCCGGACCCACAGTCACCCCGGTGTGGTTTGGTACACTCACCCACCCCTGGCAGCCTGCTCCTCCAGGATTAGCAGCGGTTAAGCAGGCATGAAAACACAGTGACCCCCCCCCCCCCCCCCCTTGTCACTTAGAGGCAGGAGCAAAAGCGTGAGCCCCCTTCCCCTGCTCTCCCGGGCATCCAAGAGTACAAGTTTCCTGCTGGCCCTGTGATTTCACATGGCAAGGGCCATACGCAGGGCTTGGGAGCTGCCCTTGCTTTAAAAATTGCTCTTGCAGGCATTTGCTAAGGCAAAATTGTCCTTGCTACAGCAGACATCCTCCTGGGTTTTGCACGGTGCCAGGCAAGAAAATCCCGAGAGATCACTGCCTGGTATGGCTTTGCCTCCTTTCCATGAGTTATGATCATCCTCTCTCTTGTCATCCCCTAGCTCCACCGTGGTGAGGAAATTATTTATTTGGGTGGGGAGGGACTGTTAAGAGAGATGGATTATGCATTTGTGGTTTAAATACATGGAAAAGGGAGAAAATACTCTCCTTCCTTCTCCACCCAACCCCATCTCCCTCGGTGGGCTCGGTGCTACATTCCATATTTTTCATCCAAATGGAATGGTTTATTTTTATCTCTTTAGAAAAATAAGCATTAAATGTTACAAGATGGATTGCCCGCATGCAGATCTTCAAGGGCTGGAGGGGAAGGCTGCAGGGATATTGCAACCGAGAGGAGGCTGAAGGAATAAGTCAGTAATATGTGTGGAACTGAAAGGTGGCTGGACCGTTCATTCCCATTATGAAGAAGTGCACTGCCATTAATAATCATTTTAACAAGAGCTGGCCTGAGCTAGTAGGTCTGGGCTACATTTCTGGAGAATGAAATTTTATTTAATAAAAAAAAAAATACCATGCATACAAATGAAAAGGTACAGCAGGCTCACATCTCCTACCTGATATTTATTATTGCTTCACCTGCCTTGAAATAGGAACATTTATTTGTCTAACACATATTAAAAAGACTGTGCATGCCGTATTTCCTTTTCTACAGCACTCAAACCCCAGAATACTTTGACTTAAAGCTCCAAAAGTGCTGATTTCTGAGCAGCTGTAACCTTTCCAAGGAGGAAAGGATCACCTTGCCTGGATGAAAGCATCTAGCCATCAGAAATTCCATGTTTCTAAGTCGGGGGGGAGGGTGGGTGGGTATGTGCATACGAATCTCAGAGGCTGCACACACACAGTAAGGCTGGAGTTTGCCAAAACTTCTGATTTTGCTCAGGTGTGTTTCTGTAGCTCTGGCTTGTCTGGAAAATCAGCGGAGCGCAGGTTCAGGAGATGGAGCATTGCTGAGGATTTTACCCATAAACCCACATCTTTTAAAATAGATAATGTGTTCCTTTATAAAGGAATAAATGAGTAAAAACCTTTGGGTCTTTTATGAAGCAGCCATCAGGAAGAAAGCTTTTAATCTTGGCGATTTAAGAGAACAGGGAAATTAGATGTTAACCAGGCACTCCTCGTCTACTTTATTTTTTAGGAGAAAAAAACAGCAAGGCAAATAGTTAAACCTGAGTCAAGGTTTTTTGGGCTGCGGGCTGGGAGCTAACTGAAACCCACTGGTACAATTCCCACTCCAGCTGTGTTGCCCGAGGCTGTGGGGATGTGGGCAGGGGGAGGCACAGGGGGTCTTTCTGCTCTCGCGTGTGCCCAAAGCATCTGCGCACCCAAATATAAGCATCTTGATCAGAGTGTACCAGTGTTGGTGTCTACACGTGCCACGGCAGATACGTGGGACAGGGGACATACAATCAGCTATGCATGTAATATGCAACCATCATATTACAGCCTCGAAGTGCCAGCAGAAAAAGTTCAAAAGGGCAGAGAGGTTGAGCAACGCTGAGCTAAGATGTTCATTTAGACATGAAGGTTGTGGCTGAGATACTCCTGTCAGTGTGGAAAAGACAGGCAAGCTCCAGGGAAGGACTATTCCATGGAACTTTACATGCCATGGTGGCCTCAGAGCAATCCTGGTCTCCTGGCATCCGATACAGCATCCCACAGGTTGGGCTCTTCTTCATAGACGGACCTATCGCTACATTAAGGTAACTGGATTTGGACACAGTTAAGGTCTGAGAGGTCTGCAGGGCATCTTTGTTTGTTTGATGCTGCTGGTGGTATGACTCCAAAGTGAAATAAGCCAGTTTGTCCTCAGGAAAGTGTGTGTGGGGGTTTTAATTAATACAGAAAAAAAAAAAGAGTGAGAACGCAGTATCATCTGAGCGGCTGCTACATCTGACACCTTCATCTTCCCCTCCTGATGCTGCTTGGCCAGACTGTCTGGTAAACATATTTGAAGTTTTCTTCTCTAGATGGGCTGGGATAATTGATGCTGTCCTCCTGCCAAGCGCAGGGTACCACACCTGGGAAGGGATGGCACACGAGCCACGTGCTGTATGCTCCCTGGGCTTGTCCTGGCATACCCTGAGGCTAGTGAGAGCCGCTGCAACAACAGCAAACCCCATATTTTAGGTAAATAAGTCTATTTTCTGAGTGATGCAGCTCATTTCCCTCTTTGGACCCAGTTATTTGAGCACTGGGCTTTCAGAGGTGACCTGCCGTTGCAAGGACAGCATATCTGACTAAAGAGATGGGGGGTTTGGGTAGTGCCAAGCAGCTGTTCTTTGGAAATTAAGGTGATCCTAAGTGCTGAGGGATGGGGACAGCTCGCTTTCATTAGTCACTGTTAAGATCTCGGTCCCCAGATCTCACAAAGGCCAGGAGAGGTTGAGGATTTGCTATTTTCATGATGTCGCAGCAATAGATGCTACACGCTCAGTATCTGATGGGAAGCGGAGAGCAGAGGAGCTATCTTCCCAGAGGAACCAGGGAGATGGGAAGATATCTTCTCTTTCTCATTTAACAGAGCTTTCCTGACATTAACTGAGCCACTTCAACCTTCTTTCTAAAAAAAAAAAAGTCCTCTCCCGTGGTATTGCCTTGATTTTCCGTTTGGTGGAGTCACTCTCAGAAACCCGCTCATGTAGCGTTTGCCCCAAATTTATGGGGATTTGCTACTTCGAGAGCACTATGCTTCTGCCAGATTTGCTTTAAAAGAAAACAGAGTCAAAAGTTAACAGTGGAGGACTGGCAGATGGGTGCTGATGTATGAACGTGGAGTGGGGATCCCACGTGCCTTTTCACCTTAGGAAATGAGAAAAAAACTAAATTACCGAGATTTCAGTTTCCTCTCTGACGATCCACAGCCCTCCCACCTCTCTACCCAGCTTGCCCTGAGCCCCCACTTCCTATCTCCACCTCAGAGATTTTGGAAATTCAGATCCATCTGGTTCTTTCTGATGGCAAGATAGTGTATCACAGGCAAAGCAGGCAGGGCCCTGACGGAGCCGCAGTGTTAATTAATGGTAATCCCTTAATCCTAGGGCGATGAGAGAGACTGTTGCCCACTTTGTCCTCTCCTGAGCGCAATGAGGTGTCAGACCCATAAGAGCAAAACTGCCTGTCCAACACTGCACCGAGCATCAGAAGTGGTTTTTTTCCTCTGATTATCTGTATTTGAATAACTAGGTATTACCATGGGGTTTCCCCACTACGCTGCTGGTTGTCATAATCTGTTAAGACCACCTTTGCCACAAAAAGAAGGGGAAAATTATTTCTTTTGCAATTTTAAGGGTAATTAGAGGTGGAGTTTGCTAGGGCGGGTTTTATTCTTTCTGCCCTTCCCTCCGGCATCAACATTTTTATTCAAAAAGGACCCCTGAGTGCCAAAAAGCACCATTCCACTTGGACAACTTATCATGTTTGATCTGGAATTTTCCTGAACACTTTCATCCAGTCGATCAAAACTGTTCAGCTCTCAGCTTCCGAACATAAAAATATCTTTTTTTTTTTTTTTTTAATTTTTGTGCATGTCAGTTATTCAACACTAGCAAGAAGCAACAGGAGAAAACATCAAGATCACGTAATTCCCACAGAAAATTGCATTTGGATGAAAAAGCCATTTTCTACATGTCCCGAGTTGCCCCCCCCCACCCCTGCTAGTTTGAATAAAATAAAAAAAAAAAATGTAAAAACGCAATATTGACTAGTTTTGTTTCTGATGGCGTCTGTGTTTCCTTCTCTGGAAGCACCCCATCTCAGTGTATGCCAGGAGGCACTGTTGGGCTGTGAGTATTAAGGCCACAGCGACACAACCTACATCCTTACCTTTCCTATTTCCCAGTCCTAGCAGTCTTTGAGCTTTCAAAGTCACCAGCCCAGTAGGAAACAGCAGGGCAGTGTTTTGATGGCCTAAATTTCGTCTGAGTCACCTTAGCTGTGCCTTTCTTCTCTTTAATTTGCTCCGATTTTGTTATATTGCCTGCTTCTGCATTTCCCATTGTAACTCAGCCTTGGGTCAAGGCCAGCATTAAGCACGTTCAAGCCTCCAAAGGAGCCTGTTGATATCTTGTGTCGGGTCTGGCACAGGGGTGAATTTTATCCTTGGATCATGCTGACCTGGAATTTAAAAGGCCAGGAGACCTCCCCAGCTGCAGTGCGATACAGCTCTGCCAGGACTGGATATTCATACAAGCTCCTTTTCTTCTGGGCTATGATGAGGTCAAGGCTAGTCAACCAGAGCATGGAAATGAGGGTAATGTTATCTTACAGTGTGGAGCATCTTGGAGTGTCTTGTGCCCTCTCCAAGGATGCTTGATGTTTCCTCTTGGACCATCTTCACCAAGGTGGTCCGAGTCCTCCTGCCAGCATCCCCCACCACCTCCCTATGCTCTGGGGAGGGGACAACTTACCCCAGGTTTCCCTGAGTGTAAGATTTAGTTTCACCTTTTCTCACCATCAGCAGAGTTGTAGAAAAACTAAAACCTGGGCTTCAGATTAAAAATTAAAGCCGATAACATTCCTATATGTGCCATTAAAAAGCTGGTGGGTTAAACAAGTGCAGCACATTTCCGCACACCCAAGATTGCTGTTCTAAGTCTAATGAAACCTCTTCCTCTAATGCAGAAAAATATTAATATTTCTCCAAAGCCCTGTCTTTAATAAATTCATCTGCGCTGTAAACACTGGCTGTCTTTGAGGGTCTCTAAGTGACTGCTGTTGGGGTCAGTCCTGTCTCCAATGTTCTTTGCTGCTCAGCTGCACAGAGACAAGCCAGGGTGGGTTAACAGATGAGGCATAGTCCCAGCTAAGGCCATTTAATCAAGTGGACCCAGCTGCTGGGAGATAAAAAGAAGACCTAAGCAGCCTTGGGTTAGTGAGGGGCTGTTGGGGGTTCTTCTTTGCTGGGGCTCTGCTGTTAGAATTCTGCAGAAAGAGCTCCGGGTCTGGTGTATTTAAGGCTAGTGATTACTAACCCCCTAAACTTTTATTTTTCTTCTATTTCAAGAACTAAAAGGCTTTTTGGCTGTGACACTATTTGCTTTCTGCACCCCTTTTTTTTTTTTTTTTTTTTTTTTTTTTTTTTTCCTAGCATAGGAGAAGCGTTTGGGGAAGTAGAGCCTGTCTTTTTAACAGCTGTTAATATATTCAAGGGCACCAGCTCTTCTTTCTTTTTGGTGCTTGAATTTCCTTATCTTGTAGTGCTTGGAGCAGCCTTCTGGTTTATGGAAGCTGCATGTGGGAATGCCTGGGAAGTCAGGAAAGATGCCTGATGAAAGCATCTTGGTCTGTGTGTAGCAACAGCAGCCCTCCTTCATATGGGAAGAAACAATAGTGGAGGAGCATAGGTGCTGGGATATGTGCTGATGCTGTGTGTGTAATAGCTGTGATGTGGATAAAGCCCCAGCTGTGTTTAGCCTTAGTTTTATATTACTTTGGATGGGTGAGCCGGAAAAGGAAAGAAATGAAAGAAGGAGCCACACATGCATAAAAATTAGAGATGGATAGACCTAGGTCATCTACTCAATACTTTTCTGCCACCGGATGGTTGTTCCTGGGCTGAAATCTCTGCTCAGAGTTGTGGCTGGGAATACATTAACCTTTAAAACAATAGTATTAGAATGTTATATATTTTCTTTAACCCAGATGCTGGAAACCTGGTAAATGTGAAGTGCATCTGAGCGAATGGTCCCCCCGGAAATGGGATTTTTGGGGGGCTTTCTTTGTGAAAGAGCGCTCAGCCTGCCGTAGCTCACTTGAAGGTGGTGTTGATCTGAAGCACAGCTGGCCAGCTGCTGACATGGGGGGACGGTGCTGTGTCCTGCCAGGGCTTTGTGAGCACTGGTGCAGCAAAGTCAAAGCCGTCAGGGTCTTTGGAGCAGTCACCCTGTGGTTCCACTGGTCCTGCTGTACCCAGGGCCGTTCTCTGGCCCGTCCACCAGTCCCAGCTGGAGCTGTAGGAACAACTCATGTGAGTACAAGACAGCAGAAAGTGTTGCCTTGCAGGCATGCAGTTGTTTTTTTTTTGACCTCTCATGTAGGGCAATTAGATGATACTCTGGAGCTGAACTGTAAAAGTCTTGGGTAATTTCAGCTCCTGCTTCTGTGTCTGTTTTCTGGAGGTGCATGACAGGAAATCTTTCTTTGCCTCTCCTCGTTTCAAAACAGCATAGAAACCATCAAGGAGATGTGTCTCCTTGAGTTTTGTTAGTGGAGAGGAAGGCACTTCAACAGCAACGATTTGCTTATGGCTTTCAAAGTGATTCTCTTAAATTTCTGTCAGTGTTTTTGCCTGTGTTTCATGCCAAATGAGAGGAACTCTGCCTGGTGCCTTATCTGCTGAGCTCCCTTATTTTCCTTCCCTAAGTCTCTGCTGCTGACTTCTTATGGGTTGAGATGGTGACTCAGTTTTAAGTGGCTGGAAACTTTTTCAAAAGGTAACAGGCTGGTAGACCAGGTCCAATTTGGAAACCACTATTTTTTATTTTTTTTTTTTTAATCTTCTGTTTGGACTGTTGTCTGCTGCTTCTCCAAGTTGTTCAGCAAGGTGCAACACAAAGACACAAAGAGAGATGTACTGTTATTATTGGTGGTTGTTGTTCCTAAGTCTTTATTGATTTTTATGAAAGAAATAATAACAATGTGCATGAGGTATCCAGCTAACAAAAGAGGTCCTGCAGTACTCATCTTGAATTAAATATATAGAAGCAGAATCCAACTGGGATATTGACAGGCAAATACAAAGCTTTGCGATTCAGCATAGTGCTGGAGTGAAAGCAGGACTTTGCCTTGTCACAGCCCACCTTGGCGAGGAGAGAGGCAGCATTGTTCTACTCCAGCTCATTGAGAAACATGGCCAGAACATCTTTGCCTGAGGCCAGAAATAAGTATGGTATCAGTAGGAGGGAGCTGCTACCCGAGACTCAATGTTGGGCTGATCGGTGCTAGCTGGGGGGGGGGGGAACTGGGATGCCCCCATGGCAGCAGGAGTAGGGTTTGAGACCATCCCCTTGTAAATCAAGAAGGTAACTCAATCAAACTGCTGTGCTTGAGCTCGCTCTGGGTGAGCAGATCTGTTTCTGTAGAGGGTTTCTGACAGCCTCTTGTTGTTTGCCTGGGCTTCTGGTGTACATCAGCTCAGGGCATCCTGCCTTTCAGCAATAAAAAGGCCATGAGGAGGGAAAGCAAAGAGAAAATCTGTTCCTCACAGTTGGTCTTTTTTTCCTACTGGATTAATTTGCCAACTCTTAGTTGATGGTTGATGCATCCCAAGTAGGGAAGGATATGAGGAACCAGCTCTAACACTGCAGCTGCTCTGATCTCCATCCGCTTTAAGCTGACCCTAACAGAGGGGTTGGAAAAGCTCACTCTCCTTTTTTGCTTTTCTGCCCTTTTGCATGTTCTCATGTGGGTCAGGATGCAACCCACAAGAAAGACCACGTCGCTGCTGTTCCATCTGGGAGCAGAAGCTACCAGGCACAACATGAAAAGTTGTCGCAGTCTTTGTAGGTTATTTGCCTGATTCATGCTCCAGAAAGACTCTGAGATATTCAAACGAGGCTCAGGTAATCCTGCAATGTCAGAATTTGTCTCTCCCTTGACTTTACAAGGAATTCCTGGGCACGATATTGAATCACAACCATATCTCTGCTCTTAAATCATCTCCTCTAGCAAAACATCACCCCATAGAGGAAGTCCTTTCAGCGAAGACAAAAATGAAAGCATTTATCGGTTTGAAACGATCCCTCTGCGTGCCAGAATCAGTGAGAGAGAGAATGGGAGTGTTAGTGCCTCTGGCAATGCCTTCGCAAGGCTGTTTGTCATCCCAGCACAAGAAGAAGCTGAGCACACACAAATATTAAACTAATATTTTTGGTGCTTGGTGAATTTTGATCGTCAGTTCATGGTGCCTGAGGCAGCAAACTGCAATGAGATGCAGTATCCTTAAGCTTTGTATTCATGGTTGAATTGATGTTCCTTTTATATTTATTTATATGTGTGTATGACTCTTAGTATTGCTGTTTATCTGTTGTGTGAGAGAGAGATGTTAATGATAGCCAGTAGCAGGACCCAACCAAGACTGTCAAGTCAGGAAGCAAAATAGCAAAATAAACTGGTTTTGGTCCTCAAGATGCTGTCTACACTAAATTGATGACATGGCAATTTTCTGCTCAAATGTGAATGGAGAGATGGCTGAGTATGTGCAGGAACAGATGCCGCGTTTCCCAAATGTCTGCTGTTTGGTGTCAAGATCCTTCCTCCTACCTAGATGTGGGGCAAAAAAAGAAAAGCCGAGAGCTGGTTAATCATGAGAAGGTCAAAGCTAGTGCTGAGACTTTTGTACAGCTGTAGGATGGAAACATGTCCTCTTCCTCCAGACATGCCCTGAATTGGTGCTACTAGACTTCGAGGAGCTTGGGTGTTTTTATTTTTATCTTGTACAAACACAGAAGAAAAATAAAGGGGGTTGTCAACCTATGGCCCTTCTGAAAAGATGAGGCCACCCTTTGCGCTCCAAATAGCCACACTGTTGGGGGAGATGTACTTTGTAGAGAGTGTACCAATTACGTGGGCTCTTTCGGAGCCTGGGAGTGGCGTGAGCTGTTATTTTCTTGAGTGAACAAGGAAGAGGCTGAGAGGTACAAGAGGTGATAGACAGCTTTGCAAGTAAACTGCAGTTAACCCAGAGTTAAATTTAACTCCCTGGGAACTTCAGGAGCCAAAGCCAAGCTTTGTGTGTTGCAGCACATGAGGACAAGCACCCTCCCAGCTCACTGTGTGTGGCTTCATGGAAGGAGCTGGTCCAGCACCGAGCTCGTTCAGCTTCCTGCTGTGGGGAGATGCCAGAAAATTCCCCTGTTGTGCTCCTTGCTCGAGCCTGGGACAAAAATGAGCTGAATGACAAAGAGGCAGGACAAGAAGTTCTCTCTCTGTTATTCTTCTCAGCCATCTTTGAGGGTGATTCATCCTCCCCAAATTCCTGGCAATTTCTCTCAGTGACCAGCAGCTCTATCTTGTGTTGCTGACTCATAACTGCTGGAAGCTTCTTTGGCTGAATTCAGAGTAAGGAAAATTTATGCGTTAGCTTTGATCTTGCATGAAGTTGTTTTATAGAGGGCAAGGGGCAACCCAGGAGAGGGAAGGAACAAAAGATGTAGTGAGGAAGAGGTAAAGATGAAGGAAAAGGAGGTAAAACCTAAGAATGGAAAAGTGTATGTGAATTTTGAGCAACAGGGAGAAAACATTCAGCTGATCCAAAGCCAAACAAATGAACAGCATGATGAATGATGCAAAACTATGCACTGCAGTTGATCTCTTATTGCGGCAGTGATATTAGTAATAAAATCAATACCAGTAGTTAGCTAGACCTAATAACTACACAGATCGGATCAGATCGGATTAGATTGATATTACTTCTCCTAATAACCCGCTATTGTTGCTATAGCACACTAGGTAGGAACAGATACCATGTCTTTTAATTAAAACAGAGGCTCCAGCATTTATTCACTCGTAGTCATAACTGGTAATGGCTAGTCCATACCCCAGCAATTAAATCTGTCCTGAAGGCTTTCATAAATGAAAGTAAAGAGCGAATCCATTGAGAATCCTCTGCCTGACAACCTGGCACTGTGGCTATATGTAATAACCAGGTGAAAGTCATGGAAAATCAAGGCAATTAAAACCAGGCTTGCCCTCAGCTTTGGACCACTCAAAAGCTCCAAAATAGGCTTTGCAGCAGTCTTTGAGGTTCTGATGTCAGGTTTTGAGGCTACATTTCATGCTGGAGCACAACCAAAGCCCTTCAGATGTTTGTTGAAGAAGACCGTGTTGAAATGTCTGCCTCCAGATGAGACAAGGCAGGCAGTGGGTCACCACCTCCCCCTGGCTCGAGGTGAGAACCGTGCCCGGCATCTCACCTCGGAAACCTCCCTGGTGAACTCCTGGACTCAATCAATGCGCTTCCACGAAAAACGCTAGCTTAGAGAAAACAGCATATTTAAAAGCAAAAGGCACGCTGGGTTTTATTGAATTTGTTCCAAACAGTTCTACACTCAATCACCCAGAAACTGTCTCCCTGCAGGCAACAATATCTTTTACTAACGAGTGTTTGCTGTACGAAATAGCCTGTCTTGTACTTCACAAGTTCTTTGCTCTGACTCTGCACCTGCCCTGCGTTAGCGTTCCTTCCTGCTTTTCTGGTCTTTTGGGGCGCCTTCATGTTAATGAAACCATCTACAAAGGGGAAAGGAAGGAAAAATCAAGACACGAGGTCACTTCAGGTCTGAAACATGGTGAGAAAAGTATTATGTTCATCTCAGATCCTGGCCCTGAAGGCTGGATAAAGCCACTTTGAGCTGCTCTCCAAGCAGAGCAGGTCATAGTCCAGCATTTCTGCTGAGTTACAGCCTGGGCGCAGCCTCGCGTGCTGTGCTGCGAGGGTGCTTTTGGCTTCCGTGGAGCCTGGATGTGCATCGGCCACACCAAACCAATGTGCACACCGCTATGACTTGCTCAGACCTGATGCTCTGCTCCCGCCAGCTTTGTTCTGGTGGTTTTGCAGCAAGGGTGTTATGGAGGAGCAGGTTGTTCTGCACCGTGGCATTGCAGCCCACACAGCTGCCTTCGACCCTCTTCTGCTGGTTGCCTCTTTGGTTTTGGTTTTATTTTTTTCCTTTATTTTTTAAAGCAACCGAAATACTTCCTCTGGCTCTCCTCCCCTCCCTTTCCCCTTGCCAGTTGTGGTGACAGTGTCTGGTGTCTCACTCAGGGGTCTGCTGGCTGCACCAGCTTCATTGGGGCAGGGATTTAACTCCAGCCTTGGGGCAACTTTTCCAAAGCGAGATTAAAAACCTGACTAATCAATTTGGTCAGCTGAGCATGGGTTAAGTGAGGTGTCTGTCTCACATCTCTCAGGTGACAGCCATCTGCAGAGGGGAGAGCTGGAGGAGCAGGCTGTTCCTCTCCCTGCCCCCTTCAAACCCATGCTTTCAGAAACAACAGGAGCTTTGGGGTTTGTGTGTCATGCAGAGCTGGAAGAGGATAAAACTCTCCAGCTGCCCAGGAGGGAAAGAGAGAGAGACTTTGAATTTCTTCCCTTAACTCATAAGTCACCCTAATTGTTTTCTTCTTCATTTTTCTGCTTTTTCTCACTCTCACTGCCTCCCTTTGAATCAAGGATTTATCTTCACTGGCACACGTATGCAGGGCTATTGCAGACAGCGTTGTCTAGCAAAACACTCTGCAGAGTGAGTAGGTGCTGATGCTGCTTCTGAACTGCTCTCCACACCTCCGGGACCCTCCCTTCCCACCCGCACCCTGTGCGCAGCAGCATCTCCTGCCTCGCTCCCATCAGTCGAGGTGCAAGAGTTTATTATCAGAACTGCTCAGATGGCCAGAAAGGATGGAGTGAGGGGGGAGAAACATGCCCTGAAGAGACTGGGAGGCAAGGGTTGACTAACCTGAAGTGAAGGAGAAAAGCCTGCAGGATTCCCAGAGTAAGGACTGCGTTGGAGGGCTGTACTGCTGCCCTCTCGACAGCATCCCAAGCTGGGATGCTGAAGGACGGTGCAAGTGAAACAAGACAGATCATGCTCTAAGGTCAGCTAGCAACCACAGCTGGATTTTCCCTGCTGTAGTTTTACAATTAAAGTTTCCCTGTCCTGCCAAACCTGGGTGTAGGTGGTGTCCCAGCAGAGCCAGTACTCTAAAAGCTGCTGGATGTGGGTGAAGGGGTGCTCAGAAAGCATCTGCATGGGGATCCACTCCCTGAACCTACTCACATCCATGCCACAGGGGCATACCTCCCCTGTGCAGGGAGAGACGTACCCCACAGTGTGCCCCCCTCCCCATGCAGCCATCCCCACTGCATCGCTGCTGCCTTGTTTCGGCAGCCACTGGCAGTGCATCCAGCCTAAAAATAAAAAGACAGATTGTCCACTTCAGCTGTAATTACCAACTGAAAAGACCCAGTGGGGAAAAGGAGGGGCGGGGGATGTGGAAGGGAGGACAGAGAAGGAAAAGAAGAAAGGGAGAAAGCAGAAAGAAACACATCCTTGAACAGGTTGCATCAATCATCCAGGTTGCTGCCCATGCAAAGTCCTTCTCTGGTCCCTGGGAGGGATAACTCCATCCTGCACAGGGGAAGCGTTGCCTGAAGGATTACATGGAGCCATGGCTTCCTTGGGGTGCAGATCAAGGGGTTCCACCCGGAATTATCCGACCACCCCATTCCTGTCATTCCCCAGCAAGCAGGGCTGGCTGGGGTTGCTTACTGTTGCCCCAGGGCTGAGCCAGGCTCTTTTTTCAGGCAGCAGCGAGCTCTGTGGTGTGCTTGGCCAGTCTTTGATCAGCCCTGGCCTGTGCCCACATGCAGAGCTGCTGGCAAGGACACATGGAGGGGTAATTTCCTCTTGTTAGGAACGAGGACTAAACTACATAGGAATGTTAGATCCACAAGAAATGTTGTTTAGGCTTCTTTTGCTACTCTCCCACCGCATACATATCCAATTTGCTCATGTCTCCATTTCTCTGGAGTCTTCATCCTCCCCACCAATTCAGTCCCATTTGTAGAGCTGTGGTTTGGCTAATGCTTATTGCTTTTTTCTTTTTTTTTTTTTTTTTTTTTTAAAAGTGTATCTCCCTCACTGATTGGAGAAGCCAATGCTCTTTGACCAGACCAAACGAGAGGGAAGTGCAACGCTGGTGCTCCCAGCAGCGCTGCCAGCACCGTGCCTTCCTCTTGCTCCAGCCCCAGCGAGTGATGATGAATCCTGGGTGTCAAAGGCAGCAGGTGATGAATTAGCTGGGGAAGCATAAAGCAGCTTGGGTGACATTCCCAGAGCTGCTGACATTTCTTGGCACTGCAGCAAGGTGTCAGAGGCAAGGATGGGTCCTGGGCGAGCGGTGGCACGGGTCACCCAGAGGGTCAGCAAGGAGAAGGCAGTGATGACCCATGGAAGTCTTGGGGTTGCAACATCAGGACTCCCATGCCTGCTGCAAGCCAGGTGTGATGCAGCCACTCCTGCAGAGTGCCATGTGCCAGAAATACACCCCAGGGACAGTCACCTTGCCAGCCCCTGGCTTCCCACCTCCGTCAGCACCCAGCAAGTCTTGAGAGACCATGTACAAGTCACTCCCTGGGAGACTGGAGAAGCACTACAGCTGGCCAGAGACTGCATAGCAGATGGAGAGGCACACGCATACCCCAAGCCCATAGCTCAAACTACGCCTGTGTGCGCTGCCTCTCTTTAAAATGCCAGCAACGTCCTGTCATTATCAGCTAATGCCCTCTAATGGGTCCATTAAACAGCTCTGTCTTTGCCTTGGCTTCTAATTCCCCCTCCCCTACTCATAATCAGGCGGCATTACCTGCTTCAGAAGATACAATTACACTACTTAATTCTTTCTAAATGACAGCGCTGAGCCAGCAGCAGAGAGCCATTCACCCTTACTTGGCCAAGCAAGACCCCTGGATGCTGGACTGAGGGCGGAGGTGGCAGAGGAGACCCAGCTCTCACACCCGGATTTCCCCTTCACTCTTGCAACAGCAACATGGGTGTCCCCGAGGGCACCTGCCTGTAATTATCACAGATTTATAGCAAATAGTTCCTCCATCCCTGTCTCCATCCCTTTGGAGCAAAGAGGTCTTTGCTTTACCTCTACTTAAAACAAGATTTACCAACCTACCGTTGACCACAAGGCTTGCTGCCCCTCCAGCCATGCTAGCCCAGGGCTTTGCTTGCTGCCAGGGCAAAATCTTCCACAAAACCCAGCAGAACAGCCAGATACCCATTTCCATCCCCTGTGTGCCTCTCCATGTAACCGTCTCTTAAAACACTAGAGGAACAGCAACTGGAGTGACTCAAAATTGACTGCTTTTTGCTCAGTACTTGGCTGGCTTTCTCTGGAGTTTGGGGAAATTTTTGATAGTGCTGAGTATTGATAATATGTCACTGGGAATTTGCTTAGCAGTTCATGGCACAAGCGCTAAAAATACAAGGTCCTGCTCCCCAGAGTGTTTGGAAACATCGACAGAAAGCAAACTCGGAAGGTCATGGAGAGATGTGGAGGTCCCAGGGGCGCAGCCAACTGAGAAGGCTGCCAGGGACGGGCCCAAGCAAAGCTTCTGGGGGACCTAGAAGAGAAAAGGGAGAGAAAAGTGGGTCTGTTGGAAGCTCAGTGTCTGCACTGAAGGGCTGATAGAGCATTGTAATTTCAGGATCCATAACTACCATGCGACCTTGGGTCAAGTCATTTTTTTTTCCACTCCCCTTGCCCTGAAGATGGGGAAAACGGCTCTGGGGGCTCTTTGAGATCCACGGATGGAAACCATGGAAGTATTAATTTTGGTTATTCAGAGGAAGACTAAAGGAAGATGTCAACAAGAGGAGCCACAGACCCAAGAGAGATGGTGAAATGTGTGCACTGCTCTGTGTCCTATAGCTGAAGGTTATTTGTAGCATAAGGCAATGACAGAAATAGCCTTTAAGACAATACGGCCCTTCCTGCAAACTTACTGTGCATTTTACTCTGTTTTATTTGTCAGTTTTATTCCTAATGACCTCTGATATGGCAGGTAGGCCTTCATCATTTTTTCATGCTGGGCAGTACACTTCTCGAGGTTTCTTGTTTGTTGTTTTGGGTTTTGTTTTTTTTGTTTTGGTTTGGTTTTTTTCCCTTTCCATGTTGCTCTGTTATAATGTCATGCTGAGCTGCTAAACCCAGCTGCAGTTTTGACAGATGATGTACTAGTTCCCTCTGCTTTGGATTTGACATTTTCATGAGCACTAAACACACATGCTTACAAATTTTAAAAGGGAAAAGAACCCCCCTACACACACACACACTCTCTCCTGTTTTTTTTGGTTTGGCTTCATTTTAGAGATGATGAAAGATGCCAGATTAATGGCCCTTGAAACTGAAACCTTCTGTTTAGCCGCTGAACAAGCAGGATGAGGGATACTGCTCCTCTGCTGCTTCTGCAGTAAGCCTCATCCTGATGGCAGCCCCATCCCTGACACCCTCACATTGTGACTTTCTGCCTTTGGCTGCCTTGACAATGCTGCTCAGAAAGCGTCATCTGTGCCATTAACCTCTCCCGTTGCTTCACGGGTCTGGATTAAGCACACAAAGCTCTAAATATTTCAGGACCGTGTTCCTAGATGCAGCAACTCTGTCCTCCTTCGCAGCCATGGCAGTGTTGCGCAACCAGTTCGAGAGAGATGATCCTCTGGAAGATGGGAAGGAGGGTTAACCCCAGAAGGGAGCCTGTACTTGAAGCCCGGTCTCCTGGCAGAGAAAGGATAAGGTAAAAGGTGGGAAAAAATTTAAAACAGTCAGCCCGTGCTGATATTCTGGGAGCTTTCATGCTGCAGCAGAAGAAGCCAAGGGGAATTTTTCCCTCCACATTGATGGAAATGGAATCAGGCTATTTATCTTTGATGAAATGCCAAGAAATAGTTGATTGTGTTTAGAAGCAGCAAAAAGGTATAATAAATAGGGCTTCCTGCTCTGAGACAGGATGAGAAGTGAAAATGAAGAGACAATATCTGATAACCATCTGTATCCACATCCAGTATCCACAGGATCTCAGGTTAGAGAAGACATTGAGGTCTATCAACACGCCTGCCATCTGAAGAGCTGACTAACCTTGTGTTGGGATATTACAAAACAGGGAGTACTCTGGCATGGCAGATCATAGAGGTCCCGTTTCCATAAGGTAGCTCTGGATAACGCAGAGGGAAAAGCCGTGGGTCAGTTATTGTAGAGAAGAAAGACAACCCTAATTCTGAGGCTGGTGGGGCTCACCTAACTGTAGAAAGTCAACTGATGAAGGTCATCTTCAAACTCCAGTCAAGGCAGAGAGGAGCTCCATGCTGCTATTTATTGTATGAAAGCAGCATGCAGAGAAGGCAGAAAGGGTTTGCTGTGCCATCAGCTGTCAAATCACAGACAGTTGAAAGAAGAAGAAGGGAGGACCTCAGCACATGTACAGGAAATCCATCTGAGTCTGTATGCAGCGCTCTCCCAATTTATGTCTAATAAAGTCTGATTCTATTACTGGCGGAGCTGAAGCAGTGTAAGATTTAAGAGCTTGGTGTAGACAACTCTGAAGTTGCCCACATGAAGGCTGGGTCAAATCCTCTGGTGGGCTGCACCCAGTTGCGTGGTGTTGGGGCCAAAGGTGTTGTGGAGGAGGTAGCTTGTTGGTCCTCTGATGGCATCTCACAGAGGCTTGCTCTTCAGAAACATCAGGCACAGTATGGAAGCTTTCATCTTTCTTCTTTTTTTAATTAAAACCCAAACAGGTGACTTCTTTTTCTTTTCTTTTTTTTTTTTTTTCCCCAGAGAAAGTAAATGCTTTCTTGCAACATCTTAATTTGAAGTGTAGGGGGAAGAGGATTTTCCTTGTTTCGGGCCCATTGTCAACCTATCGCAGTCACAGCTGCGAGCTCCTCAGACCAGGACTGCCTCTCATACACAAACGAGGGGTGTAAAGAAATGGAAAAACGAACATCCTTGCAGAGAGAAGTGGTCACCAGTTTTGTGTTGGTGCTGCTTTGGGCACTTGTGGAACAGAAAAGGCTTCGCACCATGGGTCAGCACTCCACCAGCTGGCATGCAGATGTTGACCTGCTTTCTGCCTCCTCAAGGAAAAGGCATGTACGTTGTTCACTCATTAATATTTTGTACTGAAAATTGGAAGCACCATGTAAATCCTACATACCATTATTGGGTTTTTTTAATTATTATAATAGAGCCTGAGGAGCAGCAGCAAGCAAGAGCAGCACACCCTGCCCATTCACAGGATATATTCGCAGCATCTCATCGAGAAGATGGTTTTCCCTATGCTGGCCACCTACTTTTGCTTGAGTGGGAAACACTGACCCATGGCATTGTAAGGAGAGGAGGGAGGCCAGACATGAGAAAGGCAGGCAGAGAAAATCAGGTAATATTTCCCTTTACTAGTCACAGAAATTAATGCTGTCTGAGGCATAAAAGGGAAAAGAAACCCAGAGGCTTTGAGCTTGCCTTTGCACCTTGCCCCAAGCATGGCATTCACCTCCACCTCTTAGACTCTCAGCAGCTGGATATCACCTCGATGTTCCTCTCCCAGTTGGACCCAGGGTCAGGAACCGATGGTGCATTGTACCACTGTGCTTGAACATCAGCCCTGGGGGAAACGATGGGCATGGAGGCGCGGGAGCAGAAATCCTCAAATACAGCAAAGCTGGGCTGCTGCTGGAGGCAGCAGTCCTGCCCGATTGGGTCTGGAAGAAGATGGTAAAACAAAAAAGGGCAATTTTTTGCTGAAGTCATGACTGTGCTTTTCTCAGGGCCCTCCTCACCTCTGTCCTACATGCTCCACTGAAAAGAGCTGGTGGGCGACTCTGACACACACCATCCCGCTCCGCAGGAGGAGCACATCTTAATTAACTTCAGGGATGAATAGACAGGCGAACTCCTCTGCCTGAGGAGCACCCACCTTAACATCCCCTCTGAGATTTCCCAGCTAGCAGCTTGCGGTGAAGCTCTCCTTTTTATTTCAAATCCAGGACAGAGCGTGGCCGGGCACTGGCAGGAGAGGTGGCTGAGCGGGAGCCCATCCGGGTAGGAGGCACTGGGCAGAGATGTGGCTGTTCATTTCCCACTGAGGCATCCCGCCACTCGCACATGGCAACCCTTTGGGTGGGGAAATTATCGGGGAACAAACCCAGCTCTTCATCTGCACCCATGGGACCGCTCCTTCGGGCACCCCCAGGGCCCCGCAGCGCAAGTGATGCCAGGGAGAGTGGCAGAGGTACCGGCCCCGCATCGAGGAACGAGCAAAGGACATGGGTAGGTAACAGCTACTCAGATGATGCCTCTATTTTTTCTTCTAGAGCTGGTGATCTGGGGGTAATGCATTTGTTTGGGAGATTTGAACAGAAGTGGCAACAGATGCACTGTGTAATAAAAAACGCGAAAGCCACTATTATGCTTTCAGGAAGAGAAGAGAGAGGAGAAAAACTGCAGGCATCAGAGATAAACACATGCGGAATTATGGAAAGGCAATATTTAATAGTTCACCAATCACATTCTCATTTCCAAGGTACGCTACCCCTAGAGCTGAATTAAATATAGAATTTTTTTTATTCTTTTTTTTTTTAAGCACAAACCCAAGCACCTACCACCACCAAAAAATAAAATGTTGGCTGCTGCCCTTCCATTAGGAGAGCTCTCTTATTTCTCACCCCCACACCAGTGCATTCCCCACTTCTAGGCAGCCCGGGCCAGTTTTCATCCAGCATTGCCTGGCAGCCCCTTCCCAAAGGCTCTGCCCAGGCTTGCAGGGACTGTGCTGTGTGCCCAACAAGGGCAACTGGACAGTGGTGGGATCTTTTTTTTGGAGCCTCTCCATAAAAGAGAGTGTTTTATCTTTCACACCTGAATGTTTTCACCGGCACAACCCCAAATCAAGAGAAACTCGTGCAACTTGATGGTGGGTGGGAAGAAGCAGTAAGTAAAGGGGAAAGGCCAGTTATGGGAGCTTCTTACACCAGCTTCACTTGTAAAGGTTGTAACAGGATGAAATCAAGGTCCATCTAGATCAGCGTCTTTTATTCTACAGTTGCTATAGGCATATTTTCAGGGAAGAATAAAAACAGGCAAGCTAATGTGACCGGTCTTAATTTCCTCGTCTTCATGTCCCCATGCCGTTGCTTGTTATCTCCTCCAGCAGTGGAGGTTATTCCTCTATTCCTCTGGGCACGAGGCAGAGGTGCCAGGTCCCTCAGCTACCAGCAAAATTGGAATTGATGTGCTAAGGCTACTGTGGATCGGCTGGACCGTGGGTCTCATTCTCCCCTGGTTATCAGTATCTCTCTGGTGGCTCTTCTTTTACACCTCCGTTATGGGAACCTCTTGTTCTGCACTAATACCCCACCAAGTACAATAAGACTTGTGAATAGGCCTTTTAGGCACTGCATTAATACCACAAATAAAAAAAAGAATAACTCGCCCTAAATGGAATAGCTCTTTCAAGGAGGTATTACCTTTAATCATTTTTAAATTCGTGTAAGGCAACTTAGAATTACCTACAAAGGACTCTCTATAAAGCCAGATTGTATTGCATTTAATACCTATGCTTTTAGCCCTCTCTTTCCTTATTTTCTTGTACTTAGATAGATTTTCCTTTAGAGGACTTTATTTTTTTTTCTTTCCAAGTGTCTGTGCTGGCTCAAAAGTGACTCAGTACTTGATCAATACCTCTGGTGACTGTCAGTACAGCCACTGATGGGAAGCCAGCAGAGAATTATTCAGATGAAAGCCTCCAAGAAAAAGCAGTCAGGGGAAGGTCGGTTAGTTTGCTTGTTTTAAATCTTCATTGTTTTCAGAAATGGGGGGAAACCAGAGAGACAGACAGAAAACAGATTTTGGAGAATGCCAGAAGTATTTAAATACTAAATGGAGGGAGGCAGGAGTTTATAGCAGCAAAACTCATTACCAGTATAACATAAAAGAAGGCATATTTCCACTGCCTCTGCACTTTGCTGTAGGGAAAAGCCTGTAAGGACCTAAGAAAGGCCTTTCTGGTTCAGCTGAAGAGCGCACCTGTACTTACCACAAAGGCTGTCCTGACCTCCAACTGTTTTCCTCTCCGAGGAATCCCGGAGTCAGATGTGATTCCTCTGCCTTTTAACACCCAGTGGATTTTCCTCCCTGCCATGACTCCAACCCCTCTGAGCCTACACAAACATCTTCCTCGCAAAAATGTTAAAGGTGCACATCAACAGTGCTGAAGTTTGCAGACAGGCACAGGGAGGGGAAAAAGTCAAAAACTCCTCAAAGGGTCAAAATTCCTCGTAGACTTTAATCTTGGCATGTGCTGTTGTCCTCTTCTCCAGCACAACACCTCAGCTTGGGGTAGAGCAGGAGAACCCTCCCTGCCTTTCCCCTCTTGTCTTTGGGAATTAAGTTTATTCCTGATGCTTGCAGGGTGTTAAACCCCCACAGAAACATTTTCCGATGCCAAGCGATGCAGGGAGCGGTCCCTTGGGACCCTGAAAAAGTGTTGCTTTTCCATCTGGGACTGAACCAGGTCACGCCACCTTGCCGACCCTTCACTGCTCTGCTCAAGAGATGCTCCGCTGTTAAAATCCTCCCCAGGGACCTTCCGCTCCAGCAGAGCATCCTTTACCTTGCCACGCTGAAGGTACTTGAGAAAAGACCCACATCGCTTCTGCGTCTCGTTTTGGGCAGCTGAAGGGAGGAGGAGCAGCAGCTCCTTAGCGCCTGGCAGACATCTCAGCTTGAGAAACCCAGCAACACTTTCTCCGTGAGTCTCATTTTTCTCCCCTCTTCCTCCAGCCCTGTGCAATGGATGCTGTGCTACACGCTGCGTGTGTCGTCAGTCTTTCCAACCATGTGCTATCACGTCTTCCAGGAAGGGGCAGATTAACAGATTGGTCTGGAAGGAGTTTTTTCATCAAAGGGAAACTGTTTTGGTGGGACAACAGCAATCTGTGTCTCTCACCAGTCTCCAAGCGCTTACAGGTGGTGCTTGTACTCAGGCAAAAAGGGTGCGGGGCCAAACTTCAGGGAGCCCCTCATTAAAGCATTTGCAGCACATTGCTCCATCGGCCTGTGAAAACGCAACTGTCACCCCCCAGGCTAAACCCAGCAGTGAGAAAGCTGACAGCCTAGGTGAAACCAGCCACAAGTGACTTCTCCCATCCTCCTCAGGAGGGAAGATAAATGTCATAAGTCATCAGCCATCACGGCTCACACAAGGCGCATTTTTCCCTCCCTGGTGCTGAGCTGAAACTGCTCTGGATGGAGGGGAGAGTGAAGGGAAAGCACGGGGAGGGCGAGGGGCAAAAGGGAGCTGTGAATCCTGCTCAACTTCTCATGTCCCTTGAGCGGGTCTGTCAGCATTGATAAAAAAAGACGAGCGTGAAACTGGGGGAAACAAGGCACACAACCACCCGAGCGCCGGAACGGCAGCCAAGGCAGGTAGATAGATGGGTGTCTGGATGGGCAGCCATCTCTGCAGCACCTAACCCTGCAGAGACTGAGCACAAACTCTCAGCACCTGCTTCCTTTGCTGAACAAATGGTCCTTCAGCAAGCTGCTGCTGAACGCCAGCCGCGGTGGACTGCGTGGGTCGGGAACGGGCAGAGGGGCTGAACGTCCTCCACCCCTTCCCAGAAGCCGCCTGCTCGCTTTTGACATGGGTACATGAGCCGATGTCCTGGGTTGAGTGAGTGGTGGAGTTTTTTGGTGGCAGGGGAGGGGGCTATCGGGGCGGCCCCCTGTGAGAAGCTTCTCGAAGCTCCCCCAGCTCCACGTCAGCTCCACTTCTGTTTGGAAACTGAGCCCATCAGCTGCCCCTCTGCGATAACGTATTTAAGAAGGGACGTGGTGACGGGCAGTGGGACTGGTGAGGAGTTGCTGCAGCTGCATGAACACCAAGGTCAGTGGAGGAACGGAGGAAGAAAGGAGGGGGGAGGTGTGCCGGAGCAGAGACCCCCCTGTATCCTGTGGGGAGACGGCAGGGCGGCCCCCCCCTGCCACCCATGGAGATCTGCGGTGGAGCAGACATTGATTTGCAGCCTGTTGTTCCTGCTTGTATGATCAAGGTGCTGTGCCCAAAGAAGGCCGGGGTCTCATGGGAAAAGGCAGCCCCGCTGCTGTAATTCAGCACTGGGAGGATTGCAGCATGCGGGGGGTCCCACGCCACAGCAGCTCGGGAAGGGCTGCAGCCGTGGGAGGGACTCCAGTCGGAGGAAGTTAGTGACCCATGACGGAGCAGTGTGGGGAACGCTGCGGCCCATGGGAGGAATTCAAGTCAGAGAAAGTTTGTGGAGGACTGTCTCCTGTGAGAGGGGGACCACGATGGATCAGGGGGTAACAAGTTTCGGACACTCCCCTCACCGAAGATGAAGGAAGTGGCAGCGCTGACTGCACCCCCCATTCCCTGCCCCTGCGCCACTGGGGGAGGAGGTAGAGGGAGCAGAGCTGAGCCTGGGAAGAAGGGAGGGGTGGGGGGAAGGTGTTCTCAAGATGTGGCAATGCTTCTCACTGTCCTACCCTGTTATGTGTTGTTAGTGTCTGTAATAAATGTATGTTCTTTTTTTCTTCCCCTAATGAGTCTGCCTTTTGCTCGTGATCATAAAAGGGGGATTTTTCCCCATCCCAGTCCTATCTCGAACCCCAAGCCTGGCTCTCTGTCCCTTCTCATTGCCGGAGGGGAAGGGAGAGAGAGCTGCTGCATTGTGGTTGGCTGCCAACCAGGCCTAAACCACAACAGCCGAGCAAGCCCATCTCCCACAAGTCCCCTTCCTTGGCTGAAGTTGCACCTGACCTGCCCATCGGGTGGGCATCCCTCCGCCCAGCCCCCAGATCCTTCTGTGCAGCCCAAAGGCCGTGGACTGCCTTCTCTCCACGCATGGGAATGAGTGTAAGGGAAGCGTCTGCAGTGCTGAAAAGTCTGTTTTCTTCCCTTTTGCTGTCTTCAAGAAACTCACGTAGTCCAGGAGAGCCTCCTTATTCTAGGCACGAAGGAGTTGGCTCTGCTTTCTACAAAGCAAAAGTCATCCCAGCGACTCGTGAGCAAGGCGGCCATAAGAAAGCAGCAGACTGGAAAGGGTTAGAGCAAGGGGAGGAGATACGCTGGGAAGCCTAGCTTCTCACCCAGCTTCCAGGTAATTTAAGCTTAATGGTGAGTAACAATTCCTGTAAAAACAGTTAATTTCCCATTGCTGTTATTTCACGTTGCAAAGGCCAAGAAAATATTTTCAGCACAGCGGGCAGTACTGGGCTGCACAGGCGGGCAGGAGCAGGCAGGGATGGGGTTATTCATCCCAAGAGGCAAGTGTGTTTTCTGCATGCCAAATTCTGTCTTGAGTGATTCTTTCCCCCCCTTGCCCTGAGTTTGGATGGGGGGGATGAATTTATGGGTCTCTGCTGAAACCCTGGTTGCTGCTGCTCGGTCTCACTTGTCAGGGTGAGAGGAGGTGATTCTCGTCGTTGACCCAGAGCAGATGCTTTCTCTGGG
Organism: Tyto alba; assembly: GCF_018691265.1. Lineage (NCBI taxonomy): Eukaryota > Metazoa > Chordata > Aves > Strigiformes > Tytonidae > Tyto > Tyto alba. Next base: position 37,667,804 of record NW_024881261.1, on the reverse strand, counting down.
GATACCTGGAGTCAAATACTACTTCTGTGTATTTAACAGTCTGTGGTGGAACCTTACCCATGATCTTGTCCAGTTTCTCCTGGAGCCCATGCAACCTCGAGGCATCCCGTAGGAAGTGGTCTCATGCTCCAATACCCTCTGTTGCATGAAGAATCATTTATCCTCTTCCATCAGCATCCCCAAGCCATGGGCTCTGCCAAAACACCTCCACCTCAGTTGAGGACCACCATGGTACTTCTGCTCTCAATTCACCCCAGGAAGAAAAAGACAAATCTTGCTGAATACAGGATGACTTTGAGTTATGAAGATAAAACATGACCACCAAAATTTGCTAGGTGATAGTATAGCCTAGCAAATAATTCCATGCAAATAGCTTGCTAAGTGAATCGAGCTTCTCTCGCCTCTCACAAACCACCCGTGAACACGCTGCGACCCATGATGTCCTCAGGTAAACCAGTTATTGGAAATCATTCGCCACTTCAAAATTTGTTCTTGGGCTTATGGCGTTCAATAAGTGAGCTGTGCAGATTGGCAGCGGCTGATCACATAAATCACAAGGCGTTTTTTTCCCCTTCCTAAACATGACAGAAGTCAGTGGGGTGGGATGCACGCTGGAGAGAGGCAGCAGACACGCAGGATCACCAAATTTTGGAGCATTTCAAACCTTTGCCTCCCCAAGCAATTAAGCCTCGTGTAACGCATCACTCCAAGGGAAAACGGACCCTGGCACAGAACATAGTTCAGATTTAATCTTGCTATATTGAGTTCACACATAAATAATTACCTGTGAACTTGCTGCTTCGATCTGCCCCACTGACCGGCCTCTGTTGAGGCCTGGGAAATTCTCCTGAGTTAGATGTTTTGCATAAGATAAGCCAGAGGAGAGGTGCCAAGGAGAGGAATGATTTTTTAACGTGAACACATCAGGCAGCGTTTGCAACATTTGCCCAGAGGATATTCACTCCTGGTATCACTATTTTCGTGGTGGCTCTTTGCAATGATTAATTTAAAGTGCCATCATCAGGAATCATGGGAACATATGACGAACCCAGTTTTTCTTTTAAAATAGAAATAACTTTCCTTCCAGACGTTACAGAAGAAACCTGGAAAAAGGTCATCATTAAAGACATGTAGAACACCCCTCTGCTTCTCATCTAATCTCATACTTTTTCATTGCATTTCTTAATTTGGAGAAGAAACCCTCTCATTTGGAATGTACCATATGGTTGCAGATCACCAAAATGGAAAAGCCGATCTCATCCAACCTTTAGCAGCAGATGCCCCAATTTCCCGCAGCCAGGGGGCTTAACAACAGGCGTGCCAGCCACTATCTCACGTACATCTTTCGAGAGTTTTCACGACAAAGGTGGCCTCATGGTTCCCAAAGCAGTAAGCAAGGTGTGTGGACTGCGGATGATGTCTCCATCCATCACCTCCCTGTGGATAAATTGAATCTTCCCCCTCCCCACCCGGCAATCCCTCCCGGTCACTGCTCTGTCCCTGTGCAAGGAGAATTGCAGCCAGCCCTTGCCCCGGGGTGACTTTACCAGGCATTATTTGCCTGTGTTGATGACTTGGCCTACTTCTTCAGGCCATTTGACAATGTTACCTCCTAGGAACCTTCACCATGGCCACGAGCTTGTCTTTTCTTACACTTCATAGCTTTCGGCCTCCTTACATCTGCTGTGTAATGTTGGGAAACGCGTGGCCTTTGGTTGGGTGGAGGAGGTAATCTCCATGTCTCTCAGTGCTCCATCCCAGAAGGTGGGACCTCTTAACCAAGGGTCTTTTTTTTATTATTATTGCTTTCCCCAATCTTACATTTCAAAGGATTAAATTATTGCTTGACAAGGCTGGGAAAATCCTATCCTGTAAAGAAAGCCAGTCTTCCTCTGAATCAACCCCAGCCGTGGGCTAGTGTGGGGTAAAGCCACCGACAAGCCACCACCTCGTGCCTCCTCGCCTATCCCAAGGCTCCTCCATCTTCTTCTGTTGGGACACTTTGCCTTTACTATACCCTGCAAATCTATCCTTTCTCTTCCCATCTCCTTGTGTTAGGCATCCTGGGGTGAATCCCATCCCTTATGGCAAACCTCTTGCTTTTAGCAAGCAGAGGGCTCATAGTTATTTACCGGGGAAAGAATAAGCTATGGCGTTTATATAAAACATATTAATAATTTCGCCCTTTCCCTCCACATTTACCAAATTGATTTTTGAACTGCTAGCAGTCGTATTGCAATAAATATAGTTGAAATCCATTGCACGTAATGGTTTATAAATTGTGAGTCATAATTCAGCAGGAGCCTTGGGTTTGGTTTGCTGGCTTCTGTCAGTGCGTGCGTGCACGCCTGTGTTTTCCTTTCTCCAGCCCTTAAGCCTGCACAACTCTCCAGTGGAGTAATAAATTGGGAATAATAGAAGCTCTGCTAACTAAATTTCACTTGTCGGTTGGAAGGCTTCATGCTGTGCATTAAGTTCTTGCAAATAGTGCAAGGTAAAAAATAAAAATAAAATAGCACCCCTCGCCCCATCCTCCAGCTCTCTGGTCTGTGTTATCAGCGTGTCCGGATGGGAGGAGAGCTCCCATTTCCCACTTTCCAGCAGCAGCATTGCTTTATCCCCGCCATGAAAACAGCCCCTTGTGCCTCGGGGCAGCTGCAGGAGGGAGTAAGTTTGCAGCTATTTTGTGATGGGTTCCCCTTGCCGAGGTGTCTCCAGTCCCCCTGCCAAGGCGGAGATGGAGAGGGGGGATTGGCAGGGGACCGAGTGCTGCCTCAAGATGTGGTATCAGCAGTGTCAGGTTATATATTCAGTTCACAGCGTGGGGTCCTTCCTCCAAACCATGTTTGGCTGCTCTCTGAGATGGCTGTTTTCAGTACACCCCTGGATCTGTGCAGGGGGAGGTTTTGGTGTCAAGCATGGGAGGGTACTGGGTGGGGAGGAGGTGGGAACAGCTTTGACCTGGCTAATCCCCCAAAAGTTTGGCCCCAGCAAAGGAGAGATGCTTGGGAAGAAAGAGCATCTGACAGCAGGGCAATGTCCCCAGGACAGAAACGGTGATGACCTCTGCTGCTGCCAAAATCACCTTTGCACAGCCACACATGAGATACCGTCCCCGCAGCCCTCATCCCCAAAAATGTGGCAGCAAAGGCACCGGGCAGGGGAAGCAGGAGGGTTTTGTGCAGGCAGCGAGATCCCTCCAGGGTGTGGAGACTGAACTGGAGCTCAGTGCGGCGGCTGGGCAGGAAAATCCATATCTGCCACAGATTTATTATCTGTCGGGCGAAATGTAGCACAGATATTTTTAAAACGTGGGGCCATTAAGCTCTTCAAATGGGCCGGCTCACCTGCTATTTTAACAACACGTTGTGACACCATCTTATTTTATAACTATTCCTCTTGGACTTATTAACTCTAAGCTGTCACATCCCATTTTGAGGGAGGAAAATGACATCGAGATGACCGCTCTGGTCACACTGAAACTGTTTAATGAGTTTTTATGGGACGCAGGAAATTTAAGTGCCAGTCCAGGACTTTGGAGAGGAAAAACAATGGATCAGTTAGGAATGGTGGTGTTTACATCGCTTTTCATTTTCCTGCTCTTTTCTCTTCATGGCCTTGTGTTCATTGTGGGATGGGAGTACAAGAGCCTGTGAGCTTCATCTGGGCCTCAGTGATGAAGAGGACTCTTTAAAGCGTCATCTCGGCAACCTGAAGTGTCTGCAATAACATCACAATCCTGGACACAGACACTTTTTTTGTGCCAAAAACCCCTTCTCCTGAAAAAATACCCCTCTGGGTGCTGCCAGTGGCTGGTGAGCACCCCTGGGCAAGGAGAGAGGCAGTGCCAAGAGGAACGAGGAATGGGGGTGAGGTCATGGAAAAGGGAAAACAAACTACACCTCATGTCTGGGTATCAGCTGCCAGTGTGGAAGAAGGGCAGAAAAAGGGATTTTGTAGCTTCCTAGTCCTTCACTGGCAGTGGAGGGCTCAGGGCAGTGATGGAAATGGGGCGGGTTTAGATGTTCAACTCTGCAGTCTGAGTGGTTTTTACCCAAATGTGTTTATTTTTGCTGGGAAAAAAAGAAAGAAATTAAAAAAAAAAGCTCTGGAGAAAAATACATCTTATGTATTGTATGCCAGGAAGCTGATGGGTTTGGAGGATGCTTGCAGCACTGCTACTCCATCACGTCACGTCATGTCACGTCATGTCACGACACGTCACGGACAGGAGACCAAGACAGCGAGGCCCCTGCCAACCCCTGCTCTCCAGGTGCAGGGCAAGCCAGAGAGGGCCGCAGGCAGGGGCTTGGCTCTGCTATGCCCTTGATGCACGCACCACGCACCCCCACGTCAAGGCAGGGGTGTCAGGGTGGGGGGCTCGACACTCATTTTCCAGCACCAGCCCGTTGCCCCTTCCCTGGAGCGTGGCTTTCCAGCAGGAGCCAAGCGCTGGCACCCACGGCCGGAGGAGCAAGCCAAGTAGAAGCATGACACATCCCAAAAAAACAACAAAGAAATGACTGTGGAGCTGGATTTGGAGGCGAGGAATGACAGTATTTAACCCTTGGCAGGACTTGCTGCTCTCGGGGGCGGTGCATGGGATGGACAGGCTGCAGCAAGGCAGGTGATTTGGGGAAAAAAAAAAAAAAAACAGGTGCCAAAGAGAGGCGCTGGCAACGCTCCATCTCTGCCTTTCTGTTGCCTGCTAGGGATAACCGTGTCCACCTGCAGAGGTTTTAGCCACACCAGGGCTGCAATCCCTTCACCTGCATCCCAGCCCTGCTACTGGCTTTAAACGGGACTTGGAGAGGCTGCTGTTAGTTCCAGGATTGGATGGATAGGAAGTGTGGGACCTGGGTGCTTGGGAGAAATTGTGGTGCCCGAGCACTGTTGGATGCATAGGTAGCGACTATAGTATGGCTGTGAGAGTTGGATGCCTGTTGCAGAGGGGTTTGGGGTTTTTTACAGAGATCCCTTAATAATTATTTGCTGAGGACTGTACTCTGTTACCAATGCAGTTACTAGCAGAGCTGTGTGAACACCTTCTGATTTTCAACTTTAGGAATGAAAAAGGAAACCTTGGTCCCAATTCCTGGCAGAGCATTGTCCAAATTGCCTATGCTTTGCCTCACTCCCTTTTTTATGTTACAATCACAGCAGAGCTTTGTCTGGAAAAATTGAAAAAGTATCCAAGAAGAATACACACAACTGCCCAGGAGAGATAATCTGTTGTTAAACTGTTAAAGCCTGCTGCTCTAATTAGAAAGGAAATGAAACTGGGTTTAAAGTGGAATTAACTGAAGGCTCCGTTATCCTGTCCATCTATTGTGCTCTCCCAGTCCTTCTGGACAAATGTGATGGAAAGAAAAAGGAATGCTGATCCTCTCTGGAGGTTCCCCTCAGAGTCTGGACCTGAGCAAGGCCACAGGAAGACACCCATTCCCTTCTGCCCAGCTGAAACGTACCTTCAGCTTCAGTATCACCAGTTATATAGGTTCATGCAGAGCTCGTGTTTCACTGCTGTCTTGTGCTAATTTTTGGCATCTAGGGAATAGACAGAAGTAGATTGTCTGTGTCTAATAGGTAGTTTAAGCTGTTAGAAATGATTTTCTGTTTATTAAATCTTCGTCAGTACCATAGATATTTTCTACTTCTTCGGGTGAAGGGTTAAAAGCCTGTGTCATTGGTGCTGATACAATGGCAATAACGCTAATACACTTCGCCTCTCCTTTGAAAGGAGAAGCACTCTGGCCCTTAAATCTGTCCCTTGGGAGGAAAGTGTGCAAATAAGTAGGCTGTGTGATGTGGTCTACACGCTTTTGTTGTCTGCTTTGTGATCCTTCTCACCTTGACAACAGGGTGATCCATTCTTTGGTCTTCTCTGGAAAGGTCCTCTCCCTCCAAACCTTTGTCACTGCTCTCTGCTGTTTGGGGAATGACTCTGGGTTTCCCACACATGGCCGAGGATTTCCAGGGTGCTAACAGCTCTTAAAAGTGGGTGAAATTAAATATTAGCAATGATAAAAAGAAATGGTGAGGTATTGACATGACCCTAGTAACATCTGCGAGGACACTTCTGGCAGCGCCTCGTCACCCTACCTGACACCTCTTACAGTAAAACACCCTCTCTCTGCTTTCACTTGAAATATGACTTTGCAGATTCGGAGGAAGAAAAACAAGATGTTAGCACTGTGTCAGGAATCTGACCGCAAAACCAGAAAAGATGGCTCTAAAACTGGCTCAGGGTGGTGATGGGGAACTCCAGGACAGGGATCAGTGAGGATCTCCGGCAGCATGCTCTTTGCAGGTATCTGTGGGAGAAGCTCATTGATCAAAAGGAGAAGAAAAAACTGGCCCATGAATAAACTGCCAACACGAATGTCACGTTGAAGTTTGAACCACAGGTCCCAGAAGCGAAGGCCTTATCTGAATACCAGCTTGCATAGCAGTAGCTACGCCAGTTTTTATCCCTGTTGGCTGATATAAATATATTTATTGGCCAAAGTCGATGTTTGGAGATATTTGCTGATTCTGGTATTTCTAGGTGAGCTCCTTTTGCAGCCATCTCATGCCACGCAGCCTTCACCCTTACCTCTGAGCCTGAATGCCAAGGGCAGGACCCTTCCAAGCACACCTCCTGAAGAGCTCAGGTCCTGGAGAGATGCTTCACCAGAGGGCTGTGTGCATCTTAAAAATCTGGCTGCTCCTCCTCTCCGCATCATCCTCCCAACATCTCCTCCCTGCTAACATTTGCATCTAATACCTGTGCAATGCCAGAAGCTAGCGAGGTAGGAGCAGTTGTGCTAGGGCTGGCAAGAAGTCCACACATGAAGCCATCAAGGCTGGAGTGAGACAGTGTCATGAAGCACTGCACTCTGAGGCAGAGAGTTCCAGCAGTAAATCACACATACCCTCAAAAAAGGCATCTTTTCACTTTTAAATTTAAATTAGGCTCCTTCCCCAGCATGTTTTCATGCTGTGAGTAAGGGGAAATACCTTCTCGGAACCATTAGTTATGCCTGTGCTCTATTATGGTCGTCTTATTCAGCTGCTTTCTGAAACTGCCAGTCCCTGACCCATCAATCTCTCCTCGTCTCTGCTGGTTTCTATTAGTCGTCTCGGAGCCTCTTGTGTTTCTGCTATGTCTTTTCTTGGATGAAAGATGCAGCAATATATTACACGTCTTCTGAGGATTTGGGGGAATTTGATGAGTGTGCTCTTTGGAAATGCAAGCGCTCAGGACTGAGGAGCTGCTGTACGCTCAAGTTCATCTGATTGCACTGTTAGACACGTACCAGAGTGATCTGAAATGACACATCCTCAACATATTAGAGGTACTCAGCTGGGCCACGCACAAAGGGAGGAAGCCACTTCTGGATTTTCCCTTGAATTGAATTCCTATAGATCCCAGCCTTCTACCCGACTGTCATGACTCGCTTGAAGGAGATCCGTGCCAATAAATGAGCAAATTGCTTGATGGCTAAAAAAAATGTGCATTCTGTAATTTGTACTGCCACACAACTGTTTGTGGAAGTGAAATGCAATCGATGGATCAGACCAGAAGGCTCCAATTTCATCTCTGCAAACACTGAAGAGTCAAAGTTTTTTCTTGTTGTCTTTTTTTTTTTTTTTTTATCCAGTGCCACCAGGGCCCCATCCCATTGTGCTCAGACAAAATCTACAGGTAATTTCATACATTTGCACTTTTTGTTTCTTTTCTTTAGATGAAACTCCCTCCTTGTCCAGAAGGTCAATAGATATATCATCTAAATCACAGAATCATAGAATGGTTTGAGTTGGAAGGGACCTTAAAGACCATCTAGTCTCAACCCCCCTGCCATGGGCAGGGACACCTTCCACCAGACCAGGCTGCTCAAAGCCCCGTCCAACCTGGCCTTGAACCCTTCCAGGTTTCCAGGAAGTCCAACTGAAATCTCATTCCCCTGGTTGAGGGATTGGCAAAAATAACCAAGTGGATTTTATGTCATCTAGTTCACCTGGCTGTCCCGGGAACTTCTGAGAAGGGCATCTCTAGTGGTTTCTATCTTTTCTTCCACCCATGACTGCATTGTGGCACTGCTCTCTTTGATTCAAGACCCAGAAACCACATCTTGTCCCTCTTGCACTTGCCTGCCTGGCTAAGGGATGCATTGGGACCATGATCTTTGCTCTGAAGGGTTTCTGAAGGCATCAAATTTGGTTCAAGCCCAAGACATGGCACAGCCATTTGAGCCAGCATTATGGAAACCTCATTCACCATGAGTCTTGTCTGTCCTCTCTGACCAGCAGAGCTGCAGAAAAGTCTACCACATAGCAGCTGTGAGATGGCTGATCTGCATAATTTTGTGTTTTACTTGTTTCTGGGTGTTTTAATCTGTTGCAATTAGCTAGCAAGCCTTGTTTTCTTTATGACCATTTGTAGTGCTGATTGTTTGCCATATATCTTTGGGCCTGAGCCAGAGAGAGCGGCAGTCTGGAAACCAGCTGGTACCTGAGGCTGGTCAGAGCACTGGACTGATGCACAGATTATTTTATGATGGCTTATTTTGATTCAGAGCCATGAAGAGGTGGAGATTTGATTTTTACCAGCCTGGAGTATCATTCCCTTAAAAAACAAAACCCCCACGAAAAAAACAGACTCTACTCATCGATTCAAATGTTTGGCTCCTTCAGGTCCAGTTTACACCGAAAAACTAGTGAATAACTGCTCAATATGAGTCGAGGAGACTTTATGCTTGATGGTGGTCCACAGGAGATGTAGATTTTGGGGTTGCTCCATGAGGCTGTCAGCTGCAGAAGGAGGAAGACATCGCTGCTAACTCCTGCTTAAGTTAACTGACTCTTGCCAGTTCAGAAAAGACTTGTAGGCTAAGGAGTGTAGGGATTTGTTCTCAGAAAATTTGGGAGAAAAAGAAAAAAAAAAAAAAAGGATTTAAAGCTGCATTGGAAATCTGTTCTGTGGTGCTTCTGGAATAGGAGAGGATGAATGCGTTAAAAGAGCAAATTTGTTTCTGGGAGGTAAAGCATGTCCTCAGTGGAATTTGCAAAGTTGCCAATCTGCAGGAATTGGGGTGCCCCGATTAGTGGGGAAGTCTGGGTGGTATGGGCATTGCCTGAAAACATTTGGAGGTGGTGATGTAGTGATACCAGCCTTGCTCTGCATGCTTTCCTGGTCCTGGTTTTTCTATGATGCACGCAGCCCGAGCCTCTTTTGCTAACTGCATGGCTAACACCAGTCAGGGTCTCCCAGCAAACTTTCTGCTGCTGTCGACTTGGGTAAGCCCCACTTACCTTCTCAGGAAGCATGACACATAAGAGACAGCAGCATGAGCCACGTGGGCTCCTCAGAGATTAAAAATAATCAGCTATACCCAATATAAACTCAAAAATCTGCATCACCTGAGTACTGTTACTGTTGCTCTACCCACATGTGGGCAGATGGGGACAGAAAAAAGGGACTACATCAGGACCCAGCAAATACACAGCCATGTCTTTCCAGTGTTGGTGGTGTCCTTCACCGTGTCCCTGTGCCCGGACTGCAAGGCAGGAGAAGTCCCCAGGGCATAACTCTGGTGCAGAAGAGGGGCTGGGAAAGGTGAGCAGCTTTCGGGTATCCCTGCCACCCTCAGGATGCTCCTGTCTCCCAGATGCAGCTGTGGGGTGGGGGAACCCTCCCGCACCCCTCCCAGGTATTTGGGGTGTCTGTCTGGGAGCTGGGGCTGCTCAGGTTTCCTGCTGTGCATGACATTGCACGGAGTCAGCCTGGGATCGCAGGTGCTGCAGGGTTAGAAAGAAATAATAACTCATGTCTTTGTTCCTGGGTCACACTTGAAATCAATGAATGGCTTTGAAAAAATGGGAAAGTTTCCTGTTATTAATATAGTTTGGACTGTTTCTTTGCCCATGGGTGTCCGGGTACAATTAGGTCATGTTTTCATGCTCTCTTCCAACCTAGAAAATACAAGATTTTTCTCTTGTAATGAGAACGGAGATGCTCCACTAATCACAGGACTCCTCAAGCAGGGTCTTCAGTGGGGAAAAAATGCAAATGTAGTAAGCAGCCTGTGATAAAATCATGGTCTGTTGTGGCTGGCACGTGTAGATATCTTTCAGTAAGAGGCATAAAAGCCCACGCCAGGATTCACAGGTCTGTAATGAAGTCATTGCAGAGTATTCACTGCTGGATAGCTTCCTGGGTTTAGCTCTTAGCGGGTCTTAATGGGCCAAAAAAACGGGAGGCTGCAAGGGTGAGCCTGAAGTGAAGCCCTGACGGGGAGGCAGCGTGATGTAAGTGGTTTAGTGTCCCATCCAAGCGCCGAGCTTTTTGTTACAAATGGATGATAGGAGCAAGAGAAGTGATGTTTCTCTGAGACTGCACTGAAGATAGGTATTTGGCAGGTACCACGTCAGGAAGGACTACTTAGTGGTCAGGGATGCTGGAGGAGAGGAATGTTAAGGAGATTTTGCAGATTTTTCTTTTCTGGGGGACTTTTGAGGGATGCGTGCATGCAGCTGTAAAAAGGAAAATCTCCCCCTCCTTCTGCCCACCCCCCTGCCACCAAAACAAACAAACAAACAAACAAACAAAACCAAAAAAACCTGCTGTGGCCTTAGCATCTCTCTTGTGGGGCACAGCCTTCTTGGCATGGGTCCCCTCCTGCAACCCAGCTGGGGACATTAGTCCACTGTTTTCTCTCCAGCACCACCCATCTCACCTTTATCCTGCATTTAAGATGTTGAAATGTTAGTCTGGGGGGAATGTGGATGCTAGGCTGGCTCCTCATCCTGCTCCACGTATGGCGATGGGCACTGGGGTCTGGGCACCCTGGGGTTGTGTCACGGATGGTGGTGACCGCAAAACAAGAGGTAAAAAAGAAACCACATGCACAGGAGGGGAAAATAATCAAGCCAAGGGGAAGGAAAAAAACAACTTGTCCTCTTATAACATAAAAGCCCTCCTCCCCTCAGAAGAAATAAAAGCCCGAGTGAAATGAAGGTAAATGCCAGAGGTTTAAGTACCACACTGCCGAGTGTGTTTTAAAGGTTACCTTTCAGGGGGTTGAAGAGAGAGCGAGCGACAGAAAGGGAAGGAGTTGGAGCACTTCCCATTGCAAGGACCACTCCAGCTCTTAATGGATTTTTATATCCCTGTCTGCTTTTCGTGACATTATTAAAATTGCTTATTTTTAAATTATTTTTTTTCCCCCCTTTCTTCATCTAGGGGAAGGGGTCGGCAGGGACAGGAGGACAAACTCTGTTGCCATGGCAAATCCAGCTCCACGGTACACAACTGCATCGCTGATTTAGAGCAAAAATGAAGTTTTGGGGTAGCTTTGCAAGAGCAGAGACAGAAGCCGTGTCTGGGAGCGTGTGCAAGCACACATGCATGCACACACTGGGCCAACAGACATAGGTTATAATTACAGGCGTGGAAAGGTGACACTTCCAGTGCTTACCTGACCAGGACAGAGAATTGAGGAGCCTGAAGCAAGGTAAACACCTGTGTATAATGTGACTGCTGTATGGCAGAGCCCCCTTGCCTTACATCTAGCATCTGATATTCAAAAAGTATGCCAAAATGTATATGGTTTAGGGTATATACCTTTATCTTTGGTAGGTTGCCTATGTGCCTGGTGGACCTGGAAAGATGTAGCTTCTAAAATGGAGGACAAAATTGCTCTCAGATGGCAAGGGCTATCTTTCTGCACCCCGTTGGGCTCCCTGTTATCTGCCCCTGTGCAAAGCCAGCCAGCAGTCTGGGCTACCAAAGTGAGGGGGGGCTGATGGCACGGGACCTGCCAACACACTTGCTGGTCCACTCGCAGTCTGCAGCAGGTTCCTGGGCATACCCCCCCCCCCGCCCCACACCCTTTGCCTTCCCAGGGTCACCAAAATACTACCCCGGCAGACAGTTTTGCAGCGGGAGAGCGTGCCAGCTCCTCCCCAGGGCAGCCGAGGATGCTCTCTGCCCGCTGGCCGGGACTTGGCGTGGTTTTGCCTCCAGACGGAGGGAGGTTTGGGGAGCAGCGTGGCTCAGCAGCACTCGCCAGCCCCCCCGGCACGGCTCTGAGCTGTCACGCAAGCTGCTGGGAGATGGCACAGCCCTTCCTTCAGCCCTTGCTCTCCTTGGAACGGTGATTTCAAAGACAGCAGCAGAGAAAGCAAAGGTCTGCTCTCTCTGAGGGAGGGAAGAAGCCTTCCTCTCACCTCACATCCAGGCAGGTGGGAAATAAGAGTACGCCAAAGGTACCTGCTATACTTTTGAATCCTGTTTTCTCCTTCCAGTTCCCCAGCCCTTCGATGGAGTTTGCGCTCTTTAATTTTGTTTTCCTGTCAAAAGACAAATGCAAGCTATGTATCCGGTGGTGTTCAGACTCCATCGTGGCTGAATGAGCTCAAAATTACTTTGAATGAGCTATCTTCCCCAAAAGCCCCATCTTCCCTGCTTGCCTAGCCGTCAGGGAGAATCTTATTCCAAGATAGTTCCTAAGCCTGGCTTTATCTGCCTGGGTAAGCTCTTTGCTCCTTGCATCTCAAATGTCTCATCCTCATGACACACTGGAAAAAAAAAAAAAAAAAAAAAAAAAAAAAAAAGGCACATTTTTGGTTTCTGCATGGGATAAGCATGTCATGCTGGGGCTAAACTTGGATGGGAACCAGAATTTCAGTCGGTTACTTCACTCTGTGCAACTGAGAGAGGTCCAGGGCTGCTTGCTGTGAGCAGGGTAGCATCACCTGGTGCTTAAAACACCGGCCCTTGCCAGGGCTTGCTGAGTGCAGATGCTCTGTTTCCTATAATACCTGATGGGAATGGGATCCTAGGGCATTTCAGCCGGCACCACCCTTCTTCTCCCAGGGATGGAAAAGGATCTCAGGGTGCTCAGCCTGCTCTGAGTCTTGGGCAAGGGAGATGCCTCCTTCCTGCTGCAAACTTCTGTTCACGGAGCAAAAGCGCGCAGAGTGGAGGCGTGAGGCGGTGCGGAGAGCGGGATGCATCAGTGCTGGGTTGGTTTCGCGTGACCTGACAGCATCTCTCAGGGCTCGGGCCCTGCTGGCAGGACAAAGGGGGTGCAAACCTCCCCCGGGGGGCTCAGGAGGTGGCTGGGAGGGAAGAGTCCCCAGCACGATGGCAATCTCAACTCCGCAGGCCCCAGCTCCCCCGCTGGGCGCCCTGACCAGGCTCTTGCTGGGTGTCAGGTGGCCTCACCGAAACAAATTATCGCCTTGGCTGGGGAAGTTGATGTGATTTCCCTTACTGCTGCTTTTACCAGCCCCGCTTGGTGCTCAGCAGGACCCAGGCGACGTCGCAGCACCAGGGGGAGGCGAGCAGAGATGACAGAGGGTGTCGTCCATCCCCGCCCCTGGCACTGAGCTCAATTTTAGCTGCTCTCACAACGCGGGTGGAGGGGGATTTGCTGTAATCACGCGCGCGGCCTGGGGGGAGAGGAGGAAATCCCATGGCACGGACTGCCCTCGCGGGGTGGCCAGGCAGGATGGGGTCCCCTCTTGTGGGAGATAGGGGCTGCAGGAGCCCCCTCCCCCCTGGCCACCAGCCTTGCCCCGGTGGCAAAGCCCTCAGCAGCCACCCCAGCTCCCGGCAGGGGACCAGAAACGGTGAGAGGGACAAGAGATGCTACCTCTGCTTCACCTGCAGCCCCCTCTGTGGAGCTGCACCCATACCCCCCACCAAGTGCTGGGGTAAGGACACAGAGGTACACCCTCAACTTCATGTCACCGAGCCCCCTCTTGCAGGACCTGCCATCCCATCACCACGCCGAGCTGCCCGAACACACTGCCAGGCACTGCTACTCCAGCAGATGGGTGGGAAAAGAGTTAACTTGTTAAAACTTCTCAGCCTCACATCTGAAATCTGTGGTTTGTCGGCAAACAGCTAGTACATCTAATAAAATGAACCTAATCTTTGCTCCAAAGCTGTATTTTTTATTTTTTATTTTTTTTTTAAGCTCCAGGGGCTCTGATAACTGCTGCTTTGCTCTTATTTCTTTTGCTCTTATTTCCTCAGAAAGCCCATAATAAAAATACAGTGGAAACGCTTGGAAAAAAGTAGTTGTCAAGACAAGCAGTTATCGAAAATACTTGGGGCCAAGAGGTGGCACAGAAGTCACGCAGGGACCAGGCAGAACCACCCAGCCAAGTGCACAGGGAAGTTCTCCGCAGGGATGAGCCTTCACCGGGGATGGGCTGAGGCCAGATCCTGGTGCTGTCAGCCACAGCTCTCGCTGCAAGGCAGGACTGGAAAGGTATTAGCCTTTTTTTTTTTTTTTTTTTTTTTTTCCTTGCAAGCACAGAGTTTAGCATCCACATTTAAGGAGAGCAGCAGCACCTACTTGTGCTGTGCTTGGGCTTGTCTGTGGCACGGTGGCAAAAGAGAAAGGACGGGCTGAATAAGAGACTGGTGCTATAACAAAGAGGTAAAAAAAAAAAAAACAACCCTGGTCAGGCTCAGCCCTTCCTGAGACCATGTGGTGCATGCCAGTGTATATATTTAGGATTTGGTTAGCTTTCCTTGCCTCCCAGCAGACCTGGAGTGGTAGCCCAGGGACCCAGGCCAGTGCTGCAGGGACATGCAGGCGTACTTGATGCCTGCGGTGATTGCTTAATGTGAACAGCACTCGATTAGAACTTGTGTCTATTGCTTTGGTTGATAATGCTGCTACAATGGAGGGGGGGGTGGAACATAAAAGCAAGGGAGAGATGGAGATTTAATTGGATAATTCTCACTGAAGCATCTCCTGGTTAACCAGCCAGAACCCCACCTGCATCTTTACATTATTTTGCATGTTAACAAGGTCTGCGTCCCGTGAAGCGGCTGGTGGGACATGAGGGGTTATTAAACCTGGCAGCGCCACTTCCATTTATCCTCCAGGGTAACTAAAGGAGGTAGCTGGATGTCAGTGCTCCTCTCCAGCAGCCCTTGGGGAGCAGGGTGCCCGGTGGGGTGGCTGGGCTCTTCCTTAGGATGCTCACACACAGAGTTAGAGAAAAATGTTGCTCTTTAGGAGCCTGGGCAGCTTTAGTGTCACAGTGAGCGTATACTATCCACCAGCAGAGAGAAATTATGAGCCTTTAACATATAAACGCCATCAGGGTGAACAAACAGGAGCCTTGGCTTTATTTTGCCTTTTCCCCTGCATTCGACTGATGAGTAATAGCACGAAGCAGAGTAGTGGGAGCAGAAACGTAGAATCATTTAAGTTGGAAAGGATCTTTAAGATCATAAAGTCCAACTGTTAACCTAACACTGCCAAGTCCATCGCTAAACCATGTCCCTAAGTGCCACATTTACACATCTTTTCAATACCTCCAGGGATGGTGACTCAACCCCTTCCCTGGGCAGCCTGTTCCAGTGTTTGACAACCCTTTCAGTGAAGAAATTTTTCCTAACATCCAATCTAAACCTCCCCTGGTGCAACGTGAGGCTGTTTCCTCTTGTCCTATTGCTTGTTACCTGGGAGAAGAGACTGACCCCCCACCTCACTACACTCTCAGGCAGTTGTAGAGAGATATAGGGTCTCCCCTGAGCCTCCTTTTCTCCATATTAAACACCCCTAATTCCCTCAGCTGCTCCCCATAAGACTTGTGCTCCAGACCCTTCACCAGCTTCATTGCCCTTCTTTGGATGTGCTCCAGCACCTCAGTGTCTTTCTTGTAGTGAGGAATGGAGCAACCAGGACAACTGATAATGTCTGGGTTTGTTTATTTTGCTCTCCCTAATTGTCTGAAACAACTTGAATGGATGGATTTCTTTCTTCCAAGGCCGGGCTGGGCACAGATGTTAAGCCAAGTGGGAAAGACCTGCAAGAGACGGTCACGGACAAATGCTTAAAAATATAAATATATCATTGGAAATTTCTGGAGCTCTTCCCATCCCAGACAACCTGACCTTCAATTTGTTGAACTTCATCCCACGACTTTAATGGTTGTCAGTGCAAGTGCAAGCCAGTTGCTCCTGGAAACATTGAGCCATCCCCCAAGCCTTGAGAGATATTCATGTTGCCCTTGTCCTGCCCCAGGATGTTTCGTTCCCAGCGCTTTATTTATCTCAGAAGCATTGCAAACTCAGGAGCTTGCCCTCTGCTCTGACCCTCAGAAAACATGTCCTAAATGTTGTCACTCAAGGGGGAAGGAAGGCATAAATGCGTTTGTCTGAAAAGCTGCAGAATCAGGCTGGGGAAACAAACACCAAGAAGGTGGAGGAAGACCTCAGGTTCTCCCCTCACCATCCTCAATAATATTCCTAGCAAAGAGTGCAGAGCCAGGGAAAAAGCTGCTGTAGGACCCACTCCTGCCCTAGGACCCCCAAGTCTGCATATTTTTCTCATGGGCTTCTAGGAGGGGAAAAAATTTAAATAAAGACCTGATAATCCCAAATTCTGAAAATTATTGTGGGTAGTAAATTAGCAGCAGCAAGTGGAAGCAGGTGACTCAAACTGACTCATAACGAGTCACAGGGAGCATCCTTCTCCCAGAGTGTGGTCACAGCTTGGCTCGATGCAGCCTTTGATGGGTATCTTTTCACCAGAGGGAACCTCTTTGAATGGCATGAAATGCCATCAGGTTTGCCCACCTCAGCACCCAAGTCCTGCTCCAAAGGGACGTGCTTTTCTGGTAATTAAAATTAATGGGCTGTTACAGCTAGGCTCCATTCAGGTTTTCCTAGTTAATAGATGCCATGGGAGGGTTGGCCACTGCATGACCTGCTCCCTGAGCTGCGTGGCTCAGACCAGGGAGGGATGTTTAAAATCTCCGAGGTCCCCAGTCCAGACATAGCTTTTAGCCAGGGAGCACAGTCGGTAGTAGACATCAGAGACACCTCACCAACACCCATCCGCTCCAGAAACACAAACTCCATTCAAAACCAGCACCTCCAGCCCTGTTACTCACAGAAAGAGATGTCAGGCTCTGGCAACCTCCAAAGCCTTGTACTTTAGGACTTTGGATTCAGGTCAATGTAAGCATGGTGCTAATTTAGCATCAGCAGGAAAGACTCCAGTCCCTCAAACCTGTTACTGGTAAACACACACTGCCCTGGTTTTGGGGTGGGGAGGGAGGGAGGTCTCTACGCTGGCCAACAACGTGTGGCACCGTCCTTAGTGGCTCACCCAAAAGACCAACGTTGGCAATAGTGAACACGGTGGACGTGCCCGCAGGTGCAGGCAGTGAGCAACTCCACGCCACGGGGAAGCCACAGCTTCGGTCAACTGCTCTGGTCTTTTCCCAGATATCGTGATGGTTTCCTTTGCTGCCCAGCAGATTTTCATCCACCCTCTTGGCAAAGACAGCGGGAGGCTTGATGCCAGGCTCCCTTCCTCCTGAGTGGCTCTTGTTTTCATCCGATGAGCCCAAAATCAAGCAGCCACCATCCTAGCACCCAAGCTGGGGTTGTTGTTGCAAATGCAGACCTCGAGCCCCGTTTCAGTGTGTGAGGATGAGAACAGCATTTGTAGGGAACCGCTTTTTCCCTTGACTCCACCACCACTCACTCGGTCGTGTGAGAGGTAACACAAAGTGTGCTGGATTGAGCTGCAAGGCTCTTGCTTGCTTGCCTCCGTGGCACTGGAAGACCATACTGCATTTCCCTGACAGAAGAGACCAGGAGCCCTCAGCGCCCTCCAGAGCCACCAAATATCCACCTCAAAGCACCATCCTCAAGCACTGGATGGCTTCAGCCAGCTGGAAGACCAGGAGATGATATTTGAGGCTCGACACAAACAGAAATGCAGCGGGATGCGTGGCTGGAGACCCCGGTCCCCCAGCCCATGCCCTTCCCGGATCCGGCCCGTCTGGCGGATACCCCCCCCCCCCCCCAGCACCCCTGGTGCTGGTGCTGTTGGCAGCTATATAGCAGGAGGAAACTGGGCTTTGCCTTGGAGAGCGCTGGGTGTCATTCAGCAGAGGATGTTCCCAGCGCTGGGCAGTGACACACATTGTTAGCAAGGCCAGGCTGAATCAAGAAAAACAAGTGAGATGACACTCAGCGATCAGTAATTCCTCCCCCTCACTCATAACTCTGTCAGCCCTTTCAGCTGGATTGTCAAAATACGTTTGTCACAGAACAATTCCTACTCTCTTTTTTTTTTATTATTTTTATTATTTTTTTCCCCTTTTTCAGACTCTGGCTGAACTCATCCGTTTGGAACAAAACCCAATATTCATTTCCTCTCTGGGCAGTTGATTTTATTATTGGCTCACCTGCTCCTGCAGTTGAAAAGCTATAAGACTAGCTGGGTCTTCAAAATTAAATTCTGTTGGGTTTTGGGTGGTGGTGTGGTGTTTTTTTTTTTTTTTCCCCAGCCTCACGTATTCCATGACTGCAGGTTACTGGCAGGGATTTGAAGATGTACTTGGCAAAGACGCTTTCTGTCTGGGATGGGGATGAGCAAAACAGGAAGCCTGTTTCTCTCTAAATCAGCATCTTTCCAAAGGCTCAGACTATTCCGGGGCAGGACAGACCTTGCTTGTGCCTTGTACACCATTTGCTGTGGGTGAAGAGGAGCTGAGGGCAGTCACCAGGTGTTGGGCAGATAAAGCTAAAAGAAGACAATGGGGGTTACATTGGGTTTTGGGTTTTTTTTTGAGGAGAAGGCTCATGTACAGCCCCAGCTTGGCAGCTGGGAGCCCTGCCAGGCTAGGATGGACTTGAGATGTTGGTTGGTCTTGGGATCCTTCCCAGGCTCCCCAATTCCTGCCATGGCAGGATGAATTTTGCTTCTTTGGGGACCATGATCCGGCGGCCAGGCTCGGTTCTGCATTGCACTGCCAGCTTTGCCTATTTTAGTTACTGATCTTCTCTACTGATCTAGTAGAAGATCTTGGGACAGGGAGGCAGGGACTCAGGTGGCCCATTGCATCGCTAAGACCTGCTCTCCCAAGCCAGACCCAAAATGCTCCAAGGGCTGCTTGGAGAGCTGTGTTAAGGGTTTAGAAACTCCCGATTAGCCACTGCTGGATTAAACTCTCCAGCTGGAGGTGACTAGGTGATGTTATCTTCATTCTGCAGCAGGAGGAGCGAGGTATGAGGATAGCAACAAAACCCTAATTTCTGTTGACACTGGCTTTCACCTCCCCAGCAACATCCTCTGCCTCACTTGTCCATGCGCATGTTTTCCATGCCTGCCTTTTCCGTGGGAATCCTGTCTGAGACATTTGCTCCCTCAGAGTTCCCTGCAAATGCAAAACGAGGTGCCGAAGCCAAAAGCTGACCTCATCGTTTCTCAGCAGGAAATAAGTTTGCCAAACAACTGGGATTTTCACTGACCTCATATCGTGAAAGATCTGCGTCCCGTCTTACCTGGAAACGCCAGCCGCGAGACAACGCTGGTAGCAGGAGCCAGCGTTTTTACTGGAAGGAATATTTTTAGCCTGGCAAGGCATTGAGCTGGGAGGCTTATTCCTTCAGACAGTAATACCTCGCTCTGTCAGAGCAAGCGCACGGGCTTTCCGGCTGCAGTGCCCAGAGGCCAGGGACTGCACCGGCACCAGCACCATCCCTCGGTGTCCCCAGCACCGTGGACGGATCCAGACCTGCCCACCCGCTGGTGAGGGTCAAGGCCAGACATGTGTTGGAACATGAAAAGCAATTGCAGCTGAAAATGAGAGGAAGGGGAAGTGTGAAGAAAACCTGGTGGGTGTCAGATGAGCCCCAGCCCCCCCCCCCCCGGCTCCGAGCCTGCCCTGCGAGGTCTCCCCATCGGATAACGCCTGGGGAGACGGCTGCTCCAGCGTGCATGCTGGCATTACTGCTCTGCCCCAGGAAACTGGTGCCAAAGCTTGGTGGCCTGGGGAAGCTGGACGCTGCTGCGGTGCAGGGCATCACGCCGAGCCGCTGTTCCCCGAGCTGCCAGGCTCCCACCCCCGCCACCACGGCTGCGGAGCGTATGGAAATGTGTCAGTGGGGTCGGGTAGCCGTGGGGCGAGAAGGGCCACGCATCCACACTCTCACCAGGCTGGCACTTCCCCCCGCGGTCCTCCCGGTAAGGCGGGTGCAGGAGGATGGGGAACAACATGAGCTGTCATCTGCTGTACCTGCAGATTGATTGAAGAGAGGAAAAGAGCCGGCAGATACTGCATGCCCTACATGCCAGGCTGCCCACGCAGTTCTCTCCCTCGCAATTACCAGCTGCACTAAAGGAACGGGCAGGACCAGCCTCATTAATGGGACTGGGGTTGGAACTGGGACTGGGATGGTCTGGGCTGAGTTTTCAGCCTCCGTGTGGGCTGTGGTTCTGTGCCTGCACCGTGCAACGCAAGACGGAGCGGTTAGGGGGGAACCATGCTGTGAGCCTGCAAGCCCAGAGCTGGCTGCTGAACGGCTGGCTTGAAACCCAAAAAAGGAGGATAAATCGGACAGGAGTACGTGCGACACCTGGATTTTGGAACAAGGGGGACTGTAGGAGAGCCTGGGGGGATGCAGAGCAGGCTGGCTGGCTGGAGAAGCCTTTCTGCCTGCATCCCTGACCCCGCATCCTCACCAAACGCTTGCTGCCTTTGCCCCAGTCTTCCCCTAGCAAGCCCCTTTGCACCGTTCTCCTGTGAAATTAAAACCTCCAGCCTCCCACTGCCAGCCCACCTTTTTCCTGGGCAGTCCCGGGCTCCGAGCCGCCCCGCTGAGCCCTTCCCCTGGCTGTCACAGCATCTGGCAGCAGCAGGCGGGAGGGGGGAGGCGGAGATGGGGTGTCAGGTGAAGCCGGGGACTCGGAGTGCGACCAAGGAGGTGATTATTTTATATTTTGGGGGGGAAGGAGGAAGCAATTTTCATGTGGCACTCCCTGGGTATACCTGGAGGGCGCAGCTGATGAATAGGACTGTTTTACTTGCCGCAGGCTGAGCCACGCAAAGCTCAAGAGAGTTTTTTTCCTGAGCTGCTCCATTAACACAAACAGACAGCAATGCTAGCTGCTGACACCAGGGTTAATTAAATCCATCTCTCCATCAATTCTTATTCAACTATTATCGATGGTCATTAGATCAGCAACAAAGTGACAAGCAAACAGTAATAGACTCATCTTAACCCTTGCGGTGCTGGAGAAGGGTAAGTAGACCAGGTGAGTGGGGAGGCAGCTTCTCTGGTGCTCTGCTAAAACTCTACTTATTCTCCCTTAGAGCATCCCACCCGCGTTTGATTTAGTCCCCGTGGTAGAGCAGGTCACCAGCCCCATTCCTCCAAGAAGCAGAGTCTATGCCCGTGTCCCTCACTGTCCCTTCCCAACAGCTTCATGGCCCGAGGCCCCCGCAGGAGCCGCGCCGTTCCTCAGGGACTCTGGGGACACCAGCCGCGGTCCGTGGCGCGGTGGCGTGTGGTCTGAAAGCAGAAAGGGCCCGCTGCTGCATCCTTCTCACCGCGACACAGAGACAGCAGGGTGCTCTGGGGCAGCTGCGCCTTCGGGTTGGTCCATGGGGGGGCAAAAAATCGCCCTCGTCACAAGGTGGCCCCGAACTGCACGGCAGGGTTGTGGGGGTGATGCCACCCTCGGAGGGCCACGGGAAAACTAGTTACTGGAATAACTCCGTCTGTGAAAGGACTGAGAAGACTAAGGGAAACGTATGCTTTCGGCTCCTAGAGCCCTTCCTTCCTGCAGCAAGGAGGAGCTGATTTTCCCCTCCGTGCCCGTGTCCTGAAGGCCCTTCCAGTGCCACTCACGCTTTTGCAGTCAGGCTCGTGGGGGAAAGCTGCCGCTGCTGCTCTCCTCCCTCTCCCCCTCTGATTAACAGCTTAAATGAGAACTGAAGGCTGCCCAAGGGCTGCAATACATTTTCACGCTGGCCGCCGCAGCCAAACAAGCCAACGTCCAGCTCTCCTTCAAGGTCACTCGCAACCTCCAAGTGACTTTCCGGCTTGCTCAGGGAGCGATGCTTGCATCCTGCGGTTTTAACTCACGGAGCAAAGAGATGGGGTCTCGCTGAGAGTGCTGGGGCTGTGTCTTGGTGGTGGCTCACACGGGACACGTGGTGATGGGTTACAAAACGCCTGCAATAAAATTAAGACGTGATTCTGTGCGTACATACGGGTAAAAAAACCCGCATGCATTTACCCTGATTTTTGTCCGGCCATAGTGAAACCCTGTGCCAGCATTGCCCTTGGTGGTCCATGCAGGTCTTTCCAAACACTGTGCTTTCTACACTGGCAAAGTTACAAAGTGCCACTCGTCTCCACATTGGTGGAATGGAGCTTTTGGTGCTTGTTGGCTCACAGTGGAGGCTGGCTCTAACTTCTTGACCCAGCATGGTGCAGGTAAACTATTAAAAAAAATACATTTATTACCACTTTTCTCCCTCTTCTGTTCTTTCTTGTTCTGGTGTTGCCGGAGTCGGGCTGGCCATGGTGGTAGGGCACAGCCAGGCAAGGGAACGGGGCGCGAAATTCTGGAGAAGCTTCTTGAACGCCCTCTTTCCAGCCTCTACCCAGAAGGTTTCAACGTGAAGACAAGATTTCTGAGTGCTCGTACAAGTTCCTTGTGATGGCCCATCTGCTCTGCTACAGAAAGTGTTTGTTCTTGCAGGATTGCCTGGTGTTTGTGTTTCTGGAAATAGTTAATCGTCACGGTGCTGGTTCATTGCTCTTCAGTACACGCTGCTGCATTGCTTGGGTGTTTTTGTGGGGTTCAGAGATCTCCGCGTGCGCCACAAATAGCTTGCTTTGTGTAACTCTTTACAGTGGCTTTTAACACCTGCAGGAGCTGCAACATGTTTGAGAGCTGGCGAAGAAACATTTTACGAGTTGGTAAAACCCTTTGTCGAGAGAGCTGGGAAATGGGTATGCACGAAGTAAACGGCCAGGAAAAAAAAAAAAAAAAAAAAAAAAAAAAGAGCTAGGACATTGCAAGGCGTATGTGTGGCAGGCCTCTGTCTCAAAACACAGCCCTGCTGCTATGGAAAAGACCCTGCCCGGGCTCAGCATTGACCTCTGGCAGGGTCCGTGCGTGGATGGCCTTCTCGTGGCGGGGAGGACAGCAGGCTGCCTGTGATGGGCTAATCCTGCCCTCCTGGCCATTGCCCCAGTCCTTTCTTTGGAGAAGGGAGACCTCGGTCCAGTCAAGGAATGGGGCACCAGTGAGTGGAGAAGCAGAAACATAGCTTTTCCACGGTCATCTCTGAAACTGGGCTGTGTAAGCCTCTGATTTCCCCCTCCACCCCGCTGGATACATATCTGAGGCTTTGCTGAGGGTGGCAGGGCTGAGCCTGAACACCCCATCGGGAAAGAGAAAAGGTGACTCGGCGGTGAGGCGAGGAGGGGGCAGAAACCCAAGAGCAGCCCTGCTCCGGGTAGGGAGCACGGCTCTGCTCAGCAGCTTAAACTGCACGCACGTCCCTCGCTTCTCAAAAAGGAAAATAATTGCCATATTCATTTGTGGAGGGAAATAATTACTTCATTCATGACATGAAGTCAATTTTTGTCCTGAACCGGAGGGAGCCCTGTACTGACAGAGGGAATTTCAGAGAGAGCAAAAACAAGCCTGGCATTTGTATGCTGCAATTAAAGGCGAGAAGGAGCCAGCGTTGGTTTGTTGCTGTTTTGTTTTTTGGTTTGTTTTTTTTTTTTTTTTTCCCGCTCCTTCTATTTTTTTGCACATCAAATCAGATAATGGATAAAATGTTCTGGTTTCTCCGGCTCAGGCTGAGGGGAGAGGAAAGGTCTCCCTTAACTTCGTTAGCCGTGCTGAAATGTTGAGGTTCAAAAGATGACTCTGGCAAGAGAATGCTTTCCCCCCTCCACTTGCCACAGCAGCTGGGCGAGGACTGATGGGCAGATTGAAGGAACCTGTTGGTCGTTTAGCAGGGCCGGGAGAGGCACAGGCAGGCACTTAACACAGGTTAAACAATTTAGAGGAATTAAAAAGGAAAAGAATAATAATAATAATTTAAAAAAAGGCTATAAGGCCTTTCTGCCTGTGCTAGTGAAGGGGTCAAATCTGAAATCTATTCCTTGGAAAGATCAAAGGCCTGGGCTGGGATTTCTGCGTGAGCAGCACAAATTGCTAATGGACTCTGTGCTTGCTTGGCCGCCGGCGTGGGCAGCAGCGGCCGGCTTTCCTCCGTGGGTTCCAAACAGAGGCGAGGCAGCCCCGGTGCAGCCGGGGAGGGTGCAAGCCCCTGCACCCCGTTGCGTGACTGAGTTGGGATCCCTCGGGGAGCTGGTGCCAGGGTGCCTCGCTGTCACAGGCCCTGGTGTCCGGCATGTGAAAAATGGGGCTCCCCGGGGCCGGGGAAAGGGCAGCTGGCATCCTGCAATTTCCCGCGGATACATTTTGAGCCAGAGCCTTGGGTATGGCTCCTCTGCTGCGGGGCAGCTCTGATGAAGCACCGAGCAACTTGTCGCAAAGAGGTTTCCCGTGCTCAGCCCGCAGTGCCCACCGCTCGCCTCCCACTGCCCCCCAGCTCACCCGCTCCCGGAGGGAAGCTGGGGGCACGGCTGGCTCGCCTGGAGCAGAGGGGGAAGGTGATATCCTCACCGGCTAATTGATACTAAACTATGTGGGAAAAGAGGAAACTGAGGGCGGGTGGTTCTGTAAACATATCTATTTTTCACAGTCTGCACGGCCATGATTGAAGCTGGTGTCAAGGGTGATATATGATAGAAAATTGATGAAACATTGATGTCAGGGGATGAATATTTCAGGAGGAGCTGTATACATTGTACAGTGCTTTTCTTAAATCTTTAACGGGTGTTGGATAACCTTGAGAGGTGTGTTTGTAAGTTTATTCTGTGGCAAGGGGAGCAGGGAGCCTGAGGGGATTTGGGGTGCGCTGCCTCAGGGAGGAGGGCGATACCCTGGCACGCTGCTGTCTGGCTAAACCAGCACCACGGGGAAAATCCTTGAGGCTAACACCTGCCAAACCTTTCCCAGCTCCGAGAGCAAGTGTGGGGTGTAAAGGTGAGCCCAGGCTTCATCTTCCTTCCTACAGCTGTTGGAGCATCCCGTGCGCTGGCTAGAGCCGCTTCCCAGCAGCTTGACCCGATCGTGGCCTCAACGTGCTCAGGCTCAGCACCCTCAGATCGATGGAAAACAAGTTTTCCAGCTGCTTTCTCCTTTAGGTTGACTTTTAAGCATCAGCACCTGGCTTCAGCAGGGAGGTTGCCCTGGGTCAAGGGAGTCCTGTGCCTGGCTGGGACCAGCGAGCCCGAGCCATGAGCAATTACAACGCGGGGGAAGCTCAGCGCAGCTCACAGCCTGGTGAGTGGAAAAGTCCTGCTGGCTCCTAGCTATTTTGAGGTAAGGCATTAATTGAGGACCAGAGGGAAAACAATAAAGCCATCCCCGAAATAGAAGCCATCAAAATGTCGTTGCTAGGAGTGAGGCTGAACCCAATTTTTTTTTTTTTTTTTTTTTTTTTGGTGCAAAGCCTGTTGGCTTCAAAGCAACTGCAAGGGGGCCTGAGTCTGGGGGTTTTCTTTGTTCCTACTAAACCAAACTTCCCAATCGCCCCTGTGCCCAGAGCAGGGGCCAGGGTGGCAGCAGCAGCTGGGCACACGTTAGGACTAAGGCTTTTCGGCGACATTTAGAAGATGCCTTGGGGGCCCTTTGCATTTGCCTCTCCAAAGATTTGCTAGTTCATTTTGGAAATAAAGCAGCATTCAAGCTTTTTTAATTAATAAATCCTCGATGAAAAAGGTTTTTTCACATGGAGGGAGCATCGTCTAGAGGATAGGGGTTCAGTGAAGTTTTGTGTCCAGGATGGGGATAGAGAGAGGAAAGCTTTGCAAGCAGGAGTTTTGTTGGGTTTTGTTTTAAGGAGCAGTTTTGATGTTTCGTGTACAAAATCAGTGTTATTGTAACACTCAGGTGTGCCATTCTGGGAGCAGGACCTCCTGCTGCAGCTCTTGCCTGGGGCTTGTACCTGGGAAGGGTCATCATCCCAACAGGACCAGCTTCTCCCCCAGCAGCCCCAAATGGAAGCAGAGCCAGATGATTTGCGCTTCTCCCACCCCACCCCGCCTCTCCATAAACAACATTTCATCAAAGAAGCAGGATGAGCATGAGACGGGAGGGAGAAAAGGGAGGGAAAAAAAAGCCTGCCTTGCTCCCTGTCCCATCCCCAGCTGGGCAGGAGTGGTGGCCCCCAGGGGCTACTGGTGCTGCTGGGCTGGGAGCTCCCCCCCACCCCGCACAATCCTTTCAGTTGTGCCCATGCCGAAATTTCCGAGGCCCCATCAGGAAGACGGTTTTCCTGCCACCGATATTATCTCACAGCACTTCCCATCTTTTATTCCCCCCCGAGGAAAGACACGAATCGAGACCCCGAGGTGTCTGCATAGCACCACTAAGACTCTTGTATATATTTTTTTAAAAGATATATTTTTCATTTTGCAGTGTTCAAACACCATCTGCTGTTTTGTACGGTGGCACTTGCACAGGAGGGGGTCATTTTTAAGTGTAAATTGCTCCTTAAAGTACATGTTGACAGTAGCGGAGGCTGAAATGGCTGGGAAAACGCTACAGTGAGCACAAAGTACCACAACCCTGGTCTGTAACGGCCATCCTCGTTGTGCTGGGACTTGGCTTCTTACCTTCCCATCTGGAAGAGCATCATCCACCACCCTCGGTCTCCTGCAAACCCAGGGACAGCTAGCAACTGAAGTCCTGGTCCTGAAATGCAGACTGCAAAAAAAAAAAAAAAAAAAAAAAAAAAAAATTCCCCCATCACTAGGCTGAATCAAGGCCAGCATCACCCCGCCAAAAACACTTGGGCTTATAATAATGAACTGGTAATTCTGCCTGTGGCGTGTAACTCATAAAGGATCGTGGTTATCAGGAGCAAGGAGGCATCGTTTCAGAGGGGTGCACTTGGCCAAAACCGGGGTAATGGTACGGTTAACCCCGGGGGCACTCGGTCTCCATTTCAAGGTGAGCAAAGCAACAACAAATACCTGGTGAAGAAAGTTAGTCCCTGATCTGTAGCACTTAAACAAATACGATTAAAATAATTGCTGCAGCCAGGTGGCTGCGCTCCCGTTTCTTGTTACGGAGTGTCACCGGGTTGTAATGACTGCAGCAGAGCGGCCTCGTGCTATTTCAACATTAATTTGGTATCTCATTTCCAGCTATCACCTTATTTGTTTTAGAAGCTTTAATTTATGTCGAGCCGGGTATGCCAACTGTCCCAATTACACGAAGGTTGGGGAGCAGCTCCTGCAACCAGTGCATGAGTCGGAGCCGGGTGCTACTGGATGATGCTACTGGAGCTCCTGCCGTGGTCCAGGCTCAGGCGTGCTCCATCGACCAAGCTCCTTCAGCCAACTACAGGGGAGGAAATAATGTTTTTCATGTGTGATTTTTATTTTTCCTCCCCCTTTTCTATATATATATATATATTTTTTTTTTTTTTTTTTGCTGTTCTAGCTTCTTGCTGGCAACAACAGACCTTGTATTTTGACGAGTTAATAAACATCTCTCCCGGGAGCAAAGGAGCTCCAGCATGCTCTGCTTCACCATGTTTTATGTCTGACTAACAGAGTTTGCAGAGCAAGAGGTGTTTTTCTAATCTGAGAACTCGGTGGCTCACGTTTCAGACTTCTCCCTGAAGCTGCTTTGCTTCCCTGCGTCTCAGAGACTGATATCATGATGCTTCTGTGTTATCTCCCGCGGGCTAACCCATTGCTGCATCCTCCCCCAGTCCTTTCTGCCCACCTGCACCCCCACCTGCTCCCAACCCCAAATCATCACTTGGATCTCATGTTTTTGAGCCATTTATCAGCCTCAGATGTTAAGATACTGCTGTACATCTTGTTCTGATTCATCTCTGGGACCTGCACGCTCCTGTAGCACAGGGTTCCTGTGCTGACAGAAATCCCTTCACCGAAGGGGTCACTAATGAACTCCAGACACTGCTGCAGCCAACTGCTGGGGGGATGCTAGGTCTTTTCATCGGGGATGTACCTTGTCTTGCTCCTTCCAAGCACCTCCACCTATTGCCCCAGTAATACAGAGTCCCACAGCCCGTGGTTTTTATCAGCCTTTCAGACCAACAACCAAGATCTCCTCATAGTTTTGAGACCAGCAGGTGAGGAAGCCCTCGGAAACCTGAAGAGCAACGGTAGATGGACACGGCTCCAAAACCTGGCGCTTCTAGGATGCCCCCAGGGCTGTATCAACCCAGAGGTGGCTGCTGCCTTTGTGTCTTTTGGCAATAGGAAACGAGACCGTGGCCGCGGCGCAAGGCAGGCCTGGGAAGACGGCGCATGGTCCAGGGAGCCAAATTGCCAGTTCTAACTTGTAGAACATTATTGCTCGTGAATTATGGATAGTTATTGCACCTCCCGGGTGATAAATTATTGAGCTGACATGCTGGGTGGAGAGCAAGGAGCCGGTGCCATGTCTACGGCAGGCGGATCTGGCACGTGGTGTCTTTTGCGGGGGGGGGGGGGGGGGGGTTAGGGGGGGAGGGCAGGTGAGGAGAGGAATTTTTTTTCTCACTTTCCTTCTGAGCAAGAGTATCTCCGCCTGAAGCGGTGGAAACAGCAGGGTTCTGCCCACCGTAACTCACCGAGCCAGCTGTGAGGGCAGCCGCAGGCGAAAATCCCTGGCGAGGGATCCCAGAGGAGTTTTGGGGGGTTCCCCCCAGTCCCAGAGGTTTTTCTCCTTGCACCCATGTTGGGTTTGCACTTTTACTGGGGTTTGGGAATGGGTAACACTGGTCTGCAAAAGGAAATGAGGCGGGTTTCTTAAAACCCAGGTATAGGAACGCTCACCCAAAGCAGGAGGAAGGGCGGTGTGTCGGGCCCTGGCTGCAAACAGCAGCTTCCTTCCCCTCTGTAGCATCATATATTGCTTTTGCCTGCAGATGATGGAAAACTGAGCTCAGTTTGTTCAGTATACAGTCAGCTGCGTAGTATTTGTGTTGGAGATGGAAGATAATGCGAGCTAACCAATGCTGTAAATACAAGGGTGCCTTTCAAACACCGCTGTGTATGCAGATGTAAGAAACCAGCTGACCAATAACTTAACAAGAAGGATTTTACAGACACCAGTGCAAGGCCAGCCTGGGCACTGGTTTTTCTTAGGTGTGAGGACTCTTCCTGGGGAGCTGGGTCACCAGCACCAGTGCTTAGCTTGAGCACAACCTGCTCCTAAAGTTTGCCCTGGTCCTGGTCAGCCAGCTCACCCCCAAACCCCCCCCCTTCCTTCCCTATCTTCCCAGAGCAGCCTGCCCAGCAGCTTGGCAGGGATGGGGTTTGGCACCTTGCTGGGAGGGGGGTCATTAATCACCCCCAGCGTCTGCGTGGGAGAAGGGGGAGGCAAGCAGGAGCAGCCACCCCGTGGTTTCTGAGCCTGGCTCGCTCCAAGCCACGAAGCAGAGCTGTGGGTTGGTCCCAAGATGGGACAGAAGGACACTTGCTCCCCGCTGATTTGCTCCCCGGGGCTGTTTATGCCACCCCAATGCAGCTTTGCAAAGTCCAGAGCTGGGTGCCACTCTGCATGGGGACAGGGATGTAAACCCTGGTGTGTGTGTGTCCCCGCTCCTCTCTGCCTACCCTGTCGCATCATCCTGGGTATTTTTGAGGTCCAATAACCTCCGCCTTGCCCTCAAGAGGATTTGGGGAACAGTTTATTTAGGTGATGAGACACACTACCTCGGTATTTCTCTCCCAGGCTGTGCTGGTCCAGCATCCCTGGCAGGAGATGGCAGGTCTGCTGAGCCCTTTGTCCCACGCCCTGGGCTTAGAAATTCCCCGAGGTGGCTACTCCATCATGTTTAACAGACCTTGACAGACCTGTGTGCCCCCAGAGTTTGCCTAAATGCTTTCTGGGGCCCACTTAGGCTGTAGGTCTCCATAGCACCCTGTGGCAATGAGTTCCATAATTGAATCACGGGTGGCATGGAAGAAGCACTGTCTTTTGTTTGTCCTTAAATCTGCTGGCCGATAACTTGATTTGGACACTCCTAGTTCCTCTGTTGGAAGAAATGGGGAATTATCACTGCCTCTGCACCTGCTCCACGGCACTGGTGCTTTTATACTGGCCCGCTGTGGCTTTTCTTTCACCTCTCCCTCATTCATTCCTCCTGGCAATTTCCCACTGCCCTGCCAGCCCTGCCTGCCATCGCGTAGAGGATGGAGCCGGAAAGGTCTCTGCTCTGCTTCATGGCTGTGTTCATCTCCACTTTTCTCCCGCTCTCTTCTTCCATAGGTGTGGGAGGGATGTTCGGGAGGCACTGCTGACGCCAGTCCAGATGCTGACAGGCTCCCTCTGGAGCAAACCGCGGCCTCGATGAAAATCCCCAGAGCATCTCTGGGTGTTTTGGGGCATTGACTCCTGCCCCTTGGGTCCACGTGTGCACCCGTGGACTTTTCCCCAGCCACCCAGCTCAGGCCCTCACAAGGGGGAAAGGTTTGTAACACAGTTTATGGTCATCTTGGGAATTATCTATCTCCTAACCAGGCTTTCCCTACCCCAAGGGAGTGGCTCTCACTTCTGTCCCCGCCATGGGACGGAGATGCCACGAAGCATCACCCAGGGTGGAGGAGAGAGATGCCATGAGGGCCCAAGGTGGGTGGGTGGGGGTTTTAGGGTCTGCTTCTCCCCACACCAAACAGGATTTCCATCGTATCTCAAGCCAAAGCCGAGGAGGCGCTGGAGTCAGGAGAAAGCGAAGCGCTTTCCCTAATCGAATCACACGCCAGTGTCACTCGTAAAGCTCTGCAAAGCAGAAAGGACTTGGCAGCCACTGAACCACAAACACCTCCTCCCCCTCCAGCGCCGCCGTGGAGACCCTGCCTTTCTTCTTCTCCATCTCTTGCCCGCAAACATGGCTCGGGAGGGAGACGGAGCTCGGAGATCCCACCTTGTGCCCCGTTGTCTGGTTCAGGGCCATCACATCAGGTGTCTCAAGGGCTCGAGGATTTGGGGAGGTGCTTATGGTGTTTCACGGTCTTGGTATTCATCTTGAGGGCGTTCTGCCTTTGCTGGTCATCTCCCCAGCAGGGATGTCTTCCCTCCAAGCAGGTGCTGGGCATAAGTCTCGTTTCGCTTCTCCAGTGGGTCTTCTCCATCTTCAGCTTCCATGAAGATGCTACATCTTCTGTGCCTCACTCGGCTCCTTCACGAACCCCTGCCAGCCCGAGCATGGGACGTGCAGCGTACAGCCACCCCGTTTGGTGGCGAGGGGCAGGAGGACAGTCCCTTGCCTTTACCTCCTCGGCCCAAGCCCAAAGGGGTAACCTGGGGACCTGGCGTGGGGTGGGGGGAGCCCACGGAGCGGAGGAAGGGAGGGTCGGTCACCCTCAGAGAGCAGGGGAGTCGCCGATGGAGGTGGACATTTCTGACAAAGCCCTTCATGCAGGTTTTGGCAGTGCATTCTCTGAGCATCCCCACGGAGCTGTGCACGGAGGAAAATTAGCAGGGAGGCTGGCTAATGTCAAACCGAGAGGACAGGCTGGCTCCATCCAGGTGCCCACCCAGAAAAATATGCCGGTCCGCCTGTTTTGCAGGAAAACCTGCCCTCTCCTGCTCCAAGCCCTTTTTCTGCCCTAACTCCCCCCACGTTATGGAGAGAAACAAATTCCCCATCCTTTACAGGCAGCAGCTGGGATTTCTCTGTGGCAGCAAACAGCCTTCTTGCAGCAGGGCCGTCACCGGCAATTTCTGCAGCCTCCTCCAGTGCACCCAAAGCATGCAGGAGAGGAAATTGTCAGTAGCAGGGGAAAAAAAAAAAAAAAAAAAAAGACATACAAACCACTGCTAAACTCAATATTTACTTCGTGCTGGGGCTGTCTTGGTAACAACGTGCTCCTTAGAAAAATCCCTCCTTTAAAAAAAGCAGGGTGATTTCAGCCCGGCTGGAATCCCAGAGGATGGAAGCGGCTATTTGTGGAGCGAGAAGAGATGGGTCAGGGGCCGGACCAGCCTTCTGTGGCGATGGGACCAACAGATTTTGGTGGTGGCTGCTCTCTCTGAGCTGGAAGTATGCAATTTTCCATGTTTGGTCCCTGCTTCTGTGGGGGAGCTGGTGGGGAACCAGTGCCAGGGTGTCGGGGCTGCGGCATCCCCGGGAAAGCAAAACTCTGTACAGACACAGCTTTTCCTTGCTGGGGAAGCCCTTGCCGGTGTCTTGACCCCTCTTTATCTGTAGCTTTGCTGCGTATCCCCTCTCCTTCCCCTGTGTGCATGTCTTCAGATGCTCTCTTCTTACTAATGCCTAATTAGGTTGGCGGGACTGTTTGGCCCGATAGCATAGTTATGGATAATGCTATGCAAATTGACTTGAAGACCTATGAACCCCCAAATAGATAAGCACCTCTGGCTACCCCCGTGCTCAGCTGCCCGTGGCCCGTCCAGCCGTCCACGACTACAAATAGCACGTGGGGGCTTTAGAGAAAATGCTCTTTAAAAAAAAACAAAACAAAAAACAACCACAAACCCACAACCATTATCCTTTCATCCCCAGTAGGACATTCTTTATAACACAAACATACCTTGACATCTCGGTGCAGCCATGCCCAGCCTTATCCCAGGCAGCTGAGATATTTAGTGAGGAGCATGGTCACCATCTAAAAAAAAAAAAAGGCACTTATAGAGGACATTTCAGCCCACCTAAGGCCCACTGTGCCTCTAAAGTTTGGGTGGGGAAAGATACCCACCCCTCCTGTGATACTGCGATCGGGGCTGAAGGACGCCGTGACCTCGAAGTCTGAACAAGCGAGTCTTTGTCTCACCTCCTGATTATGCTTTGGGAGTTTCCACTGTTTATTATTCATCTGATTGCGATCTCTTTTTTTAACGCTTTAACTCACCCCACTCCCGGCTTGGCTAGAGCCCCCAATGCCCAACCCGAGACGGGCACCCGAGAGGTCGGGGGGTCCCTGCTCGGATGCTGCGGGTGTCACCAGTGGGATGCGGACTGCTGGTCTTCCCGCATCCCTGAGTGGGAGCAGTCACAGAACACCAAAAACCAGGCAGCCCCTCTGACGCTGCCCCCCTCCCGAGCCCTAGCCAAACCGGGCGGTGCGGACCCTTGCCCACGGACCACCAGTTTTCCCTCGGCTTCATTCTGACCCCATCACCCGCCGTCCCTCCAGGGCCGGCGACAAGGTCCCCGTGGGCTCTGCCAGTCCTGCTGCGGCTGGGCAGCTGAGTCCTGTGCAACTCATCACACCTCCTGAGCGGCTGCTGGGAGCGGTCCCGCTGCGCTGGGGGTTTGATTGACGTGTGCACGCCAGGCCCTTAGAGGAAAAAGAGGGGTAATACATAAACACCTGGGAGGAAAAAACAGCCCTTTGCCTTAATGATAGTTTGTCATGTCATATTTCTCTAAAATTGCAAAATAGTGGTAGGCTAACCATTAATTTGCATTGCTTTAATTCATATTTTGAATACCAGACAATGACTTAAATGCCACCCAATTTAACCCACACGCTCTCACTCACTTCAAAAAAAAAAAAAAATAAATAAAATACAATGTATAAAAGGCACACTCCGCTTCCAAAAGCTCTGAGCACCCGCTGGCTCCTCCGCTCATTAATACCAATACCCACACTGGTACCAAGCCGTTCTTCAGAGCCCCTCAAAGAGCTTTACACAGTGGCCCAAGCGTTATCAGTGGTTTTTAATAAAAGAATAAACACCCACCCAAGCACGGAGCCCCCTCTTGCACAGACAGTTACTGAGGTCCAGTGCGAGCGCCGCTGCTCCCTTGCATTACGCTGCCGCAAACTGCACATGTGTCCTGTGCTGGCTGGAAAATGGCCTTTTTTTTTTTTTTTTTTTTTTTTTTTTCTGCTTTATTTTCCCAGGCCTCTCACTCCCAGCCCCTCTCCAACACCAGCACCACTGGCATTGCATCCTTCCCCCATCGTTGCCCAGCCAGGCTCTTTTCTTACAGCTTCACCCCCCTCGACAGCCGCTGGAAATGAGATTTCTTTGCGCTCTTAAGCCTTTTCCGGCACGTCCCACCGCTCTGTAAATACAGGCTGAAGTGTGGGATGCTCGAGGTAGCGCCCAAGGCTGCTGTAATGCTGGCAAGGTGTGAGCAGCCCAAGCAGCCGCTGTTTTGGGGTCTGGCTGGGGGTACCCACGGGACTGGCTGAGGGAGAGGGTGCTCTGCAAAGCTGGGAGAAGGCAACTGGGCGGCAGAGAGAGCTCGGGACGGCTCCCAAAGGTTTCCAACGGTGGATTTCCTATTTTGGGGTGATGTCCAAAAGGCCCACCCGAAGCACAAAGTGCATCCCTGGTTTTCCCGGGGGGCAGAACCCCCTGGCCTGCACGCAGCACCCCGCTTCGACAGCAGAAGCTGTCCCCCAGCTCCTCCAGCCCGGCGGGGTTTGCATTATCCCTCTGGCAGGCCAGAACCGAGCTAAAACCGAGGAGCAAACTCGTGGCTGGAGCAGCACGTTGGGCCCAGAATAAAACTGGTGCCAAACCCCCAACCCCGGTTCCACCGGGCCGGCGGTGAGGCGCAGGCGGTAATTACTGCCTGCCCACCAGGGTTTCTTCGCCCCCACTGTCCTACCCCAGAGGAACCCAGCAGCTGCCAGCAATTAAAAGCAGTTAGCAATTCCCCCCCCCCCCCCCCCCCCCCGTGCTATTTTAACCATTTCTAGGTAGCAACGGCAGCCCCTTCTCTCCCGGTGAGAAGGGAGAGGTTCTCGCTGTCGCGCAGCGCTTCACAGTCCGACTTGCGTGGGTGCCGCTGCGGGGCAGGCGACGCTGCTCTAGCAAAAGGCAACTTTGCTGAATTTGGGGGGGGGGGGGGGGGGGGGGGGGGTGTCTCCTCTCGGTCCGTCGTGTGTCCCGTGTCCCCCCCCCCCCCCATCCAGTGAGGGAGGAGGCAGGCCGGGCTTTAAACCGAGGAGAGCGCAAAACTGCAGCCCCACCACTCAAAAGTTTGCGAACCTCTAAGCTGGTTTTCAATCCTCTGCAAGAAGGGAGATGGACAGATCTTGAGGAGTAGTCGCAGGACCCCTTCCCCCCGTTTGTGAATTTTTAAATATTTTTTTTATTATTATATTTTTTGTGCGGTTCTGGGTGCTTTTATGCTCCTGCGGGTCTAATTCTGCAGGCTGAGTTTCAATCCCGGTTCTTGGCGGGTGCCGGGGGGGTGTGTGTGTGTGGGGGGGATGTAAGAGTCCATTAAGCGACCCTATGGCACTCACATCCTTAGCAGCAACAACACACGCCGCTTCACGCGTTCGGGTATTTTTGCGGGGGGGGGGGGTGCACAGCGGATCCCTGGGGGTGGGAGGGGGCTGGTGCCCAGCGGGGCGCGGAGGGAGAAGCGGAGGGGGGGGGGTGGTCCGGGGACACCGACACCGAGCGCGTTGCGGGGCTCCCCCTCGTGCCCGCACGTCCCCACTGCAGAGCATTTAACATCGTAGTTAACATTTTTTTTTTTTTTTTTTTAAATAATTCTGCCTCGTTACCCCCCCCGGCAGCGCTGGATGGGGATGATGATGATGATGATGATGATGATGATGGGGGAAGGGGGGTGATGGAGGTTGTGCGCTGAGGCCGGCAGCAGCTCACGGCAGGCGTGGAGGGGGGGGGGGGGGGTGTGGGATTGGGGTGGGAGGGTGGGGGGTGTGGGGGTGCCGCCCCCCGCCCCGCCCCGCCGAGCCGCGCCCCGCTCGGCGCCGGGCAGCCCGGCAGTGTGGCGAGGCGGGCGGGCAGGCAGCGCCGCGCCGCTCCGCTCCCCTCCCGGCCCCCGCCGCCATGCAGCCGCCCGGCCCCCGCCGCCCCGCCACCCTCCTCCTCCTCCTCTTCCTCCTCATGCTGCTGCTCCGCCGGGCGCTGGCCGCCGCAGGTAAGGGGGGGGGGGGGGGGGGGGATGGAGCTGGGAGGAAGGCGGCAGAAGTTTTTCGGGGCGAGGGGGGTGGAGGGCAGCATCCCCAGCTGCCTTACTCCCCCATCACCCCCCCCCCCCCCGCAAAAAAAAAAAAAAAAAAAGTTCACTGCGGTTTACCCCCTTTTTTAGGGGCAGCTCGAGGGGCTTTCCAACCTTGGGGAGTTTTTTTTTTTTAATTTTAATGTAAGGAGCGCAGGTTTGGGCGGGGGGAGCTGAGCCGCTCTCCGCTCCGGGGGGGATGCTGCGGGGGGATGCGGGCTGGCAGCACCGCTCCCTGCCCGCCCTGCCGCTGCTTGTATTTTATTTCTTTTTATTTATTTATTTCTTGGGAAAAGCAAAACAAACCCAGCCCCATTTGTAGTGTCGCCAGCTGTGATTCCCCAGCGGCTCAAGTAAGTAATTCTTGAGCCTGGGTAGGTTTGTTTTTTGTTGTTGTTTTTTTTTTTTTTTTTTTTAATCTGCCTTTTTATAAACCGATCTATTGATGGCCGGGCAGCTAAGTGGTCTTTTCCTATGGCTCTTCAAAGTTTCCTGTGCGCAACCCAATCTTGTGATTGAGATGCACTTAAATCCAGCCCTTCCGTTGGTAATCCCTGCCACAGA
Organism: Tyto alba; assembly: GCF_018691265.1. Lineage (NCBI taxonomy): Eukaryota > Metazoa > Chordata > Aves > Strigiformes > Tytonidae > Tyto > Tyto alba. Next base: position 37,631,402 of record NW_024881261.1, on the reverse strand, counting down.
CAATAAACAGAGGCGCGTCTCTCCTGCTGCCCTCTCTCGTTAGGACTCCTGTGATCAAATACAGCCTTTCCACTAGATTTCCACACCCCCCCCGCAATCATGAACATCCTCTGCGTCTCAGGACTTTGTCCTTTGTCATCCCCCGGTGGTGCCAAAGCAAAGGTGCCGGTGTTTATCCTCCAGGTATAAAAAGATGTCCTCGAGTGTAGAGCTCAGAAGTGGAGCCCGGTAAAGTTTGATGGCTTTTCGAGTTTGGAAGAGACCCCGGTGATGGGCAAGGTCGTCGTCATCCCCGTGAGGTGTCGGGAGGAGAGCCCATCGCTCTCTTCCCACAGCTTGTGGCAAGGCTTTGAGGACGCGGCGCGAAGCTGTGCGCAGCACAGATCAGTCCTGTTAGCAGTTAAAAGCATCTCCCGATAAGCTGATTTTCTAGGAAAATGAACCAAGCCTTCTTTTCTGAAGCGTAATTAAGGTGACGAGGAATTTTGGGGAGGGAGTTTAATTAGATTAATATTTTTTCCGCCTCCGCCGCACAAAGATCTAGTGTGTTTTGGCAAATGGAAAGCAGAAATGGCACTATTGACTTAGTCAGTGGCCTTGACGTTGCTGCAGCAGCATCCTCCAGCCAGGAGAAACTCTCCCTTGCTGGAAAGGGAGAGCTTTGGGAGCTGGCAAGCGGTGTCCCGCTCGGGCGGGAGCAGCGGGGCGTGTGTGCCGGAGGGTCCCACGCCGTGGGAGTGAGCAGCAAGGGGCCGGGAGGCTCGGCGTGGCGTGGGATGCTGTGGGTGGCAGGGAAGGCTGGATTAGCCAGGACGCTGCGGGTCAGGGTTTTAGGGGTGGACAAACAGCCTGGGGATGCTGGGCTGGGTGGGAAGGGGGGGGGATTTCGGTGGGGTTGGGTGTGCAGGACCCCCATGTCTGGCTCTGTCCCGTGCAGTGCTCTTTATTTTTGCATCCACCAAGTTCACGCAGGGGTTGAAATAAAACTGGGCAGGAGGGAGGGAATGAAGAAGGGAAAAACAAGTTAAACCTGACCAAGCTGGATCAGTTTGAGTCCAGGGAGCTTTCTAAAGGCAGGCTGTTAATCTGGTATATGTAAACGTGTTTAAAGTTTTTCGCTGTAGAGCTATAATTAGTGTTCCTCCAGGAGCGTAGTGTAGAGGTTGCATGTGGTGATCCAGAGGAGGGAGCCAAGATGGGTGCTTAGCCCCGGTGATAATCGGCTCCCTTCCCCGTCTTTGCCTGGTCTTAAGGAGGGAGGGAGAGGCATCGCCCAGAAAATAATTTTCTCTTTTAATAACAGAGGATGTAGTGGGGTTTCAAACCCAGAAGCAGTGGGCCCGCTCGTCCCCAGGACTGCTGCTGTGCTCTCCTCTGCTGCTGGGGGAACCCCAGCTCCCACCCGTGTTCCCCCTTTCCCCCCGCTTCCCGGTCCTGGGGCTTTGCCTGCCGGGCAGCTCGCCATGCTTTGTGCCGCTTGTGTGTGCTACTTTCGGTTGGAAAAGAATTTGGCGTGAGGATTTTGAGCTTGTTTGAGGGCCTTTCTGCCCCCCACCCCAGCCCCGAGGCCGGCTGCATGGAGGTCTCTGCCGAAATGCTGGAGGGGGGCTTAGCTAACAAAGATGTTTGCGGGCAACATGACATTGCCATCCTGGTGAAGGACTGTCCGTCCATCCTTCTGCTGTACCGCCATCAGGAAAAGGCTGAGGGAGGGAGGGAGGGAGGGAGGGGGGACATTGGCACTGCTGTCCCCCACCGGCGTGGGTCGCGGGCTCCTGCGCATGGGTGGCAGGACGCTGCCCGCCTGCCGCTGCCGCTGCGAGCGGACGGCCGGGGGAGAGATGCTCCGGGACCTGTTGCACATCAGCAAAGCCTGCCCTCGCAGGAGGTGGAGGCTTGCTTGCTTGAGGACAGCGGGGTATGGAAGGATCTGCTCGGCCTTTCGGTCTCCTTCAGCTTCTCTGATATGGAGCCCCATCCCCCCTCCCCCCCCCCCCCTTAGGAGTGAGTGCTGTCTGTGTGTGATAGTGGCAGAATGAAATAATGAAACAACGAAAAAAGGAGAGAAATGGAAAAATAGTACTTTAAAGAAGGCAGAATCTTTGAAGTGGTAGTTGGGGAGCAGGGGAGAAACCCAGACTGCATTTTCTCTGTTTACAAATGAAAAGTGCACGCAGTAAGCAGCTTGGAGAGTCCAGCTGTGCCCTTTATCTCCTCCTCTGTGTAAGGTCCCACGGGTCCTTTTGGTGCTGTGCACGCTGACTCCCTTTCCATCCCTCTCCTAGCCATACAAGAACAAAAAGAAAAAAAAAAAAAATCTGTATTTTTGGGTCATTTAAGCCAAGATGATGCACGGAGCTTGGTTTTGCTTCCATTTCTGGGAGGAGCAGCAGCGCTTTCAAGTCCTCTCAGCCCTGTGGCTTTCGCCCTCCCCGTGTGTTTGGGGCTGGTGGGATCAGCCTGCCAGCCCTGTAGGTTATCGGGAGAGTCCACGGGCTGGGTTTTGCTCGGCAAAAGCCAGGCTCGCCGTCCGGTGCCGGGGAGGCGGCGGGAAGTGCCGGGCTGCGAGGTGAGGACGGAAGGGGCTGTATGGAGTCTGCGAGGAGTTCATTACAGCAGATGTTGGTGCCATAAAGCCACAGGTTCCTGCTGTTTCCTATTCACTTATATCCTCCCGGCTTTAGCGATGCTAATGCGAGTGAAAACATTTGCCGGAGCGAGGGGGAGGAGGCATAAATCACTAGCCCGTTCCCTCGGCCCCCTCCTGCCATCCCACCCGCCCGTCTCACCCCGGGAAGCGGGGAGATTAATACGGGTGCAAGGGATGCCCGAGCTGCTCGCTGGCTGCCATTGCCCCCGCCATGGTATTTTAAGGCCCGCTGCCTCTGATTTGGGTTTTCCTTAATATGCAAAGCTGTAATTTGCTGTAATCAGTTGTATTGTGCAAGCCACCCCTGCTCGTGAGTCAGAGCGCCGTGGCACCGGGCTGACACAGCCCTGGCCCTTTGGGTGCTGGGGGCAAGGGGGGGGGTGTGTGGGGGGGAGTCCTGTGTCTGGTGGCACGAAAGACTCATTCCTTCTGCTCAGGACCAAAAAGAAATGCTTTGCCCCCAAAACCAGAGCCTTTGTGGTGCCCCAGGAGTGGCGAACCGGTAGCTTTTGAGTGATGTGACTCCTCGCATCAGGCCAAGGTGCTGGAAAAAAATCCTGTATGACCCGCAGTGGGGTTGTGCTAGGGCTGGGAAATGCAGAAGCTTTGACTTGGGAGGGGCAGAAAGCCCCATAAAGCTGCTCTGATGTCTGGTTTCACACCCAACCTCTCTTGGTGGGAGCCTGGAGGCCCCCAGCTGAATGCAGCACCCTCCCTAACACTCCCTAAATCCTCCGGCTCACTGTCCCTGCAGGCTTGGCTGACGCTTGAATTTTTACTGTCGAGGCAGTTTTGGAGTGTGGGTTTTCTTTTAGCTTCGCTGGGGTCCCGGCGCAAAGGGTGATGTTGATCTTGAGGGTCCCAGCTGGGTTTTGGTTGAAATCGGTTTTGATCCCATTGGGGAGCAAAGCGCTAAAAACAGGGGCTGCCTGCACAGGAGGGAAGCTGGGGAGCCAGAAGGCAAGCAAAGCATCCTGGCTGCACGGAGTATTATTTTTGAAGCCTCCTGGTTTTTCGGAGGCCTGACTCACGGCGCAGGAATGCACTGGGCTGGCAGCCCCGGACCTGCTCCTCGGCAGAGGGAAAGAGCTGCCGTCTCCTCCTCCTGAGCTCGTTCCCCATCCCCTCTCCTCCCAAACCACCAGGCTGGGCTGGTAGCAGCCACATGTTTGCTGAGCTTGGATTTTTAGGGGATTTTTTTTGTTGTTTTTGGTTTTTTTTTTTTTTTTTTTTTTTGTTCCCCCCCTTTGCTATTTGCTTTTTCATGTAGGGGCTATTTTTTTTTATTTTTTAATTTTTTTTTTTTCCCTGATGGGGCTGCTGAGGCAGCTCGGCGGGTCGTAGCAAGGCACCTCACCTCTGGATTGCATCGGCTGCTTGGAGGTGAGGGAAAGGCAGAGCGAGCCCCGAGATCAAACGCCAGCCAGGCTGGGAAAGGCTGGGCGAAGCCACACTGGAAAACGAGGAAAGGGAAGGGAAGCAGGAATTATTTAGCACGGGGCTTGCTCCAGCGTGTCCTGCAAGCTGCCTTTAATCTCCTGCAAGTCCCTCCCCAGCACGGCCTTGCTCGGGTCTCCTCGGCTCCCCACTGCCTTTGGTGGCTTCTCCCAGGCTTGCTGGCTCAGCTCAGCTTTTGTGGGGGGGCTGTTCCCCATTGCAGCGAGCTCCCGTGGACCCAAATGGGTGTGTTCTATCTGGGTTAGGTTTGTAGTGGAATGTCCAGGGTGGTGGGTCCTCCTCCTCATCCCCAAACTGGGGGGCCAGGCGCTGCTACCCAGTGAAACTTGGGAGCTGTTGAAGCTGCCAGCCTTAACTCAAACTCTTGGTGGTTGGGAGCATACCTCGGGGTAAATCCTGTAAAAGGGGCTGAGAGGACAAGCCTGGCTCCGTGTGTTTCTCAGTGTCGGGCTCCATGGACAAATTCAGGTGGGGAAGGGGAAAAAGCACGCAAGCCACGTGCCACCATGATGCTCAGCAGCAGGCAGGGTGTTTTACAGCTCAAGAGGAAGACAGTGTTTTTGTCTTTGGTGTGGACTCTGCTTCCCGTTTTTCCTCAGGTCTGCCTGGAACGTCCATGGAGGCCCCTGTGCCTTCCTTCTTCTTGCTTCAGCCCCTCTCTGGAGGGTATTGATGGCCAAGCACTCGCTCATTTAGGTGCTGGGATACACCCCCTTTTTAGCTAATACATTGCCGATCTTACCCCTTGCTGTGAGGAGGAGGAATTGCCAGCTCCCGAGCACTGGGGGTGCCTGTGGTGGCACAGGAGTCCCAAAACTGGGCTGTCACCATCAGACAGGGCTTCCTCCTGGAGCTGGATTTGCGCCAGGTGAAATATTTATTGGGAGGTGCATCCCGCTGCCTGTCACGCAGGGCTCAGTCCAGTTGGATGGGGCTGATTTGGCCCCCAGGATCTAAAAAGCAAACGTTTGAGCCAGTTTTTTCCCCTTTAGCTTTGCTTGTTGTTTAAGTTAAAGGCAGTGTTGGTGTTTGTTGGTTGGTTGTTTTTTTTTTCTTTTTTCTTTTTTTTTTTTTTTTTTACCCTGGGAGATGGAATGGAGGACACAAGTTGAGACACTTATTAAAGAGTAATATACCTGATTATACAAGAGGCAAACTGAGCAGAGCTCTGGCCTCAAACTCTGAAGCTTTTCTCTGCTTGCAGTTGGGGTCTGGGCTGTCCCTTTCTCTGGGGGAGTGAGTCCCTTCAGGTAAGGAAGAAGACCTGTATAGTTTTGCAGAGCATCTTTGGGGGATCTCCTTCTCCACCTCCATCCCTTTGCCCCAAAAGTCTGAGCAGCAGCAGCTGATAATACACATATATACACATGTAGAGCACAGCTGCCCTTGCTTCTCTCCCCCACCGATTCCCATAAAAGCTAGGAGGAGAGAAGGGGCTCGTTTGCACCATCAGTGATCCCTTCCCTGCCCAAATATGCGGGGCTGCGAGCATGGTCCATCCTACTGATCGGTACAAAACCCTCATCGAGGCAGGCACAAAAGTCAGATCCCAGCATCTCTCATGCTTCAGGGGGGTCCCGCCGGTGTGGTTTCCATAAAGGTCCCAGGAGTAACCTTTGCTGCCCGCCGGCTCCCCTCCTTCACAAGCCTACGCTGAGTGCGAAAGCTGAGGGATTGTTTCCCTTTGAAAGAGCGTGGCAAATCTCATTTTGAGACGTTTTATGCGTATTAGATCCATCTGCCTTCCTCTTGAGCGGAGGCCACCGCAGGAGGGGAGGCGAGGGCTTCTGAGTGCAGATGCCTGGCACCCAGGCAGGCTTCGGGGCTCTGCGGGAGCGATGCTGAGGGCAGCATCCTCCTTTGGGGGATCTGTGCAGGGGGATAGCATGAGGGAGAAGAACCCCCAAAAACCTCCATAGCAGTGGAGAAACGCTCTCGGTATTGATGTCGCCGCATGCGGGTTGTGCAGGATTGTGTGGGATGCTTTGGCTTGCCCTAGGGATGGGATTCAGCACACCTTGATATATTGAACCCAATGGCTGTCAGGGGCAGGTAAAACGTGTGTGTGAGGGTTTGAGTGTAGGATGGTGCCCGGGGAACGCTCCTGTAAGGCGCGATGATGCTTCTCCCCGCCGGGCACCCCTCCTCATTGAAGCTGTATGGAGACACGTGGTGGCTGTTGAGCCTGCAAGGCGGGGGGCTCACCTCGAGCAGGGAGATGAGACCACGGCTGAGATGAGAGCAGGCTTTTCTCCACCCTGACTTCGTCCTGCTGTTGCTTTGTGAGCCTTCCCTTTTGCAGAGCAACTCTCCTCTCTGGGAGCTGCCACCGGTCTGGAAATTATCCCCAATTGCCCCTTTCTCACTGTGCCCCCTCCTTGGTTGGCAGTGTTTAAATGGCTACATGGCCTCCTTCACGACTTAAACGGGGAGCAGTATGGGTTGTCCACCTCTGGGTGGGTTCCTCGGTGCACCTGTAACTCCTGGGGCGCTGGCAGGCTGGAGGGACAAGAAGTTGTAAAACAAACCCAAGCTTCCCGGCCCGGTGGCTTGTGGAGGCGGGAGGCTATTAAAAGGGTTGCGTCGCATTGTATAGCGTGGGAGTTTTCCTTAGGCAGGAGGTTAGGGAGCCCAGAAAGTCCTCGGGACAGATTTAAATGGGAGAAGGGTCACGCCTGGGATGCAGTGTTGCTGTCTCCTCCTGTCCAAGGTTTCTGTCAGCGAGTGCCTTCAGTGCTTTCTAGGCTGTGAGGGTTTGGGCTTATTCACCACCAATGGCCCATCCACCCGGCAGTGGCTGAAGGCACCAAGAAGGTCCTCAGCAGAAGACCTTGCTTCGTAGACCGTCCAGGTTTCTGGTGGACTCGTGTGATGTGCTGGGAAGTTGTAGTTCTTCCTTCGGATGATGGTGACCTCTAGCTGGAGGACTGAGTGCAATTGGGATGGAGGAACAGGGCTTCGGAGGGTTTTATGGAGGTGGATGAACAGAGCTTCCTTCCACTGGGTTGACTGGCTCTGCCTCTCTACCGTCTGGAGGGGATCTCGCCCCCCCACCTCGCATGGTCTATGAGCGGGGGCTGAGCTCCTCCACGTGCTTGTTATCCCCCATGGAGACCTCACCATCCTACGCCGTCACCCGGCTGCGTTAGTGGCTTTATCTGTTTGGGTTGGCTTGGAGAACAGAAGGGGAGGGTGTTTTCCAGCAGCCAGAAAGTGGTTGCTATTTAAAACAACAGAAAAATGCGGTCTGCTGCTCGCTTTTCATCCACGAAGCCAAACGGAGCCGAGCAAGCATCCCCACCCTCACCTGGAGGGGCATCTCTGAAGGCTTTGCAGGGCCTGCAAGTGAAGCTAGTAATTAGTGCTGGTCATGAGGGTGGATCTTGCAATGTGGCCATGCTGTCTGCTGTGGTCTGGCCTGGGGCCATTGCCTTATTTCGGATGGCCGCTGCCCAGGTGTGGGATCCTTCCCGACAGCCTCCCTCCACCCCTGTTTGTCCCAAACAGGCTGGGGATGCTGCTGGGGCTGCAGGTACCCTTGCCTCCGCGCCTGGCGTGGCTGTTTTTACGGTTGCTGCGGTGTACCCGCACTGGAATATTATTCTGAAGGTTCTTCTTTTCCCCTTGACAGATGTGAAATGTGGAGACGTGCTTAAAATGAAAGCATGGCTCCCAAGTCCAATTACACAGCAATTAAAAGTAATCAGTGGCCTAGGTAGCATGGGGGACTAGGCTCGTTGAAGGGTTTTCTCTACCAGCCTACTTTGGAGAAGCTTAAATCTCCTGTCCCTTCTGCTTTCTGGGACCTGATTGGAGGATATCTTCCTAGAGCAGGTCAAGTATTGCTGAAAACCTGCTTTAGGCTGGAAGTAAGTTGTTCCCTGTGCTCAGGAGCTCCTCACTGGGGCTGTGACATCCCAGCGTGGCTCCCTAGTGCCTCCTCTGAGTGTTGCACCGGTTTATCCACTTTGGGCACAAGTGCTTGGTGACACGGTGTCACTGCTGGGTGCACACCCGGCTCTGCCGGCATCGCTGGGGGCCGCAGGCTGATGCTCTGGGCTGGAAGGAAGAAGAGGTGGCAATTCTGGCTCCCCTGCCACCCCCACCCGTGCATTTCCACCCGGATCTGCGGTTCCTCTTGCTCTCCCTTCGTCTTCAGGAGGAGGCGCTTGGCTTGGTTGTGGAAGCACGTTTTGCTGGAGGATGCGCGATGCCCGCTGCACATTGTTTTGGCTGCTTTTCTGCAGTCAGAGCCCTGCAAACGCCTCCTTTCGTGCTCCAGCGTCGGCACTAAAGGGATTTGTTTCAGGAGAGGGGATTTGGCTGCACGGCTGTGCAGCACGAACCTGCTCGGGTGACTGGGGTCCAGAGTGTGATGAAGCCGGGCTGCCAAGGGCTTTAAAACTTATTTTCTCCCCCTTTGTAGTCCCTCTTTATTCACATGTGTCTACGCCAAATGATTTGCTACTGGTGAATGACTACTCTGTGCTTGGGTGAAGCGAGCAAGGCTGGGAGGTGTGGCTATGGTGGCTTTGCACGCTAAAATCCTGTGGTGCCATAGCCCAGGGATCCCAGCTTTTGGATTGCAGGATGGTTAATCCCTATCCTGGGTCGTGGCTACTTTGGCTACCCTGGGGTTTTTTTATATATATATATATTTATATGTATATATATATGTATGTATGTATAAAAAAAATATAAAACAAGGTATCGAGGCACATATTTCAGACTCTCACATTTACACACCGAGATGAAAACGTTGGCTCTGCCCAAAGCTGGAAAAGCAAGATCCAAAAGCTGGGAAGAGGGTTGGGTTTTGTTTGGGCTGAACGGTGACTAACAAGAGTTGAGTTTTTAAAACAAATGCTTGGGATAAACTGGTTATGCAAACTGGGGCGAATTGGGCAGGTTCCTTTGTAGTTTACAACAAAACCCCAGGAGTCTGTGGCGTGTTGGGGCCGGTCCTGCCAGGGATGGAAAAACCCATGCACTGGCTTTGCAGATGGGGTCCCAGCCGATCAGGAAGGATCCGGAGGGAAAAGTGGTAGGGAAAGCTACACGTTATTGCAGGGCCTCATCTGTCCAGCTAAAACCTTGAGTAACATCAATCCTAAAAACACAACGGGTAAAAAATAGATGATTTTTTTTTTTTTTTTCTTTAAAGTGTGATTTTATAATACCTGCTAAGAGGAATTCATGTGGTGCTCGGCTCCAAGAAACTGTCAGGCTTGCTGGACTCGTGCTGCTGAAAATACAGAAATTGAGAGGATCTTCGGGTCTTTTTTGCCGTGGTGTTCATCGGTGGTGGCCAGGAGGGTGGTGTGGGCACACCAGCAATGCTCGATGTGCTTTGCAAAGGCTTGCAGACTGCAAGGCTTCTGGTTTCTACCTACAGCCTGCCCTGTTTTGGCGAGGGGCATCCATCCATCCCTCTGTCCCCCCCTCCTTCCCACAGCCCTCCCAGGCTCTGAGACTCCTCTTGAGTGCGGTGCTTTCAGGACACCAGGAAAAAGAAGTGGGTATGAGGGCCCTGGTGAATTTTTAACCTAATCCTGTGATGCAGACTGGGGGAAGGCAATGCCTTGCTTGTCAGTGAGGCAAAGTAATGCTCTGTAAAAATCCCTCTCGCCATTTCCCGCTGGATTGGTCCTCTGGGCTGAACAAAAAAATGGCTTTGGCTGCCGTTGTCCCTTTTCAGGGAGAAGCCCGGCTGCTGGATGGGGTAGAAAATTAGATGAAAACTGCCAAACAGGAAAAAGAAATCTGATTTTTGCACACAGGGAGGGGGAAAAGAGGAGGCGAAGTTGCTGCTTAGGTCCGTCGGCGTCTGGTTCCCACCCTTTGAGCATCCTCTGACAGTGGTCACCCCTCGGTGCCTTGGCATCGCTGTACCCGTTTGCAGTCACCGCATCCTAAGGGCTCGCTGCTCTTTCTGTCTTCTCCTGCTAGCGGAGAGGGATGAGGTTGGAGGCTGGAGCAGGGCGGCTTTTCGGTGGTCCCCGGCCAGCCAGGGAAGGCAAAGCTCCGCTTGCAGTGTGGGTTTTTGTTGTGCACGTGCTTGCTGCCTCCTCCTTTCCACCTCCATATCCCAATGACATACTGGCTCGGGTTTCATTAGTATTTATGGACTGGCTGTACGGGGCTGCAGCGGATCCAGCTGGGCTGTTAATGACCCCTGCATGAAATAGCAAAGCCCACTTAGCGGTCTCGGCCGAGGGGTTTTACTGCAGCCTCTCCCAGTCTGGCTGTGCCCATCTCCTCCCCTTAGAGAACGGCGGGGATGGCTGCCGGCGTGATTTCTCGCTTAAAGAGAAAAGGGTTTGGATTTGTGTGCCTATGGGAGGCGGGGGAAGGAGAGACCGTGTGTGGGTCTGTGGAAAGCAGAGGGGGGAGAATGCAAACCATATGTTTCTGTGAGGGTCAGGTTGCAGAGCTAAAACCAGCGGGGAGGCAAAAGGAGCCGGAGTCCTGCAGTTGGGCTGCGCTTTGCATCCCGGTAGGTGTAGGGGGGTATCCGGCATGGCCTACTGATGGATGATTTTAAAAAAATAAACCCACCCTAAAAGATGATTTGGTTCCCCGCGTGGCACTCTGCAGTGTCACTGCTGTCCCGTGTATTTAGGGCTGGGGTCCAGGACTGTTTCCAAGCCCTTGGGGATCCTCTAAATAAACAGCAGGGATACTGGGAAGAAGCTTCTCCCGGTTGTCCTGAGTTCATGGCGTTTTCAAGTTGATAGGAAGTCAAGGGAAAAAGCTTTTTGCAAGGAAGGGAGTGCCTGCAGGTCGTTGAGAAAGCAAGGCCGTCGATGTGCCATGCACCATGGCTGTCCTTGCGTTCTCCTTCCAGCTACAGAGAGTCACATGAAAAGATCCATTTTCCCTTCTCCGAGTGGAAAAAGTTATGTGCAGGCAGCCTGGAGAGTTGTGTAGACTTCAGACCTCAGCGATGTGAGCTGAAGTGCTTTTAAAAAAGAAATACGAAAATAGGGGAAGCAGTGAGGTCCCACTGAAAACTTTTTTAGCTGGGAGACGTCTTTTGTTTCCAAAACTAAAGGCATGGAGACAATATCCGATTCCCCGGCTGACTCTGTGGAGCTGTTTGCAACCTGTCAGCTTGGTAACCATCTGCTCGCAGCCCGTGGGGACCGTGCTATATATGGGACGCGGGAGGAGAGAGGCATTGCCGTGCCCCGCTGGGAGCACCCGTGGGCTCCAGCCCCTCCGCAGAAGGGACTGTGGGGCACAGCATCTCCTTGCACCAAGAGGAGCTCCCGTGCTGAAGATGCCAAAAATCCTGTTGGATTTATCTTTTGGCTGTCTGGCTTATTTAGGTTCTTTTGTTTGTTTTTTTGGGGGAGATTTTTTTTTTTTTTAGCTCAATTTCCTAAAAAAAAAAATGCAATTTTCTTTTTTTTTTTTTTTTTTTTTTTTTTCAGTCGTGATGTTTGTATGTCTGCAGCCCTCCCCCTCTTTGACCTAGAAGTATATGTCTCACAATTAAGCGCCTGCCTGATTAGGAAATTAACAATAAAGTTTTTCATCTAGGTGAGCTGGTCCGCCAGTGAGAGGGATCTATTAATATCCCACTAAAAAAAGCAGCTTCACACACTTGCCACCTACTATTGGGGATCACAAACACGCGTGGGTGTGAGTATTTTGAGCAGCAGATCTATAGGATAGCAGGTTTCATTCTGCTGTTGATGGCACTATGTAGTTTTAGCTGAGATGGGGCACCTCAAAATACATGAAGAACCAAGAAAATGTTGGAAAAGCCGTAGGCAAGGTGAGAGAAGCGCTGAAGGATGCTTTCAGGTGGTGGCAAAAGACACTTGTTGGCAGATGACCTTTATTTGTTGTGGAAGGAAATGGTCCTTCACTAATGATGATGGAGTGGCTGGAGGGGAAGGAGGAGAGCATCTTACACTTGGGTCAGCTGGGCAGGGAAGGGTGGGCTTCCCTGTAGCCTACACACACGCTTTGGAAGAAATCGCTTGGCATGTTGGATGTAGTGGTTGGGGCTTGCTTTGCCAGCATGTCTAAGGAAAAAAAAGAAAAAAAAGGAGTTAAAAAGGCATTTTTGTAAACTGCGGGGTCTAAAATCTGGAGGAGTTTGGGTTATCGTAGACCTTTGGGTCCAGGGTATTCTGCAGCTTCGGCTTTTTCGAGTTTTTGGGGAACAGCAGTCTCTGAAAGCGGAGAACTGGGGGGGAAAATTGCATCTTTCCTGTTGGCGTGGTGCCGGCTGCTCCTGAGGGTCTCCGCGGGGTTTGGTCTGGCTGGCTTTTGTCCCTAGATAAATGCCATAATAAACCTGGTCCTTGCCTTGCTGGCGAGGTGGCCGCCTGGCTCGTCCCATGAAGACGTTCTCAAGAAAGTGGTGAAAATGAGAAACTGGAGTTAGGAAAGCAAAAGCGTGTTTTCTTCCACTACCAGGATGTTTATTCCAGATAAAACACAGATGCAGAGGGATGGCATCCCTTTTAATTTAAAAAAACCCCAAACCTCTATTTTGAAGCTGCTGAGAATGTGACTGCCCCTTGTGATGTTTCACAGCTGAGATCATTTCTGGCTGAGTTAATCCACTCTGGAGGTTTTAGTCTCAGTCTGTATGTATGGGTGAGCTCAGAATCTGTATTTTTACAGGGAAGGGGATGGGATCTCAATATTTTGGACCAAAAAGTAAAAGAAAGCTATAAAGAAGCATCAGTGAATAAAAGACTCTCAGGGTTTTGAGTGAATCGTGATCTGGAGCTGCTCTGCTGTAACTGTAATTTTGCACATACAGATAAGTGAAACAAGAAATGCAGAGTGTTTGCTAACAGAACATCAGCAAAAGCTGGATGGAATTACTCTTATTTTCAGAAATAGGTAATAGGCATTATTTTTGGAGTAATTAAATTTCACGAGCGCTTATTTAGAAAGAAATCTAGTCTGTTCACTGTATTACAGACTTTTGGAGAAGACATTAAGTCCGAGGCAAGCAGGCTGCCCCTGGGAGCAACTGAGACTCAGAGCAGGGCTTTAATTTCGGCGGTGTATCAGTGTAATAGTATTGTTTATAAGCTTCTCTTGCCACATGAAAGCAACGTTGCATTATCCTGGTTGGTCCTAAAAGCAGTGAACCAGCCAGAAGAGGCCTGATTACAGAGCAGCAGCTCTTTCTTCCCATCACTACAAAAGAACAGACAATAGAAACTGGGATCCAGTTTTAGCTCCAGTAATGCGATGCCTTCCTTCTGGTGGTCATGTCACATGCTGCCTGAGTAATTCCCATCCTTGCTCTGCCTGGCAAACCGGCCTCGGAGGGAGGGAGCAACGGCTTCGGGTGGGCGATGCCGGGGATCAGGTGCCTTGCCGTGGGCGCTGGTGCTGCGGGTGCACGGTGGATGAGGCACCGAGCTGCGGGTTTGGGGAAGGTGGTGGCCTTCAACGTTTGTAGGGTCGTTGGCCGGGGGCTCGTCATCACCCCTAGAAATGGGGGGGGGGGAGCATTTTGGCTGGAGCCTGGGCTTTGCTTGGCAGGCTGAGCTGGAGGCGTTGGAAGAGGAGCTTGCAAAAGCCGCTCTGCGGTCACTACTTGCTCGTGCCATAAGCTGTCATCCGCCCACAGGAGCGGTACTAAGGCCTGGCAAACGTGGATTTTTAGTTTTTTACCTTCAACAGCAGTAGCTAACTCGATCTGTGGGTAGCTGTGGGACATGTGGGGCAGCCGGGAGCCTCCCTTTCGGATATGGATCCTGCGAGTCAGGTTTCCATATAGCTGCCTGATGTGCCGCTTCTCACCTTTCGTAGGTGGTTTGGAAATAGGACAGGGTTTTGTTTCCAGCTTGTTTTGTGTCACTTGGCTTCCCGTGGGATTTAACGGAGGTGAACAGAAAGCAGGGGATTGCTAAGGAGAAGGGGGACCCCTCTGAGGTTGCGTTGCAAACTCCGCCATTGCACGAGGAGCAGAGGAAATTTTGGTGGAGCTATTTCTTAAAAAGTAGCTACAGATCACAGCTGGCTTGCTTTGACCAGGAGTTTCCAAAGAGCTGGATGGGAGACTGGTGCAGAGAGAAACCCACAGCAGAAACCTCACAGCTCTTTGTGCCAGGGACAAAGAGTTGGTTTGGAGTTACAGGGAAGAAAAGGAGTGGGGTTGCAGGGGGGAAGGTGTTGTAAGATGGGTATTGGGACTTGAACAGAGCAGGGGGGAGGCAAATGGGGGCCATAATGAGCAAGCACATTGTTGGGGATCGAGAATGCCAGCCTGGAGCGGGAAGAAATCTTTCACCAGCCGCATAGTGGTATGGATGCTGATTTTCCCACTTTCCTGAAGCTTTAAACATGCAGAAGACAAACTTTCTCTGGATGTCTTGGTGGCAGAAGATGGGTGCCCAGCATCAGCATCCTCCTGCTTCTCCGCTGGGAGTGTGTGTTGGGTGTCAGTGATGCTCCCTGTTCCTCAGGCGAGCCCCAGACCTGCTGCCACCCCCTTTTCTCCCCCGCCAGCCTTTGGCCTCTGTGGGTTTTTAACCTTATTTTCCCCCTGCTCATTCAGTTTGCAGTTAGGAATACCTTTTACACACTGAAGACTTATGGTTCAGCCTGAATACGTTATCAATGCGGTGTCTGATAAGTTTTCTGCCTCAAAGCTCTGGGGAAGCGCCTGTTCAGGGTCGCTGTAATAGATTTTCCTCCTCTTTCCCAGCTGCCTAAGAATAGTGTGATTTTTACTTACTCCTTAACAGTGAACAGACTTTCATCAGTGGAAAGAAAATGCACGTCCTAGCTAGCGTTGTCCATAAAGGCTTGTGATGCCTCTCCCTGCTTTCATAAATTCATAAATGGGTGGCAGGACATGCTGTTAGAAAAGAATAAATCTGTGATTATTTGGATGAGCTTGGACTGTATGAAGAAGGTGACAGGAGAAGGGTGAAGAGTTTGTCTTGGTGCGTTGTGGAGCTAATGGCCTGGTCTTGGACGTGGAGATGATTGAGGGGGGTGATGGTGTAAAAAGGGAGCGGTGGAGGCACCGGGACATTGTCTTTTGTAAGAGGAGGGAGGCTGAAGCATCCCTTTGAACAGGCTTGAGATGAGGCTCGGCACCAGCCACCCTCTGATGGCTGCAAGAGCTGAAGTGCAGTGCCCAAAGAGAAGGGGTTTTCTCCAAGCCCTCGTCTTGCTGCTCCCCTTCCCACCCTGCTCCTTGCTGGTGGGATGCGGTTGCAGTGCTGGGGCTCAGGAGAGCCTCGACCCTTGTGGGTCATTTCCTCAGTGATAAATGAACATCTCGACCAACCCCTGGGACGTGGCTGGGGGGGATTTATGGTGTAAAATGGTGTCAAAGTGGTCATTTAGGGCAGCTTTGCCCAGGCAAAGTGAGGATGTGGCGCTTCTGGAGCCACCCCTGCACAAAATCTCAACGCTCAAGAGCTAAGACATACACAGTGGGGAATTGTGCCACCCTTCTGCTGCTACCAGGAGGGTGATAGAGGGGTCCCCGTTGCAGTTTGGTAGGCAGGAGGAGGCAGCGCGTGGTGTGGGATGCTGAGCATCTATGGAAGCAGCTTTGTGTGCATTAATCAAAGAGCCTGCGGCTCCCCTTTCAAGCCAGAGCTGAGAGAGTCAATGTGTATCTATTTAAAGCACTTCAATAAATAAAGATACTAAATAAAATCACAGTGGCCCTGTACTCTCTCCTTGCGTCTAGGATTTCTCTTCCCTGCAAACACACATTTGCCTCTGGACGCTTCCAAAGGCAAAGACGGGGGAGGGATGGGGACCGTCAGGAGTCTCTTAGTTTTGGGGGGCGACCTGCACCTCGCAACGGCGGTCTGGAGCCAGGCACCCACTTGTGCCACTGCCTGTGCCTCTAGCAAGCAGCAGCCCTGTCTCACAGGCACCTGTGGGGTGATGGCAGTGAGGGGACCGAGATGCGCCCAGCTCCTTTCATCGCCCCAAACAGTGACAGTGGAGGGAGGGGGGGGATATATTTTTCTTAGGGACATTTTATTAAAGGTGCTTTCCCTGCCTTCCCCAGCTTAGTGGAGAAACTCTGATGGTGTGTGCGCTTGCTTTTTTTCTGCAGCAGGGAGGTGACAAGTGGGAAGCTGTCTTTGGAAACCCTCTATAATGCTAATGGGAGCTGCAAGTTGGTGCTCCTTGGAGTTGTTTTTGGTGTGTTGTTTTTTATTTTATTTTTTTTTTTCCTCCCTTCCCAAAGACTAACCAGGGAACACTTGTTGAAGGATAAAATTAAAAAGCCCATGGCGGTTTGTTTTGAGGACAGTGTGTTTGCTTTCACATCATGCTGGGGGGGATTGCTTTGCTACTGTCAGCAAATAAATAAAATAAGAGCTTTGTTTTAAATTAGTCTTTCTTCTGGTAGCTAATTAGACGAGCTGATACCTGCAGTTGCATTACCTAGGCACCAACTGTACTGTGCATATTTGAGGCATATGGCTGGTGTCGGCAGCTTCTAAACTTCATTAGCCCCTTATTATTATTTTTTTAAGCATCCCTTTAATGGGATGCAAATTCCTTGGGGCTCTGATGGCATCAACAGAGTCCTTCTTGGGTGGATGCCCATGGAAGCCCTGGCAGGGATGAAGCCGAGGGTTGCTGACACCAACTGGGGCTCAGCCATCCGTGGCACCCACGCTCCCGTGGCACCCACGCAGCCAGCCCACGTTCACGGGTGTGATGCTTTCCAGCCACTGAGGGGAAAGGCCTGAGTTCCTAACCGGGAAAATAGCCGCTTGAAGCTCTTTCTGGGTGTGAGAGCATCCTGCCCTGGTACCCAGAGGGAGCTGAGGGAGCGCGGGGCTGCAGCCATGGCTCCTGTCCTGCCTGGCAGCAGGGCGGGAGGGAAGCCAGCAGCTCGGTTTTCGCCGCCTCTCCTCCTTCTCCCCCGCTGTTATTAGGCTGCTTGAAGTTCCTGTTGGTCCTGTTGGTAATGGAGATCAGCCTCCGGGCAGCTCCAGCACCAGTGTCTGAGCCGAGCCCATCGCCCTCCTCCTCCTTGCCGGGGAGGAAGGCTCTGGGGGGGCCAGTCCTCCTCTCCCACCCACCCTAAAGGCTGCTCCTGTCATGTAGGGTTCACAAGCCGAGCCCTGAAGGTCTTGAGCTTTTTTTTTGGGGGGGGGGGGGGGGAAGGCTCGAAGCCCTTCACCCTGCATCTTTAGGGGTGGGAGGGGAGGGAGGGCTGCCTGCCAGCCAGGGAGGGGAGATGTGGCTCTCCCTGGCTGTCGCCTCATGTCCCCCAGGCCCATGCCCTGGGCTTTTCCCAGTGGGATCAGCCTGGCACTGGCTCCTCACTCTGCTGTTTGTTTTTTTTTTTTTTTTTGTGTAATTTTGTAATTAATTTTTTTTATTTTTTTTTTTTTTTTTTTTGGAGCCGGCCTACCCAGGTCTTGACTTTATGGGGAAATTAAGCAGAGCAATTATCCGTGGGATAATTACACGGCCCTTGCACAAGGCAGTGGGTGCTTCCGACCCCTCCGGCCGCCCTGGGAGCCGGTGCTGGCGGCTCAGCTGGAAACCTGGCTCCCTGCAACCATACCAAGCCGTGGTCACCCACAGCCCCCCACCACCAGCCCCCCCCCCCCCCCCACCTCCCTTCTCATCCCCACTTCTGCTCTTTGTGTGCAGGGGGCATGTCGAGGGGGGGTTTCTTCCCTGCCCCCCTTCTCCTGGAGCTGCCCCCATCCTGCATTCCTCTTCGGGTGGAGATAAGGATCCTGTCTGGCGCCGGGGTTTCAAATGTGCTCCCTGATTATCAGCAGGCGCCGGGGCAGAGCCCCAGGCAGCAGATAAAGAGGGAAGGGGAGCAGAGGAGTGGGGGCTGCCGCCAGCCCTGCTTGGCTGCTCCCTCCCCTCCTCACCCCACAGCCCCCCAGACCTCACTTAACATCACCACTGCTTCGTTTAGGAAGTTGTTAATCCCACTTGAAAAGATATTTTAATTTTTTTTTTTTTTTTGGAGTGCACACCCAGGGCTCCTGGGGCCTCATGACTGCTAAAGAGGACTTGCAGACGGGGCTTGTGTAGGGATGGAGAGGGATGAGGGAGATGATGTCCCAAGCTCAGCAGCTTGGTTCATTGCTTTCCATCTTTGCTCAGCCTCCCAGGGGCGCAGCGCTTTGCCTCCTGTCCACGGCCGCGTGAGGTTTTGGCACAGGGATGCCAGCACCAAGCATGCCACGGTCTCTCCTGGAGGAGGGGACATGCATGTCCAAAATGACATGTAAAGTGCTGCACGGGACACTGCCATGTTCACATCCCCCCCCCCCCCCAACCCCTCGCATTGCACATCACAGCCTTGTGTGTCCCCCACCAGCCTCTCGAGCTGGGCTTGGCCAAGGTGCCCTCCGAGTTTTGTGAGCTATAGGGCTGGGGTTTTTATCAGCTAGGTGAACCCCCAACTGGGCAAAAGCTCTTATCATGGGGCTGTCCCTGCCGTGGCATCTCTGTATGCAATTAAACCCCATGTGTCTCCTCTCTGCCAAGGAATCTGGAGGCGAAGGAAGAAGCTTATCTTCCTGCTGGTGGCTGGAATGCTCTTGCAGACCAAAGGCATTTCTCTGTTGTGCTAATTCTGAGATCTGGGGGGGGAAAGAAAAACAGGGAATTTTGCCCTCTCTTTTCACTAGTAAGCTTATAAATAACAGAGCAGCATCCTGGGGAGGGGTGGTAGGTTTTTGTTTTTGTTTTCTTTTTTTTATCTTAACTTTTTTTCCCATCCTCCAAGTGCAACTCTGGGCTGATATCCCAGGAATGTGATCTCTCTTGCTCATAAAGCCCAGTTTCTGGCCTCCTCCTTTCTCCTCCTTCCTTCCCAGGCATTAAAGAGCCATGACTTGGGGATGAACTGGTAGTTCATCCACTGGGATGCTCCACAACATATGGGGCCTCTGGTTTCCGGTGTGATTTCTCTGAAGCTTCCTGCATTAATATTTGATGCTCTTCCTTGGGGTGAACATTAAAAAGAAATGACCGTCACCACCCAAAAAAAGAAAAAAAAAAAAGAAAAAAAAAAAAAAAAGAAAGGTGCTTTTTCTTTTTAGTGGGTAGAGAGCAAGAAAGAAAGGAGGAGGGGGGAAAAAGCTAAAATGCAATCATTTTTTATGGCTTCCCGGAACGGCTTGGATGTGGGTTGGACGGCAGCGGGTCAGGAGCAGAAGGAGCAGATAGCCCCATGATCGTCTGCCTACTTGCATCTTTCCCTTTCAGGTCGTAAATATAAAACCACTACTTGAAAAACAAAAAGCTCGTTAAGCTGTCAGCGGGCTCCCTCTTGGAAGGTCATAAATGTGTCTCTTAGCAGCGGCTTTTGTTCCTGTCTGGACTGGGGAATAGGCACCAGGTCCCCCCATGGGGCTGGAGGGAGGTCCCTGTCCATAGGGACACCAGTAGCTGGTGGGGGGCCCTGACCCCACTAACGAGGGGAGTAACATCCCACCACCACAGATTTGAGGCTCCCCATCCATTCTTGACCTGTGCCTTGGTCTTCCACATGGACCTTGGAGTATCACCCCTAGGTGTGATGGTGCTCCGGTGGAGCAGAAGCAAAGCACAAGCTCTGCACAGGTTCTGTCTGTTGGTGCAAGGGCAGGGTCAGCGCTGCTGGCCAGGGCCTGCGGAGCGTTGGCTTCTCTTACAAAGCTTCTGGTAGCGTGATAAAAGACAACAAAATACTTGAAATTAGACTAACTCTTGTGATAGCAGTGAGCTGGGCGTAGGGGGAAGGGGAGAGCATCGTGGCACGTGGTAGAACATCTCCGCCAAGCGATCTCTGAGCACGGTTGGGTTTTTGGCTGTCTTGACAATGACGAGCGGTGGCCCCTGTGGACTGTCCCGTGGCGGGGGCACAGCCTCCTGCCTCTGTACCACCTCGCGGATTTTATTGCAGAGAAGCTCAGCTCAGCTCCTTGCAACTTGCTGAGGCGGGTGTTAGAGAGATGATTCAAATAAACAGCCCAGCAGACAGGAGGAGGAGGAGGAGGTGGTGGTGAAGAGCGTCCTGTTGCCTTCTCCTGGGAGGTGGTCTACAGAGGATCAGCCAGGAGGGTGGGTCGGTCGGTCTTGTGGCTGGTGGTTGACCTAAACGCAGGTTGTTTTGGGATGCTTGTTGTTCTGGTGGTGGTTTTCCTCTGTCTCTGGCTGCATTGCAACTAGACAAAACAGCCTTGGAGATCCTTCCCATGCCCCGGTGAGGAGCGTGGATGTGGGGAGGAAGAGGGAAGAGATCTGAAGTGGGCACTGTTGTGATCCATGGGCGTCAGGCAGCTACCAGTGGGTGCAGAAGCAATCCGTCCTGGTGTGGAAAGGATATCAATATTTTACAGCCTATTTTTCTTCCAGAGAGATATTTTCCACACAGAGAATAAGGACGCCCATCCCTGTGATCTGTTTGTCATTTAAGGCCCTGATATTTTTCTCTTGGTTACACCATGTGCTGAAAGTGCAACCGCTCTCGCATTAACATCTAATTAGCAGCAGCTAAAAAAACGTGCCTGAAACAGGAGGAGAAAGAAAAGGGCGAGAAATTAAAGATGCAAAAGACCTGTTAGATCATCTGGCCCTTCCTTGGGGATTGTTTCTGCGGTGTTTTGTCCAGTCTTGCTCAAAAGTCTCCAGGGCCATTACCGCTTCCCTCAGAGGCCATTTCATTGTGTATTGAGAAAAAACCTTTATAAATGTAAAAGCTTTATACAATTGAGGTAGAAGAAACAGATTGAGTCATTGTATTGTTCTTTGTAATCAGCTTTGCTTTTCATTAATTTCCTCCCCAAAGCCTTATTTAAGCTGGGAATTTGAAAGAAAAAGCAGGGAAACAGCACGTGTGAGGGGTGGTGGGAACAGGCTGCCGGGCTCGGGTGGGTTCCTGTGCATCACCCTCCTCGCCCCGACAGCTTGGATGTGTTCAGACATCTTCAGGAGCCTGTCTGCCTGCTCCCTGGGCCAAATTTAGCTGTGGTGTTGCACAGCAGGGACTGGTTCAGTGCTCTCACCACCTCTTGCGATGGGGTCCAAGTCGTCTGGGCAGCTGCTTGCTGCCGTAGCCTTTTAATTTAGCTATTTTTAAAGATGACAAGTAATAGCACCAAAAAAAAAAAAAAAAAAAAAAAAAAGCTACAGGTGTGTGTCAGCTGGTGCAAAGGTGACCAAAACTTAAGGAACAAAATAGGGCTGGGCTTTTGTGGCACCCTTGCTGCTGCAGTGGCTCGGGGTGCTTGGCGTTTGGGAGTTGTGCCCTTCGCTGCGGGGCGTGCAGCGACATGGGAGTGGGCAGGCAGCCTCCTGTGTCTCTGTTCCTGACACATCGGATGCTTTTTGCTAGTGGTGTGTCCTGGGTGAGGCTTCTTTAACTAGCTCTCTATATCCTCTGCTGTCCCAGTGTTTTTGCTTTTTTAACCTTGCCAGCCTGCTGGATTAATTTTTTTCCTTTGAAGTGCCTTGGTTCTTTCCCTTCCCAAACCACTGCCCTTCCTCCTCTGATATTTTGTCCTTTCCTCCTGTCTGTTTTTCTCCCTGACATCCCCATTCTTATCCCTAATGTCTCCCTTTCACTCGCCAAGTCCCCTACATCTTGTCTTGCCTCTCCAAGGGGAGATGCTCCAAATTCAGGCAGGCTGCCAGCGTGGGTGCAGAACACCCTGTAAGAAATGTCCTTGTCCCTCCTGCTCTGCTGGAACCGATGCCTAAGCCACGAGCACTATCACTTCTGGCCCTCAACAGTCCTCTATGCTGCTGCCCACGTGTGCACGGTGAGAAATGAGCAGCGGGTGCCAGATGCCGCTTCCTCGCCAGCGTGGTCCGACACCGGACTGACTTTAATCCTCCCCGCTGGAAAACACGAGAAGCTAATCCCAGACAGACTCTGCCAGAGCGAAGGGAAAGTCCATCCTCTGCCTTGGTAGGAAACACAGAGGAGATGTTTTGGGGGGGAACTGGGGTTTGCTCTGGTGAGCTGGGGGGTTCCCATCCTGTGCAAGGAGCGGCTGGTTTGGTCCAAGGAGCTGAGCGAAGCAGGTTCGCCAGAGGTTTGGTGCTTTACCCCATGCCCTGACACAGCCGGTGGAGCAGCGGAGGAGGCAGCGGCGTTGCTCCTCATGGCGGTTGCATTTCCCAGCTATAAATGCAGCTGGGGCTGCACGGAGATCACAGAGGTGGCTCCTGCTGTGATCCAGACCAGTCCTGAGCATCGCTGCTCTTTTATTGCAACTACCCCCTGCCATCTGCTAGCTCGGCGGGGTTGCTTGCATCCCTGTGCCCCCTCTCTTTTCTCACCCCCAGAGCACCCCGTTGGCTGTGGGCAGGTGGAGAGGGAAGATGTGGGATGGCAGCCTGGGCTGGCGGCCACGGGGGAATTCCCCGGTGCGGAGGGCCTGGGCTGCGAGCCTGCCGAGCCAGCTTTCCTCCCGCGCAGCCGAGCTGGAGCCTGCCCAAGCATCAGGCCCTGCAACCTCCCCAGGCTTCCCGGGTCTGTGCACGGGGTAGCGTGCCAGGTGGCTCTTTCTTCAGGGCTTTTGGAGGGCTAAGAGTAAGAGATGAGAATCAGAAGGAAGAAAATACCTCCAGCCCCTGCGTCTGCAAGGCAGGACCTCCTCTCTCCCGCAGAAGAGGATGCGGGGCATCTCTCAGGGCTAGGAAAGTGTGCTCTGGTGCCAGCCTGCCTCCGTCCTGCAGTGCTCAGAGCCCTGTACCAGGGTGTCTTGCGATGCTCAGGGCATCCTTTAATGCTCAGAGCCCTTCTCAGGGGTGTCCCGTGATGCTCAGGAGTGTCCTGCGTTGCTCAGAGCCCTGCACAAGAGCATCCTGCAGTGCTCAGAGTGTCCCACGCCACTCGAGAGACCTGCACTGGGATGTCCCCCTCAGCGGTGACGTGCCCCCAGGGCTTTCCCCGCTCTGGCAGAGGGGCTGCCGAGGTGCCCACGCATCGCTGGGCACCCCGGTGGGAATAGCACGAGGGTTTTCTCATTTCGCCCAGCACAGAGAGGGATGGGAAGCTCAGGGGTTGCACCACTCAGCACATGAGGTGAGCGGAGTGATGGGCACGGGTTTCCCCAGGGAGTGCCCTTTTGGGGCAGGGGAAGGGGTTTTGGGTACCTCTGCTGAGCTGGAACCACGGGAGCAGGTACCCGGAGCCGTGCTGCGGGGCTGGCCTTGCAGGATGGCCGGGGCCAGATGTTTCCCAGATGTTACTCACTTCCTGTCTGGCTCCTCCGCATTTAGCTTTTTATGTACTTGTTTGTTTTGGACTACAAACAAAATAAAAAGGGTTTTTATAACCCTGTTCCCATGAGGCTGCGAGTTCAGGATATAATCTGAAGTCTATTCACTATTGTCTCGATCCCCCTCCTTGCCCTCGGTGTCGTCCCCGGGCACGCACAAGCTCACACGCTGCTTTTGTTAAAATGTTTTTTTTCCCACATGACGTCTTTTCTCAATGGGCCACAGGACCATTTTTCCTTATGACCTCCTCCAGTGCTCAGGGGAGCGGTGGGAATATCCCTGGCGCGTTTGGGATGGAGGCAGGAGGAGGAAACGCCGTGTTTCTCAGGCCTGACCTGCTCCTTGCCGTGGGCTCTACCGTTGGGAGGGGTTCTCCTCTACATCTGAGGATGGGAAACTCATTGCATGGATGGTATCCAGCATCCGGATGGATTGCTCTTGCGCCAGTGCTTTGCCTTGCTGAGGATGGTTGGAGAGGGATGGGGGGGGGGAATGCGGAGAGAGAGAAATAGCCACGTGGAGCACTTTTAA
Organism: Tyto alba; assembly: GCF_018691265.1. NCBI lineage: Eukaryota > Metazoa > Chordata > Aves > Strigiformes > Tytonidae > Tyto > Tyto alba. Next base: position 37,607,545 of record NW_024881261.1, on the reverse strand, counting down.
AAGAAGATTAAAACACGTGGATTAAAGGTGTTTGTACTTGATCAAGTGAATGCAGGGGTTAAAAAAAGAAAAAAATCACAGAGGGGTCGGGAATGATGTTACATAAGGGAATATGGTCGGCTTTGGGGTAGGAAGGAGGAAAAAAAAAACTTATCTAAATGTATTGTATGTTCTGGCATGTCAGGAAGTCCCAGCAATCGCCGTAACTGGGAGCTGTTACAAATGCAGCCGTGGAGTTTTGCTCTCCTGAAAAGGGCCTGGAGCAGAGCTGGTCCTGTGGCTTGGCGGACTCCTTCAGCGGATGCTCCCCCGGCCTGTCCCCCTGGGTCCCGGGGCACCCACTGTCATACCTGCCGGGCTCAAACTCACAGGGAAACAAAATGAAGCTGTCAGCATCCCTTTAAACTGTGTATGTTTGGCTCTTTCTGGCCTCCTCTCACTTCATTTATAATTTTTTTTTTTTCCTGCCTGTTGGGGTTAAGGCCCCTTTTCCTCTTTTCTTTCTCCTTCTCTCTTAATTGCCTGTTAAATAATTTAAATATTTAGGACTAAAGGGCTTCAATTATCCATTAATTTACATTAGTAATTTATATATCAGGCTGAATGGACACACTGTTAGTGTAATGGGTCCCCGCGGACTGGCAGAAGCCGTGCTGCAGTGCATTTTCCTGGAAGCACAGCCGTTTCTTTACACCTCCCAGCCTTTATTTCAAGCGTGGGGAGGGAGCCCGCTGCCTGCACGCATGTGGGGCCAGGCTGCTGCGGAGCCCGGCGCGCTCCCGCACGCTCACAGGTGGCAAATGCAACCCCATCCCCTTACCATTTAGTGCAGATTTTTTCTTTTTCTATTTTTTTTTTTTTTTTTTTTTTTTGGCAGTTTGAGCTTTGCTTGCAAGAGCCCGGCACTGCCCGGTGCAAAATGGAGCACACCTAAATATTCCCCTCTGACCTCAGCTGCAAGCAACACTGTCCTTAACAGGTTCTAGCTTATATTTAACACTAGATTTGAGACTAAACCGTGGTTTTAAATTGAACCAGAAGGGCTGTATCCCTGCGTGGATCTGCATTTTCTGGTTGCTGGCACTGAGGAGCCCTGGTTGGGGGCTCCTGTAGGCACCGAGCGGCTGAGCTGGAGGAGCTCGGCATGCTTCCAGGAAAACTTGTCTCTCTGGGAGTGGGGAGAGACCTGTGGGAAGGTGCTGGAGGATCCTCAACCCCATCTGCTGTCTCCTCGGCATTGCAAGCCTCGCCTATAGACGAGCCACCGGGCTGGGGTTGAGCACGTTGCGCGGTGGTGGGCACGTCCCTTGGTGAGGACGGGGTTAATTTGGGAGGCACAGCGCAGGGTGGCTGTGGGCTAAAGCCATCCGTGGGAGCCGTGGGGATGCCGGGAAGCAGCTCAGGGCTGGTGGGTGGCTAGGGAGGAGCCTTAAAGGCCGGTGTCCCCTGGGTAGTGACAGCCGGCTCTTCCCTCCTGTCACCCTGCCCCGGGATGGGGATGGGGCAATACCTGTTTTCTGCATTCAGACACCCCATTTTGAGGGGGGATCTGGGGGTTTTCGGGTGCTTGTACATGGTTGGTTTGATCGCAACCTGATCGCCACCAGCCCTGGGCTCTCTGGCAGCCAGTGTGGCCAACTCACAATGCCATGGCAGCTAGTCCAGCCAGGGCAGGGGGCAACCAGGCATCACCAGGACCCATCCCTGCTGCAGCACTGAGATTCCCCGGCTCCGGGGCAGGAGAGAGGCCATTTACTGATTGGGCTCCAGGGAAGAGCAAATTGGAGCCAAGCTCCATCGCTTCGGCAGGCAGGGGGGGGCAAGGATTGTGCCCCCCTCGGAGGCGGGGGCTGGCCCGTGGCCCTGGGCTGGGGGCTCTGCACCAGCCCTGCCTGCCCTCCCAGAGCAGAGGTCACTTAATGACTCTGATTACCCACAGCATGGGCGAATTTAAAGCAATTAGCACAAATCACTTATGGAAATGCAGCCGCTGGGGGATAGAGAGGAGAAGAGGAGGAGGCTGGGGGCCATGGTGCTTTTTTTCCCTCCTCTTTCTGTTGGCTTTGTGCTTGGCTCTCAGTATGCATGGTCCTGCTCCCTGGAGGTGTTTGTGGATCACCTTTGGTCCCTCTCTCTTGCTTCACGTCCCTCAGAGGGGTCCTGCAAGAGCCATTTCACTGCTAGCCCAGCTAAGGCTGTGCCTCAGGTGTCCTGCATCCATCCTAAATACCCTCCAGTTTTGAGGTTGGAGATGCTCAGCGCAGCATTTATCACCGTAAAGTGCCTGGATTCAGCATCCCAAACTGTATTTAATTTGGTAGTGTTGCACCTTGTTAGCAAGCATCCTAATTTTTTAAGGCAATTTGTGTCAATACCTTGAGGTCCTGTAGCACTAAGGGAGAAGGGAGGGAGGGGAAAGCGTGGGTGGGAGCGTGACTTGCATGTCGGGGTATCACTACGTGTAGGTCCATACAGGTCGCAGCATCAGTGGGGATGCTGCCATGTGGGGTGGCACGAGCCCTCAAATCTGGGATATTTCCAGCCCTGGCACCTCCGGCTAAGAAGGGGAGGATGCTCCTGGGGAGGCTGGCCCACCGGGGGGTTGGGGTTTGGTCCGTGGGGCAGAGTGGGAGCGTGTGTGCCTGAGGACAAAGGGAGGAAAAAGAAACTCAGCGCTGCGGGAACACGGGCTGTGTCCAGAGAAGAAAAGGTGGAAATTCCCGGTGGTGAGAAAGGAAGAAACTGGCTGGGGCAGCTCGGGGTCCCGTGGTATTTAAATGCCAGGGAGTGTGGGAGGGGAGGAGGGTGCCAAACAACGTTAGGAAGCTCCCAAAGGCTTCCCACTTTGCCATCGATGGAAATGGGAGCCGGAGGTAAAAGGCTTTGTTTTTTGTAGGGGTTTCCTTCCGCTGGAGCATGGGGTGTTTCTCCCCACGGTGCAGGTGGGGAGGCAGTGCTGCCAAGCAAAGACAGGCACCAAAATCAGGCACCCACCAGAAAATCCCCCCCAAACCCTCCCAGATCAAGTCTCAGGTTGTTTTCTTTTTTTTTTTTTTTTTTTTTTTTTTTTCTTTTGCTCTCTGTAAGAGCAGGTGCGACATGCTTAGGAGCCCAGCTGGCTTCGGGGTTTAGAGGGGAAGGAATAAAACTAATCAAGGTGACTGCTAAAACCCTTTTGCAAGCAGCCAGAGACCTTCTATGTGCTGCGATGGGAAAGCCAAAGTCTGGTCCCAGGTACCTGCTCTCCTACCTGCTCTTGGCTGCTGAGATTAAAGTAAACTGAGATTAAAGTAATACAGAGGCAAGGGAATGGGGAAGCCTGGTCCTCTAAGCTTGTCTTGCTGATTGTTTGGTTTTTTATTCCTTAATAGGGATATTACGGAAAGAGGAGGGGGGAGAGAAAAGTCTTCATATTTGATATTCAACATCAGCAGGGATTATTTCTTTTTTTTTTTTTTTTTCTTAAATCATTTTTTATCCCTGTTTTCCCCCTCCCCCCTCTTTTTTTTTTCATTCTGTTTGTCCCTTATTGTCTCAGGAAAATGAGGGGAGAAGAAAAGGGCAGAGAAAGGACAAATGAAAAGCAAAATGTTTCCAGCCTCTATTTGTGGTGGTTGGGTGTTTGCCTTTTTTTTTTTTTTTTTTCGGTCGTAGCAACAAATCTGAAAGATTAAGGGCAACTTTAAAGACTATTTAATAAAGGGACCTTAATCAGTTGCTCTTGTGATGTTCCTCCCCCTTTTGAATTAATGGGGAATTTGGGGCATCAAATGAACCTTTTCTTTAGTTGTTTGGTTGTGGTTTTTTTCTTTTTTTTTTTTTTTTTGTTTTTTTTTATGATTAAAAATAATGCCACGATTTAAATGATTCAAAAACAGTGCGGCATCGCACCGAGCACCCTGGTCTATTGGATTGGAACGCCCCGGCGGGGTGAGGGGTGAGCCTGGCCAGTGGGAGCCGCGGCACGGGGCGTGGGTGCTGCTCCCACCCCATGCCTGCCACCGAGCGAGCTGCGGGAGGAGAGTGGGAAAAGCGTCGGGAAAAGTAGGGCAGCGTCTGGCGAGGGGCCTGCGGAGAGGCTGGCTGGAGGCGGCGGGGAGCATCCTTCCAGCCAGCTTTGGCTTCCTGGGGCTTGTGGGAGCTGCTAGGGAGGAGAGAGAGAGAGTGGGTGAGAAAAAGACAAAAATGATGGGAGGGAATTAAAAAAAAAAAAAAAAATTTAATTCTCCTTTTGCACTGCTTTTCCCTTCTTTGTAGCCAGCTGCCTAAACTTTTCGCTTTACCTTGTTGGGCTCGTGCCATCCCTCACTTCCCCGCATCAGTTTTGTTGGGGTGGGCCACACGCAGCCCTCCTCTGGATTTTGGCACCGAAATGCCAGCCAGGACCATCAAACCTTGTGAGCTGCTTTTAGAGGGCAGGGCTGGGTTGTTCCCCCCCTCGCTGTTTTGGCATCTGGGTGCTCGGGGTGTGAAACCTGCTCCCTTCCAGCTCACAGCCCCCCCCCCCCGGGTGATGCGTGTGCCCAGGGAGGGCTGTGGGGAGCTGGGATGCTTGGTGGGGGCAGCAGGGCATCCTTCTCTTCCCAAGGGGCACTGGGCGGTTCGCAGCCCTGCTTGCTGCTGGTTTAAAGTTGCTTTTCTTGCCCAAAGCCAAGGCAGTCGCCTCCAGATTTGCACGTTTGTCAAGGAGGGGGGGAAAAAAAAAAAAAAGAAAAAAACCCCAACAAACCCAAAACACCAACCAACAAAAAACCACCATTGCAAAACAGCCGCCTGGAAATTGCACTCTCAAGGGGAATGCTGGGGAATTTACATTTTTAAATATGTATGTAATTTGGGCGAAGGGGAAATCGCTTTCTGTCTGCGAAACTGGCAACTTTCTTTCTCACGGAGTTAGCATTTTAAAACTGCATTGCTCATTTGAACAGGAGACTTTTTTTTTTTTTTTTATCCAAGGAGAGATTGCATCTTGCACTTGATTTACTGCAGTTTGAATGATAATTAATAATTCCTCGGACTTTCTGGCACTAACTGGGGCAACAAGTCCCTGTTTGTTCCTTGTTTTCTTTTCCCTTCTCTCTTTTCTTGTTGAAATTATTATTCTTCTCACAACAGAAACACAGTACACGCCATACATGTGAATAAACAGCATATTACCACATTATCTGCTGCTGACTTTTTTCTTTTATGAGCCAAAGCAAATAAATAAAAGTTCATATAATTATTATATCCATTAAAAATAACGCTGTAGCTCAGTAAACAGAACAAACTATACAAGAGTACCGCGACAATGGAATTAAAATAGCACAAAGAAAAGTGTCTGTGCCCATAACAAGAACCAACACTAGATGAAATTTGGAGATAGTTTTCAAACATAACTGCTTCCCTGAAGGAAATGTATAAAATAGCACAAAAGAAGCGAGTACAATAGAGTGTAATGGGGATTTGCTACATAATTCCTCCTCCTTTTTTCTGTCTTTCTTTTTTATATTTTTTTTAATTCATCCTCCATTCTGTGGGTATTTATGGGGATTCACGAGGCTCACAGCTCTGCTCTGTTAAAACCAGAAATAAGGAACAATTTACTCCAATCTGCCTGCGCCGTGTTATAAATCTATATAATGAAAAATGAAGAGGTTCGTACCATAAGGGATCTCAGCTGTTTACACTTCTCAGGAGGCTTCGCCTTTGATTATCATAATCATAAAGATAAACAAAAGAGTAGTGGCTCCATAAATACTCCAGCGTAATGCATAATCAGCAAGATAAATCTTTCTCCTCTGAACTCCTGGCAAGGGAAGTTGCTGCCAGAGCCTGGGTGTTTCTCTTCCAGGGATGCTGGTGCTCGGGTTTTGGGCTGGGACCCCCTTAGCTGTGGCTTGCAGTGGCACAAGGATGCTCTCTTGGGATGCACAAGGATGCTGTGGTGGGACATCCCGTGTGAGGGCACCCAGCTTTTCGTTTTCCCCTCGGGCTGCTTCGCAAAATCTTGACCGGGGGATTTAGCTAAAGAAATTTTTTTTTTTTTCATTTTTTTTTTTTTCCAGTCAGGTGAAGTGGTTTTTGATCGATAAGGCTGTTGCGTGCAAAAACATCCTCGGTGCTGCCCAGCTCCTTCTTCCCACCCTCTTCTCAACACAAACTTTGCTTTCTGTTTTGTTTTGTTGTTGTTGTTTTTTTTTTTTTTTTTTTTTTCCCCCACCCAGTCCAGTCCTGGTTTAATAAAGGTGTACAGCGAGGGAGGCCGGCTGCAGGCTTTTCATTTGGCTGGGAGAGGAATCTGCTTATTTTTTTCCAAGGGTGTAATTAGGCCTGGCTGGGTGCACCCCCTCATTACCCACACTGGGGAGGAATGCTCTCTAATTATAATGTTTGCCCGCCACTGGGCGGGGGGGAACTGCTTTAACCCATCTGGGGTGCTGCTGCGAAATGTCCGTCTGTCCTGGTATCTGTCTGGCCTGGGCTGGGTGGGCTCCAGGAGGAACTAACTGGAAGTGATGGGATGGAGTGACTGGGCTCACTCATGGCTGGATTTACCCTGCGGGGTGATGCCAGGTTTGGCAGGGTGGGATGCAAAGGGACCTTAAAAATTCCTGTAATAGGGGCAGTCCATGGAGGAAAATGAGCTGGTTTGTCAGGCGGAGATGCTCTGGGGAAGAGGTTAGGTGGCTCTTTCCAAATTTAGTTATCAATAAAAGATTGGTGAGAATGGAAAGGCTCTGTTGTGTTGCACAGAGGGGGACAAGGGGGTCTGTGCTGCTTGTGAGTCCCTAAGGGGGAGACGGAGGGGGGAGATCCCCAAAACGCAGCCCCTGCAACCAGGCTTGCGGGTGCTTTCCTGGCTGGTGGGAGCGGGGAAGGGGTGGGCTCTACTTTTTGGGGGGTGGAGAGGAAGACCCTATAAATGCATGAGCCTGAGGTGGAGCAACACCTCCTGCTGCCCCCAGCGCACCACTGGTATCGAGGGTTGAACCCAGCAACTCGCTGAGCTGACTGCACGTGCTTGGGGGCGAGGCGCCAGATGCCACGGGGATGGGCACCCCACGAGCATGTCGGTGGCTGGACATCCCCATGGCTTTTTGACCTCGAAATCCAACCTTGCTCCAGGCTGGAGATGAGATGCCAGGTACCAGCATTTCTCCTTGCTACCTGAAGGGCTCCATCCTCAGCTTTTTTTTTTGGGCCTCTGCAGGCAGCTTGGGTCTGTCCCATCCCATCCTCCCGCGGAGGGATTGGTTAATGAGTGCCACGCTGAGTTAATGAGGCCGGGGGTTACATCAGCAAGCTGCAGCCCTCGGGACAGCTGTGCCAAGGGCCTCTCACATCCCCTGCACCTTGCTTTCATCAGCACCTCCCAGCTTGTGTCTGAACCCGCTTTAAACAATTCAGAGGGTTTTGAAGGCACGAGGTTGTGTGGGCTCTGTGCAAGGAGGCAGCAAGGGAGACAGCCAAGGAGGAAGCTTCCCTCGGTGCGAGTGGCTTCGAATTTTCCAAACCCATCCTCAATGACACCCCTTATTTGGGGCCATCTACCTTTCTCCCTGCTTTGCCTCTGATGGGGCAAGTCCCCGGAGGAGGAGCAGTGGGCCATGGCTTTGCACTGCGGTGGCACCTCAGCAGCGGGGCTTCACATTGGGGTGCTTCACGTTGGGGGGGCCGTGCTGGTGTGCAGGGGGCGATGGGGAGCAGAGCAGTGAGGAGAAGGGGATGCTCGGGGAAGAGGAGGTGATCTTTTGGGGAGAGAGGGTGCTCAGGGTGCTTTTAGGAGGAAAAGCTCGGCTGTGATTTACTGCTGAACCCAAACTTATCCCGGATGGGCACTCTGCAATGGGAAGCCCTTGAGAACAGGGCAGGCTTGGACCGGTGATGCCGGCTCAGGGACGGACTTTGAAACGTGGTGGGATGAGGACTGCATCCGATGTGATGACCCTCGCTGGGATGGGGACACCTTCGGGTCCCTCCGGGGCTTGCAGCGGGGATGTCCTCACTCTGGCAGGCATTCTGGCACGGGAGTGAACCATGCCACAGCTCTGACATCATAATTTGCTGGATCTTAAATGATAACAGCACTAATCCCCAAATGAGTCTGTTCATACATTTCCCCTGGAGGCAGTAGGAGAGGGGATTTGGGGCGGGGGGAGAGCCCCACTCCAGCCTTTCAAACACCTTCTCGAGCCAAACCGGTGGCTGGAGCATCCCTGGCAGCTCGGTCTCTGGTGCTGGAGCCATCCTCACTGGGGGATTGGGACGGCAGGCAGCTCTCCTCCTCTGGTGCTGGAGATAAGCTGTCATATTTTTTTTTTTTTTTTCATTTCTACAGGAGGATTTCTACCCACCCGGCAGGCAGGAATGGGCCTTAACCATTGCCTCTCGGGCCTTTGCACGAAATAGCTCTCGCCCCAAGCCAGGCATGAATGGGGGGAGATGGAGGCAGAAGGGGTTAAGCACCTACAGCCACTGAGATTTAGCTGGAGAAACCCAGCCGGAGAAACCCAGGCATCCCAGCTTAATCCTGACATCACATTCCTGCCTGCCCGGTGCAATGGGGAGGGATGCGTGGCTGTGGGTGATGGGCACCAGGCTTCGCTGCTGCTAATGCTCCTGTAATCTTCCAAATATTTGGAGGGATAACAGTTGCAGCACAGGGGATTTTAACGCTTTCCTGTGGAGGTTTGCTTGGCTGTTGCTGCAAAGGGAATTGCTTTCTGGGCTCGTCACCCCTTGTGCCGTGTGTCTGGGGTGATGAGGAGGGGGTTTAATGCTTGACCCCAGCTCCGGTGCTGCTTCCCAGTGCAGGCTGGTGGTGCTCGTTGGTTGGGGTCATTGATCTTTAACCAAGTTCCAAACGCTAGCTGCAAACATCTGCAAATCACCCCCCGCGGAACAGATGCTGTGGATAATCCAGCTCAACCCCAGCAGATTAAAATGTGTGATGAAGGATGGGAGAGAGGAGGCTGGAGCGGAAAGAAGAAGTCGGTGCCTGTTCTCCTCCTCCCTTTTCTGCCTCGCTGCTCCTTCCACACTCATCTTCAGGGTTTGGTCCTGCGGGTCGAGCCTGGAGCTGCCCCTTCCTTCCCTCTCCTCCCCAAAATACAGATATAGTGCTAAAATCAGTACTCCAGCCCATCCTGTAGCATGTTGTGCCGCAGCACCCAACTGCATGCCCCAAGTAGTGTGAGACTGTGGGATGGTGACAGCCTGGGACTTCTCAAAAAAAAAAAAAAAAACCAAAAAAACCAAAACCCAAAAGGGAGCTGGGAAGCAGGCACCCACCTCTAGTGGGAAGGAGGGAAGCCGGCAGATGGGAACCCCCTGTAGACGTCTGCCAGGGAGATGATGATTACAGTCACTGTAGCGCACTCTCAAATATTTATTAGTTTGTCGCTGCTGGGAGTTTTATTGCTCGTCTGATTGCAGCACTGGAAATCCCGGCTGTGCGGGGCTCCTTCCCTGGCTTCGCATGCAAAACTGTCTCTCTTGTGTGTGCTGCTCCGGCGGTCGGTGGGGCAAATTGTCGCCTCAGGTGGGATCAGAGCAGCATGGGGCAAAGCAGAAGCGGCCTCTGTGCATGCGTGGGTTAAAGCATCCGGCCCCAGTGGGGATGCTTCTGAGCAGCTCCTTACAACACCCGTGGGAACCCTCCTGTTGATGAGGTCTTCACCAGTATAAAAAGCATCTGAATGTCCCGGTGCATACCCCTACCTGAGGGTGGCTGCCCAGCCTGGAGAAGCCAGAGACCTGCTCCTTGCAAAGCTCCATATATATATAATGCAGCCGTATTATAATAATAATAATATGCAAGGCCATTGCAGAGGAAGGTTGTCCTAGCAGAGGATACCCTGTCTTGCCTTTACAGGGCCATTTATCGATGTTCTTATGCTGAAGCAGACCAAAACCTTTCTCCAACCTCTCTATCCTCTTCTTTTTTAATCCTGGCACCCACAGCACTTCATCCTGGCTGTGCTGGAGCTATTTGCTCCCCTGTCCTATGAGGGAAGGACCACATGGAGGTGATGGTGTTGCACCACCGGGAAAGGGCTGCTTTTTTTTTTTTTTTTTTTAATTTATTTGTATTTTGCAGTTGCTGCTGGATAGTCAGGGCAGCCAGGAGCAGCAGTTGTTCCTTCACACGGTGTGAGCAGGCATGCTTTCCCCCCCCACCGACTGTACATTGGGTTTTTTTGGGGGGCCCCCCTATGAGCATTAGCAGAGCCAGAGGTTTCCCATGCGGCGGGTGGCCGGGCGTTGGGAGGGGGGATGAAAGGCTGGGTTGATGGCTTATGATAAATGTGCCCAGCGTGGTTCTCCTCCCTTTTCTCATCCAAAGTCCCCGTTGTTCCTCTGCCTTAATTCCTCCCCGGCGCATTTAAATACCAGCGGCTGTATCCTGCTGGAGCCAAACACCCTGCCCAGCTGCAAATGCTTTTCTTCGGCCGCATAGGGCTGGTTTCTGGATGGAGAAATCGGCCTCCCCCCTTGCTTTACTCCTCTCCACGAGCAGGCAGGAGCCTGGAGGAGCCGTGGGGTTGGGGCTCTGCGACACAGTCTCGGTTACGAGTCTGCCATGAAAAAAACAGCATCTTTTTCACTGTCTCCTGTTAGAGCCACTTTTTTGGCCCCAGATCTCTCTTGGCCAGAAATAAAAGATCTCTCAGCTGTTGTGAGTTTGCAGGATTTGAACTTTTCCAGCAGCCGGGATGCTCCTAGCTTTAAAGGTTTGCGTTTTTGGAGTTCAAACCTTAAACTGAGCAGGTTTTTAGAGCCACCAAAAGCAGATGCTGGATCTGGCCAGGGATGGGGACACCATCCTATTCCCCCCATCCTCGTCCCTAAAATCACTGTACCCCCTTGGAGAAGAAACCTGAAGCCTTGAGCTTGAGACCCCCCAGCATGGATTTGGGAAGACCCCCTCTCGGGGCAGGGGGGCTGGATGGGACCCATCGATGGGGGGGCGGCAGATTTTTGGTACTGCTGGCAGTGTTTCAGCCCCGAACCCTGTGCTGGGGGACCGAGGTGGCTCCCACCACAGCCCAGAGCATCACCCGTCCCGTTGCAGATGATCACGGGTGAGTCACGAATCTGTGATTTTCATCCCAGTCGGGCCATGACTCATCCCCTCCCTGCCCCCAGGTCCTCTCAGATGACCTAAAGTCTCGTCTAGCATCACCAAAGTGGTGGTGGGGTGGGAGAAAATGTGTTTTCCGTGTCACCTGCTGGTGGAGGACCTCTCTTTGCCTGCACTTTTGGGTCAGGGGACATGTGTGCTTCAGGGTGTCACCTCCGTAGGGGAAGGTCCTTCCAAAAATTGTCTTCTTTGGGGACATTGGGTCTTTGTGGGTCACCCTTACAGTGCTGGATGGGCTGCAGGACTCCTCGCCTGCATCCTGGGGTATTGCACCTGGCTAGGGGAAGAAACAAAAAAAGTAAAAATAGGAAGAAGGAAAAGAAATAAAAAGCTGCTGGCCCAGATACAGAAGAAAAACTTAATGGGGATCTTCAGGCCCACGTTATGGCCAGGGATAGTATATTTTGGAGTAGTTATCAGCCCTGCCACTGCCCTCGGTGGTGCCTGGGTGAGGCTAGTGCTGGCCCCGGGGCAGGGGGGAGTGGGGGGCTCCCCTTTGCCAAGCCTCCTTGAGAGACTAATGGGCTTCAAGTGTTTACATTCCTGATAGCAAGCCTGCTTTCTAAACCCACCTGCCCGTAGAGTTGTAAAACAAAGCCCAGGAGCCACCCCTGGCCCGGGGATGAGTGGCATTGCACCAGCGGTTTTCGGAGGATGCGCCCTTTCCTGGGCACCGAGCTGGGGTCCAACTTTGGAGGCTGTGTGCTGCAGGGATGCAGAGAGCATCATTTCAGGGAGGTTTTCACATGAGCCCATGAGTGAAGTTTTGTTGGCGGCTGCTGTTGCCAGTTGGATTATCTCCTGCCAGCCCCCTTTGGCAAGGAATTTAAGTTTGTGGCATTGAAGTGATTTTTAAAAAAAAAAAAAAAAAAAAAAAAAAAAATGACACAACAAAGCAACAACTCAGTGGATGCAAAATTGAGTAGTAAATTAAAAAAGAAAAAAAATAAAGTTTTATTTGCTGCTGTGATACAGGTAAGAGGCTGCTCAGCAGGAGAGGGGAGCAGGACCTCTGATGCAGGCACTGGGAGAAGTGGGGGACAGTTCACGGTGGGGGGCTCTCACCTCCTCACTCCCCCGTCCCCCTGCCTGTGGCGGGGTGCTGGGGAAATTACAGGTCTGCAAATGAGATGGGGAGGAAATGGCGGGCGGCAGAGAGGTGGGGAAGAGCCAGCCAGAGAGAGAGAAATTAGCCCGGAGTTTAATTCATTGTTTCCAAAAGAGCAGTTAATGGATTATGACAAATGTCCTACTGCTCTCCCTTAGTGCTGTGTTAAATGAAAATGGAAAGTCAATTTTCCTAAATGGATTTTAAACGACTGACCTCGTGTGTTTTTTTTTTCCCCTCACTGATTTTTGCTCGGGAGGCAGCTTGGTCATCTTGTTTTCTTGACGCATCTGATTATTTTTTTCTTCTTCTCCTTCTTACATCTCGGGAGCCTCTGATTCTCTCCGTGCAGCACTGCTCCTTGCCAAGGGTGACGAAGGGAGTGGGCTCCTTTCTTCCTTGCCAGCTCCGGAGATGTTATCACGGGGCTGGGGATATTTACTGTTTTCCTGCACGCTGCAGTGCCTGGAGTTGAGAATCACAGCTCTGGCTGGGGGAAGAGAGGAGGAGGAGGAAAAGCTCATAACTCTTCTAGGTGTAAAGAAAAGCCTCGTGATGTGACCTGACTGCTAGCGAGATGCCCAGAAACAACAGGTTAAGCAGCAGCAGCATCCCAGTGCCTCTGTGTGTGTGTGTGTGTGTTTATCAGTCCTGCGATATTTGGGCTTGATCTTCATGGGTGAAATGGCTGGGAACAGGCTTCCTGTGCTGGGTGCTGCAGATGTTCCTTGACATCAGTCAGAGCATCTTCTTGAGCTGGGGGCTGGACATGAGCCACCGTGAGGCTCCTGCTCCTCAGGGATTATGTCCCTGGGTAAGCACTGAGGTGCTTGCCCCTTTTTAAGATTTTTTTGGCCTGGCCTGACTTCTTCTTCTGGTTATTTTTGCATTTAGATGGTTTTTGAGAGCAAACAAGCCGGAAGATGGAGATCACCAGAGCACAGGCCCGATCTGGTTTCTGGGGTGGGATAGTGTGAATCCCGATTGCATTTTGGGGTGATGTTCTCTGGAGGTGGCTGGGCTGGAAGCTCTTGCTTCCCAGTGATGGGCAGATGGCCGGTCCCCGGGGGCTGCACTGGCAGGGGCTGCCGGTGCCCCCCAGCCCTTGGGTGACGCTGAGACCCCCACGCGCGAGCGCTGGCAGGGGTGTGGGATCCCAAATGTGGCTCCACTGAAGAGCGGGATGTGTGAGATTTGTGCCGGGATCGTGGTCAGTGTTCCCAGCACAAGCCCTGCCAGCATTTTGCTCTGAGGGATGAGGGGCACCAGCCCCTTTGGATCCTCTCTGTGTCCCCATCACCATCCCTGGACTTGGGTTTGGTTTGCTTTTTTTTTCTCTCGTGACGTCCTCTAGCAAGATCACCCAGGCTTTGGGGTTGCCCAGGGCTTGGGATATAGATGGGTTGGCTGGTACCCAGGTGAAAACTGGGTGCACCTCGCAGCAGCAGCTCTCTAGCTAGCAGAGATTGCTTCTTTTATTTTTGGGAGCCTCCAGCCCTCTTTCGCCTCCCCGAGCATCCCTAGCAAGGGCTGCTGGTGACAGTGTCACCACACGCAGGGCAGTCCTGGGAAGGAGAGGGAGGGATGAAGTGGCATAGGTAGGAGTTGCGTCTTTCCTCGGGTGGGACTGAAGGCACCTCCCGACCTTCTCGTTCCCCTGGCAGGGCTGGAGTACAGCGACGTGCTGCCCGACTCCTTCCCTTCGGCCCCGGCGGAGACCCTCCCTCACTTTCTGCTGGAGCCGCAGGACGCCTACATCGTGAAGAACAAGCCGGTGGAGCTCGTCTGCCGCGCCAACCCCGCCACCCAGATCTACTTCAAGTGCAATGGGGAGTGGGTCAACCAGAACGACCACGTCACCAAGGAGAGCCTGGACGAGGTCACCGGTAAGCAAGCCCACCCCGGCATCCCCCTGCCTTCCCTTCCCTTCTCTTCTTTCCAGGCCCTTCTGCCCTTTTCTCTCTTGCACATCCGCGCTGGAGATGATTCTGCTCCAGATAGACCAACAGGTCTCTTTGATTTTTTTTTTTTTTTTTTTTTTAATCATTCTCAGGTGATTGCAATCTCACAAGGCCGCTTTTGTATGTTTTCCACCTCCTTGGTCCATGCACAGCTCGTCTCTCTTTCCATACCATCACTGAATTTTAGTCGAGGAGCTGCCCCTTTCCAGGCAGTCGATGAAGGCACGATGATGGTGTGGGTCACCATACCCCATCAAGGCTTGGGGAAGTCAGCCTGCATGCTTGCATGCTTCCCTTTTTGCAGGGCTTGGGGTTGTTAAATGGGATTTGAGAGGCAGTGTGTTTAAAATGGATAAAAAAAAGGGAACGCTTTCCTACAAAATGCCTAATCAACAGGTAGGAGTCGTTGCCACGAGGGGTGGCAAAGGCTGGCAGCTTACTCAGGTTTGCAGAGGGGTTAGATGTTTAATGGTTAATGAGAACATTTACAGGTAGGATTTGAAATGCCTTCTAATAGCAGATGAGCTCTTCCCTGCCTTGGAGAACAAGTCAGCCGCTGGCTGCCTGAAATGGAGGGGCGAGAAGGTGGTTTTTAAGCATTTTAGGGGGTGTCTTATTCCATGGGATTGGGTTCTGCAGAGCTGCTTGCCCCCCGTGCTTTGAAATGTCCTGGCTTGAGGACAAGGTGTGGGGGTTGGATATATCGTGTCATCAAGTAGATTTGCTAAAATTGGTATGCTTTAGCTCAGCTCCCACCTTTTCTGCACCTATTTTGGTACCTGTGCCCTGATCAGGAGAAGAGAAAAACAGTCATGTTCCCCATGTAAGATCTGTTCTCTGCAAATCCCTGAGCCTGCGGCATCCCTCATCTCTGGAGGGCTTTAAACCAGCGCGGCCTTTTGAACTGCTGCAGTGTTGGCCCCAGAAGTCAGGCTGGGCTTGGAGGAGAGACTTTGTTAGCCTGGAGGAGCACAAATACTTTTATAGAATCTCCTCTTGTCCCTCTTTTCCCCAGCCTTGCCCTTCCCCAACATCTCCTGGGCTCTTCATCCAGTGCCAGCAGTGAGCCAGTCCTTACTTGGGTGCATCTCTGAACCTGCTCTGCCAAGGGAAGATCCTTTCTTTTCCCTGTGGCTTCTTGAGCCTTTCCTAGAGCTGCTTCATCTGTTCCTGGGGTGTTTTTCTTCCAGAGGATCTCTTTGTGAAGAATGGCCTAAAAAGCACGGGAAGGCTGTTCCCTTGCTTCTCTGGGGGCTGTTGGGAGCACTGGCAGCACCGTTTCTTTCTTTTGGGGTGCATCTCCACCTCCCAGCTCTCACAGAGGCTGTATTGGAAACCCTCGCTGCTCTAGGGCAAAGGCAGAGCTGATAAGTGACTGAGCAGCCTTCGCTGAGGGGTTATTAATTTATTTTTTAATGTGTGGCCATGCTGGGTCGAGCCAAAGGTTCACGTGCTCTGCGTTCGACCGTGATGGATGCTTAGGGGAAGAGTCTTGAACAGGGACAAGGCTGGACCCCACTCTGTTACCCCTCCATCTTCCTACAGTCCATGATTAGGGACTCCCTGATCCGGTGGTGATATCTTAGCAGTGTGGCCCAGCCCCGGATGGATTCCATCCCTCTTAATTTGTCTAAATCATGTTAGGACTCATTTTTCCTCCGGACTGTCCCAGCGTCCTGCAGCAGGGAGTTAAATGGCTTAGTGATGTGCAGTGTAGAAAAATCACTGTATTTCTGGCCCCACCTCTCACTCCACGTCTTGGATGAATACCCCTTACCAAATAACCTGCCTCACGCAACTCTTTAACAAAACAGGGTGGAGAAAACGTAGGGGAAAGGGAGTGGAAAGTCTGCGCAGCAGGCGCTTACTCTGTTTTAGGGGAAACTCATTTGCTTTGGGTCAGCATCTCCCTCTCCGATCCCAGTCTGCAGATGCAGAATGTGTGCCAGCAATTTGGGGAGGAAACAGTGCACACCTTCTTCACTCAGGCTTCAAAAATGATATTGCTGCTATCAGTGAACAAACCAACAATGCCTTCAGTGTGGAGGTGATGCTGTGCATGTAAAAATCCGTCGGTGTGGGCATATCTGCCCGGCAGCTACCCTAAGAAAAAAAGGAGCTGGAGCCAAAATGGTTTACTGTGCTAAAAAAATCTGCATTTGCAGCGCCTGCCGTTTGCAGGAAAAGCTGCTGCAAAGGGCAGGGGGGAAAGCTGGTCACAAAGCGACAGGTTAACACAGTTAGGCATTCGTGGCTTTTTAAGTGTCCTCGGTTAAAAGCTTGGAAAAAGGGACCTTTAGAAAACAAATAAAAAAAAAAAAAAAGCAACTTTTAAGATGACGTGTCTTGAATGAGCGGGGCTCAGTAATGCTCTGACTGTGTCTGATCCAAAACATTTAATGCGGAAGAAAGCAAAAATAGGCCAAGTCAGAGAAGATAATTCAGCTGGACGAGAAGGAACTGTCGGTAGGAGCGGCTGTGTTTGGATGCATGTGAGCCCTTTAAATAGTCACTCCTGTGAGCCATAAGCTCAGTCTGCAGTTTCGTGTAGGCTTTGCTTTCAGGGGTTACAGAGATAGCAGGGCATTTGCAGGATGCTCCCCACCTTTCCAGGGCTGCTCAGCGCACCCCACAGGGGCTTTCCAGAGAGACAAGATGGTTTTGAGCCGTCTCCATCCTGAGTCCTTCTAAAAGCCATAATTTTTCCAAAAGTGCTTGGCCAAATGCCTTTTCTTTTGTGGCTTGCTTTTTTTTTTTTTTTTTTTTTTTTTTTTTTAATTTTTTTTTCCCCCTTGGTGCATGTTTGTCAGCTCTTCCGCAGGAAGGTGGCAGAGAGACAGTACTTGCTCCTCGCAGCACTGGGAGCGAGCTACAGAATTACAGCCGGGCAGCATGCGGCGCTCTATCGCCGGGAACTTGAGGCCTTTTTATAAATAGAAGCCGCAAAAAAAAGGGCGAGTGTGGCTGAAAATGAGGAAAAGTAAGCCCCGAGTCCCTTCTGCCCTCAGCAATGGCCACGCCGTGAGGGGTTGGTGCTCCGGGAGAGACTCGGCATCCTCTGGCCCAGGGGACCGTGTCCTGGACGTGGTGGTGCCACCTTTGTCACAGCACCCCTGCCACAGCCACTGGCAGACCTCACGGGGTGCTGGGGGGTTGCTGGAGGCACGTAACCCTTTCTGGGGTCACCGGGCATGAAACGCCATCATCCTCAGATGATTTCTTTAAGGTCTTTTATTTGTCTTGTTGTATTTGTATTTAAGTGGCAGCTGACAGAGATAGCTTTGGAGGCATCCTTCAAGCCCGTTAGGTGGGAAGGGGTCTGGGCAGGGACAGGGGTGTCAGTGCTGAGGGAAAAGGCTGGTGGAGGAGGGTGATGCCTTTTGAAACGATCGAGAGGTCCTGGTCCTGCTCAGCCAGACTGGGATGAAAAAAAAAAAAAAAAAAAAAAAAAAAGGGGTGGGGGCAAAAACTGCCATCGCCGTGGCTTCAGCTCCAAGTCACCCTCTGGAGATGCTTCTAATCCACTGCCTTGAGCTTGGTGCATCCCGCAGCCCTCCTCTGGGGTGTATCCTCAGATTCCCCGCTCCCTGGTGCTCCTGCCACGCTGATGCCATCCTCCTGTTCCCTTCCAGGGATGCTGGTGCGGGAGGTGCAGATCGAGGTCTCCCGGCAGCAGGTGGAGGAGCTCTTCGGCTTAGAAGATTACTGGTGCCAGTGCGTGGCCTGGAGCTCGGCGGGCACCACGAAGAGCCGCCGGGCGTACGTCCGCATCGCTTGTAAGTGCCCAGTACACACGTAGTGCTTGCTCAGCCCCGACCCCTCGGGCAGGGCTCCCTGCCCCTCTGCGAGAGCTGCCTGCACCCACCTGCACTACCTCGGTTCTTGGTTCGTTTAAACGAATGCTTCCCCCCACACGCACTCCTTTTCCACCCTGGGAGCCCCGAAAGGTTTCCAGAGGGTACAACCCACCGATTCCTAAATCGTTTGCAGAGCCTGAGGTGTGACCCTGGATCCCAGGCTGAAAAAGCAATGGTTTCATGCCAGGCGAGTGCCGGTTCTGGCAACGCCAGCAGCTGAAATAATGGCCAAGGTTGTTCATTCCTAGCTTCCTGGGACCCCCGAGATGAGTGGGGTTGACCATCTCCCTGTTGCAAGCAATGCGTTTTGATCAGTTGGAGATGACCCGTCCTTGCTGGACAGCCCTGGTCTTAGCTCCCCATCATGACTCTAGCTTTGCTTCTGAGCAGGCATCTCCCCTACCTGCCTGGGCGAGAGGCTGTGGCACTACCTGGGTTAATACCGCATTGCCCATCAGCGTGCTCAGCTCTTCCCCGGGCTTTATTATCATCAATAACCCAACGGTTAGCACCTTGCACGCTTTGCCTGAATCAGCGGCTCTGTGTCCCTGGAGTCCCTGCTGTCATATGTCACTTCTCTAAGCTGCTGTTTGTGGGTGTCAGCCTGTTTAAGGGCGAGTTAATCACGCTGTTACCCGGCTGAATTTGCTCTCTTAGCAAATGAGAAGGCAGAGCTATAGGAGAATGGCCAGGCATCCCCAGTCGTAAACAGATTCTGATATTAGAGGGCTAATAATCCAACGCATTATCCAAAACGGAGGTGGATGGTGAATCAGCTACGCTCATGAAGGATTTAGTCTGGACAGGGAAGACGTGAGGCATGGGGCTGGTTACTGAGGGAGCTTTTTTGTCTGGCCCCAGCCAAGGGTTTGGTGTTTCTTGAAGCTGAGCAGATGAGACAAACCGAGGGTTTGCTGCCCTGCACGAGCAGGAGCTGCTGCCGTAGAAGGCTGGGTGCTGTAGCAGAGGATTGCAGCACCATCTAGTGATGCTTCTGCTCCTTTCAAGGCTCTGGAGTGGGACTCTGCCATGTCCCTCATGTCCCTGGGGGCTCGGCTGGGCTTCTCGCCTCTCCCCCTTCCCCAAAGCACTGGCCAGCTCCTTTGCTGAGCAAGCTTGCCTTTTCATCGGCGGCCTTTCCCCATTTCGGCACTGGAGTGCGATGGCTGGGTTTCCAGCAAGTCTCTGGATGTGGCTTAGCTAGGACTGGCCAGGGCAGAGCCGAGCAACAAGCCTCCATAGCCCAGAAATTTGAGGATTTGCTTCAGCGCCTACATGGGAGCCGAGCTGCTGTGCAAATCTCACTTCCCCCCCTTCAGCAAGGAACGATCTTGGTGCAGAGTCCAGAGGGAGAAAGAAACAGGAGGGTTGAAAAAAGAGTGGTTAAGCTGAGGTTTAGCCCCAGAAGGAAAAGAGAAGAAGGGGTATAAGCTTGCAAGTGCGCAAAGGAGGAAAGGCATCGTCCTTGGGCACCACGTGCTGTCCCAAATCCATCTTGGAGACGACGCTTCTTCGTCTCCTTCCTCCCAGGACATGGTTTGCTCTAGCTGTGCCATGCCAGAGGGATTTCCCTGCTCATGGGCCCCCGGTGCCGAGGCGCTGCTCTCTCCCCACTGAGGTTTTGCAGGTTGCCCCTGTGACTGCAGTGAGCTGGTAACCCCTGGGTGTTCCTTTCCCCTCCCAGACCTACGGAAGAACTTCGACCAGGAGCCGCTGGGCAAGGAGGTTCCGCTGGAGCACGAGGTCCTGCTGCAGTGCCGCCCGCCTGAGGGGGTGCCACAGGCCGAGGTGAGCAGCTCAGCAGCCCGAAGAAACGCCTGGTGGGGTGTCCCCTCCAGTCCCGGGGAGAGACGGGGCCCATCCTTGCAGATGGCTTTCCTTATTCATCAGAATTGTTTATCTGGGGCAGTGGATCTGTTATTCTGACATCTAATAACGCGCGTAACCTCAGCACCTGCTTCAACCCACCTCTCCCACCCTTCCTGATGTGCTGTTAACCCATCACGGGGAAGATCTATCAAGGAGGCACCCAGTGACTTGTCCGAAGGGGAGCAGTCACAAGTGAGAGCCAAGGGCTGGGAAAGTCAATGCGGATGGGTTTCCCTAGCACAGTAGCAGTGCTTTCCTTGCCCACAGCTCCATCAGCCCCCAAGAGTGGTAATAGCCACAATGTCCCATCCTTGGCTAAAACAGCAGTAACATGCCCCAGTCAGGCCTGGTTTGGCCCAGCTTTTGAGGAGAAATAAATAGTCCGAGGCAAGGTTGGTCAGTCAATGGTTGGGGTGCTGAGGACATTGGTGGTCTCAGTGATGGAGATGAGGAGGGCTTTGGGGCAGGTCCTAGGCTGGTCCGAGGGGTTTTGCCCTCTATCAGGGATGGTGAATTCGGCCCCTCCAACCTGATGTTTTTCTTTGCTCGTGCCCACACCCGTACTTGATGATAGTATAATTCACACCCTTCCCAAACAGCCTAGTTAAGTGCTTGTGTCCTAGCGTAGCTTTGGGGCCCTTGGGTGTGGAGAACGTGGGATGGGCATTTCCACTGCAACTCATGACAAGGTTTTCCTGGCGGAGTTTTCAGTTCTTGTTCAACTTAATCACCGTCCTTACCCATCCCTTCCTTTGCATCACCAGGTGGAGTGGCTCAGAAACGAGGATGTCATCGATCCCACCCAGGACACCAACTTCCTCATCACCATTGATCACAACCTCATCATCAAGCAGGCCCGGCTCTTAGACACAGCTAATTACACCTGCATGGCCAAGAACATCGTGGCCAAGCGCCGGAGCACCACGGCCGCCGTCATTGTCTACGGTACCAGCCCTGGCTCTTGGGGGTGGACCTTTGCTGTCAGCCATGTCTCCAAGCCAAGGGGAAATACGGGCACTTTCTGGGAGTGGTAGGAGTGAACCCCAGCAGGGCATTGCATTCAATTAGGTAATAGCCAATGTCTGCAAAACGAGCTTCTCCTAGCTTGCACAGGCTATTGGGAGAGGTTGTTAGGTTGTAGGTATTTGCAAGCCTTCTCGTTTGGGTGTGAAGCTGGGTGGAGGTGGGACCCAGATGGATTGCTTTGACTCTCAAAGCAACTGAAAAGCTGCATTTGGCTGAACTTTTCTATGAAATCGAAGATCTCCTGAGGCCAAATGCAAAAGCATTTGCAAAGTGGAAAAAGGACCAAAGCAGGCCTGAGCATCTTGTGCATGGGCTGTGCGACACGAGAAAGAGTCTCATGATTTGCTTTTCGTGCGAGTGAGCTGTTCTGGGTTGTCACAGAAGATGTAAGGACGGAGGACCCGGTGAACCCTAGGCTTAGCTCCAGTCTCTGCTGAAACTGATGTGTTAACGCTGCCCGTCTCCTCTTGCAGTGAACGGTGGCTGGTCCACCTGGTCTGAGTGGTCTCCTTGCAACAATCGCTGTGGCCGGGGCTGGCAGAAGCGCACCCGGACGTGCACCAACCCCGCGCCGCTGAACGGCGGCTCCTTCTGCGATGGGCAGCCTTTCCAGAAAATCACCTGCACCACCCTCTGCCCAGGTAAGGCAGGTTCAGAAATCTTGCCCCGGGGTTTCACGGTCCGACTGTGCTCCCCAAGGAGACAGGAGCTTAGGAGACCAGTCCGAAGCATCCTCCGGTCTGCCAAGACCTGAAAGAGCTGGAGATGTCTGCAAAGACGCAACGGGGCTGGGTTTGCTTGGGCTAACGCTCTTCGAAGGTCTCTGGAAGCCCTGAGATGGGCCGCGGGCACCTTTCTGCTGCTGGAGACACCCCCAGCAGCTGGGGGGGGGGGGGGACGGACACACGACGAGGTGGGTTGTACCGACACGCCTGTGTTTGGTGGCCCGCAGTGGACGGCGCGTGGACGGAGTGGAGCAAGTGGTCGGCGTGCAGCACGGAGTGCACCCACTGGCGCAGCCGCGAGTGTGCCGCCCCGGCCCCCCGCAACGGCGGCAAGGACTGCAGCGGCGTGCTGCTCGACTCCAAAAACTGCACCGACGGGCTCTGCCTGCAGAGTGAGTACCCCGGGCGGGCGGGCAGGGGCTGCTGCGGTGCCACAGGCGGTGCCGGCAGGCAGCCGCGGTGCTCCAGAACTCGGCCGCGCTCTCCTCGGGCCGCTCCGCTCCTCCCGAGCTGGCGGGGCAGCGCTGCCGGCGCCTGGGTTTTAAATTGCGCCTTTAGCAAGGTGGTTCTGAACCAGGCTCGCCCTTTCCAAAGCTCGTCGTCACCCAGTGGAAAGAAAGGTTTGGGGATTATTTTTTTTTTTTGGTGGGATCTAAACGTCCTACTAACCCGTTTGAAGCAGCGTGAGGTTTGGGGTCTTTGCTGAAATAAAATATGGCTGGTTGTGGCTAGTGGGGGCAAGCCAGGGGGTGTTTCTCAGCCATTGCTTGGTAGGAGCCCTGGAGCAGCAGCTAGGAAAAAAAGCCAGAAATAATTCAAGTGGTGCTGCTACACTGAGCGGGCACACCGAAGGCTGAGCCAGCCGGTGCTGCCACCTGCTGCTGTGTGACACCACTGTCCCCATTAACACCGCCGCAGCCAGAAATGCCCAGAGTCCTGCTAGCTGGGGACATGTGCTCCAGGGGCTGGCCAGGCACGGGGACATCCTCATCGCCGTGCTTCTATGTGGCCTTCTGCGTGCCCGGGGGAACGATGCTGTTTTTCCATCCCTCCCCACCATGCTGTGGCTTCTCGTGTCCCCCGGGCCAGCTTCCCCGCTCCCTGCCTTTTGTCTCATCTCATCCCCATCACACCATTGCCGCCTTCACCTTTTGTTTTCTAACTTTTTTTTTCCTGACAGATAAAAGAGTTCTAAGCGAACCCAAAAGCCACCGTAAGTGCTCATTTCATGGCCATTTTGTTTGTTTGCGAGGCATTGCTTTGGTTTTGTTCTGTCGCATCCATGATAGGGCTTCTCAGCAGCAGGGGCAGGACAGGGTGGGAAGAGGGAGCAACTACAGCCCAACCCAAAACTTCTGTGTACATTAAATGACATACTCTGCTTGAAGCTATAAATACGACCCGCTTTTGCACCCCCGCTCCCATCCCCGTGTCGCTGCTTGCAGTTCTTGGGCGCGCCACGATGCAGCCGGTGTCACGCCACCAAAGCCACTCCAGGCATTGTCACCCTCCGATGAGGACTCCTTTCCTCGAGTTGGGGGTCCCGGGGGGCACGTCAGGGTTCCCATTTATGGCATCCAGAGCGTGGTGGGGACTTGGGGACGAGGTGACACCTCCCAGAAGTGACATAGCCCTGACGTGGTTGAGATCGCCGGGTTTAGGACAGGGCTTCACTCCAGCATGAAACCATAGAAACCGAGAGATGCGGGCGAGCGAGGAGGGTGGGAGGAGAGAAGGATGGGCTGAGCGTGCTCAGCTCCTGCTGCTGAAGGCTTTACCATGCTCTGCCTTCCCTCTGCCGCTTCTTTCTGGGCAGATATATCCAAGATACACCAGGCATTTAAAGATCAAGAGCCTTGTGACAGGGGAAAGGAAGATGGGGAAGCTGAGGGGTGTCTAGGTACAGTGACGGTCCATCTTTCTGGATGGATGCATAGCTCAGGTGTATATATATATATATATATATATATATTTATGAGATGCACGGATAGGTGTTACATTTACTCCTCAGGGTTCTCTGTTAGGGTGTGAGGGTTGATAGCTTCATGAATCTGAGCTGCGCAAACATCATGTTTCTGGGCTTCTTGGTGCTCAAGTAAAGTTTGCACGAGCCGTGGCAAGGTGTCCTCCAAAGGTTTGAGGGGTTCAGCCCCATCTCAGTCTCTGGCATCGTTCTGATTTCTGGACCGCTCTTAGAAAACACCTTCCATCCTCCTGCCGCAGCCTTTCCAGTAGGCCCAGTACACATCTTCCCCTTTGTGCCTACGTCCCGAGTTAGCAGGAGGGTTGGGGAGCACTGGTGGGTCTTGACCTGCGTTTCTGGTGCTCCTTTTCTCACCTCCATTTCTTTAATCCCTCCCAGTGCTGGAGGCTACAGGTGACGTGGCCCTGTACGCCGGGCTGGTGGTGGCCATTTTCGTCTTCATCGTGATCCTCATGGCTGTGGGGGTGGTGGTGTACCGGAGGAGATGCCGGGATTTCGACACGGACATCACAGACTCGTCAGCCGCTCTGACCGGCGGCTTCCACCCTGTCAACTTCAAGACCTCCCGGCATGGTAAGAGCCATAGCCCATCCAGGTCCTGCTCACCAGCTCAAGCCCAGGCAGAAATAAAGTCAGGATGCAAATCACAGTAGGGGACGGGTTCCCGGTGGACCCCTAGCCCCGGTTTTCTAGGGGAATATGCTGAGTTTTGTAGGCCGTGGGCTCCGTGGAGGCGATCAGGTGTTGATGGTGGGAGTCAGGGCGAAGCAGCCGTGATGGGGATTTACTGTAGGGTGCTGCTCCTCGCTTAGTTGTGGTGCTGAGCAGTTCCCTTCCAAGTGCCTGGTGGAAGGCGGAGAGATGTAGCCAGCCTGTCGTACCTCCTGGGCTTTTCACAGGCATCTCTTCCAGCCCAGCAGTGCTTTCTACGTCCCCTTCCTTCCACTGCCACCTTCATCCTATCCGCGTTTCCTCCTCCTGCAGACAACCCTCAGCTGCTGCACCCCTCGATGCAGCCGGACCTGACGGCCAGCGCGGGGGTGTACCGCGGCCCCATGTACGCCCTGCAGGACTCCTCGGACAAGATCCCCATGACCAACTCCCCCCTGCTCGACCCCCTCCCCAACCTCAAGATCAAGGTGTACAATTCCTCCACCGCCTCCTCCTCGCCGGGGCTCCACGACGGGACGGACCTGCTCGGAGGGGTCCCCACCACCGGCACCTACCCGGGGGACACGACCAGGGACGGCCACTTTGCAAACATGCGGGGCAAAGCCCTGGGCTCACAGCATCTCCTCAGCTTGCCCCGGGAGCATGGCAACAGCGCCAGTGGCACGTTTGGCTACCTGGGGGGAAGGCTCACCATCCCGGGCACCGGTAAGCCCTGGGCTGGGGAGGAGGTTGGGTTTGGCTGCTCAGTGATCAAGGATCTGCTCTTGGCCCAGCAGACTTGCCTGCAGCGAGCAGCTCTGTGCTCTCCCAAAGCTGGCTCAGGGGAGGAAGGCAGCGAGCCGTTCCCAAACCAGGCTTCTCGGGCTGGAGGTCACAGCCTCCTGGGCCTTTCCTGGCCAGCCCTGCCATTGATCCAGGGCCAGTGCCTTGCAAAAAGATCCAACCTGCCGTTTTGCTTCCTAATGCAGCGGCCTGGCTCCTCTCCCTGCAAGCAGTGCAGCTGAGGAACATCTGGAGATGTTTCTCCTGGGGTGCCCTGGGCTGCTCTAGCTCACTGCTGTCCTTGGGCTCGCCAGATGGGGTGGAGGGGTGGTTCCTCCCTGATGCTTTCTCCCTCATTTTGTGACTAACACCCCTGTGTGCTGTGCTAGGGGTGAGCCTGCTGGTACCCCACGGAGCCATCCCCCAGGGGAAGTTCTACGAGATGTACCTGGTCCTCAACAAGGCAGAGAGCATCCTGTAAGTCACGCCGCGCCGCCCGCACTTCTCCTCTTCGTTGGCTGCCGTGAGGCTTTCTTTCCAACCGGTGTCCCCTCTCCCCTCCCCAGCCTGCCCTCCGAAGGCACGCAGACGGTGCTGAGCCCGGCGGTGACCTGCGGACCCACCGGCTTGCTCCTGTGCCGCCCCGTCGTCCTGACCATTCCCCACTGCGCTGATGTGGGCTCCTCAGACTGGATTTACCAGCTGAAAACACAGTCCCACCAGGGAAACTGGGAGGTAAGGTGGGAACCCAGCCCCTGCAGCCGGAGAAGACCACGAGCCTTGTGGGACGCAAACCCCCGCTGGGTGATGGGCTGACCCCCCCACCTTGGTTCCCTGTAGGAAGTCGTGACCCTGGATGAGGAGACCCTCAACACTCCCTGCTACTGCCAGCTGGAAGCCAAGTCCTGCCACATTTTGCTAGACCAGCTCGGCACCTACGTCTTTGTGGGAGAGTCCTACTCCAGGTCAGCCATCAAGAGGCTCCAGCTGGCGATCTTTGCCCCCACCGTTTGCACCTCCCTGGAATACAGCCTCAAGGTCTACTGCTTGGAGGACACGCCAGACGCTCTGAAGGTAACGTCGCCTTGCAACGGCTTCCCAACGCTGGTGTGCGCTGGCGGGAGGGTGCTGCCTGCTGCCTCTCTGGATGGCCTGGCCCCGGGGAGCAGACAACCTGATGCAACTGCCTGCAAAGTGACCACAGGGAAATAATAAGCGTGTTCACTGCTTTCCCCGTCCTTCCTCACGCTCTCCGAAGGAAACAGTGAGCATGTTCCTTGGCTCCTGTGCTGGGCCCCCTCTCTGCAGACATTACATGAGAGGTTTTGCTGCTTCTGGGTGGGTTTTCTCTCTCCTACGCAGAAAACAACTTGCTGCAGTGATTTGCCTCCATTTTCTATAGATCCTCTTACTCCAGCACAGAGACGTGTCTCTCCCTTCCTCGGGAGGAATTTGTAGCATAGAGTGCAGAATGGGAGGCTTGAGTTTTGATGCTTTGGCTACCTGGACCACCGGTGCTGTGGCTGTTTAATTCCCTGTGACTTGTCCGGTGGTGTCAGGATTGCTGTGGTGCCTCTAGGTGGAGATGTAGGCAGCTCCTGAATTTTATTTTTCTCCTAAGAGCTGCTGTAATAGTGGGATGGTGTTAAAAACAGATGGGGTGGCACTCTTCAGGAGAGTACCTGACCCTTGTGTTGGACCTCTGTGTTGTCTGAGGAGTACAGAGGCATATACGGATGCTCACATGTTATAAAATTCAAGTTGTAGGTGGGGCAGGCGTGTGAGATGAGTTGGTGAGATCTTGGGGTGGCAAAGGCTGTTCTTGTGGAGAGGACACCCCGCCGGCTTGTTGCTGCTGCTGGCTCCTCTTGGCAGCACCATGCCTGGCTTTGGGTCTGGAGGTGGGGAGAGGAGCAGCCCCTGTTTTCCTCCTGGGTCTCACGCTGCCTTTCCCGCTGCCCGCAGGAGGTGCTGGAGCTGGAGCGGACGCTGGGCGGGTACCTGCTGGAGGAGCCCAAGCCCTTGCCCTTCAAGGACAGCTACCACAACCTGCGTCTCTCCATCCATGACATCCCCCACGCGCTGTGGAGAAGCAAGCTGCTGGCCAAATACCAGGTGAGGGGCTGAGGTGGGACCAGCCAGGGTCCCAGATGGGTGACACCACCTTCAGCTAGACACCACAGCGCTGTGAGTGCCCGGGTCTTGTCGCCAGAGTTGTCTCCCAATTGGGGATGGAGGGGGAAGGGTGACCAGTTTTCTGGCCTTTCCCGGTGGGATGCTGCTCTGTGGGGTCCCTCTGTCCCATCCCATCCCCGTGTGGTGGCTGGAGGAGGTGGGATCTCCCAGGGGAGCTGCCGGAGCCTTCGCTGAGCCCGCGCTTTGGTGGTCCGCAGGAAATCCCCTTCTATCACATCTGGAGCGGCAGCCAGCGAGCCCTGCACTGCACCTTCACGCTGGAGAGGTACAGCCAGGCCTCCACCGAGCTCACCTGCAAGATCTGCGTCCGGCAGGTGGAAGGGGAAGGGCAGATCTTCCAGCTCCACATCACGCTGGGAGAGGTGAGCAGTGGGGAGGTGGTGGGGGGGGACATCAAGGTGACACGCTGGGGTGCCGCTCTGTGCTGCAACATCTCGCTCCGTCCTTCCTCTTGCAGCACGCCAGCTCCTTCGACACCCTCCGCTCCCACCACAGTGGTGCCGCCACCACCACCACCCAGCTGGGACCCTACGCCTTCAAAATCCCCCTCTCCATCCGGCAGAAGATCTGCAACAGCCTGGATGCCCCCAACTCCAGGGGAAATGACTGGAGGCTCCTCGCCCAGAAGCTTTCCATGGACCGGTGGGTCTCCCTGTGCTTTGCTTTCCCCTCCTCTGCCCCAGGCAGGGGGGCTTCCCTCTGTGCTCCTTCCCTGCTGCAGGCATCCAGTGAGGTCATATCCAGCTGTATAGATTCACCCATAAATACGGATATTGCTTTGCATAGTTACACCCATCGATATCCGTGCATCCATCCGTGCCACGGTCCTGGGTCTCTTGTCACTTTGAACTGGCCCGTATTTATCTGGGACCACGCTTGTGCTCTTCTTGCCTGGGTTCACCTCTGAGGACTGAAGGGAGGGTGAAAGCAGCAAAATAAAGCGCGCGTTGTATAAAAATTGAAGACTGTCTCAGGGGCTTTGGCATTTGCGTTACGGCATCTCCATCGGGGTTTGTGTTGCAAACAGGTTGGTTGCTCCACCATCCTGCCTCCTTCCATCCCCGCAGGGCACCGCACCAACCCGGCCCTCCTCTCTGCCTCTCCTTCGCAGGTATCTGAACTACTTTGCCACCAAAGCCAGCCCCACCGGGGTGCTCCTGGACTTATGGGAAGCCGAGCACCAAGACGACGGCGACCTCAACACCCTGGCCAGTGCCTTAGAGGAGATGGGCAAGAGCGAGATGCTGGTGGTCATGGCCACGGAGGGGGACTGCTGATGATGCTCCCCGCAGCTGGCGGGCTGGGAAAGACAAAACAGGGGGGTGAGGGGGGGTGACCCTTCCCCGACGGCGGCGGGAGGCACGTCCATCCCCAGGCAGCAGCTGAGTGAGGAAGGGCCAAGGCCGTCGCTTCTCCCTCCCTCCCCGCATCACTGTCAGCCTTAGAGACCCATCCTCAGCGTTTACAAGCAATTCAAGTGTTACGCAGCATTCCTCTTCCTCCTCCTCCTCCTCCTCCTCCTCCTCCTGGCTGTCCCCAGGGCAGCAGTCACAGCGTGGGGAGGAATTAGGGCTTCTCCAGTCAGGATGGGGGCTTTCCTTCTCCTTTTTTGTTTGGGTTTCCCTCCGGTTCTCCTCCTCCTTTAATAGCATTTCTGCGTTGAAGAGACGAGTACAATCTAGGCGAACGGCTTACTTCTGTCAAAAGTTTCAGACAGCTTAACAAGGCAAATAAGAAAGAAAAAAGGAAAAAAAAAAAAAGTTTCTTAGGAAACGCAAGTAATTTATTATCCAGATCTTTGGATGACTCCTTTTTAAAAAAAAAAAAAAAAAAATAGAAAAAAAAAGATTTATAATTTTTTTTTTTCTTTTCTTTTTGTGCGTGAGAGCAAGAGCGTTGCTATGGTCAGGATGGCAGAGAGAGAGATTTAAATGAACACACTTTTGTAGGGAAAAGCGTGCGATCCAAGTTGAGCAAAATAGCAAAATGTGTTTACATGTCCTGGGACCCCCGGGGAGTCCGTAGGGTGAAGTGCCTCTCCGTCCCTCTGCTTCAGGGCCAGCTGAGACCCTCCCCAAGATTTTTTCCTTGCAAACTCCCCTTTCCCTGGCAGCAGTGCCCAGCGGAGCGAGGGTTCCCCCTTTCCCCCCTCCGCCTGCAAGGAGGGATATGGGATGCTGCCCTGCATTTAGGGCGTGGGGAAGGGGGGGGTAATGCATCCAGATATGGGTATTTTTAATGAATTCTTCCCTGGCATCACGTGGGGGAGCTTTTTAGGATGACTATGCCTTCATTTACATAACTTCAGTACAAACCAAAGATTTCAGTCCTGCACCAACCTACTGACCCCCAGGCAAAAGGTGGGGGGGATGCTTTAAACCCACTGGAATTTTGCAGTGAGCACCCCAAACCTGGGTGCGGGGGTCGGAGGGAGGTGCTGAGCAGTGTGTGGAGGGGTCCAGGGAGAGCAGAGGACCGGCGGGCCAGGATGCAGCCCCTTGCAAACCACGTCGGTCACTGATCCGTGCGCTCACCCCTGGGTTTTGATGCAGAATTTCATCGGGAATTCGGGGAGGGAGACCTCAGTCTCTCCAAGCTGCAAGCCAGGCTGAGCATTTTCACACAAGGGATGGCATCGTAAGCGGTTGATCGGGTTTCCATCCTCTCATTGCAGCGCCTTTTTTTCCCTGTGATAGACTTTTTGTAATGATGGAGAAGTTGTGGGGTGAATGGAAAGCAATCGAGGGGTAGGCAGGAACGAGGTTCCTCACAAAAGATACGGTGTCTCAGTGAAGGTAAAAATTTAGATTGCTTGCAGATAGAAATAGTTACTCAGTGAGTGCTGTATCTTAGAAATTTGGGGTTAAAAAAAAAAAAAAAAGATGGTAAGCTCAGGATTAGACTTGATCACACAGCAAGGCTGTGGATCCTCCATCAGTAGAAGTATTAAGAGCAGGATCTGAGAGCTGGTCCTGCTTCGGGCTGCAAAGCCCTGGGCTGGTGTCGCGGGATGCCTGCAGCATCCTGCAGCGTGCTAGGGACCGGAGCAAACTCAGGGAGCCCTGCCGTGAGTGAGAGCATCGCCTTTGCAGGGCGGCTCGGGGCGGGGGGAGTTTCAGTATTGCTCAGGCACGGGTATGATTCCTCTCGGCTGCTCGTGACGCAGTGATAGAGCCGCTCTCTGTTGTGTTTCGGGGTCATTTCTTGCTGGGTTTTCAAGGCTGGGGGAGAGAGGGGATCTTTTGCATTTGTGCTGGATGGGAAGACTTCTGCTGGGTGAGCTCCTGTGTCACATAGGAAGGGTTTTATCCATCCTTTAGGTTGCATTCGAGCATCCGATTTTGGAGACCCCATCTCTGAGCTGAGGAGGGGGAGTAAGCACATTTGGGAAGAAATGAATTGATGGATGAAACCGGCTGCTGGTTGTTTTATAAGGCTCCTTTCTCAGTGCCGCGGGGCTCTCCATGAGATGAGATGCTCTTCTTTCGGGTCACGTCTGGATCTCTCTCGCTCTCATTCTCACCGTCTCTGGTTTACGGATCACCGTGCCAGCATGCGCGCCTGTCTGTCCGTCCCGCCCACGGGTCCCTCTGCCTCCATCCCCATCCATCCGTCTTCGTCTTCCCCTTCTTTTGGGTGGGCAGCAGCTGCCTGGATCCTCCAAGTTGTGTCTTTTGGGGGGGGGAGGTTCTCCCCATTTTTCAGACCAGGGAACCTGCGTCGGGAGCGGGACAGGGAGGAGGCAGGGTTTGCCTGTGCCCATCTCCCATGGGTGCCAGCTTCCAGGAACAACCCCCCCCCCCCCCCCGGGGGATTTCTCTGTCTGGGTGTTTTGGCAAAGGCAAACCCGTGGTCCGTGTCGTGCTGGCAGTGTCCACCTCTTGCTCCACAATCTGTTTCCATATTTATATGTCCGGGGGATGGGCCTGGTGGCATCCTCTAAAACCACATCTGTTTATTCTGTAAACTAAAGAACTGTAAATAAAGTTTAGCATTCCTATTGTAACAAATTAATTTTTATGCAATAAATTATATTTCCTAGTCTAATAAAAAAAAAAAAAAAAAAAGAAACAATCTGCTCGCTCCTCTCATGTTCATCACTCACCAGTTCCTGCTGGGTTTAGCATCTGCAGGGATTCGGGTCCAGCTCAAGCAGCAGCAGCAGCAGTGTGGGGATCCCCGGGAGCATCCCTCCAACCTGTTTTTGGGCCTGATGCCGCAGGCATGCCAGCGCCGGCAGCAAGAGGATGTTGCTGTCGGGGAGTCCCTGATGGAGGTAAGCTGCAGAGATTGATTCAGGGTTTGGTTTGGACTTGCGTGGCTGATTACAAGGCGGGAGACTAGGGCTACAACTGTGTCTTGTGGGCTAAGCCACCATCTCCAGCAGGTGATTTCTTTCCCCGAGGGATATCTACCAGCCCTGCAGAAAGCAATGCCCCTTCCAGCAAGGACCAGGACCAGAGGGGGGACACCTAATTTGGGAGGGGGGAATGGAGCACAGAGCTGCAAGCCCTGACTCGAGCTGGCCTGTCCTTAACCCCCCCACCTTGTGCCTCTTGCCTCCTCGCCTGGCCCCCTTCCCTCGCTTTGGGACCTCCTTGTCATGGGGACAGGGTGCCACCAGGAGATGGCAACGGCGTCGCTGCTGTGGGCGGGCGGGGGGGTTCTGCAACCGGTGAAGGAACTGGGGAGCAAATTGCTGCCCTGCCACCGCAGCAGTTGTGACGGCCACACAAAGGTGCAAACCCCTCTCAGCTGGGCTTTCCAGCCCCAAATGCGATGCCGAGGCAGATACTTTCTCAGAAGCAATAACCTTTTCTTTTTTTTTTTTTTGCATCTTAATTCCTTTAACCTCAGTCTCCCAAGATGCTTTCACTGGGTACTTTTTGCTTCAACCCATTTTTCCAAGGGCCCAAATCTGTGGCTAGCTTTGACCAACTGGTGTCTGAATTCATCTGATGTTCTCCTGTTGAAATACCCAGCTTGCTAATTCCCCTTAAACTGGCCCAAATCTTCTCTGCAGTTGAGATATTGAATTCAGACCCCATGACAGGTTCAAAAGTGACTGCTGTGCC
Source organism: Tyto alba (assembly GCF_018691265.1). Lineage (NCBI taxonomy): Eukaryota > Metazoa > Chordata > Aves > Strigiformes > Tytonidae > Tyto > Tyto alba. Next base: position 37,575,185 of record NW_024881261.1, on the reverse strand, counting down.
ATCGCTAAGTGTTGACAGATTTATTCTGCTGAAGAAAGGACACCCAGGGGCGCTGGAACAGCCCACGTCAGTGTCTCTTGACTTTTCCACTGTGTGTTTAGGATTTTTTTCCTTTGGGCCAGTCTCGCTGGATTTTACAATTCACTTACCATGAGCAAGCTGTACGGAGGGGTGGGGGGGAGCTGCTCTGTAAGTCCCAGTTAACAAATTTCAATCTCTTAACCATTACTTATGTGCCCTTTGCTCTGTTACGCCTCGAGTGCGGCGAGGGCACGACGGGATGCCCGGTCCTCCTTTGGGATAACCATGAAATTCTTTCCGCTCCGGCACAGCTCATCTCGCTTTCAAACCAGTGCTGGCCCTGTATGTGGGCTTGGCTGGAGGGGCAGCAGCCTGAACCCCGTTTGGAGCACAGGGCTGTCCCTAAAATCTGCCCCGAGCCCGTGCGGGGGGTCTGCATTGTGGAGGGTCTCTCGAGTGTGGGTAATATCGACTCGAGGGGCCGTCACAGCTTCAGTTAAGCGTGGGCTGGCTTTGCTTTCCCCCACTCAGCTGTCACAGTCCCTTGTGCTGATGTGATCTGAGGATCTTCTCCAGTCGTGGGTTTTTTGACATGATAGACAGCAGCAGGTCAGAAATATCAGGCGAAACCCTCTGAGCTGATGGGTTTCTGACTTGGATAGGCCGTGCCATCTCCTCGGGAGCTTTCCCAGCCCGGCACATCAACACGGATGAAAATCCCAAGGAGAAACCACTTGAGAAAAACCCACGTGCTCCTCTAAAGCCTTTCCATTCCAGCACATCGCCGGTGGGTTGGTTGCGTGCTTCTGCTTGTTTGCTCACAAAAGAGGGGAAAAAAAGAAAACAGAACATGCATGTGTCTTGGGCTATTTTGACATCTGGGTGGCCAAGGCCACCTGATCCACTCTCCTCGAGGGCTTGGAGAGTCTGGAGGTGGGTGGTGGCTGGCCCTGGGCAGTGGCCAGTTGTGTGTGCACTGGTGCTGTTGGGAGGTGAGGTATCTGGGTCTGTCTACATTTTTCCCATAGGCAGTTGGACGTGGAAAAAAAATCCAGACTAGATCATCTTGGGGCCTTATGCAAAAAATGGACACTACTTCAAAGATGAAAGGCTGGATACACGTGCAATGGAGGAAAAAGCGAGGAAGAGACCCAGGTTGGAGCTTGGATACTGGAGATGGGGAAGGCTAAAGGCAAGTAGCTGGCAACAGGAAACATAATATGTAAAACTCCACTACTTGCCAACACAAGGACAAAAAAGTTAGCAAAGCATGTCTGATTGTGATGAGGTTACAAAAAAACTGGGGCCCCACTAGTTTATCATTTTCTTCTGTGGCTGCCCACATGCCAACGAGCCAAACCCATTTTTGGGAAAGGAAAAAGGGAAGGAAGAGTCAGGGAAAGGAAGAAGGCTAATGATGTTTTCCTTCACAGTCCCACGGTGCCCTCCAGGTGAATGTTAAAGTGTAATTTGGAGGAAACTGAGGACTTTATGGTGAAATTCATCCTACTTGGGCATTGCAGGAAGCGAAGCACCCATGTCCTGGCTCTGGTAAGGGGCCCCTCATCCCTCAGATGCTGCCCATTCCCCACCCTCACATCCTCAGGAGAGGGGAGGATGCACTTGCACTTTGGTGACTTCCACCGAAAATCAAGCCCTGGCAAAAGCTTTTCTTATTGCGGTGTCATAAGCCAGTCTGTGTTTCACACACTGATTTTAAGAGTGCTTCTGATTTGTCCTGGGTTTGAGTGAGGGGTGTGGGGTTTTTTGGTTTTAAACAGAGGGGGGTGGGGTGTGTGTGTGGAAGTTCTGCTTGCGGTGCATCTGCAAGCAGTCAGATGGAGTAGCTATTTTTAAAAAAATAAAAAAAAAAAAAAGGAAAGGGGAAAAAGGGAAAAAAAGGAGGGGGGAGGAGGAAAAAGTAAAAAAAAAAAAAAAAAGAAAGAAAGAAAAAGGGGAAAAAAGGAGGGTGGAGAAAAAAGGGTTTTTTAAAAAAAAGGAAAGAAAAGGGGGAAAAATGTTTTTTTTTAATTAAAAAAAAAGAAAAAGAGGAAAAAAGAAGAGGGAGAATAAAGTTAAAAAAAAAAAAAAAAAGAAAAGAGAAAAAGGAGAAAAAATGAAAGGGGAGAATAACGTCAAAAAAACCCAAACAAACAAACAAAAATAAAAAAAAATTAAAAAAATAAAAAAAGAAAAAGGGGAAAAAAGGAAGGGGGAGAATAAAGTTAAAAAAAAAAAAAGAGAAAAAGGAGAAAAAATGAAAGGGGAGAATAAAGTTAAAAAAACACAAACAAACAAACAAAAATAAAAAAAATAAGAAAAAAAGAAAAAGAAAAAGGGGAAAAAATTAAGGGGGAGAATAAAGTTAAAAAAAAAAAAAAAAAACACACACAAAAACCAAAAACCAAACCAAACCAAACAAAAAAACAAAAAAAAAAAAAAAAAAAGAAAAAGAGGGAAAAAAGGAGGGGGGAGAAAAAAGTTAATAGAAAAAAAAAAAGGAAAGGGCTGCACCGCCCCTCGCCTCCCGGCAGCGCCGCCCGGGGCCGGGGCGGAGCGGGGAGGGGCGGGGCGGGGTGGGGCGGAGTGGGGAGGGGCGGGGCCGGGCCGGGGCGGGGCGGAGAGGGGCGGGGCCGGGGCGGGGCGGGGCGGAGCGGCCCGGGCTCGGCGGGGAAGGAGCCGGCGGGGCCCAGGTGAGTGCTGGGGGGGGGGGGGGGGGGGGGGGGCGGTGCGGGGCCAGAGGGCTGCACGGAGAGGAGGAGGGATGCGTGGAGAGATGCGGCGCTTCCTCCTTCCGAAATGTTTTGGTTTTGTTTTGTTTTTTTCAAAATCTCTGATTTCCGGCATTTCCCTCTCCCCCCCCCCGGCACTTGGCTCGGCCCGCCCCCCGGGGCCGTACCAGCCGCTTTGCGAAGCCTGACCGTGCTGCAATCGGTTAGGAGCCGCTTTGCAATTGCGGCGGTAGCTTATGCTCGTCGTGCAAAGCCTGCTGGTGTTGTGATTAGTTTACAAAGTCATCCTCCAAGGCCCGATGATGTTACGCTGGTTTATGAGTCATTTTACAAAGCCTTGATGATGTTCTATTAGTTTACAGGCCGGTCTGCAAAGCCTGGTGGCGTTGCTTGAGTCATTTTCGAAAGCCTGATGGTGTTACAGTAGTTTACAGGTTGCTCCGCGGAGCTTGATGGTGGTGTTGGTTTACAAGCTGTTAATTTTTTTCTAGAGCCACGGCTGGGCTGAGGTTGCCTGCTTTTGCAAGGCCGAGGGGACGGGTTAATTATTAATTATGGATGGGAACGTGGGTGCTGCTGTGGCAGAGCCCATCCCCACTGTGACTCGGTTCCCCCCCTCCCACACCTTTCAGGGTGGGAGGAGAAGGGAACCACACACACCACCTTGCGAGCAACGGTTTGCGACCCTCCTGTGATAATATCTTTTTGGGGGTGGTTGTTTTTTGCAGCGTGCCAGCGCTATGCACCCGGCAGCCGGCAGCTTTCCCCTGGACGAGGAGCCCCTCATCGAGGAGCCCTCGGTGAACAGATACAGCCGGCAAAAGCCAAGCGACCGCTTGCATGGGGCCTACGTTATTTTTTTCCTCCTGGGCATCGGGTCCCTGCTGCCCTGGAATTTTTTCATCACAGCGAAACACTACTGGATGTACAAGCTGCAAAACTGCTCGGATCAAGCAGGCCCGACGGGACAGGCGGCATCGGATCTGCGGGTAAGCGTGCTGCTTTCAAGGCTGAAAAAAAAAAAGCTGATTTCCTTCTTAATTTGCTCTTTTTTTCCCTCCACTTCTCCAGAAGGCGAGGGAACATCCTCTGGGGTTTTGCCAGCTGCAAACCAGGGGTAGAGGTTTATTTGGGGAGCACAAATAGTTGCAAGAAAGATGCTTAAAACGCATAGCGCTTTGTGATCTGTCTCTTACCTGTATTTGAAGTGCTAAGGTTTAAGGTGCGTTTAAAAAAATTTGGCTTCACCTGGCCCATAAGCAAGGCCGCCTTTCATAGGACAATTTCTACGGTGCAAGGTATAAATCTCTTCGTGGTTGTTTTTGTCCTTCATGCTTGGTGAGTCCCCGGGCCCCGCGGGGCTCTGTGCTTTTCCAGCTGGACTCGGCTGCGACTCCCTGTGGGCTGGGAGATAAATTGCTCTGAGATTCTGGCCCCGTGGCGAGGCATCAAAGACGTTTTAGGTGTTTTCTCCCTCGTGGTGGCTGGCGCAGCCCGTCATTTGGAGGTGGCAGCAGAGCTTTGCACGAGCCCCAGCCCCGGAGCACATGGCTTGCGATAGTACTGCTTTTCCTTCAAGATCTGGCAAGTGTGACCAGAGTATCTCCCTGCAGCAATAAACATCTGGGTTTAGGCATATGGGACTGTTGCGGAAACTCCCAAACCGATTAACAAGAGAAAAAAAAAAAAAAAAAAAAAAAAAAAGCAAAATTTATTTTTGTACGCAGTTAATCAACATTCTGTCCATGAGAGGAGAACAAACTATCACCACACAAACTTCTGGGGTTTAACGACAACCCAAAACGCTCCATCACTCACCTAATAAAAGGTGGGGATTCTCAACCACGCGGGACATCTCAGGGCAGCGTCCCGACCCGCAGGAACCCCGAGGAGTCTCCTTGGGCGGCGTCCCAACCCAAGGGGAGAGCCCTTACGTGCAGCACGCTGCTCCGGGCGGGACGAGCTCAAAAATGGGCCCCTCCGGGACTCCATTGGTACCCGAGCCGAACCTGACCTGTGGGCAATATCAGCCCATATTGGCCAAAGACCCCAACTGCCGTAAAGCCCTGAGAACAAGGGCACAGGAGAGGTTCAACAGCCAGGGAGCCACATTTTCATCGGGCGGGTGCACCTGCCGCAGGGACTAGGAGCTTGTCACAGGGCAATTGATGAGCCGGCCTTGGGGAAACAGGCTTGATGGCCTCTTTTTCTCCCCCCCAAATAAAACCATCTTCTCTTGTTCCTCCTGCCACGGCAAGAATATTTCCCTGTGCCCCCCTGACAAAGCAATGGTGTTTCTTTGTGGCTGGAAAAAGTGTCGGTGTGATGGGGCTGCGTCCTGTCCTCCTCCCGTTGCCAAGCTTGTTCAAGTGGTTTGGGCATATTTTATTTTTATATAAACACAGAGCCAGGTGTGACGCCCACATTTTCTTCATGCTTTCTCACACCAGTGCGTCATCCACGGCTGTTTTAATTTTAATGGTTGTTAAGCTGGGTGTGTTTTTGATGGGGGGGGAAGCAGAGTGTCACTGACGGTGTTTCTACCATGATGCTGAAGTACCAGTGTGCTAGTGTAAATCAAGATATTGGGTTGATTAAACTGATGGAGACCTGTGGTGCCCAAAGATGGCAAATAGGCTGTCCCTGTGCTAGCAAGGGTGCTCAGAGGAGGTGAAGGGTGCTCCCACATTCCCTGCATCCCACCCACTCCTTGTTGCTTCCATGTTATGCTTATCCAAGGCAATTCTTAGAAAAGCTGTTTTCAGGTAGAGTAAGTATCACAAGGTGTCTTGTATTGCTGGGTGGATCAGCCGTTGCTTTGTTGAAAAGATGTTTCTCCTCTTTCTGTATGGCTGTGGGGCAAGACTTCTTCTGGTGAAAAGCAACCTGGCTTTTCTGTGGCAGTTGAGCCTGATCAAAAATAAACCGCTCGGCCCCATTTCTGCCCTGGGATGACGAGCCAGGAGGGCTTACCTGCAAACAGGGCTCGACTCCGTTAAGATCCACGTGTGTCTGGCAGCCTGCCCTTGGCTCCAGCCTCCTCGCTGCTGCGAATTTCTTGCCCCGTGCTCCAAGTAACACTCCGGTGCCTTCAGCCACCACCGTGGGCCTGGTTTGCTTTTCCAGCCCGGCAGGAGCCCAGCTGCCAAGTCCGGGCTGGAGCAGAATAAAAACTACTTTGCAAAAGCATCTTGACCACACCGGTGACTCATTTGCCACCGCGATGCTTTGTTCTTGTTCATTTTTTGTTTTGTTTTGTTTTTTTTTTTTTTTAAGGTACCAAGCGCACAGCGTCCATCGTGGCAGTGTGTTTGAAGATGCTGTGGTTAATAGGGGGTCAAACACCTCTGTTATGTGCCTCAGCTCCGTGGCTGAGGGATGACACCTTCCCCATGAGAGGCGGAGGTGGGAGGGAGACGTCAGGTTTGCTTTGGGGATTATTAGTATTATTAATATTTGTTATTAGCCAGAAAAGGGGTGACAGTCTTGCAGTGTTTGCGTTTCTCTTCTAAAACCCTGTTGGCAATAGGGAGGTCGGCCCTGCGAGCAAGGAATGCCCGGAGGAGATGAGGTGGCTGGTCAGGGAGGGCTCACCAGGAAGGGAGAAAAACTGGGTATATCTTGCATAGCCAAAAATTTCCTCTGGAGGCATAGTCTGTGATGTGTGGGAATACCCACACAGGGAGAAGAGTTACCATCTAAGCTGGATTAACACCTAACAAGCAGGAGCAAAGAGGTGAGATGAGTATGGAACCTGATATTTTCCCTTGATCCAGACATGGATTGAATTTGCCACCCGCCATTGTGCTGCTGCATTAAACATGTGGTGTGAGGGCTTTCCTTTTTCAGAGAAACAACAGCAATTGAAACCCTTCTACTTGGCTTTTCTTTTCCAGCAGGGTTTGGCCGTGGGTAAGGCAGGTTAGAATTTCCCAGTGCAGTGCAGGCTCCTCAGTTTTTTGAATACTTTCCCCAATCCTCTTCCCACTGCTGGTATGAGCATGTTTGCTGGGATGAATGAATGTTTCCCTAGGGTGCTCAAAACACAGCATCTCTGCTGGATTACTTCAAGTGCACTTCTACTTGGTGGAAGGCGTTACACGGTCTTTCTTCCTCCCCAAAAGAAAAAGAAAATTAACTTAGAAGTATATTAAATTTCCCCAGCTTGGTTTAGGCGTTTGTTTTAAGTAGGTCGGTAAAAAAGTCTTAGTTTTAGCAGCCAGCTTTGCATTTTGCTTTGTCTTTCCTTCCTATATTCACCACATGGCTGTGGAGCTTTGAGCCTCCTGCTTCGCCAAGCTGATGCCATAAGTGCAGGCGTTTATGTCTCTGCCTATATGGACCCTCTAGGAGCGATTATTCGATTTCCTGTTGCTTACAGTAAAGCTCCTGATAGGGAAGAATAAATGAACCTGCTTGTAAACTGATTAAAAGACTACCATGCAAAGCTAAAGAAAAAAATATGTAACGTGCCGAATAAATGTAGCAAGTGCCTTCTCACACTTGGACGTGACATGGCCCCGTCTCTGTAGCTAGGTAACTGCAGAAAATGCAAGCCCGTCACGATGGAGGTGGATATGTAGGTCATCCTCTTTGTCAGCATCATCGTCCTACCTGCTGGCTGAGATTCCTGCGGACAAAAGAGGGGATTAAGCACCTTGAGGGGAGGAGAGCAGACAGACTTTAACAGCGTAATACATAAAATGGACTGAAAATGGAAGCGTTTGGCTGCAATCTTGGCAAAGAAATCTCTCTCTCTCTGCTGTGGTTATTGCTTTTCGCATGCCCAGCCTGACCCCTGTGCAAGGTGGGCTCGTGAGCGTTGACTGGGGCTGCAGCCGACTTGCTTGGATGATGTACGAGTCCCCGGAGTAAATGTGTCTAGAGTCTCAGTATAGTTTCTCAATGAGTTTTGCACATGCAGGAGGGAAAATAATGTCCTTGTGTCCCCGCTCGAGCGTGTCTTCAGGCGTGGTGTCCCGGTCACTTTGCGTGGAGAGGGACGCACAGGTTTCCTAGCCTTCTCAGGCTTTTGAGGCAGTTAGCTAATAGTATTAATGCTTTTGTGTCCTTATTTATAAAAAACAGCCCTCACAGAGCTAAAGTAGGGTAAAATGTTAAATAGGTTTGTCCAGGATGCTGGAGCCAGCCGGAGAAATTAAGATCTCCTTTTTTCGGGTGCTGCCCCATGGGGCCAATACGGCAGTGAGACAGGTATTTCCTTCACCATTTTTTGCTTATGAATTTGTTCTGGCCCTAATTTCCTGAAATATCCCAGAGCTGCTGAAGGAAAAAAAAAGCCCCGGGGGCCTGTTCCTGCTGCCTGTTGTCCTGAGCAGCTTTGCAAGGTGTGCTGCAATGCAAGGAGGTGGACACCTCCCTCATGACTCCCCGTGAATTTACGTGTTGTTCCTCCCCTACCTTTTTTACTTTGTTGTCTTTTGGTCTGTTTTTTTTTTTTTTTTTTTTATCCCCGGCAGGACTTTTTTGAGAGTTACATCTCCATTGCTTCGACTGTGCCCTCGGTGCTGTGCCTGATCGGAAACTTCTTGCTTGTCAATAAGTGAGTGTCGCTCCATTCCCGAGTCCGTTAGCCGCGGCTCTCCCCAGCTTTCCCTGCATCACTCCTGCCTTCCTCCGCCTTCAGCCGTGGCTCCCAGCTCAGCCTCCCTGTCCTGTGGGGGCAAGCCACAGGGCATCTTGAATGCTGCCTTCCTGTGTGGCCAAAATCCCCTCGTCTGCTCCTGCCTGTATCCCAATTGGCTGAGATGAAGTGGGGTGAAGCGCTCTGCTCCCCGCCTGCAGCACCCGTGCCTGGATTTGGCTTGAGCTGCACCACTGTAAATAAGTTCCTAATAAATTCTTTGGTTAACTGCTTGGCAAACGGTCTTTCCTCTTAAAAATGTCTCCATCCCTGTCACTGGAGGAGCGGCTGACGAGAGCTGGGCTCATCCAGGCAGGAGTAACGCCTTGCTCTAGCCCTACCAGCCGCTGAACTGGGTTAAGAAATGGCCCATCTCTGCCTCGTTGCAAGCTTGACTTATATCTAAAATAGCCACCTCTCCACATTTGTACCATTCCTTACCCCAGCTCAAACTCCTGCACGTGTAGAGGCGAAGGGGAATGTGTTTGTGTCTTTAATCTCTAGATCCTGGCTGCCGGTCCGGCTCCCTGCCTCTGTCCCTCATCCCCTCTGTCCTGCCCCCAGGCCAGCCCATCCAGTCTCCCCGCCAGCTGATAAGCAACCTCCCTGCTCAAACAGCTGATTATCCTGTAGTGAGGTGCCTGGGATTGCTTTCACCCAGCCTGTTTCCCAGGCAGGCTTTTGCTGCACGTTGCTCCAGCAATGGGGATAGCTCCTGATTTCTGGGAGAAATGGGCATTTACAGCTCCGTTGGGCTCGTAGATTTAGTCCTACTGCTGTTAGAAGTGGAAATCGCAGGGTTAACATCTAAAGGTTGCTGAGAAAAATCATTGCCGTTTTATTCCTGATCTCCCCCCACCTTTATTTTCTTCGACCCTTCTCGCAGCAGAGGAGGAGTTGGTGTCCTCTGCATCGCGCCTTCGCGTTATGGTTTTGAACACAGGAGTCTCTCCTTCCCCTTGTCCCCAGGGTGCCTGCCAGCGTCCGCATCTTGTCCTCCCTCTTCGTCATGTTGGCCGTCTTCCTGGTGATCACGGTGCTGGTGAAGGTGGACACCTCTGCCTGGACCACCCGCTTCTTTGCCCTCACCATCGCCTGCGTGGTTGTTGTCAGCAGCGCCTCGACTGTCTTCACCAGCAGCATCTTTGGGCTGAGCAGCCTCTTCCCCATGAAGAATTTGCAGGCGCTGATCTCAGGTTGGTGGCCCCCCAGCCACGCCGTCCCGGTGGGATCGTGCTCTTGGGTTTTCTGTGGTTGGGTGGTTGGTTTTCTTTCCCTCCTGTGTCTGGCATTTCATCACATGGGAGTTTATTTTAGGAACTTAACTTTGCCTTCAAGATAAAGGGAAGTTGCTGAAGGAGAAACATGCTCGGTCCCATGAGCCGGTGCTTTCGTTTCTGTAAACACCCATAAACTGAAGGGCTCGAGGGCTCAACAGAGGTGAGGAGAGCAGAGGTCCTTCACCATCCCTGCCCAGGGGGGGCAAACACCCTGCAGAGAAGCCTCAGCCAGCGTGACGGCTTGACCTGTTGTTTGTTCTGTGCAGGGAGAAAGGGGGGGAAGAGATACACCCCTCAGCTCCTCTGTTTGCAGCTGGAGGGATCTTCAGCTTTGCATTGTCTCCTCCTTTCTGTTCAGCGTTTCCATGAGTGATGAGGGGCACGTTGGGAGCCATGAGTGATGAGCTCCCTGGAGGGCTGGTAACGTTATAAATGTGCTGTGAAACGGCTGACAACCCAGGAGGGGAAGGGGGAGAAAAAATCAAGACAGAGAAATTCTTCCCAGGGCTGAGACAGGAGTGTTTTAATGAGTTTAGCCCGGGGGGGGGGGGGGATATCGCCACATCCCCAGGATGGCATACCTGTTGCCGGTGGCTTGAATTCCCATCTGGGGGAGTGCAGAAGAGAGGTGGTTATGTGTGTGCTGGTGGAAAGCCAGGTTTAGGCTTTGGGCAGGGTTTGAACCTTCTCCACGGAACTCAGCACACGCAAGCTCAGGGTCCCATCCTGACCGTTGCGCAGTGCTGCAGCTGTGTTGGAAGGGGGATGCAGGATGGGACCTGGGCTGCCACGCAGCCCCACAGATAGCTGTGTTGCAGCAAAGCCTGGAAATGGAGATGAGGTGGTGTGTGCAGCTGCACTCTGAGCCGGGTTTGAGGACTGGCATGGGGGGGCACGGGGGTGAGCTGCTTCCCCTGGGGGGGTTTGCGCGCGCCGGGAGGTGTTAATAAGAGGATGCTGCTGTTTCTGGGTTCCCCCTCCACATCAGAGTCCTCGCTGGAGGTGCTGTGGGTTGCTCTCTGCCCCCTCGATGTCCCGCGCCCACCTCGGTGAGGCTGGCTCGGCTCTGGGTGCTGAGCTCCGGCTTTCTGGTCCCCTGCACAGGTCAGGCCATGGGGGGCACCATCAGCGCCGTCGCCTCCGTCATAGACCTGGCGGCAGCAGCCGATGTTACAGACAGCGCCCTGGCCTACTTCCTCACCGCCGACATCTTCATCGTCATCTGCATCATGGTGTACCTCCTCCTTCCCAGGCTGGAGTACTCCAGGTGTGTGCACCAGCCTGCCACGGGCATCCCACAGCCACGGGGCGGGAGGGTTTGCCGCTACTGGTGCTGAGTGGGATCGCTGGGGGGGGGGGACCCATGGGGTGCTTGCTGTGCCGGTCCCTGCCCGGTCACCCCTCCCCTTCCCCCGGGATCCCACCCTGCACCCCACGTGCTCCGGCGCCGTGTTGTGCTTCCCCATCTGACCAAAACCACAGACTGAAACTGGGCACCCGCCCCGGCGTGCGCTGAGTTTCTGGCAAGGCTCCCTGGGGGGAGAGGGGTGCTGACACCAGGGCTTCTGAAATGCATGAAATCAGCAGAGAGCTGTAATCTGGAAGCAGCCAGCCAGGGGGGGTTCCCGTAGGGCACCCCTATCTGCAACATCACGCACTGACGTGCGTGACCCGTTGGTCTTGTTGGTGCTTGCAACCCCCAAAACTACCTGCCCCCCCCCTCCCATGCCTGCAGGCTCCCCCTGTGAACCACTGAGGGTGTAAAGGGACCCCCGTGGTGGGGAGGGGGCGGTGGGTTGCTGAGGGTCACCTCTCTCTCTACAAGGCAGGAGCTGGAGGTGCAGTGGGGTCGCCGCAACTGCCTTCGCTTGGTCCAGCGAAGACATCCCTGTGTCGCCAACTTCTCTCCTGCTCCCTCTCCAAATCCTCATTTGTGTTTTCCTCACACACACGCTTGGCTAATCATCTCCCCCCCTTCTCCTTTTCCTAGGTATTACATGAGCAGCCAGAAGGAGAGCCCATCTCTGGCCACGGCGCCGCCTGACAGCTCTGCGGAGGATGAGGCAGAGCCAGGAGGCACCACAAATACCCGTTTCCTCACAAAAAGCACTGGCATCCCCCCGCTCCGCCCCATCCTGCAGAAGACCGCCCTCCTCGGCTTCTGCCTCTTCTATGTCTTCTTCATTTCCATCATCATCTTCCCTTCTTTGTCCTCCAACATCGAGTCGGTCAGCAAGTCCTCGGGGAGCCTGTGGAGCACCAAGTACTTTGCGCCGCTCACCAGTTTCCTCCTGTACAACTTTGCTGACTGGTGCGGCAGGCAGGTCACCGCCTGGATCCAGGCGCCCGGCCCCAAGAGCAAGCTGCTGCCCGTCCTCGTCCTCCTCAGGACCGTCTTCCTCCCTCTCTTCATCCTCAGCAACTACCAACCCCGGGCTCGCATCCGGAGGGTGGTCTTCAACCAAGATGTCTACCCGGTGATCTTCACGGCTTTGTTGGGGCTGAGCAACGGTTACCTGGGGACGCTGGTCATCGTCTACGGCCCCAAGATCGTGCCAAAAGAGCTGGCCGAGGCGGCGGGGGTGGTGATGACATTTTACCTCATGTTGGGGCTGGCTGTGGGCTCCGCCTGCTCCATTCTCATTGTCCACCTCGTGTAGAGGAGCAGCCGAGGCAGGGAGGGATGCCCTTGGTTTGAGGTGCTGCTGTCGGGTATTTTAGGGCTTTTTCCCCCCAAAAGCCAGGCACGCCGTGGTTTTGGGGCAGGCTGTCTGTCTCGGACCGGGGAGGGGGGGTGGGATTTGTGTCCAAGGGAAAGCCCTTCTGGGAAGGGGTGTCCCCTGTGCTTGGGAGGTCCTGCTGGATATTTGTCACTCCCCAGTTTGACCAGAGCAAATGGACCAAAAAAGCTTTGTTCTCCCCAGGGAGCTCAGGGAAGCATTGAGAGCACAGGGAAACCTGTCCCTCACCCCAGTGCCAGTGGGCAAGGGCGGCTTGCTGGTGCCACCGCGCTGGTTTTAAGCTGAAATCGAGGCTTTTGATGGCACCTTGGGTTTTGCTGCCTCATTGTTACGAGTTTGGCCCTGCAGTGTTTCGGTGGTCTCGGGGAGATCCCCCTTCGTCAAGCTGTGATGGTGGTGTTGAGCTAAAGGGGATTTGAGCCCTGGAGCACCTTCAGGCAAGCTTTGGGAGTGGACAGCAGCCACTCCAGGGAGCAGGGCACCATTTCGGGGGTTTTTTCATACATTCATGCCCCCCAAAAGCCTATAGAAGGGAAGCCGCTCCACTTGGACTTCTGCTTGCTTTAATTTTTCCAGATAAGATTGAATTAAGGGATCATCCACCCCACAGCACGGTGCTGCTAGTCCTGGGGCATTATGTCATGGCCAACCTGAGACCATTTCTCCTGCTGTCACCGCTGTGTGACGGTTGTGGACACCAACTCACCTCAGCCCCAAGGAATGCGAAATGCTAAGTGGTCCTAACGTAAGGTTTTTAAGGTGCCTTCACTCTGTGCCAGGGAGAGGTCTTAGAGAAGCTCTCGCGTGATGTTCACATCAGAAAGCTGATTAATTTGCATAGACAGGCGGCAAATGGTCTCCAGATGTTTTCAGAGGGGTGAGCTGCTGTGACACCCAAAAATACGGCCCACCCGAAGAGGACTGACTGGTTTTTAAAGTCACTTAAGCTTCCATATGCAAACACAGCCTGGACTAAATGCAATGATTGTATTTATTTTCTTAAACCGGGTGGATTTATGACTGAGGAGGGGTGGACTGGTAAGCATGGATGTAATGGCATAACTTGGCTTTGCAGCTTCAGGGCTGCCATCTATGGAAAATATTTCCTTTAAGGCTGGATTATTAGCAGATGCTCTAGTAGTGGGATGTTCTCTCGGCATCTGCCGCTTGACCGAGTAGCGGTGAAGCTGCTGGTCCGGGTTGCCAGGCCATCTCCTTGCTGTGCTGGATGTGGAGGCTAGCGGGAGGGAGGGTGCGGGGCTGGTGCCTTTCCACCCACGGCCGCCCTGGCTTTGCTGGGAGAACAGCAGGATTGGCCGTGGTTCTTGCCACGGGGCGACATGTAGGCTTGGTGGGTGTTGTTTTTTTTTTTTTTTATACAAATCCTTCCCAGTGTTTAGTGTGGACTCGTTGGCAATACAGGCGCAGTTTTGCTTTACGGCTGTTTTTTTTAATCTAAATGTAAAATCCAGACACGAGTGGAAAATTGGCAGGGTGTGCAGGTACTTTACAGCACGTGGCTTTGCACGTGCGGGCTCTTAATCCCATTGCCTGGGTAGGTTTGCAGCCCTTCAGCCCCCACGGCTTGGCCAGGGGCTACTTTGGCCACCGTTGACCCGGGTGAAGGTCCACCTCAGCTTGAAGGGCAGCCCGAGGGCGGAGGGCAGCGGTGCTGGCCAGCCGGCTGGGTGCTGCTCATGGGGGTAAGTCAGTGGTGGCTGAAAAGCCCCAGCCAACCTCGTTGGCAACCAAACGTCTCTTTGTGGCCTTCAGTGCTTCCCACTTGAGAGCGTGCCGTGGGGTCTGCTCTTCTCAACTCATACATTTTCCCCCGGTCCCAGGTACGACGACATTCTGCTTGTTTTCTGATTGCTTTGCACCTCTGCTGATCTTCTCCCTCGTGTTACAGACCAAATACCTCTTGAGACAGAACTTAATTATCCCGTACCGTTGCTAATAAAGTTAATTCTTGATACTGTGCAGCCGCTGGTGTCTGGAGTGATTTCTCTTGGCGATGCATTGATGCATGCAGTTTTAGCTTGCATTTTTCCTTCTGGTCATCCTCTCCCAACTTGGATTGTAAATTCGGAGAAATCACTGACAAGGGCTGGGTGAAGGAGCCCCAAAAGAATTGCTTTGAGAGCCCAGTTATTGTAATTTAATATCTCCAAATGACCTGCAGATAGGTGTGCAGAGCATACTTACTACATCTGCAGGGGGAAGCAAGCAAAAAGGGAATTTATCCTCTGTCTTTGATGGTATTCAGCTAAGGAAAGTTAAGAGACATGAGGGGAAAAATCAATACGGGTTCAACTTGGGCAAGAATCAGGTCTGGGTATAAAGCAGGGACTGCTGGTGGGAGCTCTGTGGTATGGGGATGGGTGCTGACAGGCAGCCTGAGCCACGAGCGTGCAGGTGACCCACCTGCAAAATGGGATGGCTAATTTATAGGGTATTGCATATAATGACAAGGAAGTAATTACTGCTGTATACCGCCTGGGCGCAATTGCATCTGCTGATCTGTGCAGGCCGTACCGAACAGCTCGAGGTTAAGAAGATGCAGAATGACAAGGGAAACGGCGGTTGCAAGGCAGAATGAAGGCTGCTGTCTCTCAGATGTGTTAGTCAAAATGCAACCACGGTTTACTTCTTGATGGTTTTAACTAATGTATCTTTGACAAGGAATGCAGCCATCGACCCGTTTCCAGTTCAGGAATGATATGGGGTCCCTGCTCTATGCCAGCATCGAGGGGGTCAAAGCCTACTTCATGGTATTTAGCCAGGAGATGACTGTTGTGGTTTAGGCCTGGTTGGCAGCCAACCACAATGCAGCAGCTCTCTCTCCCATCCCCTCCGGCAATGAGAAGGGGCAGAGAGCCAGGCTTGGGGTTCAAGACAGGACTGGGATGGGGAAAAAATCCCCCTTTTATGATCACGAGCAAAAGGCAGACTCGTTAGGGGAAGGAAAAAAGAACATACATTTATTACAGTCACTAACAACACATAACAGGGTAGGACAGTGAGAAGCATTGTCACACCTTGAGAACACCTTCCCCCCACCCCTCCCTTCTTCTCGGGCTCAGCTCTGCTCCCGATATCTCTACCTCCTCCCCCAGTGGCGCAGGGGCAGGGAATGGGGGGTGCAGTCAGTGCTGCCACTTTCCTTATCTTCGGTGAGGGGAGTGTCCAAAACTTGTTCCTCCTGCTCAATCGTGGTCCCCCTCTCACAGCAGACAGTCCTCCACAAACTTTCTCTGACTTGAATTCCTCCCATGGGCCGCAGCGTTCCCCACACTGCTCCGTCATGGGTCACTAACTTTCTCCGACTGGATTCCCTCCCACGGCTGCAGCCCTTCCCGAGCTGCTCCGGCGTGGGACTCCCCCACATGCTGCAATCCTCCCAGCACTGAATTACAGCAGTGGGGCTGCCTTTTCCCATGAGACCCCGGCCTTCTTCGGGCACAGAACCTTGATCATCTACGCAGGAGCAACAGGCCATAAATCAATGTCTGCTCCACCGTAGATCTTCATGGGTGTCAGGGGGGGGCTGCCCTGCCGTCTCACCACAGGATACAGGGGGGTCTCTGCTCCGGCACACCTCCCCCCTCCTTTCTTCCTCCGTTCCTCCACTGACCTTGGTGTTCATGCAGCTGCAGCAACTCCTCCTCACAAGTCCCACTGCCCATCACCACGTCCCTTCTTAAATACGTTATCGCAGAGGCGCAGCCGATTGGCTCAATTTCCCAAACAGAAGCGGATCTGACGTGGAGCTGGGGGAGCTTCGAGAAGCTTCTCACAGGGGGCCGCCCCGATAGCCCCCTCCCCTGCCACCAAAAAACTCCACCACTCACTCAACCCAGGACAATGACACTTTTCTTCTTCTAGGTCTCGAAGAGCTTTGCAAGAGGGAGTTGCTTCCTGGCTCTTAGGACCCGGGACACCTGAGGTCCAGAGGGAGATCTCAGCTATGGGCAGGGTTGGGAGCTGAGCTTGGGTCCATGGGTCTTCCTCGCCTGTCCAAAACGGTGTTGCCAAATTTTCTGTCCTTAATTAACACCACCCCCTCAGCTCCTTAAAAGAGACTAGCAGGGTTGTAAATGTTTTCACCATCTTCCAGGCGAGGGAAGCGGTCTGTGAGCTGGCCAGCGGGGGAAGGACCGCATGTTCTCTGCAGGGCTTGGCCTCATCTCACCGGTGGACGTAAAATGAGCGATGGCAGGCGCTTGCAAAATTCATGAGGGTGGGCCTGCGAAGTTGAAACACAATCAAAGATGGGCATGAAATCCCTGCACGGTGCCAAGTTTCAGGGCCACCCTTTGCCCAGTGCTCGGGGCCAGCATCACTGGCAAAATGACCCGGAGGACGGCGAGCCCCCCGTGCTCCCCCAGCTCTGCGGAGGGCTGGCAGCCCGGTGTGCTCAGGATGCTGCGCCTGCTCCATGCTGGCTTATCCAACGGCTTTTGGTGTTAAATCCAACTGGCCGAGGGGAGATGAAAGCTGTGAACTGGCAAAGCAACACCGGCAAGACAGGAGAGTGCAGGGAGCAGGAGGGGGGCTGGATGAAAGGGCAGAAAGCAGAGGGGACGCATCTGTTGCAGCTTCTGCTCAAAGGAGACTAACTGAGCCTATCCTCGACCTTTTCTTGTTGTCTCTCTCAGCTTAGCAGTGCCCGCTGCTTCTCCCTGCTTCAGAGCTGCAGCCTTTAAGTGTAAGTATTTGGGGCTTTAAAGCAAACGCAAGCAGGCTCTAGGGAAAAGAAACTTTTGTTCTGCAGTGATAGTCATCTCCCATCAGTTGCAAGTGACTTTCCCTCTTTCTCTGTCGTCTCCAAAGCCCCGTCTAGCCTGTCCCCACTCGGTGGAGTGCCCCACGGGGCAGAAATGCTGTCACCTCTCCACCTGTGTTACCAGCCTTTGCATTATCGAGTCTTTGGTGCAGCATTATAACCCTCTGGGAGATGGAAGCGTCTTTGAAACAACCTCGTCATCCTTCAGCATTGCCTTGGTGGTGTCCAAAGAGAAGATCTGCTGCCTCTCAGCTTCTCCACTGTATGTGTTCTGGGGCAGGACTCATCCTTCCAGTGGTTTGCTGGGATGCACCGCAGTTCAAAAGCCCAGACAGCTGAAGTGGGATTGCCTTCGGTGGCTTGACTGGGCGAGTGGGGGGCTGCTGGGGTACCCGGCAGCACGGAGCATCCCTGCGTGTCTGCATCCGTGCTTGTCCCCAGCATCCCGACAAAGCTCCTAACGAGCTCTGGTGGTCCCCGTGGCCAGGCAGGGGCCAGCGTGCATGACCCCATTCTTAATTACCGCCCTGTGACAGCTTCATTTGTATGGGCAGTGGGGTCCCCGGGCAGTGCCTGGTTCTGTTCAGCTGCTCGGGCAGCGTGCGGAGAGCCGTCACCCCGCCACAGACGAGGTGATGCTCTCTGACCCCTGCCCCTCTGAAATGCTGCCTCTTTCCCCTCTGCAGCCACAGAAAAGGTATTTTCGATGTATTTTAGCTCTTGGCCCTTTCTCCCCTTCTCGCACATTTGCCCGCGCGGGGCTGAAGCTTGCCAACCTCTGCGGCGTTGCGGTGAGCACCCTCCTGAAAACGGGCATGTGAGCCAAGGGCTCGAAACGCTGGCGGGCCTCGTCTTTGGCGGGGGGCTCGGGGAGGGCCACGCTCCCCAGCACACGAGCTGGGCTGATCCTGCCCCTCTGCAGGCGCCCCAGAGGAAAAAAAAAAAAAAAAACAAACCAAAAAACTTGGCTTTGAAACCTTGCCAGCCAGCTGCAGGCTTGCCCGGCTGCTGTTCTCCTTTTACATGTTTTATGGAGTAATTTGTACTATATTTACACGACGGTGATAAACAGTTTTTAAAATGGAAGCGAAGAAAACGCTGTTGAATGAATTGTTACAAAAAAGCCCTGTTTGCCATTCCAGCGGGGGGAAAAAAAGGGATAAAAATCACCATCCTAGGGACATGCTGTTCATCAGATCTGGGTATTTTTTCCCTTGATTTGTGTGCCTAATGTGAGAAGAAGAAGTCGCAGATGCATGCTGAATTCTGCAGGGAACATATGCATGCATTTAAATCATTTACAGCATTTACTGGTGCAATTGTAAAGCACATTATTTTTCTGCATTTGTAATTAGGCTCTAAACAGATGGTGAAGGACTGTAGCTTCTGATTAGACAGGCTTGTGCTCTGTTGGACGGCACTGTGAGAACAAACTGAACTGAGAAAGTTTTCCTCCTAATTTATCACACCATGGTGTGGGGGGGTAGAGTATCTGGGGCTGGCTGAGCACACATTCCAGCGTGCCCGTAGCAGGCTGGGCAAAGCTGAGCATGCCGGCGGGTCTTCTCCCTCTGCCATCCCTGCTTGGTGATGGATGGGGTGCACACAGCACACACACACCCCTCCAGCTCAGCTTCCATTCCAGATTTTGTAACCCCTCCTCGCTCTGCGCTGCACAGCTTCGGGTACCCGACAGCGCAGGATGGAGCGTCTGCTTTGACAAATGCTTTTAATATGAAGCAGAAGGCTTGGGTTTGAGAAGGGGCTTTAAAGGGGGAGCAAGCTCCAGGCTCGCGGCTGCGTACGAGGAGCGGGTGCCCGCGCCTGGCGTTGGCTCTGCTCTTTGGCACCTCCTTTTTGCTGCCGTTCTGGCGAGCCCTCGGCTTGGCGAGGTTGGTAGAGCTCCCCTGGGCTTCTCCTGGGGGGCAGCCTTGGGAGCTTCCACAGCAACGAGTGGTTGGCCTTTCGGATCTTTATCTCCAGGACCTGGCTCCCATTTTAAATGCAGCACCTCGGAGACCTGCTAGCCTCATTTTTGACCTTAAACAGCAGCAACAGCTCTTCACAGGCAAAGTGCAAGCACGTCCATGCTGAGCCTGTGTTCCCTTGCATGCACCCTCACTCCAGCAGGTCAGGAGTCACTCCTCACTATCCTGTAGTCACGCAGAGGAGAATTTATGAGGTGTTATTTGTACTTCTTCCTACAGTTTCTTCTTTTCCTGGCTTACCTCCTTAAATTACGGGCCAAAATGGATTAAATGAGAGGCGACTGGAAGAGCAAAGCAACACAGAAGAGGAGCATGACGTGGGCCTGAGCAGCTCAGGAGACCCATGGGCCTGCAATTTGGGATGCTGGGTGAGCAGCATCCAGGTTTCCCGCGAGGCAACTGTGGGAGCAAATTTACTTTACGTCCCCTTTGCTTACTCCCTCCCAGCTGTGCAAATGGCCATCACCTTCCCTTGTGTTTTTGTCTCAGTGCTCCCCTGGGTTACCATCAAGGTTACCCACAGGGGTGCCCAGGATCTGGCCAAGGTGTGTGTGTTGGGGGGGTATCATCTTCTACTCAGCCTAGCGTTTTGGGTAGTCCCTGACCCCCAAAAGTGGACTGGGGAGGATGAGAGGTGTCACTGCTTGGGGGATTCACGCAGGGATGGGGGCCCACCACCACCACCATCACCTCCTGCGACCTCAGCACTTGTGGCTTCTCCGAGGTTCCAGGCAGCAGCAACCTCGGGTGGCAAAGCAAGTGGAAGGACACGGGGCATGGGCCACATCCAGCCCGGCAGGGGCAAGGATGATCCGAGGGGCTGCCATGTGGATGCTGTGCCTGTAGATGGCACCTTTTACTCTGCCTCTGCTGAGGAGGAAACTAAAGCTAAGCGAAAAAATCCCAAACTGGCCGGTAAGGTAGAACTCAAAGCTAAGAGAAAGATGCTCTTGGTGCGTGAAGTGACTCAGGGTAGTCATCCCCCGGGGAGTAAAGGACCTGGTTCCCAAAGCTGTCCTCCTCCCACCGTAACTGATCTTGCTCAAGATTGCCTGTCACCATCATCACCAAACAGTCACTACTCTGCAAATTTTCTGACATTCCCTATCAGTAGGAAATTACACCGAGAGCTATTTCAAAAGCCACTGAAAAGCACCCCCAGCTGCTCAGAGAGTTGGTATGAAGGTGGTTTGGTGATTTTTGTTTTTGGTTTTTTTTTTTTTTTTTTTTTTTTTTAATCCTCATTAACCCCTTCTGAATATAACAAGTGCAGCCAGGGGCTGCTGGGCGCTCTCAGTGTCCTTAGCAGGGGACACGTCCTGCCCGCTTCCATGAGTACAGCTTGGGCTATAAGGGGAGATGCTGCATTTTGGAAATGAGCTGCTTCGGGGTCTGCAAAGGGCAGAGCTTCAGGGCTTTGGCCAGGTCTCCTCGGGGTGGTCCTACAAGGCTTTCTGGAGCTCACACATTGATCTTTCTGGTTGCACGTTAACACCATGCTGCAGCTCTGGCTACCTAGTCCCTGTTGCCCTGGCCCAGATGGGGATGCTCAGTCCCGAGGTAGCTCAGCTGGACCCTCCTCTAAATGTGAGCTGGCAGAGCCCTGATGAAGGATGCCACGCGAGTTGGGCGTGTGCTACAAATGTGTGCCCAGCTCCTGCCCTTCCCATCATCTTTAAACACATTTGCTTTACCCTCCATATGGACTAGACGCGATTTGAAACGCAGTACTCCTATATTTCGGAAGGAAAAAAAGAAACCAGCTGTTCTCTCAGCACTTTTCTTCTACAGAGAGAGCAGTCCCTTTAACTTTGCTCAGATTCCTCTCCAACCTCCTTCACTTATAAATTCCTAAACAAACAGCGTGATCCTAATATTGGCCTTAAAATTCTGTGTGAAATGGACCTGGAAATTAATTTCACACCGGAAAAACTGGCTCACCATCGGCCGCAGCACAGGTGGTCAAAAAGAAAACCCCGCGCCTGCTGTACAAATTAATTCTGCAACTCAGGTGAGAGGGTAGTGATGGGGGGGAGCTGCCTCCCTTGTGCTGCCATCCCAACCCACAGTGCGGTGTGGGGTCCTGGAAAGCCGTGAGCAGTGGAGGATCCCACCATCCCCAAGGGGCTTGTGGTTTTTTTTGGGGGGGGGGGGGGGGGGGCACACACAGACACGGCACAAAATCACCGTGTCCCCCGAGAAGTGAAAGCAGGGGTCATGGGCTGCTTCTTCCTCAGCAAAAAGCCCTCCTGCACTTTTGCATGGGTTTTATTTACTGAAAAAAGATGGTAGTTTGGGGAAGCACATCAAGGGATCCTTGTGGGAGACTCCTGGGGAAAAGGAGGCGTGAAGAAATGAGTGACAGTGTAATATTGCACGCACTGGTTGTCAGGCAGCTGATGTCCATGCAGACCCTGGGGTCCACGGCAGTACATGGTCCGTGGCAAGGAGAAATGATTCAGTACCTTAGCTAGGCAGGGTTTTGCACGTGCCTGCATTTTACCTGCTTTCCATGTGGTATTTCATCTCTTTAAAGATTTAGAGACGAACGACGCTCCCACATCTTGCAGCAGAAGGGCCAGGGAAGGCAGAGAGAGGAGTGGTACACCGTGGGGATAGTTGGATGGAGAAATGTTCTGTGGTTAGGTAGAAAATGAGAGGGGGAGAATCCCTGCAGTACAATTTCAAGGTTGAGTGAGTGGTGCCAGGAGGTTGCGAAGGCTCTGACTAGCTGCTCCGCTTTCGCAGGCACAATGGAGAGGGGAGGTCACGGGATCTGGCTCAAAAAAAAAAAAATAAGGTTTCCCAGTAATGAGCCTGTGGAGAAAGGCCGGGATAGCAGGGAGGTTATCCTAGCCCTCCTGCTAGCCACCGTGCTCCCTGCCTTGTAGGGTCAGCACTAATTGTGGTCCCTCCGATCCCAGTGGCGACTGGGAGCATCCCTCTGCTTGCAATGCATTACTTCATTTTGGTCCCTTTTTGGCCCCAGCTATGAGCTCGTTCCAAGGCAATTGCGAAGGTGCATCCCCCCCACCCCCCCCCCCGGGCTGTGTCTCAGGGTGATGTTGCTTCCTTCAAACGGGAGCTTGGGAACGTCAAGTCAGTCAGTTGGTTTGAGGTCCAGCCTGCACACAGTTACTGCTGTCGCTGCCCGATTTCAACGAAGCTTGGCAGGGAGATGCAGCTCACAAGATGCTGAATTCCTTGGCGGGGTTTTGTGAACCTAGGCAGTGAAATCCCACTAGTCCTCCCCCTGCCCCGCAATGGGGAAGGCTGCAGCCTGGGCTCCTCTGGGAATTGGACCAGGAGTCCAAGCCAGACCCATAGGCCAGGAGGAGCTCAGCTTCGTTAGAGCTGACTTACGTAAAATAGGTGACAGGTCTTCAAACTGGTCAGGATGTGATCTCGCATGCTGAAAGCCGTGGTGTAAAGCCAAGGCGTAGGAACCGGGCAGTGGTTCAGCAGAGGAGAGGTTGTGTTTCTATTTAAATAGAAACACTGACCTGAATTTATCATGAGAGTCATTAAGTGAGACATCACTTGGGCAAAGTCAGAGTGGCTACAGACAACAACCAGGCCTGAAATGCATCTTCAAGTTGCTTAACATATGGTTTTGCTTTGGTTCCCCCCTTCTTTTTGTTGTTGTTTTTTTTTTTTTTTTTTTTTTTTCCCCCTCCTAATTAGTTCCCTGACTTTACGGGCACGGCTGGGATCAGCACAGCACAGGTATCCTGGCTGCGTATGTGCTGCCTTGTGCTGATGAAGCTGCCTCAGAACCCCCCCCCCCTTCCCAGGGCTGAGGTGAGGTACCAAGAGCAGCCCTCTGCCCAATTCCAATCAAGCAGCCCAGGAGCTGTGGTAATTGCATAATTATCAGAAGTTGCTCAAGAGAGGCGAGGGCTTAATTATCCCCTCCTGGCTCCTGCAGAGGCCTTTGCCCACCGCTGCTGCGGGAGGAGGGAGGCAAAGGTGAGTAGGATGGGAAGCCCCCCCCCTCCCCATTTCCAGGCAGGGCTCCAGAGGGGCTTTAGGAGCACAAACTGCACTTGTTTAGTGTTTTAATTAAAGCGGCTTGGGATGGGGTCTGGCAGGCAGGTAAAACTCCTCCAAGCTGTAAGTGCTGGGCTACGCAGGCACAACCCAAACCTCTGGTCCTCCTGGGGTTGGGGTGCTGCTGGGGGCTGTGTCACCCCCTCGGTGCGGGGACTGGTGTCATTGCAGGCTGCTTTCCGTGGCTTTGGTGCCCCCGAGAAGGCAAGAAAGAGGGTAAAGTGGTGGGATTTGGCTGCCTCCCCTAAAACTGCTTGTAAGGAGGGCTTGGACTGGGTGCAGGGATTTGCCCAGCGATGTTCTGCGGGGTTTAGGCAAACTGGGAGGCCCGGGGGTTGGAGGTGGTAGGAATGGGGAGGGTTGGGTGGAAACCGGTTCTGTAAAAGCCAAGGCTCCGAGGAAGAGGAGCTGGGGAGGAATAATTGCCATGCGGATGTCCTGGTGTGCCTGCGAGAGCGTTGCCCGTATCGCTTTCCCGCTCATGTATGATTTACGTGCTCCGCAGGCCTGCCAGCCGCTCTCACACAAAGGGCGGGGGGGGGTGTGGTGTGGGGGGAAATAAAAAAAAAAAAAAAAAAAAAAAAAAATTAATAATGACCCCAAAAAATTAAAACTAAAGAGTCTGAGTTCAACTTCATGTGGCCAGTGCCTGCCTCGGGCTGAAGTTGAAGAGGCAACCGCTGGCTCGGGGGTGCCCCCCGCCAGCCCGGGGGCTGAGACTTGGGGTGTTTGGGGGGGGCTGGCTGCCGCACTGGGAGTCCCGGGTGGGGGGGGTGTTTTCAGTGGAGCCGGCGCTGAAATACCCGTTACCTGGGCAAGGGGCGCTGCGCCGCCCGCATCAGCCGCCGCTCGGGCTCCTTCCCCACCCCTTCCTCCTCCTCCTCCTCCTCCTCCTCCTCCTCCTCCTCCTCCTCCTCCTCCTCCTCCTCCTCCTCCTCCTCCTCCTCCTCCCGCGGCGGCTCACTCGGCTGGCAGGGCGGCGGGGGGGGGGGGGGAGCATCATGGGGGGTCGCCGCTGACACCGGGACCAGGACCGGCCGCCACAGGTATATACCCCCGCGAGTTTTCTTTAATCCGCGTTTAATTTATTTAGGGGGGGAGGGTGCCCGGGCGCGGAGCCGCTGGCATCCCCCCCCCACCCCCCTCCCACCGCGGCTTTGCGCGCCGTCTTCCTTCCCAAATCTCCGTTCTTTGCTTTCACCAAGGGGACAACTTCTGGGGTGAGCGCTGTCATCATTATTATGTCGTGGTTTGGTTTTTTTTTTGTTTGTTTTTTTTTGTTTGTTTGTTTTTTTTTTTTTTTTTTGGGGGGGGGGGAGTACGTTCAGCGCGGTGGTTTTCAATGACAGAGCCCAACTTTTCTCCCTTTGAGCAAAAAAAAAAAAAAAAAAAAAAATAATAAAAAAACCCCCATGTGTGGTGTTATCTGCTGTCCTGCCCCCCGAAAGAGCAAGCCCCGTCCCCAAACCCATCCTCGCTTCTGGTTTTGAGTTGGGCTCGGGAGGAGGAGGCGGTGAGAAGCGGCAAAGTTTCTCGGGCGAGCCGGGGCTGAACTTCTTCAAAAGCGGGGGGGGGGGTGTGGTGTGCGTGTGTGTGTGCTGGGGGTCCGTGGGGGTCCCACGCTGCAGCCCGCGTGGGGAGAGGCGGGCGGCTCTGACCCCGGCCCACCGGGACTAAACTGCTGTGAGAGAGGTTTTGGTTTTGGGTTTTTTTTTGGGGGGTTGTTTTTTTTTGTTGTGTTGGTTGGTTGGTTGGTTTTAATCCCTTCAAAAAAATATATTAAATGAGAAAACAGCTTTTGCAAATGACAAACTCACCTCGAGCGGTTTCTTTCTATTTCCTGAGGAAACCCTTTGAGATCCCCCCACCCCCCGTTGGCTTGTTCCTTTTTTCCTTAATTTCTGACAAAATCTGCACTCCTCTTTTATTTAAATAAATGTTTTCCTGACCACCGCAAATACTGACCCCGGTGCATATCTACCAGACTTCTTTAGCTTTGAACTGCCTAGAGTCGTTGCCGGAGTCTTTATTTAAAAAAAAAAAAAAATACTCAAACTTCAAGAGTCTGGTCCATATTAAAACCTGCCAGCCAAATTACGTTACCCATCCTTTTAACTCACAAAGTTTGGGGTTTCTTGGGGTGTTTCAGCTGTATAATCTTTGTGGCAGAGATAGCTTTTTTCCCCCGGTGGTGTTCCTCAGTTTGAGCTACCCAGCACCAGCCCCTTTGTTCTGATCCACTATTTTTGGATGCTACACAGAGGTGAATAATATCCCACCCTCGCTTGCAATTACAAGTAAAGGTGTGGGGCTTAATTACTGGCATTTAATTGGGAAAATAAGAAAAATCTGTGGTGTTGGTAATAAAGACATGTCCAAAAGGAAATAAATAAGGCTGCTGATAGAAAAGACAAGGCTTCTTTTTATTTACAAAAAAAAAAAAAAAAAAAAAAATAATAAGAAAAGGGAGAAGGAAAAGCAGAGCTGGGGGGGGTTATTTGGCTGGATACAAGGCTCTGGAGGGCAGGGTGATGTGCTGCCTGTCTGCAGGTGAATAGCAGAGCTGGCTGGGGCGCAGCCCGGGACTCTCCTATGGGGACTCCTCATGGGAAGGGCAAATCCAAACCCGGTCCCGTGACAGCAGTTCTGGGGTGCTGTTAGCACCCTCTTGCCAACCACTGTCATTTCCCTAAGCTGCCTCTCCCTTACCCACCAGTGATTTCTGGGGGGGAGTGTGTGTGTGATGCTGGAATGGGAAGTTTTCTATACTGGTGCATGTCTTTTTGTTGTGTGGTGTTTTGTGTGGGTTTTTTTTTTTTTTTTTGTGTGTGGTTTGTTTTTTTTTTTGTTGTTGTTTTTTTTTTTTTTCTCTCTGTGCTGGGGTGAAAAACCTTGTCTAGCAGCAGGTCCCCTGGGCATGACTAACGTTGAGGGGGTCGGGAGGGCTGGCAGAGCAGTCGGTGCACACCACAACAAGCCCGGTTCCTTCCCGGGGTCTTCCTGGCTCATCTTGTGGCCTCAGCGCATGATAGCGCTACGGGATAGGGCTGGGGCAGGATTTTTTAATTTTTTTTTTTTTTTTTGTGAAGCAAGGTATTTCCATGGGCAGCCCACATTTGTCAGAATCCAGGTGGGTGCTTCGAGGGAGGGAGTTTTACCATTGTCTTTCCTTCCCCTCTGTCCTGGGGAAGGAGGAGAGGGAAATCCCTTTGCAATTGCATTTTCCTTCTCCACCTCCTTCCCCGACACAAAGCTCTCTTGTTTCAGAAGGCAAATGGTAGGTTTTGTAGCACCAAGTCAAGATTGTGTCATGAAAATACAATGTTTTGTTTTAAGACCGAGTTGTAAAACACTCCCTTTATGGGAAACTGTAAAAATTGATTTTTTTTTTTTTTTTTTTTTTTTTTTTTTTTTTTTTTTTTTTGGTGTGTGTGGTAAGTGGGAGAAACAATGTTTGCAAGAAGTGGGAGCTGCACAGCTTGGCTCTTTGCTGTAGCTTGGCCTCGAAAGGGCTCCCAGCCCGTGTTCAAAGAGGCTGCGTGTCCCTTCCAGGGGCATCACCTGAACGTACCGGGGGGTGGGGAGGGGGTAGCACCAGAAATGTTTTCTGCTGCTCAGCTGCAATAATCTCCAGAATAATGTCCATTGTATGGTAGCTTCTCGGTTGACCTGGTGGAGGTATGCAAAGAAAAAGGGCACCGCAATCCTCTTTGGAGCACACCCCAGGAACAGCCGAGGTGGTGAGAACATCTTAAAAAGGATTTAATTCATGAAGTTTCTTAGATGTTCTGTGCAGATGGTCTTGAGCACAGATTATTGTTAAATTTAAGAAGCTTTAGGATATGAGGTTGCCTTGATGAGGGGCTGGCCTGTGGCCTTTTGTTAGGGTGTAAAACGTCCCAGCTGCCTGCAGCCAGGCTGTTGCAGCCCAGCTAACTTAGCTGGAGGTTTGCTTTGTGAGCATAAATAGTTCAAAGTGCATCCCAAAACTTCTGCGTTTTTTCCCACTACAGTGTCCTGCTTCCTGCAGTAAGACTTTTAATAATGTTACAGGAGGATGAGGGTTAGTTTGGGGCTTTTATGGCCCGAGACCTACAAACGTGAAAATTCCCACCTTCGTGCCTGCGTTGCTATCGGACCCTATTCCAGCGTGGGGGTTCTGCAGCTGAAATGGGGAATCCCTGTGGTTAAGACTCACCCAAAGCTTGCAGATGTCCTGGATCTTGCCCGTGGTTTGGTGATGACCAGGACACTCTAGCAGGGGCTGGAATAATGTTGATGCACCTACTGTGCCGTGCAGCATGCTGAGCTCGCAGCTTCGGTCAGTGTGGACAGGAAACCTTTGGTCGTGGAGCCTGTGGCTTTCCGTCCATGAAGATGTTAGCACGTGGCTCTGGTGGGTGCTTGCTGACTCTGGTGTAATCCAGAAACGATCAGAGGGG
This sequence comes from Tyto alba, assembly GCF_018691265.1. Lineage (NCBI taxonomy): Eukaryota > Metazoa > Chordata > Aves > Strigiformes > Tytonidae > Tyto > Tyto alba. Next base: position 37,547,501 of record NW_024881261.1, on the reverse strand, counting down.
CCATCCTGGGCACAGGTTGTCTCTCTTTTTGCTAACCAGCCTTGCAGAAGCATCTGCTTTAACCTGTGCCCGAGGGCCAAGGACCGTGCTGGATGTGTCTTGGGATGGAAACTCCGATCTGGGTGTGGGAGGGCTGTAACGTCCCCTCCCCAGCCTCTGCTAGAGCCTACGTTGCAGTGAGGCTTTTTCCATCCTTAGCCTGAAATACTTTGCCCGGATCTGTGCATTTGCTGTAACAGCTGCTCTCCAGGGGAGAAAGATGTCCTGCTTGGAGCATGCTAGGGAGAAATTTACGGGGGTCAAAATTCTGATGGTAATAGTGGATGTGCTGATGCCTGGGCTACTGTATTTTTGAAAAGGGCAGGTAGGAGAACAACTAGACATCTTAGAAGGTCCTCAGTCATGGCTAGGATCCTAGGAGGGCTTGCATGAACAAGCCTGTCACTAGTGATGAACTACTGTCATTAATCCAAATAACTTCATCTTTGCTGAATGCCTTTGTCTTTCAGTTTGACCCCCTGCTCTCAGGGGCTGCTGTTTGGGACTGAGGGATTTTGATGGGGTTGGGTTTTTTCGGTGTTTTTTTTTCCTCCCCTCCTAAGTAGCCCCATCTTCCTTTCCCTGTACTGTCTCTACTACTTTGGTTTTTTCCCTCTCCTAAAATTTCAGCTAGGGAGTGATTAGCCACAGCGTGCCCATGGTGTTACTCCATCAGGCAAAGCCTCACTTTTATTAGTTTGAACAGCCAGTGGGCCTTGAAAAGGTCTGTTGCTGCAAAGTGCCTCTCGCTGAAAGTTAAGTGAGCTTTGTGCAAAAGCAGCAAGGACACTTCTCTCTTGATTTGGATGAGGCAAGAAATGGCCTGAGAGCTTTTGCAGCTCAGGTTGCTTAGTGTGAGGGTGGGGTTTCTTCCTCCTCTGAAGCACCCCTATTTATCTCTCTCTTTTTTTTTTTTTTTTTTTTTTTTTTTAAGATCTACCTTTTCCAGCCTGCAATTTGAGTTACCCAAAGACTGAACAAATAAACTTGTTGCTTCTTTTTAGTGATTCAAACATCCCGCTTGGAGCTCAGGAGAAGCTGGGGGCAGGGAGATGGGGAGAGATCCTGGGGTCCTGCGCTCGTGGGGGCTTGGAGCCGTGTCTGCAGCGATAAGTGTTTGCCAAGGAAGATGAAGTGAAATAACTAACCTGTCTTCTTTGGCAGGGCTTTGAAGTGTAGTTTGGTTACTGATTGTCAGGAGCCCCTAGTTCTGTGGCTGATGGCTTGCTCTTGAAGTTGATGCTCAGTTTTTTTTCTTGCACTGTCTGCGCTGTTATGGGTGCCCGTAGAGTGAAGCTTATAGTGTGCTTCCTCAGGCTGCTGCGAAATAGGGATGCTCAGGGTTCAAAGCTGCACCTGAGTATCACAAGGAGAGGGAGGTGTGGTGCCTGTCCCCCCGTGTCCCTGCAAAAGTGCACAGCCCTGACACTTCTGCACTGGAGGGGGCCGGCTTGAGCAATAGTCATCTACTGTGTGTCTGCTAAGTGTGTTTATTATTCCATAAATCAAGCGAGCAATATTTAGGTGAACACCTTTTTTTTTTTTTTTTTTAACTTCTTTAATTCCACTTCACAGATGTCTTCTCTTCTTCCCCCCCCCCTCCTTCCTTAAAAACCCCAAATCGAACAGAAGTTGTGTGCTTGCACCTGAAGCAGCGCCGGCAGGAGCACCCTAGGATATGTAAGCGCAGGCTGTGTGGCGATGCTACAAACCCGCTCAGAAACGTTGTGTCAGGGCCTGAGGGTGTCGGACACTTCTCCTGCATCATGTTGACAGCGGTGCTTGGAAGCCCAGCCAAGCTGCTGCCCAGCCTCAGTCAGCCAGCAATCCTGCTTTCTTTCAGGCAGGGCACAAGAAGAAAGCGCTTGGCCCTCCCATTCACTAGCAGGCTTTGGGTCAGGCCTCCAGCATCTTTACATTTGCCACTTTGACCATTGCTGTATGGTTTTTTTATGAGTCTGGAGAGAAGTTCCTGTCTTGTGAGACTAAACCGTGCATGCCGCTTCACCGAGTTCAGCTTTCTACCTCCTAAAGCAATAAGTTCCACCTTTCTTCCCCCTCCTCCTTTTCCCCCCCCCCTCTCATTTTTACTTTAAGCCAAGCTCTGTTGCTGTTGGCTGCTTTTCCTCCTTTTCATCCCACGTTAGCATCATCTGCTCTGCAGCCCTGCTGCTCCTTTGCTGCCTCGCCTCCGTGTGCTGGGCTTTGTGCTGGTGCAGCGCAGGAACCCGGAGAACTGGGAGCCAGTTGGGTTGGTCTGCCAGTTGGGTTGGTCTCCACATCCCATCCCAGTCTGCTTCCTAGTTTAAGAGCTGCTGCTCCAGCTGAAGTGAGGTTTTGTGATGGAAAATGGTTGCTAGTCACTATAGGCATCATAGCAACCAGTGCTGGAGACTCAGTAGAGTCAGTGCTGCCCCACTCAGAAAACAAACCAAAAAAAAACAAACAAAAAAAAAAATCAAAAACCCCAAAAAACCAAAAACCCACAAACAAAAAAAAAACCCAAACAAACAAAAAAAAGGAAACCCCCAAACACCCTATGGTTATCTCCTCTTCCATCTACCCAAGAAAGATACTGCCTTTGCTATGGAAGGATGGGTGGGTGGCCCTGCCTGCTGTAGCAGGGAATGGGGATGCCCCCTTCCCCAAACCCCCAAGGTTGTTATTTTAATATTGCATGAATAAAGAGGTGAATTGGATGCTTGTACTTGTAGCACTGAATGACTTTCCTTGGGTATACCGCGGTTGGGTTTGCTGTAGCGGAGGGTTTGCATGTTGCTCATGCAGAGCTAGGCAGTTATCGGGGTTGTCTTACAGCAGCTGCAATGACTTGAAAAATCAATTTTACTTCCAGGCCAGACAAAGTTTTCCTACATGGGCTGAGAATTTCAAATATGATATTTTCTTCTGGTCTTGGTGTGTTGGTTAAACAAGGTGCTAATGTTGTTTTGGAGCTAACACTTGTTTCCTATGGGAAAGCAAACCTCCCACGGCCCTAAACAAAATGTTTCACCTCCCGTCCTTGTTCTGAAATGGGAGTAAACTGCTGGGAATGTGGGAAACTTTTTTTTTGTTACTAGTTGTTAGTAACAAACAGCTCTAGCTTTTTCCCGGCCAGGAGAAAGGTTTCAGTCCCACCAATTGGTGCTAGCTGGGATGCGCAGAGCAGCTCGAACACGCTGCCGTCTTTGTGAGCATCCTCTGGGCTGGGTGGGGAGAAAACACGGGTGTCTGACCTCAGCTTTGCTTTTGGGGTGGAGGAAGGGGAGAGAGGATCCTTCACATTATTCTTCCTGCAAGCACTGTCTCAGGGCTTAGGTGGGCTCTAGCAGCCGCTGGCAGCGTGCCCCTCTTGCTCCCTGCTCTGTGTGCATCCATCCTTCCCCCCCCCCCACGCATACAAATATGCTGGCCTGTATTTATTTAACAAGGGAATTTTTTCCTTCACTGCAGGGAATAGAAGAAAAAAAGGGCAAATTTTTTCACTGGGAACAAATCTCATTTTCAAGAGTCCTGGCAAAATGAGCCATAAAATTACAATATTTCAAAGTGCTTCGTAATTCTAGCGCGGACGGCTCTTCATCATGGAATCTGAAAGCTCAGAAAATATAAAACTCATTAGATTAAAATAAACCACCTACCGCATGGAAGAAAAGCTTATTTATCAATATCAATTTACTTCTGATTACCCTGTTCTGCAATTTGTTATTTTTAGGAATTATGATTTGTGTGTAGCTCATGCCAGTGTGTGTGTGGGGGGGGAAAAATTAACTTTTTTCATTTTGAATCCTACTTATTGTAAAGACCCGGCCAAGGAGCAACAATAAGAAGAAAAGGTGCATTTCTAGCGGTGCTTCCGTTTGAGGAGCAGAGGGATTGAAAAGCTGGGAGAGCGGGAGCCGCTGTGCCTCTGCAACCTGCCGTGTTTTGGCGTGAGGCTTGGTGCCAAGCGATGGGCTTTGCTGAAGAGGATGGCGGGGGTTGTTTCTCTGACGTGTGTGTGGTGGGAGCATCTCCTGGATGCTCCTCCGAGGTGGTCGATGTGATGGAGGAAACTGGGGAGAGTGGGCGTGGATGGCGTGCTGCGGGGAGGGGGGGGGGTGAGAGGGGTCTTCCAGGGGTTGGGTGGATGTCATGGGCACGGTGGGATCCTGGCGGCATCTCGGGGACTTCCACGCTGCCTACAAAGGAGTAAACGCTGCGGGTGGGCAGCTCTGTGTGCCAGGCTCCCCTCTTTGGGGCACAGGATTTGTGCTGCATCGCCAGAGAAAGGGGCTTTTTGGGAAGGCGTGTACGTTTTCCTCGCATGGAAGCCATTCGGGAGACTCTTTGATTTACACTTTCATTTCTTCTTTACGCTCCTGGAACAGCACAGAGCAAACGGAGAGGCTGACACTATAAATTCTGAGGTTCAAGTGTCGCGGTGCAGTTTGGGGAAGGGAAGAGCAGGTGGGTGGGGAGAGGGGCCGGGGGTTTGGGGAGTGATTGAAGATGCCAACAGCAGCTCGAATGTGAGAGGATCTCTGCCAGCAAGGCACAGCCGCCACAGAAGCAGCTCTGATGGAGGCAATTAAGTGTGTTTTGCATGTGCGTGTGAGCTGTTCTCGTATGCAAGCGCCCCAACAGTGCATTTAAAAATAACCAATACAGGTGCACAGCCTGGAAGCCGATGCTTAAGCACCCTGAGAGCAATATGTGGCCTGGGCTCGAGAAGCAGGAGCATCTCTGCTCCGGCGTTTCATGGGGGTGAGGTGCTTAGAAGGCTCTTGGAGCCTCACTGCCAACTTCGCTCGGATTAACGTGTGCTGAGAACTGGAGCATGGGCTGGCCGGGCTCTGTCTTCATAGCCAAGGGGGTGGGATCTTTGCCATGTTTAGGGATACAACGATGCTGCTTAAACAGCAAAAAAAAGCCAGTTCCCGGGCTCGGGAAGGAGGCATTTGGGGCGAGCAGGCTGCAAAGCCTCTGCTTGACCCGAGCCAGTTCCTAAACTCTGAAGCCTCGGACTTCTTCGCAGAGCGGTTTCAGTGGCAGAGGCTCCTCCGGTTCCCATCCATCACCATTTAATGCGGTTCTGTCTGCTGCTTCCCGTGCCTTGGGGAGCCCTTGCCAGCGGACTGGGAAATCTCTGGTTTAACATTAGTGCTTTTGCAGCCAGGAGACAACAGTTAAGTTCCCAGAGATGACTTGCCCAGAGACATTATTATGCTGGAAACTGCACCGAATGCTTCCTACAAAGAGCCTCTTTCAGGCAGAAGGTGCAATTTAATATGCTCTTAGTCACAATTTTTAAGTTCTCCCCGGAGATTTCTCAATCCCGTTCCTAAATTTGCAATATTCGAGTGAACCATCTCGGAGAACCAGCGAAGAGCTGCAATATTAATGAAGACAGACAAAATCAAAATGACATTTCAGGCAATTACTTACATAATGAAGTGACTGACTTGGAATATACAATATTTAGATTTATCATGACACTTGAAAGGGGATGCTGTCAACCGCCTTTATTTCTACATCACGTAAATTGTTTTTCCACTGCCCTGTTGCTTTTCAAACATGGTCTGTGAAGCCGGAAAATAATGTTTCCGCTCACTTGGGCTGATAGTGGTGCTGTTTTAGAAGAAAGTTAGCATTTTCCTCAATGACATTTTGGCACAGCAGAAGGTGGAGGAAGAGCTTGGGGTTGAGCTGCCTTGCTTGTCTCCATCACATCCTTTCTGGCAGCAGCAGGACAATCTTTGGCTCTGCACCCCGGGATTGATGATGGCCAGGGGATGTGGGGGCCTGAAACAGCAGCGTTGTCCAAGATTTTCTCTTCCCTGACACCTATTAAAGGGGGAAAATAGAGAAGTTTGGGGTTTTTCTTTGTCAGAAGAGTCTATTCTGCTTTTGTTGGCTAAATCTACAGATTTAAAAGGTCTGATAGGATACCCGGCTCCTGGGGAAGAGGTAATTTTTGTTTAGGATCTGGGTTTTGGGATGCTCTGCTGGCACTGAACGCTTATAAGTCAGAAACTTGTTGAGGGTGGGGGAGTGGAAGATGGAACTCTCCTGCCCTGTCTGTGTTTTCTGGGGAGATTGGCATGATACACCTAAATGTTAAGCAGCGCTGATCCCGAATCCCTTCTCAGACTAGTGCTGAATTTCCTACAGATGCACAAAAAAAAGACCACAGCACCATTTTTCTTGCCTAGACACAGACCTTTTCCTTCCAGTGACTCTCTTGTGGCAAAACAGCTGAAGAAATTAGAATTTAGGGCCCTTTCTATGGTGACAGAGTTGTTAATGAACTCTCTTCTCTGACACATCCATCAGCAAAAGTAAAATATGCGTAGCTATTGCTCTGAAGCTCCTTTAGGAGCATCTGCTCGTCCCTGCTGGGGTGTGGGCTCCCCCGCAGAGGTAAGGACCGTGCAGTGGGCTGCCCGTGTGTCTCTTGGGGTGACAGCGGGGTGGGGACCCCTCCACCCCTTAGGTGGGCTCCCAACCCAGTGCCACGTTTCTGGGCAGCTCTGCGCGCCGTCGTCGCGTTTGGCGCCTCTGGGGCAGGATGCTGTGCAGGGAAGGCTGGGCTCCTGCTTTTGGGGTAAACGGAGGGTGAGGGTGGGTGGAGGTGGTGGGCTGTGTGTTTGGGTGCTCCTGGAGTGGGAATCACAGGTGTCACAGCAGCTTGTTCCAGTCCGTGGCTTCCGTGATCTGTCCTCCAAGTGCTGCGAGCGCCGGGTGAACCAAAACTTGCTGTGTATACAACCAGTCGCAAGCCTAACGAGTCCCTGCTTAGGCCGGTAAATGGAAGATGGGGTTTATTACTCAGCCCTCGGGGCTCAAGACAGAGTTTAGATCTCAAGTGGGAGCTGCTTATGCATTTAATTACTGGTTCATCTCTGTGTTTGCTGCTCGGAAGGCTGGCTGTCACGTACGCTCTCTGCCTCGCGTGTCCCTGGGTCCGCTGCTGCATGGATGTGCTAAGGTGGTAGGAAAACGTTCCCCTGCCCCACACCTTTCACAGCACCTGCAGAAATATGGAGAGCTTCAGAGAAGGGTCACTGAGGTGTCCTGTCTGCTTCAGGCTCTGTGTGAGCTGCCTGAGGGATTTCCATTGTGTCTGTATGCTGCGTGGAACATATGTGATTTATACTTGCTCCTGGGGTGGAATGTCTTAAAATGTCACGCGTATGAAATTCCTTGCAAAGTGGGACTTTGCTGAGATTTTGGGGGGCTGGCTTGGAAAAGAACTTTGTATTTAATGGTCTGAAAGCCATGTGAGGGTGCGGGCATGCTAAGCAGCTGCCTGTCACTGTTTTATTCTCTTGTCACATCGTGAGGAGTCATGTGTTGTATCGAATACGAAGACGGGGAAATTTGAGAGGCAGAGCGGGATGCTGGCACGTCTGCAAGCCTGTCTGCTCCCTGTGTTCTTGCAGTGCCTGTTTTTCAGCCTCCCGGGTGGTTTGAGGGACTCTGCTTTGTCCTCCAATATCCCGGTGCCTCTTCAGTGATTCTGGGTCAAGCTTCCCATGCAGCTTTGCCCAAACATCTTAAATCCCGGTGCTGACGGCTCACTGCTGTGTCACGGCTTTTCCTTAACATCTTGCTCAGTGCTCGAGCAGCTCGTCTCAGCTGGGGCTGCTTCTGCTCCAGTCCTGACCGCAGACGTCACTGTGGCTTATCCCCTCATGCAAGATGAGCAAATATGCTTTAGAAAGTGGAAAATAATAATAAACAGTATCACCTACGCCGGGTTAATCCTGGTTTCAGTTTGGTGCTCGCCAAGATGATGGTTGGGGCTGTATGAACCAAGAAAGTGGTGGTGGAGGCACTCTTGGGTGAAGTGCCCTGTGTAAAAACCAAGTGTTAACAAAATGCTGATGTCCTGTGTGTTCCCTGCCCTCGCAAGTGACTGTGCTTGAAGCACTGGGGCACTAAGGTGCAAACTGGGGCAGGGCTGTGTCCCTGAGCTTGCTCTGGGGAGACGGGGTCATTTTCATAAGGTGCTGGACTTGACGCTGCCTTTCTTCTTTGATAGGAACCATGAAGTGCCATGCTACTGCCGGCAACTTTCTGCTTCCCCTCTTGCTCCTGGAGCTGGTCTCTCCAGGTAAGTTGTCTTTCTGTCTGTCCAGTGCCGTGCTCTTCTCTCTCCCCTCCTCTCCCTGCTTGGGTCTCCTTTTTTTTGAGGTACGAGGGTAATGTTTGCTGTGTTTGAGGTATTCTGGTGAATACATCTAAAGGCAGAGCAGCATTGCTGTGGTGATGGGGAGACGTGGCTGGTGGGGGTAAGCAGACTGCCCCCCTCCATCGGATGTGATCCTGAGGACTCCTGTGCATCTGCTTTCACTGCAGTTGGTAAAGGGGCACATGTGGCATCTGATGGCCCTTCCTGGGAGAGAACGGTGGGACTGGAAAGAGGCTTGGAAGGGGAGGATGCACCGGTGAACCCAATGGTGGTAGATACTCCTGTTGTATCTCAGTGGGAAGACCTTGGCAACTTCCAGATTTGGGTTCAGAAAGTCAAAGCTGGTGGTGGACCTGGCGGTAGATATGGCGTTAGGTCATTTTATGTAAATAAGCCCTGAAGGAAATTAGAGGGTGTAGATGAAAAGGCAAGGTTGTAAACCAGAAGCTTGTTAGCTGTTCAACAGCAGAGGTATTACTGACAGGGCTCTCCCTGTGCTTTCAGCAGCAAAATTATTACCCAAACTGTGCTTTAATATGTGCTGTGCAGGAAATAACTCCTCTTCGAGCTGCAAAGCCTCTTCTCTAGTTCCAGCTGGAGGGAAGGGCAGGGCTTTGGGCAGGCAGAGCCTCTGTGGTCAGCTTTCCTGATGCTCTTGGCCATCACCTGGCAGGGGGGCCATGGGCTCCAGCTTGACCACTGGATAGGATCTTGTGGGACAACTACCTTCTCCCGTGGCAAACGTGCCTCCTGGGCCAGGCGTTGGCATATCTGGGATGCATAAGTACTGTAAACATACAGCAAAGCCCCGTGAAAATTGGGATTGTTGCATGAATGGGCTAAATCCCCTGGGTGCTGCTGGGGGGTGAGGGAGGCTGGGGGGGGGGGTGTGTGTGCCTGTGTGGTGCTTGCTGATAAACAATAGTGAGCGTGCGTCCATTTGATAGCACTGTGCCCTTTGGAATAAAGGCTTTTTTGCTTTTTTTTTTTTCCCCGCCCCCTACTGAAGCCTCGAGATGGCTTGCCCAGATTGGCAGCCTGATTAAGCAGTCAGTGGATGGCATTAGCTGTGACTGACAAGTGCAGTCAATCTCCCTCTGGTGTCGTATTGGATCAAGTATATACTCACTAGTTAACTGCCCTGTCACTCCTCTGGAAGGGGAAAAAATAAGTAAAAAAAGACAACCCAGTGAGTCCTTTGCTCCAGTCTGAACCTCCTAAAACTTCCCCCCCCCCCCCAGCCCCTAGAGAAATCACTTGCCATGAGTGGTCCAGCATGTACGGTTGGAGGTGGGATGGTGGGTTTTGCTTGCCTGGCTGGAAACTTGCTCCTTCATCCTTCCCTGTGGGGTCAGTGTCAGCACTCGTGTGTGCACTGCCCTGCTCAGGGTGCCTGGCTGGACCCAGCAGAGAGGCAATAGCAAGCTGCAAAGCCTTGGAGAGGCAGTGCAGGGCAGTGGGGATTTGGAGGCTTGCAGATCAGCAGCGTGTCAGCCCCTCTCTCCTAAACCCTGCCCTGCCCAGAACTTGCTTGCCATCTCCCCCCAAGGAGTGTTGGCCCTCAATAAGCAAGCACCGGCGCAACACTTGTGCCTAGGATGGGGAGGAGGAATGTGTGGATGCCCTGCCATATGCCCCGGGGACTGCAGGTGATGGAGCTCGTCTTCCCAGAAGACTTGCAAAGCTCTCCTGGCAAAGGAATTAGCTGGGTAAATGCAGACGTGCAGCCTGAGCGGGCTCGGTGTGTTTGGAAGAGGATGGTTTAGCTCTGGCATGGCAGTGGAGTCTGCCCACTCCCACCCAGCTACCGCTGCAGTCACTGGAGATGAGCAGAGACCTTCATCGTTCCCAGGTTAGGAGGGACCAAGGGATGCCAACTAGAAGATCGGCTCCATGGTTGGTGCTCTTGCAACAGCGGCAGTCAAGGATGTGAAAACTGACTCTGAAGGGCAAAATCACAGCAGGTTTTACAGGAATAGTGTGGAACAGGCGTGGAAGATGCACACACAGGGAAGAAAATCTCCCAGCACATCAAAACAACATTGAACGTGATCCCTTGGAGCCTGTTGGTAGCACGTGAAGGAGGAATAAAGGGTTACAAGAGTGTGGTGGAAGTGATGGTTTTCTGTCATGCACCTTGCTGTGGTGGGGGGCACGAGCAAGTGCTATGTTGGAGGATACAGTGATGCTATATCCCAGGGTATAGCTGGGTGGTTGTGGCAGTCTGGCAGAAGGAAAATCCAGCTGAGGATCCATTAGATGAAGCTACAGATGATGGCTGGTTCACAGCGGTGCCTTTGGGAAAGCGTGAACTCGCTTTCAGGGTATGTGGAGTGTGGCTGCCATTCCCGAATTAGTTTGTGTGGAAGGTGTGCGCAAAGCCAACAGAACATTGACAGCCCTGGGTTAAATGGGAAAGGAAAACTTCTGGCCACCCTAGACTAGGCAGCAGGACATGTGTGTGGGAGACGTGTGGTTTGCAGACTAGCTAGGCACCTTTTGACAGCACCCAGGTTATGAGGGTAAGAGCTTACGGCCACATCTGATGTGGGGAGAAGGCTCCTGAAGGTGCACCAAGGATGCAGCCCTCAGCAGTAGTCTGAGCTGGAAATAGCTGTGGTTAGGACGTCAGTGTTGAGGCTGGGCAGGGGGACAGGGCTGATGGAGCTGTGGCTTCAGCCCCAGCATCCCTTTTTTATTTTGGGGGGGATGGTTTCCATTAGGGCATCTTTTGGCCTGCGTTTTTGTATCATTCAAACTCTTTCTCTCCATCCACCTCCCATCACGTGCTGCCCTTCCGAATGCCAGCAGTGTGGTGGCTCTTTATCCAGGGATTTGCAGTCCAAAGCCAAGTCCTGCCTCCAGACCCTCTTACAGCTTTCCCCAACTCTCAGGTGCCAGTCGCCCTCCTCTCTTAACACGTGGATCCTGTGTCCTTGCAGACTGGTGGTTTCAGTGTCTCCCAGCACCTGATGCAGTTGGATTTGGAAGACGCAACTTATTTTTAGTATACTACTGATATTAAGAAATGCATTTTGAAATAGAAGGCTTTGCAGAAGTGAGTCCCCTGCGGTAAGGGCTGCTCGGTGCGTTTTAACCTCTTCTGCCCCCTTCAAAACCTGCTGCCCCCGGCACGGCAGCCAGCTACGAGTGTGCTTCAAAGTCTCCGGAGATGCCATTAGCTCTAAATAACTCATTTTGTCGGGTTCCTTCTCATTTTCTTTCCAGGTACTTAACTTCAGAGGCTGAGATTTAAATTTGCCTTTGCAAGAGTGCTGCCTCTAGTGCTTTCTTACTTTTTGAGGCGTTTAACAAACCTGGTGCCTTGAGGAAAGAGAGCAGTGCTGAAAATCCCTGTCTTGTTATGGAGGAAGCCCCAAAGGAGCCCAGGCTGTTCCCTTAAGCCATGTCCCCCCCTCCTGAGCGGGTTTCCCAAGGGTGCTGAGCAGGTTTGTGTGGGAGCACAGCTGGGACCTGCGTTGGGAGGTTGGGCAGGCGAAGAGGATGCCAAAACTTGGTCTGGCTCTTGTTACTGAAGGTGGGATGCTGAAGTTCAGGGCGTGAAGGTGGTGGTGAAGCATTAGCGTGGTCAGGAGGGGGACCTGGACACCCAATCTCATCTGGGGTTTGCCGTGCCCTTGCTGGAATCAATGTCTTGGTTGTTGCAGCACAGCTGGGGTAACGATGGAGGGTTTTGCTCTGTGATGGCTGTGTCAAAAGGAGCCTGGCTGGATCTGCATCTCTGGCGTGGTGAGGGGTTGGGAGGGGGTGTCCCGCGGCCGCTTTGCTGGCAGTTTTTTATATTTTTACAGTCTTGGGTTTTGGCTCTGCTCCCATCAAAGGCAGTTACTGAGGGGTCACAGTGGGGAAGCGCTGCCCCATCGCTTCCAGCGAGCCTCCTTGCTCGGGACCCCGGTCCTACCTCCTCCCCTCCTGGGACTCCCCATCAAAGGGTGTGAACTGTTTTGGCCAGACCAGTTCAAACCTCCGCTTCCCCCTGTGCACAGCCCTGTTTTTGATGCCTGGCAGCTGAACTGCATTTCTTAAAGCCTCCGGGCTTGGCCAGCTCCAGCACCTCAAATACCTGCGTCTCGAGGAAAAGCCATCCCTCAGATGCAGCCCACTCAACACCAAACCTTCTTGGAAAGTCATTACATTCTCTCTCGCCACCTCTTTTCCTGCATCCCTCTAACGGTAAATCTTTCCTGGTTGACTTTTTCCCTGGTTCAGGCTGCAGTCACTGTTCTCCTACATGCTCCGTGCTTGACTCTGTCACCTAATGAGGCTGCGGTCGGGGGGCAGGCTCGCAAGCTTCCAGCTCCGTTAAAAAGGGAGTAGCAAGAAGTGAGCCTGGTTATTAAAGGTGAAAGGAGGCAATTAGAGGGAAAGGCGATCGGGCGATGGAAGAGGGGAGACGCACCGGGTTTTGCTGGGATGGCTGACAAGGCAAAAGTCTCTCAACCATGGGAACGAAGCGAAGGTATTAATCATGCGCTAAAACAATAACTGATGTCTCTGGTCCCCAAGCTGTTGGCTTCCCCCTTCCCCTCTGCCTCCATCCTGCAAAAGAAAATACTAAAAGAAAATCCAGGTGGAGGGAAGCAGCTACCCAGCCAGCTTCTACGGGGGCACTACGTGGTGCTTTCTGTCCTCTTGTTAGCCCTCATCTTGGTGTTACCCCTTGCCATCATGATGCCAAGCAGCGAGCCTGCTCTCCCGTGTGCATCCTTCCATGCCCTGAGTGTCTCCCAGTCGTGCTGGCCCGAACCAGGACACCCGTGCACCACATGCCAGGGAAATAACAGCTTGCTTTTGTCCTCTTCCCAGGTTGGGGCAATCGGCTGCCGTACTTCATAAACTACTTCTTCGACACCTACCTGCTGATCAACGAGGATACTCCTGTGGGTAAGTGGGGCATGCCCGTGGGCAGGGGGTCTGCTCGTGGAAAAGCATTGAAGAAATGCTTTTTTTTTGATTGACAGATGTAGCTTATTTTTCTTTCTTTATTTAGCTAGGGATCGGTTTTTAGTAAATGCAGAAATCGACCCGGTCATTCTCGGCCTCTTTCCAGGCTCTCAGTCCATTAAACCTGTGCTCTTCAATCAGGGCTCGTGACTGGCTTTTAATGTGGGAGGAATCGATTGGGAGCGGAGGGTGGCTGGGATGGAGGCTATGGAGGCCTCTTCTCACATCTACTGCTGCCTTCAACCATGCAGCCCGAGCAGCACCCTCCTTAAAAAAGGGCTCTTGCAGCACCTAAGTCATCGCCGGAGCTGTCAAGGGTTGGAAGACTCTCGAGACATCTCCTCTAGTGACCCAGGCTTCCAGATGAGGCTTCTGTCTCTTCTTGGGGGTCCCCTCAGTTGCATCTTTTGCAGCCCATGGTGTCCCGCTGGTGGGATTTGGGGTGGTGTCTGAGCAAGCAGGCAGGACGTGGGGTCTCGGTTGCAAGTGTTGGCTAGAAGGTGTGGTACCTGAGCTCTGCATGGAGATGGGTCCTCGGGAGAAGGCTTGCTGGAGCTGCAGCCATCTGCCTGGGGAGTTCTGTCTTGCAGTGATGCTCAGGTTTATTTGCGATGTGAAGTAATACCGAAATCTGCTGCTCGGGTGCTTTTACTCACAACATTGCAGAAGGCAAGCTGCGAATAATGTAAGGAAAGGAAAGACCTGACTTCATTGTAATTTTTTTTTTTTTTTTTTTTTTCCCCTGATGACTTGCATCCATGTCATTTTTCATGGCCTTTCTCAGTGAGCCCGCCCCTTACAGGTCACTTCACCCCTGGTTTATTTGCTCTGCTCTGGGTATGCTCTCTGCCCCTCAATTGCCAGTGTCCCTGCAAACACACTTAGTGCTGGATGTGCCCCGGACAAATCCCAGGGAAGGAAGCAACTGTGTGAGAGCAGGAGTGAGAGCTGGTTGGGAACAGCTTAATGGAAATGCTTCCTCACCAAGGACATGGTTCTCGAAGTACTTAAGCTTGAAATACCTTATGGGAGTTGGACTGAACTCCTATTTTGGCAGAAAATGAGGGAAGATTTCTGACAGTCTGCTTTCCAGTGAGAGATTGTGCGAATAAAATTGTTCTTGGAATTACTTTGGGGGGTTGAATTTTATTTTTTTTAAACTTTGTATTGCACTGTACAGAAATGAAATTCACTCTTAAGAATATTGGCACCCTGGGATTTTGTTTCCAGATGCACCAGAGGGAAATGTCAGCCTTGAAAGTGTTGACAAACAGTGTTTCTGTGTTTCCTGCTGTTGGTAGATGTTTTCTGAGTTAGGCTTATTCACTTAAAAAAAGGCATTGTCTGGAAACACCTTTCTTGTATCCTGACTGGGGTGTAAGTAGTAGAACAGTATGTGGCGCCTATTACCCAGAAAAAATGCAGCTCCTTTTTTGAGGACTATTAGAAGCACCCATCACCCTGGTGTGGAGTGAAGGTCCCCGCGCAGCCCCCTCCTCCCCTCCCTCAGGCTTTCCCCGGGCACAGCCTCACCTAGCACCAAACCAAGCCCTCCCTGATTGCTGCCTGCCATGCCATAAGGAATCTTAAGCAACAATTAAGAGATCATTCCCCCTCTAATCACTTACAAGAGTAAATTAGTCTTGTCAGGAGCTATTAAGACAGAGAGCTCAGAATTCATTAGGCGAGATTGGGCCGAGGGAGCTGCTGGCGCTGCTGCTGGTCCAGGCTGATTAATTTTTCCCAAAACATCATCAATGCCCATCTGTTTCATTTAGGTCCGGGGAGAGCAATTTTCAGGTGGACTGACCCTCTAGTCAGTTATTTCACCCAGAAGTAAATGGAAGCACACAGGCGCGTGTGCACGCACGCGGAGGGAATAGGAGATGTGAGGAAAGGGGTTGAAGGGGCCGGAGAAGAAATTGCAAGAGAGGAGGGAGATGCTGGGAGAGGAGGAGGGATAATGACTGGTGGGACCGGATCTCGGTGTGTTTTACTCTGAAAGCAGGAGTACTGGCTGATTAACAGCCCTTAAAAAAAGAGTTTGCAGGAGAGGGACTGTCTGTCTTTATTGTGCTGCTCACTGCCTTAAGCAAAATCATTCCAAGGGCCATTTCGTTTAATCCCCAACCTTTTAGAGGGCTGCAGGTAAGGGAGGGCTGCGTAGATACTGATGCCAGGTGAGTTGCTGGAGGTCTCTCTGGCAAGGCGCGATGCTCACCGGTGTGCTGGGGAGGTGGTGTTGCTGCAGGTGGGGTTACCTGTAGCTCTGGATTTGTCAGGAGGTGAGGATGGGCAGGCAGCGGTCTGGGTTCCTCCTGGTTGGGGTCCCCCTCGCTGGCAAAAGGAATGTGGTCTTAGCGTAATGTAATGACTGGAGTCTAATTGCCCAGCAAATGGATTTGCTGTATGCAGGACAGGAATGGGAAAATGAAGATGATCCATCATGTCGGGTTTGTAACTAGCCTTATAACCACCTAGCTTGGATTCACCCGAGTTTCTCTGAAAGCTTTCATGCCTCAGTGCCTTGCAAAATGCATGACAAAAGAGGCCATTCAGACGAGTGCAATTCCACTTTCCCTTCATCCTAGCAATAACATTTTAGCATCGCTGGAATAATGTTGTCTTAAAAGAGTGGGAAACGCTTTAATCATTGCACCCAAGCTGATCGCACTCACTTGGCTTTGCTCTTGGGCCACGCTGTGTCAGGGGCAAGGTTGCACGGGTGGGCTGGGGACAATGTGTCCCTCCTTTTCATCAGCCCTTGGTCCTGCACGTCCTGCTTAAAACTAGGAGAGGAAACTAAATTTGGAGGACTGATCTCCTCTGTAAAGCCTGCTGAGGTTGAGCAGTGCATGACAGAGGGGAAAACCTGCCAGGATTTAGTTACAATACTTGACTACCCCCGTCACCCCCCGGGCAATGTGAGTGTGAGAAGATGCTGGTGAAGCTGGGAAAGGCGCCTGGGATGGTTGGCAGGTGGGGAGGCCGGGCTCCCCCCGGGGCTTCTGCCAAGGCTGGCTGCTATTTGATTCCCTTAGTTATTTCTGGGCAGGAGAGCGTGCAGCTGAGGCTCTCGGCTCTCCACCAGCTTGCTGGGATGCCTCCAGCACCTGGTGGGATGCTCAGCCCTGGGTCCCCCAAAGTCCGCTGCCTCAGCATCTCCTCCCGCTTGTTAACCCGTGACAGCGGGGGGCCGAGGAGAACCTCTAACTCAGCAAGTCCCGCAGTCGTCCTGCTGATGAGCGACAGCCCCGAGCGGTGCTGGCTCAGCACTCGGAGCCTGGCCGGGTGCAGGATTTTGGGGCTAAAGGCCTTGTGTGCTCCCTGATTCAGCAGCTCGGTGCCGCCGTGATGTGGAGGGGCTGGTGGCTGGGGGGGTGCTGAGCAGAGCGCCTGTGACATGGGGACGTGCACGTGTCGGGAGGGCAGAGGGTGGGCTGAAATCATAAGAGCATGGGCGTAGTGCACGGGGCTGTGCTTTCTGCTCAAAGTCCCCTTGCTCCTTCCCTCCAGCTCTGTGCCTTTCTCAGGAGGCAGGGGCTGTGCTCTCCATCCCCTGGGTTCACCGTGCTCAGAAAGAAAGATGAATGATTGATGGGGAATTTCATGTGCTTCTGCCCCCCAACCCCTCTTTGCTATGTGCAACTTTTGCTGAGCTGGTAAATGCACGGTAAATAGCTTGTGCTTCGGGAGCAGGGTGGGTATGCCTTTACAAACTTACTGAGAAACCCTGCTCGTCTGAGGACTTGCAGATGGTGACTCCCAAATGCTGGGATTTCAGTTAAATACCATGGAGGAGAGGGTGATTGCTGGAGACACCCAAATCTCTTGGCAGCGTCGACTGAGTCCCAAGTTCTGCCAGGGAGTGCATGCATGGAAGCAGTCTTGCTCGGGCACTTGGCTGGCTGTTGGCCGTGCTGTTGGATATTAGAGGATCCCAGTCTGGCTCTTGGCACTGAACAGGAGAGCTTTGCTGTCTGACAAATTTCTGATGGTGTGGTTTGACTTTCTGCAATGCATAACTCAGATTATGCTTTCCCAGGGTAAGCTGGAGCATTTCCAGGGTAGACTACGTTGAGCAGACCACCTCCTCTGCTTGCAGGAGAGGGCACAAAGAATTTGAGAGGAAAGCTGATTTTTTTTTTTTTTTTTTTTTCTTTCCTTAGGAAACCCACACCAGCTAAGGGACTCTGAAACATAGGGCTGTTTCTCCATCAAGGTCTGAGGGGCAGAGCTAAACATTGTTTTTTGATACCTACTTCTCCAAAATGAGCTGTAGACGACATTTCCCATGGAGTTGTGGCTCTTGCTGTGCAGCCTGAGCTGTTGCAGCCTAAGAAGAACCAGGGATAGTGGAGTACAGCTGCAGTGTAGGTGTACTTTGTTGGTTGGTGGTGATGAAAGCTATTAGGTTGGTGTGTGTCACCTCTTGCCTTTCAGGGCCTTCTGGGGCAGAGAGTTGTTTTGCAAGAGGCCTGGAAGAGGAGCTTGGTGTTTAGCTGGTGCTCGCTGGTAACCCTGCCCGTGGGTCTGAGGCAGCACGGCCCTCTGATATTTGTGGATGACTTGACTTGATTCTCCATCCTAGGCGAGGACAAGGCCAGAGGGCTTTTCTTTTCCAGTCGGGGAAGGCTGCCATCCTCTGTGTGCTGTATCTGTGCTTTCCAAAGCAATCATCTCTTCCACTCCAGCCTTTCGCTGCAGTGCTCTGGTCCTGGGCAGCCAGCTGCTTTGGCACCCGGGTAAGGTCCCTGGGGGTGCCGGGCTATTCAAGCTGCTGCTGGAGATATGGTTATCTGTGTGTGATTGAGCACTGGCTGTCTCAGCTAAACCCTGCCTGCTGGTTTGATCCCACAGCTGAAGACAACTGCGGTGGCTGGGCTCCTGCATGATGGCGCTTGCCTAATGCATCACTGGGAAAAAAAAAAAAAAAAAAAAAAAAAAAAGGAGATTCTGGCTCTAGTCTCTGCATACTTCTGGATTGATTAAATTGTTTCGGAGTGGTCTGGGCCAGATATCAGTGCATGAGGCTTGTGGGCCATCTGTTGGGGACAGCTTTGGATGGGGGACTGTGGACATCCCTTTGGTGTCTCCTGGCCTCCCTCCTCGCTTGCAGGGGCACGCAGCTTTTGCTGGAGAGGGGGGGCTGCCCTAGCATACCTGCTGTTGTGCCCCCCCTGCTCAAAATTAAATACTAAATCTTAAAAGAGAAGATTAATTTAACCTCTGTGGACCATGGGGTTAAAAGTCACACTGGCAAGATCAGAAAGCATTGTGGGCATACTGTTAATGAGGTGTTAATTGGGTACTAAGGAGGTGTGACTAAGGAGAGCACAGAGGTTGGCTTTAAAGCTTGGGATTAACTCCTTGAAAGGAGCAAGGCAGCACAGGGCGATTTGGGAGTCCAGGGCAGTGCAAGAGTCTTTCTGAATGGTACAAGGTAGGCTGGCTTTCAGCAAAATTTGGCAAGTTGGAAGATGCTTTTGGAAAATGAGGTGGTAGTAAGGTGGACAGAGAGCTTGGGAAAGCCTGCTTGTTTGTAAGAACCCTGTGTTAAAACAGCATGCCCTCTTCGTGCTGGTGCTGCCAGGGACTTCCTTCTCCTCACTGCATACCTGGCTGAATTTGTGGGGAAGGGCCTCTGTGCCTGTGTTTGGTCTAATTAAACATACCACCTGCCTTCCCTTTAGATGTGCTCCATCCAAGGTTGCTGTGTGGTGGGTTAAGCCTCCATCCAGCTTCACCAGCCCCAGCTGCCTGTTCCCTGCAGCCAGGGCTTTGCTGCCCAGTTAGCAGGTATTTGTATGTGTTAGCTGAAACAGCTCCAAAAATGCTAATACCCTCTCAGGAAGGTAAGGTGGGAATGTGCAAGTGGGAGGAAGGGGAGAGATCAACAGCTACAGGACCTTTCCCCACCCCAGTTACCACCAGTATTATCTGCTTAGGATGCAGCTAGCATCTGTTTGTTCAAGGGTTTTTCTTCTGGTCTTCTAGTTTTCAGCTAGACCAGCATTTAGGCATAGCTGATGGTAGATCTGGAAGATCAGGTAGACATACAGGAGTCAAGAAGGTGCAAAAATGGGTGAGGGAGGTTTATCCCTTTGCTATGGTGTTGCCTCAGATCAGCCTCAGCTGATGATGCAACCGTGCTGCTGCATCCTGTATATAAATAATCCCCAGTTGAGGGGACAAATGTGTAGAAAAAAAAAAGTGGGGAAGTGCATGATGGCAGTGGGTCTGTGGCTGGTTACAGAGTTTGGGGACCTCATGGCAGGTGTCCCAGCCACCCCACTGTGTTAGCACCGGCATGGGGAGGGGGCAAGGATTTCGTAATGGTAAAAGCCTCATAAAGATTTTTTTGTTGTTTATCTGGCAGACAGAAGGTGAGCTGGCAAACACAGGTAGATTCTAGGCTCCTTGGTTTGTTGCTGGGTGGATAGATATTCTTAGTCCCACACCACAGGGGAGGACACCAGCCGGGGTTAAATATGAGCAGGGTCCAGCTTGGGATGTTTCCTGCAGCTCCCGTCCCTCTGAGGTTATCTGTCCTGTTCAGAAAAGGACAAGAGGGGAGCAACTCATCTTCCCAGGGCCAGAAGTAGTTTGCTACCCTTGGTAGGGTCTGAGGAAACATTGCTTTTCCTGTTTTGAAAACTATCCCCTCAGCTGGGCTGAGTTTGGCGCAATCAGCAAAAGGCTGTGTGTCCCTGGCAGGCGCGCAAAGCTCAGCTATTTCAAATGGCTTTTGCTCTGAGCAGCTTTGGGGTTCCGAGCAGCTTTGGGGTTCTGAGCACCTTGTGTGTTCGGGCTGGTGTTACGGCAGGTCCGTGCAGCCTGTTCTCTGTACGAAGGCAGGAACCGGTGTGTCCCTTTGGGCTGATGGTGTGAGCGTCTACGTGTGCGTGCCTATGTGCAGCTAGCAGAATTGATTTGGCCTTTTACAAAGGATAATTCCAGAGGAATATGTTAGTCTCTAACTGTGAGGAGTTTGAAACGTTGTTTGAATAGGGAACCTGCTTTGCAAGCTTTGTTATGGGCATCACCGAGAGTGGGTGGGAATAATCTTTTTTAGAAAGGGAGGCTATAGGAATGTCACCTTCATCTTCCGTATTAATTGAAAGCAATGTTATCATCCATTGGCCATTTACTGTTTAAAACTGAATTTGCAGGCGTCTTGAGTGTTCTGCCAAGGAGCAGCCTTTGTTTCTAAGTGTGGTAGCGACCCTAATGAACAACAGTATTTGAGGAGTACTTCAGGAAGGGGATTTCAGCTCTGGTAGCTCAAGCCCTTTTTCTATCATTTGGTGTTAGAAGGCCCATTGATGAAATTACTTGTTGAGCTGTACAAAGTACAGCGTTGTTAATGAAAACTTCAGGCTAGAAAATCAGTTATTCCCAACATCAGGAAACTCGAGGAAAAAAAGCTCCCCCTCACCCAAACCCTTAACCCTGCGTCATTAAATTAATCACTTCATCAATCACTTAAATTTTCTTATCTGCTTTGCTAATCGGCAGTAATGTTAATGTTTATGTTTAAGAAGGGAAAGAGAGAGAGAGGGAGAAGGAAGAAAGTATTTTTGCAATATGGACTAATTAACATGTCAGGGTAACCTTGCTTTTGGTAACTGCCCTGACTCATCAAACCATTTGAAGGTTTGATCTCGCCACCTTTCACGTTCAAATGTGTGAGCCCTTGCGTGGGGGCTAAACCCTTTCAGAAGAAATGGAGGAAGATATGTGTTTGTGGGAATGAGGTCTGGGATGATTTTTATGTCTGAGATGACTTTAGTAGCGTTAATTATCTGTACGTTGCTGTCTGTAGGAGCTTTATTTGTGGGTCGGCTTCTCTCTGGACATCGGGCTGTGCTCTACAGAATGTTCCTCGTTACTCTGGAGTGTCCAGGCTTGGATGTCCGTACTGTCCCAGCTCAGTTAAATCGGGCCTTCTTCCTGGCCAGTTAGAGGTATTAGCGTGGGTGACAAACTTGATATAGAGGAGGGATAACAGCGTGAGTCAAGAATGGTAAAGTCAAAAACACAGGGTGGAGGGAAAAGTATATATGCATGTATATGTGTGTATATATTCAAATTAGGAGACTATATCTATATATCTTTGTTGAGATATTAATATTCTAAGGGAATGTATTACAGGCCAAGAGTTTTTTCCTGTACTGTAGGGAAATACTTGCGTATGCATGCACTCATAATTTTTATTTTTGGTGGGGAAGGTGAGCTGTGTTTTCACTTTGAGCCTAGCAATGGGACCTCTTAGAAAAAAAGCTATGGTTGCGAATGGTGATAAACATGCTAGTGCATTTTGCCACATCAGGAACTTGATATATTTGGGTTGCGTGAGTTTATAAAAGAGAAACAAAAAAAAATACACCCCATTACCCTCTACCTTTGTGTTTGTATACGGTATTTTCATCTGAGATCTCTGCAATCTGGATTGGCTCCACCACTCTCTGGCTGATTTTCTTGACTGAGGAGCAAAGCAAGAGCACGTGAGAGGAGGCAGGGCGATTCCCTTGCGTTACCCAACGCTCAGGCAATGTTTGTGCTACGCTGGAGGAAAGCGATGGAGTGTTGCACGTCACGCTCTTGCACCTCGGCAGGCTTTGCCATCCAGCCGGGGGGAAGCGGGAGGTGCGTTGAGGGCAGGGTGCTGGGAATAGATGATTTTGTGATGGGCCGGTGTCCAGCTGCTTGCACGGTTCAAAGTTTATCAATGAAATGTTGCAGAGGCACGCATCCAGCTCCTAAACCAACTGGGTGAGGGGAGGGAACAGCTCAAGCCACTTTGCTGTTGCAAAAGGTATCCCATGATAGCCACAGTGACTCTTTTTACCCAATTTTTCAGACTTCTAGCCTTGTGAAAAATTAACCTTTTAATTAAACTTTCCATAAGTGGTCACCCTGGAAGGTACTACTTTGTCTTTTAAGAATCAGCAACTCAAACTATCCACCAGCAGTTTGTGGTTGTTGCTTCACAGTGTAAAAAGAAGTCATAAAAATCCTACACACACCTCCCCCCCCCCCCAAAAAAAATGCAGCGGTTTAAAAAGTCCAGCTTATTTTCACCTGCATCAAAAATCATCTGAGCAATTAAAAAGTGAAATTTTGCTTAGCTCATACTCGTGGAGAAACACCATATTCCTGTATAAAAATAAGCAGGTTAGAAGAGATCCCTTCTGGAAACGTATATACACGTGATGGTGCTGAGATGGTGGAATAAAACTCCCACTGTTGGGAAGCATCTATGCAGAAAACTGCTGTTACCCCAGTAAGCATCCCCTGTTTGGGGCTGGGGGGTCGGTAGGCGTTGCACTGCCCTGGCTGGCTTGATTGCGTGGGTGGTCAGGGTTGCCTTTTGAGAAGCTTGTTTTGTCATGGTTTCTGTAATTTTGGGGACCACAGGACACGCAGGGTGGTCACCTCAATGTCGTCGCCTGAATCCTTCCCCTCCCCATCTGCTGTCTTTTAAACCGATTTATCGCTGGCATGTGCTAATGCACCTTTCTGCCTTTGAATGGCTTAATGTGCTTGATTGGCAGGGAGAGTTAATAAATTGGTTCCTCCTGTCAAACTGCTCCCGTACATTGATGGCTTTTGAATTAACTGTAACCACTCGGGGGGGCTGGAAAAAAAAAGCTGGAGACAGCGTTGTTGGACAACTCAATGAAAACATCTGTTCAATTTGCAGCGGTGGTCAGAAGAGTGAATAAGCTCTGAGCGCTCCCTCTCTTAAAGATTTATTAATATTGCTCTTTACGCGAGGGGGAAAGATTTCAAACACTTGACATTTAATGGTTAGTAACTCAATTTTATTCCATTCATCTGCATGGGTTTGTCAAATGCCTGCTCTGTTGAGGCTCCAGTATCATATTGCATAGGCTGTCTTTCTGCATGTGTGCGATTAGGAGGGTGATTCGGTACCTGAATACGGAGGAACCTCTTCCTTTTTTCTTTCCAACTGATTATTAGGTTTGAGGCGAGGGATCGTGTCATGGAACGTAATACCCTTTCACAAACTGCGATGTGGCTTTGTTTCTTACTCTGCTGTTCAGTTTCAAGCAGTTAATTTGAAAATAGGAGGGGAAAAAGACTTCAAAATGTAGAAAGTCCAAGGGAGACTAACAATTCAGGGTGTGGGGAGAAGCGAGGAGCATTCTCACAGGCAGAGATTAATGGTTGTTACTAATGATTTGGGGAAATAGAGGAGAAGAAATAGATATGGCAGAAGACTGTAAAATAAGTAACGGCACTGCGGAAAGCCTTGACTCTTGAAACGCACCTTTTCCCATATGACAGCTGCAACAAATTAAACACATCCTACTAGATAAAACAATATTTCTGTACAAAAGAGCGCTGATGTAAAACTCGGTGTAGTGGGACAGGAAGGCAAGTAAATGAAGGGACCACGTAGAAATCACCATCCTGAGTATGCATCTCTCCCACCATCGCTGAAGCAGCTTTCCTAGCAGCATAAAGAGTGTGTGTGTGTGGGGAAATAATCTTCCTGGCTCTTCTGCAAGTTGTTCTTTGTCTTGGAAAAAATTGTTGCAGTCCTGGGGATGCTGTCTGCAGTCCCGTCAGGTACGGAGCTCGGAGTGACAGCTTGCAGAAAGCACATCAGCCAGAAGCCATTACCCGTATACATTGGTGGGATGGGAGAAATAGTCATAAATTAAGGCTCTGTACTGGAGAGGGCATAGGGGGGGAAAAAAAAAAAAATCCCAAGCTGGTATCATCATACTACAACAGGATGCTCTCTCAGAAACCATAAAAATTGGCAAGATCCTCCAAGTTTACACAACCCTGATGGCAAGGGACAGAGGAGGGTGAGCCCCACAGGCACTGGGATGCTTCACAGCCATTTTCTGGCAGATGGCAAGTAGAAAAGGTGTCTCCGAAGATGCAGGGGAGGCTGTTGCCTCCCTGGATGTTAAACCAGGAGCTTGGTTTTGCATTCCAGGTTATAAGTTGGAGATGTATTTTTGTATTTTGCTTCACACACTGTTTCACACCACAAGGAAGAAGAGACAAGGTGTTCTGGTCCTGTTGCAGAGTAAGTTTATAAGGTGCAGAGGAGGAGTATTTTAAGTACAATTTGCTGATTTGCATTTTTTTTTCCCTAGAAAAATCGAGATTGTTTCAGTTTCACTCAAAAACATGATATCTGCATGGGGAGTTGTTGGACTGAGAGAGCCATTAGCTGGCTGTGTGATTTCATGTCTCCATTTCTAGTCTTGCCCTTTGCTTTATTGTAGCCCTCGGTGCAGCACCTCTGGTTCTCAGGGATGCCCCTGCGCATCGCTCTGGGATCCTGCTGACTGGGGGGACAGGGAATTGGGATCTGTCTCCTGCCTTGTTTCTGCTGTGTTTCACCCCCAGCTCATACCACAGAGCCTCATATGTTATCACAGAATGGTTTGGGTTGGAAGGGACCTTAAAGATCATCTAGTCCCAACCCCCCTGCCCTGGGCAGGGCCCCCTTCCCCCAGCCCAGGGGGCTCCCAGCCCCGTCCAACCTGGCCTTGAACCCTTCCAGGGAGGGGGCAGCCACAGCTGCTCTGGGCACCCTGGGCCAGCGCCTCACACCCCTCACAGGGAAGGATTTCTTCCCAGTATCTAATCTAAATCTCCTCTCTTTCAATTTAAAACTGTTACCCCTCATCCTATCCCCACCCCCTGACCCAGAGTCCCTCCCCCCCTCTCCTGTCCCCCCTTTAAGCCCTGGGAGGCCACTCGAAGGGCTCCCCGGAGCCTTCTCTTCTCCAGGCTGAACCCCCCCAACTCTCTCAGCCCGGCCTCCCAGGGGAGCTGCTCCAGCCCCCCCAGCATCTCCGTGGCCTCCTCTGGCCCCGCTCGAGCAGCTCCGGGTCCTTCTGCTGTTGGGGGCCCCCGAGCTGGCCCCAGCACTGCAGGGGGGTCTCCCCAGAGCGGAGCAGAGGGGGAGAATCCCCTCCCTGGCCCTGCTGCCCCCCCTGCTCTGGCTGCAGCCCAGGGCACGGGTGGGTTCTGGGCTGCCAGCGCACGGGGCTGCCTCACGGGCAGTTTTCCCCCCACCAGCCCCCCCAGTCCCTCTCCTTGGGGTTGCTCTCCAGCCACTCCTCGAGGGCCCAGCCTGGGTTTGTGCTGGGGATTGCCCCAGCCCACAGGCAGGACCTTGCCCTTGGCCTTGCTGAACTCCATGAGGTTTGCCCGGGCCCCCCTCTCCAGCCTGCCCAGGTCCCTCTGGGTGCCATCCCTGCCCTCCCACATGTCCCCCACCACACAGCTGGGTGCCGTCGATGACCTTGCTGAGGGTACATCGATCCCACTGTCCGTGTCTCCATCAAAGATGTTAAACAGCGCTGGTACCAACCCCGACCTCTGAGGAACATCACTCATCGCCGCTCTCCACTTGGACATCGAGCCATTGACTGCAACTCTTTGAGTGCAACAATCCAGCCAACTTCTTACCCACCAAGTGGCCCATCCATCGAATCCATGTCTCTCCAACTTAGAGGCAGGGATGTTGTACAGGACAGCGTCAAATGCTTTGCAGTGGAAAAGGAAACCCTGTGAGGGGCTTGTATGGGACATGTGTAGCAGAGTCTTGAGTGCAATTAATATAGCTTGAGAATAATGTCATGCTTTCAGGACAGCCCTTGACTATTTTATTTTATTTTTTTAACCTTGTCCTTTATGATTATATTTAAAATACTGCCTCACTATCCGAGACTGAAAAAACCATGAAGGTAACACATGTGTGTGGTGCTGAGTGTTACAGAAACCTGTTTTATGTTGCCAGGCTGCTGAGCTGGAGAGGTATATGGGAGCTGTACGCTCTGCAGGCTACACCGAGGTGGGGAAGGCTGGCTTGGCCTGCAGTACAAATAGCAATTAGCATCTGGATGCTCTTGCTGGACTTCCTCTATAAAATGGTACAAAGGTACCTGGGTTTGAGGAGAACTGGGGCGTTTTGCATGAGATGGTGTTTCCTGCTGCACATCGTGTCAGCAGCCTGTCTTTGACTTTGCATCCCTCAAGGCAGTACCCGGGGCAGTGCTTGGGCTGACACAGCCAGCAGTGTCTTCAATAAGGACAGCAGGAGAGGGTTTCTTTCTCCAAAGCTTTCATCTCTCCCATAACGGCCAGAATTTGGTGCTTGTGGCTTTGCACGCAGCAGCGAGGGACCAGCTTTTCTGGCCTCAGCCTCCTAAACAGCAGCAGCGTTTTGGGGAAAAAAGGCTCAGGGTCTTGTTTGCTGTTCACAAAGAGCTCGTTAGTTCATATTGAAAGCCACAAGTGCTGCGCTTGGTGGGTGTCCCTTAAAATCAACCGGAATCTGGGAGATGCTGCTTTCCTGTGTTGGTTCCCCTCTTTACCTGCCCCAAAATACAAGCTCACCTAAGGGAGCCGTGATACTGCAGATGGTTCAATTCTGGTTTGCCCCTTGGGTATCCTCTGTCCTATATCCAGTGGCATCATCCAGGTGGGCATAGGGACAATTTTAATTGGGATGTTGACCCCAGAAATGAAGGACTGCCCCCCCCCCCCCCCCCCCCCCCCAATGCAGCCTCTTTTCAGCAAGGAAAACCATCAATATTTGACTGCCCTGGCTGGAAGGCACTGGTAAGGTTGTGTGAGATGGTGGCAAGGGGGTTGGCTGGGCGAGCCGCTGCTCCAGGCGTGGTCTCATCCCTGTTATCTGTTAAACCCACCGCGTTGTAAAAGTGGAAATGGCCCCAGGTGGTTGGATAATGGCATCTTTAATTGTGCTCTGAATGAGATTAACTTCTTATCTGACAGTTTGACATCTTTATTATTATTAATGTGTGAATAATGCAGTGCAGGTTTTTTTATACATAATTTTGGTAGCAAATGTTTTCCTTTTGTTTAGTGGTGTCTCTTACTTTGCTGGTGAGCCACCTTCAGATTCCCAGGCTCTAAGGGCAGGGATCCCTGGGGTCAGGGGATGCTGCTCCTATTTATTTCCTTATCAAATGGTAATTGCCATTGCGTTGCAGCTATTCTCACTTATTTATTATTTTGAACTGTGAGTAGAGGTGGTGGCAAGCAAGTCCTCCGGTGAGTCTGGAGTTACTCAGACCAATGGGGAGGGTTGATGGGATGGGACACAGGAGGCTGGGGACCATCTGTCCCAAAGGCCGGTCGGGAGGAGCAAGGAGGGGTGGCTGCCACTGTTCCAGAGAGAAATTATGATGTCCCTAAAAGCTAGGTATAGGATTGCACCGTTTACCATTGCTTGGCTGAAAGGGAGAAAATTATTCAAAACGCTGTTGCCTTACCTTGGAGAAAGTGCTGTGGAAAACAGCTGCAGAGAGGGAGGGGGGTTTGGGGTGTGCTTGGAGAGGGGGTCTGGGGATGCTGCCAGGGATGGGTGCTGACACCAGTGGGGCCATGGGTGCGCTGGCAGGGGCTGGGGCTGTCTCTGCGAGCAGCGGGAAGGGAGCTGTGGAGGGTGGGAGGTGGCTGCAATCTGTCGACTCCACAAAAAGTAGTTTCTGTGTTGTAACTTGCTATTAAACGGGATAACAAGGTCAATAATGCCTTTGCCTGCGAGAGCTTCAGCCAACACTTCTATCAAAACCAATATTAATTTTCACTAATTAGGAGCTGCAGCTAATGAGTGTCACAGCTAATTTACCTCATCCATAACGAGAGAGGGAGGGGGTCAGGAGCCCGGGATCAGAGCCTGCAAATCTGCCTCCTTTCTGCTTTCCCTTTCTGTCTCGGCCACGCGTCTGTCACCTGGGTGGCTTGCCGGCTGCAGGGACATGGACATGTGTGGTGTGTGGGGGGGGTGTGTGTGTCCTGCCTTCCTCGGAGAAGGGAGATGCTCTTGGGGGAGGCAGGGAAGGAGCTGTACGGGGAGCCGCGCTGTGCAGCAGGTGCTGTCTGGTCCAATCTGGAAGGAATGAGGCTGATCAGGTGAGATGGAGAGGACTCAGCATCACGGCATCGCCCGACTGGCTGCGGGCTGATGCCAAGGGGGAGGCGGGCAGGCGACCCGCTGGCTGCTTGGGAAAGCGCGGGAGGGTTTCTGGAGCTCAGCTCAAAGCAGCCAGGGAGGAAAAAAGAGCCTTTACTTATACATTTTATCCCTGTTCTCTTCCATACCTTTTATCTAAATGATTGCCGTATGCCAGGGCACACAAGCCAGCCTGGAAACCACCTCGTGCACAATATGATGAAGCGGTTTGTCCGTCACTGTTCATACAGTTTTCTGACTCCCTTCAGGGAGTCTCTTTCTCTGATAGAGTATTGTTGCGGGTCTTTGATTTTGTGACAAGCTGGACAGGCATTGCAAAGGACAGGCACGTTTGTGGGGATTGGATTTTTTAGTGGGTAGCTTGTGTGCCATGCAGGCTGGCTTCCTGCACAGATTGCAGGCAGGAATATTCCGCAGATATTGCCAACAGTACTCATAGAAAGCGAATTTCTGCTTTGGAGCTATCCCTGCTTGTCCTGTAAACTTGATCTGATGACTCGGGCAAGGGAAGAAAGGGTACACTGTGCATTGTATCCTTCTAAAACGGCTCAGGTTTTTATACTCTGTGCTTTCTAAACAAGCTGGAGACTAAGAATTATCCTCAGAGATTACCGTTTTAAGTAAGAACACACTAGGAAAATTTGTGGTCTGCTCTCAGACAGCTCGTTGTAAGGGATGGCCAAAATTGACTGAATAAATGATTTGTTGGTTTTATTCAGGATGCCCTGACTATAAACCTCAGGAACCTTCCTTGTCAAAATTGATCCGTTCTGCCGGCAAAGGGATGAGCAACACATGCACCATCAGCCCATCCTGACGAGCGCTTTGAGGAGGACGGAAGAGCTGTTGACTTGTCCAAGGCAGCTTTCCTAACAGACATCCTCCCGTTCGGGGTTTCTGAGGCCTTTAGAAAGGAGTTTGGCTTTTAGGCACTCCTTGAGAAACTCGCACAGGAAAGCGATGCGCAGAGAAGAGCGTCTCTTGGAAACCACCTCACCGACAGCACCTTTTTGGGGCATCCCGTGAGGTTCAGGTGGGAGCTGCTTACAGTCCTGGCTCTCATCCGTATGCACAGTGGGCTTTGCCTCTGGCAGCCCACCAAGTTGATTTTGCTGCCAGTTCATATGCAGCTCCCCAGCTAGTCCTGGCTTGGGCCGGTTTATTTGATTTGTTTGAGCTGTTGGTCTGTGAAATTGCCACCCAGCCCGTGGTAGCTCCCAGTAGGTGTTTTGTCTCTACCTGCTCAAAGGCTCGCTGCACCTGCAAATGGTTGGGTTTCCTGACTTGTTCCTCACCAGCTCCTCCTGTGTCTGTCATCAGCCTTGGTGAGGAGGAGGGTGTAGCAGCAGAAAGGCTGTGAATGGATTTCACATCCGTGTCCTTGACGTGCTCGGAAATGATAGGGTCAGTGCTCCCCTGTTTGTTGCAAGTGCTCTGATCTACAACAGGGATCGAGGCAACTTCTGGGTAAGCAAGTCCCCAAAAGCTTTATAGCTTAAAACACAAACTGTGAGCCTGTAGATTTTCCTGTAGCCTTCTTTACCTTCTTCATGGAGACTTTGACACCACAGTCGAATGCCTGTTTTCAAAACAAGTTGGAATGGAGGAAGAGTAAGAGACAAAGAGAGCAGGAGGTAGCCCATTCCTCAGTGGTGCAGTTCTGGTGGTGGGGCCTGAGCTTCATGGGCAGCCACTTGTGCAAAATAAGCCTGCGTATAAGTATCCTCTATGTGCTTTTATAGCCTTTGGTAGGTATGTGCAACCTAACCAGAGGCACGTGTATCCCAGTATTTCCTTTTGCCAGAGCTAATCCAGTGGTTGATCAGATCCAAGCTCTGCCGCGCAAACTTTTGAAGGGCAGAGAAAACTCCCCGTTAGGATTTTCTTAGCTAAATTTGCTGACCCTTGCAGACGAGCTCTAATCTGAGGAGCAGTAATGAAGAACATACTCCTCTGCTGCTTCAACCCCAGGACTTTTTTTCCCCTGCTTGACACCCCCCACCATCACCAGCCCAGCTATCTGTAGCATTGATAGCAATAGTAAGAAAACAGCATGTACTGTAGATAAGGAACCTGGATAGTTGCTCCATTGCTTGACCCTGCTTTGAGCAAAAAGACACATCTTGCTAGTATGTTGCCAGCACCAGAGGAACGTCTGGGAAATTCTAAGGGGGGAAATCCCATCCTAGAGAGATTGTGCAGTGTGGCTACACCAACAGTCTGGATGACAAATGTGTGGGGTTTTGTTAATGTGCTGGATGAAGTTGTATTTTCAAGGTTTACCCCGCTTTCTACGGCAACTGTTGGCTGTTGGAGTTGCAGTACCAGTCACGCTACAAAAATAATAGTGTGGTGCTGACAGTGAGATATAAGCAAACAGCAGCCTCCATGAACTCGTTGATGGTATTTGTGCATAGGAAGACGTAGCCTCATGCATCAAACGTCTTGTGGCAATGGATTCCCAGTCTTTGCAAAGGAAGGGTTAGAGGGAGTGGATGTTGTTTGCAAACACCTTAGCTGTCCAGGAGGAGGTGTGACTTGCTGTGCTGGGTCTGACGGTGGACTTTGTGTCTCTCTGTACATACAAGTTTACCTAACGAATTTGAGGATGTGGAATTTGGGACGAGGGGGGTTCAAAGTGGGTGTCAAACTTGGGTGTGCTTTTGTTCCCCAGTTGGGAGGCTGCAGCCAGGGCTCTGCTGGCATAACGTGCTTTCCCACTGAGCAGATGGGATCTTTGGGATTGCTTGGGCAGCCCGAGGCTGAGCATGTTTGCTGGTGGCTGTCCCCCTCCCTTGCTTCACCGCGTGCCTTTTGGTGGGGTCCAAGGTGGCTGAGAAAGTTTCTTTGCCCAGGAAAAGCGACCTTCAGGCAGAGTAGTTCTTGGGAAAAAGCTTCCCCAACCGTGACAGATTTGACTATAAATCTCCAGTATTAATGCCCAGGTTCCCAAGGTCTGTCATCCTGCATACCGTCAAAGCACGTGAGTTGCTCAAAAACAACGTACTGACTCATCAGTCATTTTGGAGGCATGTCAGAAAGCTTTTGCTGGGAGCATTGAGGTTGAAGGAAGCCTGTGAGCATGCCGGTGGGGGGGGGGGGGGGGGGGGGGCGGGGGTACACGGGACAGATGGGCGAACATCCTCAGCTGGGAGTGTGCACAGGCATTCCAAAAGCAGAGAAGGCTGGAGTTGTGTCATGTGCAAGAGACCAAGTTGGAAGAGGTTTGCACGAGGTCTTCAACCACTTGAAAGTATCTGGGGTGAGGAGGCTCAGGTCCAGAGCCCTGGACATCTCATCGCTGTTGAATGGCTGAGACCCCCATGGGATCAAGTCCCAGCTGCACAGCAGTCCCGAGCCCCATAGCTGCCCGGGTGGGGGGGGGGTTCACCCACTACATTGTCCTCTACCCTTTTCAGTACTGGGTCTCTCCGTTATACCCCAGATTGCTCTGTGACCTTTGGGAGTGGGCTGCTGGTGCTGCTCGAAGCCGTGCATTTTCCTTCGGTGGGCAGCTGTGCACACCCAGACCGGGCTTGCCCTTGCAAGGGTTGCTGCTGGTTCAGTGCCACGTTAGTGGCAAATAATGCCAGCATCCAGCTAGCTGCCACCCATTGCAGGAGGACACCTCTGTTGCAAACGGTGACATTGGTGGTTGGTTTTTTTTTGGTTTTTTTTTTTTTTTTTTGTGACTGTCTTCCTGATTAATTCTGAAAGAGAGAAAAAGAGTGTCTCTTTTTTTTTTTTTTTCTTATGTAAAGTGTCAGACTGGTTTTAAAATAGACTCAGCGTGAGTATCTCTTATTGGTGCAGGTATTAAGTTAGTTATGAATTTCTTGCACTTTGGGTCCTAGGAAAATCCTTCGCTTATTTCTTTTGCATTCACTCTTGGTTAATAAGGCTTATTAGCACTGTTTAATAATGAGAGATGTAATCTTAGCCCAAATTTGAGCAAATTTGGAGAGCTACCTGGGCCAGGATGCTCTCTGTACCCTGCCAAGGACAAGAGCTAGAGTGAAGGACAACCAAAACAGAAGAAGAGCAACGGCTGTCCTGTAATGGGAAGGAGGAGAAGAGGTGCATTCCTTGCTGATAGCAGGAAAATGCTCACTGCCCATAAAGAAGCACTGTATGTCAGTACCTGTGGCATGGCTGGGTTGGTGGAACGAGTGTAGTTTGGGTTTTTCTTTGAGGTTTTTTGCTGTGTCTCATGCTGTGGAGATTGCCAGCACTTGCCAGCTACTGGAGCAATGTCCCCGGGGCTGCAGGATTGCCCATCCTTTCAGGTCTGCTGTGCTAACATTCACATCCCCATGAGGTCCTTCTGTAGAGCCAAGGGGCCAAATGGCTGGCCGTGGACTCACAGTCTGCAAATCGTTGTTTCAGGTGGAGAGAGTAGGGTGGATTTCCTTCAGCCAAGAAATTGTCAAATAGCACAGGAAAGCTCCAGCTCTGGCAAACGGGTTTCCCCCAGTTAAAACCCTTAGCGCTGAGCTGCCCTGTCCATGCTTCTGTTGTACCCTGGGAAGGAAGGAACACATTGTTTAGATCTTGCTCTTCCTCATGGGAATGTTGCTCTGAGCAGGTATTGCTTCCAGACCGGGTTCTTGGCCCCTCTGGCGTGTGTTTGGGCTGCAGTGCTATTCAGTCCAGTGAATGAAGTATATTAGTGTATATTCTGTGCAAAGCCCTTCGAGAGAAGGAAGCTGAATTTGCCCACAGGAGCTGGCAGCTTAAGTATGGATCACCAAGAAGACACTTGAGAAGTACAGGAGGTTTCTGAGATGCTGTGAGGGGGCTGGTTTTACATTCAAGTTAGAGGTTGGTGCTGCCAAAGGGGCTGGAAGAATACTCAACGTGCATGATACAGCTCTCAGGGCAGAGGTGGCCAGGATTTGTCTCTGGTGTGTACAAGTAGCTGTTGGCAAATAGATGCTGAATTCAGTGGTCAATACCCATTTCTCCCTCAATAAGGGCTTCAGGAGAAATAGGAGCTTTGAAAGTCTTTACTTTGAGCAATTGGTAGAAAAAGCACAAAACTGTGACTTATTGGATCACTTTTCTCTTCATAGATTTCCGCTTTTAGAACAGTCTGTGAAACCTTAGTGATTGCTTTCTTTTTGCCTTCAAACAACCCGGAAGCTGGGATTTAGCATGAAGTTTTGTTTTCAGTTTGGATTTTAAAATTGTATTTGTTTTTACATATGACTAAGGGAGGTTGTTTTGAGCACCGGGTGAGGAGTGCATGGACTCAGCCACCCCTTGGAGCTCTGATCCAGCTCGCAGAAAGAGCTGTGTGCAGCCAGGTTGTCCCAGGCCACCTTGGCCATGGGGAATGTCCCAGGCTGCCATATGCCTTTAGGCTGGGGTGACCACGGTGACTTGGGTGAAGGTCTTGAGAAGACTACTGTTGAGCATGGCAACGTGGTGAGGTAAAGGACCAGGAGGAACGCAAGGTCTTCCACTTGGTATCTCTTAAAATCGGGCCGTCTGGCTGGTCTTCTGCCTGTCCCTAAAGTGAATGTAACACTATAGAGAAATGGCAGCTTGTGAAAATAAGTGGTGAATGAAAACTGAGCCCTGCTGACATCGCAGGACAGGGTCTTGCCTGCTACCATTCATCTGCTTAGCTTTAGGTCTGCAACACGATGGTTTTGCAAGAATCGCCGCTTCCCTCGGCAACACTTGCTTCTCTGTCTTCTCAACGTGGTGACAAAGGTTGTGGAAAGACCTGTTTCACCTGTCCAAAACATAAAAATTGACTTGTTCTTAAACAGTGAAGATTTACCTAGGTGGTTGCGTCACTCCCCACCCTCTGCCAAAATGCAGCAATCTCTGGAACAAAGCTTGGGGGCAGCAAGGAAGACAGCTGCCTCCGAGCAGCATTGCGTAGAAGACTAAAACTGTTCTTGTAGTAGGATTTGTGATTTCAGATATGTCACGCATACTGTATAGGCTACAATTTGTAGTACACAGGCAAGGAAGAGCCTGGGCTTGTTACATGCCCGAGGGATTACATCAGTCTTGGAAATAGCCCTTCACTGCTTCCTTTCTCACCCCATTTTCTCTTGCTGCCGTGATGAAATTCCTGCAGCAAGTGTTCCCTGAAGTTTTGAGACCAAATGCACCTGGACAAACAGAATCCTGAATAAGGAGCTCCGTGGATGCTTGCAAGGTGTTGTGAAAGCTACTGAGAGATGTTTTCACTGGTGCTTTGCATAAAGTCAAATAATTCTGGTATTCAACTCTGTTCTTGTTCTCTTTGTGACAACTTCTGTGCAGGTTGTTTTGTGTTTTTTAAAGAAATTCAGGCAGACAGAATGCTGTCCATTTGCATGAGGGTATGTTTTTTGTGCAGGTGCTCCCACAGACCCTTGGAAAGCTCTTTCTGGAGGTACACTGCATTCCATCAAGATGCAAATGCATTCCCACCTGACCACAGTGACCATTTACACAGCGCAAACAGCCAGTTGCCAACACTCAGAGCAACAGTTGTAGGAACATTTAGCAAGAAATCCGTTGTCTGAAATATGTTTTTAATAAACCATTCACTGAATATATTCAAATAACAAATAAATTCCTGCAAATCCAAGTCTATTTGCAGACAACTCACAAATGAGAAAGGCTAAATTAATTGAATGCTTTAGTCACTAGGGATAATGGTCCAGCTGTAACAGAGATCTCCAGATGTTTGTTTGCAGAAGAGTATGCTTTCATAGGAAAAGAAAAACACTCGTGGGTATATTAACTCAGAAACAAGTTTACAGCTGTGTGCTTGTGTGCTCTGCCTTGCACTCCCACCAGCGACTGCGGAGCTCTGTTCCAAGGTTTCCTCTTGCAATAAACAGACTCTTTATTTCTCGCTCATTGTCCTCCTGGCCACGTTTAGACATCTGTGACGTGCAAAGTGAGGTAATGGCCCTGTGAAAGCCTCCCAGCCTTCAACAAATATCACCCTCGTTGCGCTCCGGTGCATACCACGTGTTGCAAGTACAGCTGGACCTCTGCTCCTTCCAGTTTAGGCTGTTGCGGCTTTACTTTTCCCTTTTTTTTTTTGGGTGGGATTGCTGCACAGGACCCTAGACTGGGAGAACAAGATGCTTGTGCATTGTGTTACGTCTGCTAGGAGCTTGCAGGGACAAGTGGAAGAGCTTTGGTGGGTAGAAAGGGGGAGTTCTCTTGGTTTAATTTCATCTAAAGACTGGAGTTTTGCCCAACTTCCACCAAAGGAGCTTGGCTTTATCAGTACATTAGAGTCATCAGTCCAGTACACTCCATCCATTTCCCTCGGTCTTATTTTGTTTCTGTTGTTAAACAGCCCAAGCTGGTTTTGAAGCCCCGTAGCTGAAGTGCCCCATTACTCACAGGCAAGAGGACAATAGAACATGGGGCCGCTCTTAAATGTCTCTCCACGTCGGCATCATTAATAACCGTAATGCTGGCATCACTTGCTCCTAAATAGCCTCATTTATCAACAGGCAATTTACTGCGGTGCTGTGGCGGGGACACAGATAAGCCTGTGCCTCATACCCAGGCACCACCTGCCAAGTGTCTCCCCACCTTTTTGGCATTTGAGAGGGGGGGGAAGACATGGTAGGAAATGGTCCATCCAAGATGTGGCAGTCATTGCCAGCCCCAAGGAGTTGGGTTGTGCTTGGAAGAAGTCAACTTCAAGGCCAGGGCCAATGGATGAAGGGGTTGATGAGTTGCACTCGGTGTATTTCCCCAGGCTGTCACCTTTGTGGAGAATCTTCCAAGCATCTGGCTGTTTCTCTTGGTCCCCTTAAAGGTTTTCTTTCCTTTTCAAGGGATGAGAGGAGCAGGAAATGTAACTTTTCCAAAACTGGCTGCCTTGGCCTTCAAATTTCTGGCCCGTTTCTGTAAGTCTTCCTTTTACTGCAACTGTATCTTGGAGATCCAGAGGTGCTAGCTCAACTCCAGAGAGATAAATCAAGAAGGGATTTCATTGCATCTTCATTGTAACAAGGCAGAATTTATCACACAGCACGTTTTGAAACCTCAGAGAGTTACAGTGACAGTCCAAGGCCAATTTGCTTATGGATCTGAAGTCAAAAATCTGACCTCTAGTTACCATTTCCTTCTGGCTTTGGGACTTTGACGCACATACCAAAGCACGCTTGTGCTGGAGCAAAACACGCTGCAATATTTGGGATGCGGATGGCTATATTTATTTGTTCCCCTGAACCATTCAGAGAGCAGAGCAGCTGGGCCGTAGGCAAGCTGTAGCACTAAAGGTTTTGTATTCCCTGTGAGACTGAGAGCCTCGAGGATGTTTCATCTTTTGTAAGGCGCAGATGAGATTTCAAACAAGACGTGAATGAATCCCGCTTGAACTTCACTTACGCAAGTAAAATTTGCTGACGGTTTGGTTTTGTTTTTGTTTTGTTTATGTTTGGGTTTTTGTGGTGGTGTGGGTTTTTTTTTTTTTTTTTCCCCCCATTCATATTGATCAGCTCCTCAGCTTGACAGGGTTGCTGGTGGAGGAAGCAGCTCTCAGGCAGCGCTGTTTCAGCGGTGGCATTTTACACCCCGGCTCGTCCCTGTTACTGGAGCGCAGCTGGCATCGTAGCAGTTCAGCACCGATGTTCGCACAACTTCCCTGTCAGCGTTGCTGGCATCGTTGCCTTACTGTTCTGGGGACATCTTACACCCTACGGGTGTCTTGTGGTCCTGCTCCATGCCAGGACAGTCCTGGGACCTGGTCCATAGGAGTTGCAATCTAACGAGCTTTATCTCTGACCTCATATTAATTGCAGAACAGCTTCTCTTTTCTAATTAACACAAAGCTATGTTACCTTGTCTGGGTAAGATGCAAACTAACGCCTGTGTCATCTTACTCGTAAATCATTTATTTACACCAAGTAGCAAAGCAGCTCATTAACTATATTTCTGGAGTTCTGCTTTTCTTCTGTTTGCCCCACTGTATTTCTAGAAAGCTTGGTATGGCCAAAGAGAAGCAGTGAACTCTAGGATGATACGTCAGCTGCATCTTCTAGTCTCCTCTGCCCTCCTGCTTTCTGCACTGAGTGGGAGGTTGCAGTGGGCGTGTATCCCTGTTTTTCCAAGTTAAGGAGAAGTGACTCCCATCTGAATGATCTCAGTGGAGCTCCTGTTAGTTTATTGCATCCACTAAGTAGAAAGTAATCCCTGGAGCCAGGGTTCGGTTTCAGTCCTCACTACTGTCCCAGCTGGCAGAGCTGGTTGCTACTTTCTGGACATATGGTAACTCTCAGTCTTCTACCTACTCTGGACCTCCTTTTCTGGGGGGGATGGTGACATCCTGACTGTCTTGATGTCATGTTTTGGCTTGTTTATCCCCTAGGCAAACGTTGTTCAATCTTTCCCAGTGAGAGTGCATGGTTTGACTGAGCTTGGCTACCCAGTCTTTACGTCCAACTGGCAGATGCCTCTGTAAATATGGGTGTTCACCATCCCTGCTACTACATGGTTTTAGCTGGCAAGACACCTCTGGGTAGTCAAAAAGGGAGGCCACAACACATCACCTACTGAAATGGTTTCTTCTGACCTGTGAAGCTCTTTGTATGATGTCATGGTTTCTCTGGCGGGATCAGGAATCTCTTGTAACCCCTGTTCTTGCCAGCTGGCAGTCAAAATGCAAGCTTGCCTGGCTCTATTTAGAAGAATAGTTCTCTGCTCTTTGGCTCCCCAAACGGGGCTGACTCCAGCCCTGTGGTGCTGCTGATTTGGTCTCTGTGCTGGCTTGTGCAACTTGTTGGTCAGTTGCCCTAATTTCTTGTTTCTGGGAGCACAGAGACTCTACACTAACAACAGCCACTACCAAAAGCCCCCGGCCATTTGGTTCTGACCTTAAGATCCATGTTGATTTAGAGTTTACCTCAAGGAACAGCTTGGAATGATTGCTTTGGAGGAGTTTTCCCAAACCCCTATCTCTGCATGTAGTCAGTAAAACTCCTGGGAGAAAGATCTCCTCACTATGTCCATGAAGACTCCTAGCTGTCCCAAGAGAGGTGGGAGATCCTGCTCCCTGCCTGTGCTGTTTCATGTTGATGGGACAGCTGGCAACCATGTCTTTTGAAGAAAAAAAGTGTTGAGACCCTAAGGAGGAGCACTCAGCTTTCCTTAGCTCAACTATTCTTTTCATGAAACTTGTAGGAATGCTGTGTTTTCTGTGGTGCAAATCCTTCTCCTGTGCTTGGCTCTAACTTGCCAGGGAGGCTCCTGAGTTGTTGGAGAGAGGATGGTCATGGTCATTGCTGGGCGTGCCTGCTGTGAAAGCACTCGTGCAGCCTCTGGTGGGTGGGTTGTGGAATTAACTGGGCGTTCCACCTACGCTCATGTTCATTTTTCAGAGAAATGTGGTCTTCTAAAAGCTGGCCATCAAGGTAGGTAGGTGTTGGTACCTCAAAAAGCTGCCTTCAAAAATGGCATTTTTGGGGAAAGGGGTGCTGCAAGATGCATGAGGTGTGAGATTTGTGCAGATAGACATGTGTGTGTCATGGGCCCTTCTGATAAGGTAGGAAAGTGTGAGTGTAAGGGCAGGTTCAGTGGTGAATACCTCTCCCCAGCATTGATTAGACTTGGTTAAACATCTCACCAGTGTCCAGGTTGCCCCGCGTCCCCTCTGGTAGTCTCCACCTACATCTTGGAGCTTGCCCAGGCGCTGGTGAGAAACCAGGGTGAGGGTGAAGGTCTCGC
The DNA here is from genome assembly GCF_018691265.1 of Tyto alba. Classification (NCBI taxonomy): domain Eukaryota; kingdom Metazoa; phylum Chordata; class Aves; order Strigiformes; family Tytonidae; genus Tyto; species Tyto alba. The sequence goes on along the minus strand of NW_024881261.1, from coordinate 37,508,619 downwards.
CATCGCTGATGATCTTTTTTTTTTTCCCCTGCTTTTTACTGAGCCATGATATTAATGCAGAGGAGAACTGAGTGGTGTTTCCCTCCACGGTGGTAGCTGTGACAATTTCCTCTGACCCATGAGTGTTTAATTAGTTAAAAACTGAACTCTCTTTCTTTCTGGAGGGAGGTGGGGGAGGTTGGGCTCTCTGGGCTGTTTCTTGTTTCAAATATTAATTAGGAAAGGATATTCTACAGATTTAGAGTTTAAACTTTGTGTCAGAGATGTTAATCAAGACTGAATTAGCTAGATTTTCCTTGAGGAGCGAGCAGGGGGAGCGTGCAGACTGCTCAGGGTGTTTCTGAGGTGGGCACGAGGCAGCGTGAAGCGGCGCTCACGGAGATACTTGGCAGCACGGCCACGCAGAGGGGTTCACCTTCACCGGTGGGGAGCATCCTCCTCCCCGTGCCCTGGAGCTGCTAAAATTAGGGCTTGGATCTCATCTAGTCAGTGCTTCTGGGACTAGTCCAGGCTTGACTTTGGAATATCTTTTCCAGGCCAGTTTTAAAAGCCCCTGGGCGGTGTTGGGGCTTTTTGCCATTATTTAACACCGCAGTTGATTTCACTGCTGGGATGTTTCTCCTAACACCAGATTTATATTTTCCTTTGCTTTTCCAGTTCATCGTGCCTCTTCCCACCCCTATACACGTGTGTCATGGATAGTAGTAGTCGCATGAGGGCAGCTCCAGGGAGCAAGGCTGCATTTAGGGTTTTTCAAGAATCCCCTTCCCCAGCCTCCTAGGCGAAGCTGTGAGGTTATTGATGAAGAGCTGAGTCTGATTTCCAGTTGGCAGAAATGAAGGCATTTTTCCTGCCCACAGCTGAATTGGAAATGGTCTTGCCTGCTTTGTACTGTTTTGCCTATGCTTCTGAGAATTGTCCTGGTCTTCAGGAAACCTCAGGCTTTGTAAGGCCCTACACCGCGTGCTGTTCTGGGCTGACAGGACGTCTTGAGCTTTCCTGTCTTCAATTTACAGTTCTGCTGGGAAAAATCAAGTTAATCTCATGTGATTCTCTCCTTTTATAACCCCACGATACTTGGTGCTTATGCTTCCCTTGGTACTAATTTCCCCCACCTTTGTATTTATTCTGTAAGTTTACCAAGCACAGACTTTCCACTCTGAAAAGTCTAAATACTTTAATTTCACAATTCCCCACTGCTCCTCCTGTTCTCTGACCCCTCTCAAAGGTGTGAGTGAACCACCAGCTAATTTTCTTTAAAATTAGTTTTAAACAAAGTGCCTCGAATGGTTGGTTCATCTGCTGACCTCATCCTTGTCATGGGGCTGGGCTCCTCACTTGTGCTCTGGGCTCTGCTTGGGAGCAGGATTGCATCCCGGCTGGAACCAGCTTCTCTCCTTCCCCCTCCTATTGTGGGGATGAAGAGGGAAGGACAGAGATCAATAAAAGTGAATGAGACTTTTTGACAGAGCAGCTTCTGCAAGGGAACTTTTTTTTTTATGGCGCAAACAATAGATGGAGCAGAATTTGCATAAAACTCATTAGAAAAAAGTACAAGTTTCATAAATCTTGTGATAAATTAATGCGATATCGTTCCGAACATGATGTATTAATTTTAGGATGAAATGAATGGGTCTGTGATCATTGTTGGTAATTATGAGGCTCCCAGGCACTTTGGAGAGGAAATTATTTTTAAGAGGGCTTTTTAAGTGCGGGAACCCTTTTCACACCAGGAATATCTTAACAGACCCAGATTCCTTCTTTTACAAGTGTTTCTTTTCTTAGTTTACTCTCCTGGGTTTGGGGTTTTTGTTTTTTGTTTTTTGTTTTTTTTTTTTTTTATGCAATTTATTTACTTCCCTCTTTCATGCTGGTACAGCCTATTCCTTCCCAAACAAAAGGAAACAAAAGTCCTTTCAGTTTTTGCAAAGTATCCATGTTCTCCCTTGTCCCAGGGACAGGCTGTGGGTTTTGTAGTGGCTGGGAGGGCAGGGAATCACTGGATCCCTGCCTGAGCAGACAGGGAGAAAGGGGAGGCAGGCACCCCCTGAGCCCGCGGCCGTTCGCAGGAGTTTGCCTAGGTATGAGCGCTTTTTTTTAATCTGTTTTTTCCAGGCAGACCTGGAGCTGCCACAGTGATACTAAGGCGTATGGGTGATTTCAACAGCAATACGTCAGCCTGGTTGGAGAGTTTTGTTTTGGTTAATAAGCTGCTGTCTCCAAGCCAAGGAAGTGCCAGCGAGTGAGCAAAGGCTCTGACCTCCATCCGCTGCAAAGACACGGCATGGGCGTGAAGACATGCGTTTGAAACTGGTTTCAGAGAGCTTGCTTGATGTCTGTGTTGCTGTAAGACCTCTTTGAAGGTTGATGGAGGGAAATTACTCTGTCTTAACCGTGTTGATACAGGTGTTGACTTTAATTGGAAGGATGCCACTTCTCTGCCCGTGTGCGTGCGAGCAGCCCAGTGACTGCCCGCGCAGCATCTACCAGGAGAGCCTCAGGTATCCTGTTTACTTTAATGATAATGTCAAGAAAGTTCGATATACCATTGATTTTTGTATTTTTTTTCCCCCCTCTCATTTCTCTTGTAAAGTTAACTGAAATGCTTGGTAAATAGCAAAGTAAGCCAAAAAAGCCCTTGATACAGCTGCTCCTGATGTGAACTTTTGGCTCTTTTTTACCCGCTGCTGCACTCTTCCTTTAAAACAGCTTTAAACACCCTTTTAAACGTGTCTATGAGACGGGTACGAAGGTGGACAATGCCTCTTTCTGAGGTTTACAGCCAGCTGACAGGTCTGCTTATGGATTCTCTCTCAACACTGGCTCCCCACTTAAAATAACTAAATGCAGCAGAGAAATTACAGGTTCTGTCTCCTGCTTCAGCTTCGAGCATCTAAGGAACTAGGAAAAACTCTCTGCAGTGCCTTTCCCTTCCCAGCTTGATAAACTCCCTCAGAAATGGTTTTGACTGAACAGATTTGTTTTCCCTCTTCTCTGTCACCTCTGTGTTTGTCTCCTTTCTCTCCTGTACATGATGGGGGATGACAGTAGTGCAACGTGGTTCTTGGACCAGCTTGTCCTGGGCTTTTTTCCCACCAAAATTGGCGAAGACCTCCTGTTTTTCTGACGGCAGAAAGTATGCTTTCCTCATTTATTTATTCTGACACCCCTTTTTAAAAAGTGCTGGTGTCTCCCTGCCCTTTCTCACTCGCTCTGCAGCACAGTAATCAGAGCGGAGGCAGCCTTGGTGGTGTGGTAAGCTGATGCTTCCCATTAGCACCTGGAAAGAGAAGTGTGTAACATTGAGCTCAACTTGAATTGTAGGAGCGGAAACTTCCTTTGCTGAGTCATTCTGGAAAGTTTTGGCTCAAGTGATTGAGCCCTTTCTGAGAAGGAGGCTGAAGATATCTGTTGAGGTTGTGTTTATGAAATGAGCTGGCAGCCACCTGCTTTGGGAGAAAGGCTTGGAGATGGATGAGTAGGTTGCTCTTGTACCTGTGGTGTCCTTTGGGGTATCCCTGAGCGGATCTGAATGGTGTTGGCCAGGGTTTAATCTCTGCATGTTTGCGTGGCATGAGTTTTGCTGTTACTGTTCAGCTATGGTGTGCTCCAGCTGCGAGGGTTGAGGTCTTCCCAGCAGTAGAAGTTCGGGAGCGTGTGGTGGTTAGCCTTTGGAAGCCCACATCTTCTGCGTAATCTGTGGCAGGGACTGGGGAAACTACTCTAGGAGACTGGGACCAACTGGGAGGAAGGGGAAGGAATGAAGATGGAGACACCCTGGTGCCTGCAAGAGATCTCCTGAGCCTACATGTGTGTTATTTGCTCTCCTGGCAGCCTGTGCTGTGCCCAGACTCATGTCCCCACATCGTATGAGGTGGCTCTTGTGCACGCTCTGTCCCCAGCTCCAGGCTCATCCTCTCTGGGAAAGCAACGAAGCCTCATCCCAAACACGAGAGCAGCTCCTATTTGCTGTGGCCTCCTTCTTGAGACTAGATTTTCCTTTTTTTTTTTTTTTTTTGCTAGGGAGCCACTGTCCTTTCCCTCCCTCACGTTGCCCAGAGATTGCTCAGCAGCACAGAAATGTTGCCATTTCATCTTTTCTTTTAAAAAATCTTTGGGAAAACATCACAGAAGGGCTTTTTTTTTTTCCCCTTCATTTATTTTTTTTTTTTTTCTGAAAGGTGAAAAAGAAAATGAATTACAGGCAAAGGAAAGGGAGCAGGTGACAAATGAGAAGAGCAGGGTTTGAATTTCAAGATCAGATCCTATCAAATCCTGACACCAAGTGCATCAGAGCCCAGCCTGCTGTGATGAACTGGGCTAATTGGAGATACCTGTGCTGGGGGGACTGGGGCAGGAAGGGCAGGGCTGCCAGCTAACAGCTAGCATCAGGAGTGTTATGGGAGAAGTGAATGGGATGTGATTGTCCCATTTCTCTTCCAAGGAAGGAAGGAGAGGGAGCCAAAGAAATCTGGTTGCAGCTACTTGGGAGCAAAAGCGTGGCGGTGGCCTTCATGTAAGGAGACTCCTTGCTGCAAGGTGCGGGTGCTAAAATGATTTTTATGTAAATAAATTTGCGCTGGTTTGAGAAGTTGAACAGCAACTGAGGGCTCCGTGTGCCAGCTTGCGACCTTGATCGAGGACCACAGGCACTGCTCTTGGCATAAGGGCTGTCGCCCTGCTGCTTCCCACCCCAGCGTGTCCGGTGCCTCTGATCCGTCTGCTGCTGCTGCTTAGAAGTTTCTAGCTTTTTATTCTGCAAAACCCCCTTGCCTGTAAGCTGAGTGCCCGTTGTGCTGGCAGGCTCTAGACCTCTCTCAGTAGCGGTGACAGAAGATGGGGAGCCAAGAAGCTGTGTGGTGACTGTGCCCACAGATACGATCCAGAGCTTGGGAGGGGTGAGAAATGATGCCAAGGAGAAACAGGCACTGGCTTTTAAAAGCAGGGGTTAAAACCCTTTTAATATTAAAGTGTAGCTGATGCCTGAAGTCTTGAGCACAAAAGCCAGTGCAGTCAGTGGAGAGATTCCTATTAACTCCGCTTAGGTATGGATGAGACCTTATAAGAGACCATCTTGTTGAGCAACTAATTAGAAACCTACCCCTCCTGTTGTATCCCAGTGCCCCCATCCCCCATTCCTGTGCACACTGTGTCCGCATCTTGCTCTGGCAGCTTCTTCATCCTCCAACTCTTTCCTGGCCCTGGCTCTCGATGCTTCCCAAACCCTCTAGGAGCTCTGGGATCCACCCAGAGAGTTGGCTTTTTTTCTTTTCTCATCCTCCTCTTGAAAGCAAAACCAATTGAGAGGAATTGGGAAGGCAGACTCCCTTTGCCTACTTTCCTCCTTGGCAAAATTAGAAGGGCAAGAAAAATATACAGGTTTTACAGCTACAAGCAAGATGCTGAGATGGGAGTTCCTGTATGGGGGGTTGGGGTGGGTAAAGTACACCCTATAAAGCAGCCAAACCTAAAAAATTTAATAAAATGCTAGCAGGAACAAACAAGAGGCGACAAAAATGACAAAAAGCTCCTGAGGTCAATCAAAGTTCAAGACTTGGTGAAAGAAGAAAATCTATGTATGTGTGAGAAAGAGGGAGAAGTAGCCATGATTGAGAGAAAGGAGACAAAAGGCGACAAGATAAATTGTGATTATCTGGTGGAATCAAGACACTTAACTGCCCAGTCTGATTCCTGAGGGGAAACAAATGGAGCTTATAACTTCGCACTGCAGAAGGATAATTTGTCCCTGTTTCCTCAGCCCTCTCCAGAGCCAGGTTGGCACTTGGGCTTGTGGGGGCTCAAACAGCATCCTTGGCGTGGCCCTGGGGAGAGCCAGAGCAAGCTGGTTTTCTTTCCAAGCGACCCGAGGAGGGTTTCTAACAGATGTGGTGCTCCTTGGGCTCCGCACACCCTGTCTGAGCAGGATCCTCTGCTTTTTTGACGATTTCCCGGTGATACAAACACCCATACGTGAAGGTGTTAGCACTGCTTTTGCAATCCTTTGGCAATTCCTATGAGAGAGTGTGGAGTCCAGCTGCAGAGCTGAATATCGCTGGGGCGGGTGCTGGCCTTGGTCTGGCCTCACCTCTGGGTGGGACAACAGCACCTTCCCTCTGGCCACCCTGGAAAATGGGATTTCTTGTGGTCTGTTGAATGGTGACCATGGCGCAGTTGCTCCAGCTGTGTGTTCGCCTTGTGCTATCCAGCTAGTCTGTTCCTCCTCTCTTCCTGCAGTAAATTGAGAGGGGGAAAAGATGTGGAGGGGAAAAGTAGGATTCGATAAATTGGAGCTAAAAAAATGGGTGGGAGGTAGCTTGCACAAACTTTTGTCACGGTGGTGAAAGTGGTGAAGGAGCTCAGCGTGCTCCACTGCGGTCCTCTTGCACTGCATGCCTGGTTTACACCACACGCCTAAATTTAACATTCCCCTGGGGTAAAGCTTGCAAAATTTAGAACAACAAATGACAAAGTGATTGCAAAGTCTCATTTCTTATTTCAGGGATCTGTTTCTCATCTTCTATTTAATTTGTTATTTTGATCTCTGTTTTATGCCTTTTATTTTTTCTTTTCCCCTTCTGTAATGAGTTTGGAGGTGCTCTTAGGATGGTGATTACTGACTGATGGATAGGTAAGGGAATAGATAAAGAGCTCTTAGTGTTTTCACCCTCACTTGTGAGGGTTTATTTAAGTTGGTATTTTCCTGTGATACAGTGCAGCTTACGCTTCAATGCTCTGAGCTTCCCTGTGTATGTCCTAATGAAGTTTCTTCAGTCTGACAAATAAAAGGAGAGAAAAGTTGAGGAAGGTATAGGCTCTGAATGTTCCTCACATGTTTCCCTTTCCTCTTCTTTTACCTGCTAAATCTGTCCTTGATTTTGCCGCTCTCGGACCAGAGAGCGGTCAAGCTCAACAATGCTGTTTCACAGGGATCTAGCTCTGCACATCTGCAGGCTGGCAGGAGTGAGAAATGTGAGTGGCATGATGCACTCTGTCCAGAAATGCCTTGTCTTGTTCTCCAGGTTATCCTGAATTTAGGAACTAAACTCCCTGACAGTGTGATGTAGCTGTAACACAAAGAGACAGAGAAGAGTTAAATGTTTGTTTGCTGGCTTTTTTTTTTTTTTTTTTTTTTTTTTTTCCCAACACACAAACCATGAATGCAACTATGATTAGAACTGGGTGAGACATAGTTTTCCTATTCAGCAGGAATTTAAAGATCGTTTCCCTTCCACTGAGATGCGACCGAGACCTTTTGGAGTTTGAAGTATTTGCAGTTCCAGAGAGAATCAGAGATACCCTGTTGATCTAGAGTTTTTGAATGAGATGTAAAGGGAGAAAGTCTGTTTCTCCCATTAAATTTGGCAGAATAGAGAAGTATGACCCTGGATTTATCTAGTTACTGCCGTGGGGACTGTCAGTCTTGCTTGTTTCCTGGGACAAAGAAACCTTTGCTAAGGATGGTTTCAGATGTCCTCCAAAATAAAACCAAGCTAGTAGCTTGCTTCATATCAAGACTCTGAGTTCTGAAAAAGTGTAGGGTCACTTTATATCTCTGTGTTGGCTTTACTGAAGAGATGGGAATGCTGCAGATGAACCAGCTGATGGCAGTGGTTTGGATAACGACTCTTGCTTTTGGGTCTTTGTTCAAAGGGTCTTTGATCATAACCCATCACTCGCTTGCACCTGTTTTGGTGGAAGGAATGTGTTTTTCCAGTGGTTAATTGTAGTTGCTCTTTCTAAAACAACTGCTGTTCCTTCTCCAAATAGAAATTTATCTGGGTTTGAGCACTGAGTTTTGCTGTGCTTTCATGCTCTGGAATATTCATCTTTAAGTATTACATTTTGTCCTCTTCATGGATATGTTCGAGATGGCCTGAGTCATCTTGCTCTTCCTTGTCATAAATGAAGCAGTTTGAGCTTTTAGAGCCCTTGTTAAGTGAAAAGCATTTTTGCTAGCTCTTGAACATTTGTGGCTCCCTTTTGCATCCAGTTTTGAAGATGATGAGGCCAGCCGAGCAGCTTGCAGAATTGCAGCCTTGGCAGAACCAGCTATATAGCCCTAAAGTCACTCCTCCAAGTGCCCAAAGAACACCGTGGCTCTGCCAGCCAGGCCATGGAAAGAGCTCCTTGTCTGCTTGGACCCCCAGGCCCACCAAAATGGCTGGTTTGGGGATGCTTTCCTCTGCAGCTGTGGTCCACCAGCCTTTTTCGAGGGCGTTGAGAGCAGGGTCACGAAAAGAGGGTTTCACCAAACAAGCCCCAATTGCCAAGCACTTTACCTGGCTGCTTGGTCCTCCCCGTTATTTGCCATGCTGTCTGTCACCCGAGTTTGTCCTGACAGCAATTTTATGTTGCACAAGGATGTCCCCCTGACTGTGATCAGTGGCCTTGGGACCTGCCAGGCAGCTGGGTCCTCGCTCAAGTGCGCTTCGTCAATGTTGTACAGCACTAAATTTTTAATCAGAAAGTCACACAGTGCTAAGTCAAATGCCTTACAAAAGTCTATTATTTCTTCGCAGTTACCTTTATCTGCCAAAATTGTAATCTCATCAAAGAATAAAATCAGGTTTGTTTGACAAGGCCTATTTTCCATAAAATTGTGTTGACTGGCATTAATTATGCTCCTATCATTTAGTTCTTTATTAATGGAATATCATATCAGCTTTTTCCATTATTTCTGCCATGATTGATGTCAGGCCAACCGGTCGGTAATTGCCCAGGTTAGGTTGCTCTGCTCGCCAAGCTGTGCTGCTGTGTTCACCCCCTGGTCTGCCAGAAGGGCAGTTAAATGAAATTTTGGCATCTGTTCTCCTCAGCCAGATGATTTGGGGTCGGGGAGTGCTCTCATATTGCCAAAGATGGCTCACACGGGGGATGTTGACTCCCATCTTTGAGGCCAGGCAGCCAAGAGGATCTCCCATCTTTATCTCTACCCACCAGCTTTTTTCCTCCTATTTTCTCCCCGATCCTGCTGAGGAGGGGACTGAGAGCAGCTGGGTGGGCAACAGACAGACATCCATGGTCAACCTGCCCCAGCAGACTTCAAATGCGATCAGAGGTGTCGTGGAAAGGTGCAAAATGAGTCAAGGAGCTTCTTATGGGGCTGAAATGTGGCTCCAAGGGCGGTGGCCGTCCCTTGCTTTTGGAGCAGTACAAGTCATCCCGCTCTGGGAGTGGTGTGGAGATCAGAGAGAGGACACGTGGCCCCACGCAGCAACTTCAGGGGGTCTGGGTTGCCTCTCGGGTGCTGTTAGGAAGAGACCTTTACAACCGCACACCCACGAGGGATGGCAGAGCAAAGCCTCTGTTGTCCAGGGTATTCAAGATGCTGCAGATGATGGCTTCAAATGTGATTTGGCAGAAGGTAGTGGTGGATTCGTCCCAGCGCCTCTCTGGGTGCGTGGGCTCCACGTATGCCAGGAAGACCAGCACTCGCTGCAGCTGCTGTTTAAAGCAAACCCCAGGTCTGTGTCTGGCTCCAGGCCCTGCCAAATCCCTGAGGCACCCGTGGGTGCCACATATGTGCTTTGGGCCTTGGGATGTTTGCTTTTCACTTGGAAATGTTGTTGTATCTGCTAGTGGTGCCCCTTGTCGGTGGGGGGGGGGGGGGGGGGGGGGGAGTGTGAGGGAGGTTGGTAGGCACTTACTGAGAAGAAGCATGGGTTCCTCCACTATCTCTAGTGCCCGAAATGGCCATGCTTCTGCTGAGCTAGTGTAACTCTCTCTTTTGATAAGGGTGAGGGAGGAGAGGAGCTGTGGTTGGGATTATCTGTGCTAGAGAGAACAGTATGACCATGCACACCTTGACTCCCCTTGCTGTTTGGGGATGGCCTGCATTCCCTGGCAAGCTGCATATGTTCAGGATTTCTTCCTCCCTGTCCCATTTTGCTCATTATTTCTTTCCTTTCCATCTCTCCCAGGTTCCTCAATTACTCAGCTGCTGGCCCGGGACCTGGACAACGATCCGCTGGTCTTCGGTGTGGTCGGTGAGGAGGCCAGCCGGTACTTTGCAGTGGAGAGCATGACTGGTGTTGTCTGGCTCAGGCAGCCCTTGGACAGAGAGGTAATGCCGTTTGCTACTGAGAGCATCCTCTGCCAAGGGGAGGGGGAAAAAAAACCAAACCCGTCTCTGCTCAGATAAATGATGGCTTTCCACCTTCTGTGGCAGCTGAGATGCAGCCTGAATGTTGCTCCCATTTGACATCGGGAATCCAGGTGTGTCCACGTCAGGGTCTGTCCCTAGCCACCTTGTCACCGTCCCCAGCTCAGTGGGGACACAGGGAATAAGCAGGGTGCTCTGGTTTGGTCTGGCTTGTTGGTTTTCCTGGATCCCGGAATAATATCTGTGAGGCTGGAAATAAAGAAAACAATAAATGGAAATGATCTGCCAAAGAGTCAGGATGCTCTTACGTTCAGGGAAATCTGCAGGCTCCCTCTTTAAACCTATATTCTGATTAAATCCTTTACTATTTAGAACAGTGTGTGGAGAGATGTGAGGTATCCCTGCTTTCTCAATCTCATCATGAGTTTTGATCATCTTGTGGATTCAGACTGCTGGACGCTAAATCTGGCAAGATTCTTGCCTTGGAGCTGTTTTACACCCCTGTTTTCAGTGGCAGCTTTGGTGTGCAAAGATGGTATCCCATCCTGGTGCCTGTTTTACAGAAGCCCTGGCCCTTGCTCTGTTCCTGGAGCAAGGAGGAAGGGACGGCGCAGGCGCTCTGTAAGACTGCAAAAAACACTACCTGACCTGCACCCCCAGGGCTGACAGTCTGTGCCGGCAGCCCGGGTCGGAGCCGGGCAGATGTGGGGATGGGGAGGAGCGGGGCGGTGGATGCTGCTCAGGCTGGGGACGGGCAAACCCAATTCCACAGCGTTAAGAGCGAGGCTCTGGAAAAATAAAACTTTTTTCTTCACCCCTCTCCCCTCCGCCTCCCCGTGCCAACAGCTGCTGGCATGAGTCATAAATCTTCTCTTATTCAAATGCTTACCTCTTCCCAATACTTATGATAACAGCCTTAAGCTGAGGAGGGTGATCAATAGATTTTTAGGTGGCTTTTGATGGAGGGTAGGAAGAGGAGGAGCTGAGCAGAGCTTGCATGTATGGCCAGGCTGAACTGGGAGAGGAGCCTGCACCCGTCAACTGATCCGAGGGGCTCAAAGTCAGCAATACACGGAAAAGGGTGAGGACAGACATATGCACAGCTTGGTATGGATAAGGGAAAAGGTGTGAAAAATGCCAATTCCGTGGTGGAGGAAGCTGGATGGCGTGGGAGGGGAAGGGATGGAGGGTGGGCAGCGCGCTGGGAGCAGAGAATGCTGGCCTGGATGAATGCGATCAAAAAGTCAGGGGAGGGAACGCCATATAAGAAAAGTGGTGAAGAAAAAAAAGCAAGAGAACAATTCTTGTACAACAGAGGAGAAAGAGAGACTTGAAAAGAGAGAGGGAGTCATAGTAAGGTAAATGATGCAGGAAAAGGGAAAAAATGGAGAAAAAGAGGAAGGAGCGGATGTATAAAGGCAAAACAAATCTAAAATGTTTTTACTCCCACAAAGATTAGAAGGAAAACAGGTCTTAAAAAAAAAAAAAAAAGACACAGCCCAAGTTTAAAAAAACTATGTGCTGAAATGAAGGGGGGAGACAAATTAGCATGTGGCAGCTTTCTCTGATTATGTTATCAAGTTTTTAAAATTTAAATGCTCAACAGGTTGTTTCTTATCTCTTATTTTTCCTTTCTTCCCTACTGCTTTGTCCCTCGCGGTGCCACCGATGCGTGGCGGGGGGGGGAAGGCGGTGAAAGGCACTGACGCAGCAGGGTGGGATGTCACAAGGAGCAGAGGTTCTCCTCTCCATCTGCATTTCAGCTCTTTCTTCTGCCTGCAAGCATTCCCCAGCTAGGAAAGGCTTTATCAGGTTGAATTCCCCGGCTGTTTGGACGGAGTGGGGGAGGCTGGGGGAGCAGATGTGGGGGCAGGGGGGTGCATGCTCTGGTAAACTGTCTCCCCAAACCCTTCTCCAAGATGAACTGCTACCCTGGTGCAAGCAGAGCTCCCAGTCCGGGCGCTGCTACCTGTCCCTGAGCTGATCTTATTAGGAATAAATCAACCAAATCTGTAGCATGGAGAGCCATTTCAAGCTTGCTTTCCAGCCTTACCTGCACGATGCTTTGGAAACGTCAAGCTGCTGTGCTCTGGCAAAAAAAAAAGGGTCACTGGGGGTGGGAAGGAATGCTGGAGAAGGAAGGGATTGCTGGGACTGAGGGAACTAAAACACCAGACGGAGCCCAGGCACCAGATAGATGTGATGGCCCAAGTCCTGCTGTCCAACCCTGCATGATTTCTGGTCAAATGTGAATGAAACGATCGCTGAAAATGTGAATGAAACGATGGAAAAGAAAGGTCAGGAAGAGGTCTGCTTCCACTAGCAATATCCCCCTGCATTGCCACCAAAATAATTCCCTCTTCCCTACTTGTCCCTCACCCCAGCACCAGTGACTTTAATCTATTACCATTTAAGACCAAGCTGTTAATTTAGTTAAAGCAATAAGGGGCAGAGAGGACTGCACAGGCAATTTTTTTGAATGGGCTTATGGGATTTCAGCCAGTTCTTACTACGGACCCTGGGTTTATCCCAACATTCCCAGCTATGTGATATCCCAAGAACTGCTGCACGGCAGGTAAGTTGGGAAAGCAGCAGCAAGATTTAGATGTCCTCAGTCATCCTGCGTTGCCTCGTCATCTCGAACCAAAGCTAATCACACAGCTTTTTCATTGGACTTCCTTCTCTTTTTGCATCGTCCCTGTATCTGGCAGTCAGAGGAGGTGCCACAGTACAACCCGGGGTGCAAACTGCTTCTCTCTGCCTTGCACTTACTCCCGCTTGATGCTACAAGCAGGCAGCCTGCGGCATCGAGGAGAGACCTGGGGCTCGCCAGCACGCTGCGGAAGGTTAAACAGCAGGCTCCTCTCACCCATTTCAGCCTATCTGTCTGTTTAAAGAGCTCGGCTGCTAGCTGGGGAGCTGGTTCCCTAGTCCCCACATCCTCCTGACCCAGGGCAGCGCAGCTCTCTGCGCCTCTGAAATACACTGGAGCCCTGCTGGCATTAATATTTCTCAGCGTTTTATACTCAATGTAGGTAATTGCACTCAAGCGCCCCTCCTCTTCTCGAAGGTCCTGAAAGCATTTTGCATGTAATAATGTTGGCTAAAAGTCCCAAGCCTGACATCTGCAGATAAACACTACAGTATCTTTAATTATATGTTTTTCTCCTCCTTCCCTTTCAGACTAAGTCAGAATTCACAGTTGAATTTTCTGTCAGTGACAGCCAAGGGGTAAGTGTGACTTCTCATTTCACGGTCTGCGGCACGGGCAGAGGGGAGAGGATGAGCGTGGGTTGCTGGGGGACCTTCTGCATCACCCTGGGGGGATCTGGGGAGCAGGGGTCACCCCTGGCCGTGACTTGCCAAAAACCTAAGTCAGAAAACACCGCCACACGCTTGCTTTAGGTTTTAAATCCATCCGTAAAGCTGACGCCTGCTCCCTGTCGTTACCCTTGTGACCGCAGGTGATCAAAGGGACGGTCAACATCCAAGTCGGAGACGTGAATGACAACGCCCCGCAGTTCCACAACCAGCCCTACAGCGTCCGCATCCCCGAGGTAGGGATCGCCGCAGCCTCTCCCGGCAGCCTGGCTTCCAGCCCTTCCCTCAGTGGCCACTTTTGCCCTCTGGTTGCCACCTCAGGGCTATCTGCCTGGCTGCGGGAGGGCCACGGAAGTACTGGACTGTCCTCCTGCTCTTGACCCTCGCAGGGGCTGGGGAGAGGATTAAGCCTCTGGAGGTTATTGTTGCTTGAAAATGGGCAGAAGCAAAGCGACAGTGTTTTGGATGTTGGGGGAGGGCAGGTCGAAGAAGAGGTTTGGAGCTCGGAGCCTTTGTAGCGTTGGTGATCTCTTTCCCATGACAAATGTGAAGTTTGAAATTAGCTGTAAAGAGGAAACTGTTTCTTTTTCTCTTCCTTTGAGCCAGGGGGCATGTGCAGCTCTTGTCATATAGTTGTGTCTTGAGGCAGGAATAAATATTTCTCCAAATGCTTGATTTCTGGCAGACTCCTGCCTAAAGGCTTCTGTGCTTGCTGGTGGTCTCTTTTAACAGCTCTGTAGCAGGACTCATCCCATGATGTTCTAGGAATAAAGTAGGTAGGAAGGGACTGCAGGAGATCATCTGGTCCAAGCTCCCACTAAAGCAGAGAGAATTTTCGTATTAGATCAGGTCGCTCAGGGCTTTCTCCAGCCAAATGTTGAATGTCTCCAAGGACAGGGTTTCCACACCCTTCTGCAGCTCTCTCGGTGTGCTGGCCATTGCCAGGGAGGTGGCACCTAGTCATACCGTCAGGGAGAGCTTCTGCACCTAGAGCTTAGCTTGGCAGAAATACGCCGGGAACTTACAGATCTGGTGTGAATTTAGGCTTTGAGTATGGGGAGTGGAAGGTGTCTGCTGGTTCTAGGAGGACAAGGCCAAGGTATTAAAGTTGAAACGGGGGATTAGTAGGGCATTACACATCCTCCAGTGGAGGCAGCCTCTCCTTCTTGCACCCTGGTGCCAGGGCAGAGCCTGTTTTTCCCAGAGCATGTCTCGGGGTGTGGATGAGGTCAAGTGTGTGTCTGTGTGTGTGAAATCAAGCAGTCTTTGGTAATTGAGAGGTACAAACGATTGTGTTACAACGGTTTATTTAATATGCTGCCTGCTGATGCCCTGCCGTGCTGGGCTTTGATCTTTCCCTGTCCCTCTGCTGCGAGGATGAGGTTTCTTCATTAAGTTGCTTGTGATGTATGATCCGGGAGTTTTAGTCTCATCTTTGCGCCAAGTCATCTGAAACCTCCCTTTGAGAATGACACTGGGTCAGAGTAATTTCTTCTCCTCTTTAAAGCGTGAACGGTGCAGAAATGACTTGGCAAAACCTGCACGAGCTGCTCCTCGCTCTCACCTTTCTGCTCGGACCTCTGGAAGCTGATGGGTGACCACCCTGAGTTGTTACCACTCCTCCTGGTGATGGTCTGACTGCAGAGGTCTGCAAAGCAAAAGGAGTGTCAGTAGGGCTGAAGGAGAATAGCCTCTTCTCCCCTGCCCTCAGATTTACCTCTGGTTTTGCTCTTTACAACACCTGGTACAGAGGACTCCCTTCTGCACGTGAAGAGATGGAAAGTGGGTTTCTGTATCTCCCCTGGGAACTGGTGCTGTGTTAAACCCTGGTGTTTATACACCTGGGGCAGGTGTGCTGGATCTCCTCTTGCTCGTCACTTCTGCCCTAAGAGCCAATATTGCAAATCTTAAGACTTAACACATTTCTGATCTTAACTTGCTTCAAGCTTGGGGAGCCGGGAGGGCAAAGGTCCAGCGCTGGTGTGGAAAATTAAGGCTGGCTGAGGAAAGGGAACTTGTGGGCGGGTGACCTGGCCAAAAAAAATAAATAAAAGAAGCAGCAGATGAACCCCAGAGCCTCCCTCTTGGATGTCATGCTGCTTTGCATGTGAACTGCCGGGTTCTGCCGGGAGGGATTTCCAGGACCGTCTGATTGTTCGGGGTATAGCAAGCACAGGGCTTCCCCCTGCGCTCACCCGCTCTGCCACTTGGCCTTCAGAGCTGTGCTTTTCTGGAGGTTGGCCTAATCTAATTACAAGGCATCGTGTGCCGGTTTCCAGTTTCTATCCATGATCTTTAACCAAGGGCACCAATCAGAGGTAATGAGCCACAAACTCGTTGCTCAGCCAGCGTCCTGGAGGCGTTTCTGTTCCTCTGCCGGGGAGGCAGCCTTTCCTTGTCAGGCACTGCGAGAGGAGGGGGTAGGGTCCCACCACCTAAGGAGGGACCCTCCAAGGGCTACAGCCCGAGGGAGATGCGAGCAGTGACTTTCCTCCTCGTGTGCTGGCATGACTCGCAAGGAAAAGATGCCTCTCTTACTTTGAGAGCTTTGCTGGGCCACGGGTTGTCCCTGTTGCTTGTCCACAAGTACTCGAAGCTGGAGGTGACGTGGCGTGGAGATGTGGCTACAGAGGCAGGGGACACCTGGGATGCAGCTGAGGCTGGGGAACCAGTCATGGTAGGGGATGACAGCATCCCCAGGTCTACCCCCTGTGCTCTAGATGGCTCCGGCCACGGTGAGCAGCAAGGGCATGGGTAGCGAAATCTGTCTCGAAGGCCAGCCAGCCCAAGCCAGAGGGCCAATAGCTAATGATTAAAGAGGGGCTGGAGCCTGGGGATGGAGAAGAGGCTAGCAGAAGTGCTAGTGCGGCTTTGCATAGACTGGCTCTGTGCAGAATTGGCAGCTAATGAGGGTTTTTCTCTTTTTAATTTTGAGATAAATGGATGTATCGATTTGCAGTTGTCCTAGCTAATGGAGCAGCAACAGAAAGGCTATTTAAACCTCACTGCTATTGTGTGGCACTAGGAAAGTCAAAAGAAGAGTGTGCATAAATAAATGGAACATGGAATAAACTGACCTTTAAAAACAATACTGACTTTAAATACTCACCCTGGTGTTTTACACAGTTCGCTTGACTTGAGAATGGGAATTTATTTGGGTACGGGCTGCGGACACGATTCCTCTGTAGCGTGGGGAGGAGGGGGGGAGAGTTAAACCGTGGGCTCCTCCGTGTTGCAGCAGCTCCAAATATACAGACCAGGGATCGTTCGTGTGTTGGGCTGGTGCCACTGGTCCTCTGTGCTTGTCATGCCTTAATCACATCCCCGGCACCTGCCTGGAATAGCTGAGCGAGGGCCCGCGCGTCGGGAGAGGGACGTTGCTCCAGCGTAATCGTCCGTTCCGTCTGGGCAAGGGCGCCCCGTGATTTGCTTGTCAAAAGGCAACGAGGCAGCGCGGACGCTTTCAAGTCTGTAAAGAAAAGGGGAATCCTGCTAGAATTGGCAACTTAATTCACCAAGCTGGCCTCGACAGAGCTCATTAAGTTCTCGTGTATTCATTTCAGGCTAATGGCTGTCATGCTGACTGCTGTTTGATTTGCTGTAATAGACTTTTATGGCTTTCCAGTTTTGCTAGGACGTGTGTGCCTGTGTCTGTGCCCTGTGGTGCTGCTGTAGTACATTAGTTAGCCGCTCATGTGCTTGCTACTCTGACCTTCAGGGTTTGTTCTCCTCTTGGATGCATCCCTTGCACTTCACCTCCTGCACATGCTCTTTTTTACCCTCCTCATCCTCAGTCAGACCCAGGGCATCTTGTTTCTGGGAGTCTCGGGGTTTGGCTTTTAAATCGGGAGAGATACACTGCTGAGCCCGTGGCAGGCTGTTGTGGTGATGCCTCGGTTTCTGACGAGTCCGATCTGCTTTATCTGATCTATTTTTCCATTTGACTGGATCTGTAGGAAACTCAGCCCTGTTGGATTGCCACAGTTCAATGCTTTTATGTGAAGCGAGCGAGTGAAGTGGAGCCAAGCCCCCCCGTGTTGGTTTTGTGGTACCCGGTGCGCTGTTGGGATCGGGGCGGACTGTTCCCCCTGGGTGCCTGCTAGGCTTTTCTGTCCCAGCTTCCAAGCACGAGACCTTCTGAGGCACACAGCCCTCCAATTGCCTTTGAAGCGAACAACCTTTAAGCCTATGATTTAAAGGCATGGCTCTGCAAGGCGCTCTTCTGCATCTGCTACTTGCAGGTGCTGTGCCGTCTACAGGACCACATCTTGGGTCCTGCAGAGGTTCCTCAAATGTTGAGGCTGTTGTGTGGTGTGGTAACCAAGTCCTGGTACATTCTTGCAAAGAGCTGTTTTCCCCCACGACTCCCCAGCATCCTGAGCCTGCTGATCAAGTTCAAACCATCCGTGGCCTTCTCTTGGCCCTGGAACATCGTCAGTCTTCACGTGTTGACAGAAAGGTCACTTAATTAATGGGTTCTTTGTTGAACGTTCCCTCAGGAGGTTTCCAGTAGGATTTTCTCTCCTTCGGTGCTCTCCCCACCTCACTCCTCCTGTTACAGTTAACACACTGAGTGATTTATAAAGTAATATCTATTACTGGGTTACATCTTCCAGCAAAAAGCTGTCCCCGGCCAGGCTCTGGGCCAGAGACTGCTGTTTAGCACCCCAGCCATTCACGAGGTGACAGTTGCACCATGAAAAGTATCTGTAACTTGACAGGAGATATTAATTATAACCGGACTCCATTTTCAGCAGGCACCCACCGCATCTATAACCACAGCCAGCCGCCTTGGGACTGTGCTCATCTCCTCATATGTTCAAGCAAGCGCCAGTAAGAGGCATGGCTGTGGGAAAGGAGTTTAAAAATAGAAAGGAAAGTTTCTGGGCAGTACACAGCATCAGCTAGGCAACTACAGTCCAGCTTGCAGGTCTCACATCTTCTGAACTCAGCCCTGATTTATGAATTTATTTTAATTGGGAGGCAGGCAGGCACTTACCATCAACAGCAGTCCCTTCTGCTCAGGGAGTAGCCTTTGGGATTGAGCCTTCACAAGCTGCTGGTCACTGTTTCCATCCTTAATATGGTGATGTAGTTGCAATAGTGGCTTTTATGATTTTTTTTTTTTTCTTTTTTAATTTTGCAGAAAAGTGTTTGGTGGGGAGGGTGAAAGAAAGGAGGGGACCGTCACTGCCCTGTCACATTATGCAGCCTGGAACCAGACCATGCTAGATGGTGGGCAGGGGCAGGGAGGAGGATCAGAGAAAGCCCCAAAAGCCCTAGCTGTAATTAAAATTATTATTTTGCTTTAATGGTAATAATGTTGGTAATTACATCAGTTTCCCTGCCATCCTGCCCAGGAGTCTTCAGGGGCTCATATAATTCTATTGCGATGGCTCCGAGGCCTGACGCTGCGCATACGAAGCAGCTGCAATGAGCGTGAGCTCCCACTTCAGCCACATTAGCCATTCCCTTGCACACTCCCAGGCACCTTTTGGTTTGTTTTTTTTTTTTTTTCCCCTCCTTTAAATTGAAGGAGATGATAACAGAGCTGATAAGAAAGATGTTCCCGCCACATTGCAAAATGACCTATAATCGTTGCCGGCTGTTTTCCTTCCTCGTGTTGGTTTGTTGTTTTTTTGAGGTTTTTTTTTTGTTTGTTTTTTTTTTTTTTTCCCTCCTTTTTTGCCACCGCTTCTTCTCACTGACTGTTTTCCTTCTCTCCCTGCCCTTATGCTTCCGTGTGGATTTTAGAACTGCACAAATAATTTACGACGAATAAGTAATCCAGCCGTCCCTCTCCCTCTGCCACGTTTGCGCACACAAAATTCGCAAGCGTATTGAACTCTCCTCCACAGGACTTCAGATGCAATTCTATTTATTTATTTATAGAGTGGTGGGATTTTCTGGTTTTTTTTTTTTTTTTTGGGGGGGGGGTTGTTTGCTTTTGGTTTTGTGTGTTTTTTTAAAAAAAACTTCCTAGAAAGGCAACAAAAAAAAAAGTAGCCTATTATTCAAGCTGTTTTCATTAAATACTGCTGGCCAGAAGCAAGCTGTTTCTTTTTCCTGGGCAGGCGAGCATCTCTGTCTCCCCTCCACCCTGCCATCCCTTTGGCATGGCTGGTGCTGGGGGCCGAGGGTAAACCTCTCGCCTCGGGTGCCTGCTGGAGAAATGGGAGGTGAGGCTTTGACTGGTGCTCACCGTAGCAAGAAGGTCCTTGTCGCACAGGTACGTGGCAATAATCTGTGGCAGGTGAAACATTTGCCAAACTTCCCATGCATCTTCTTTTTAAATTGTGTTTATTGTTGCTGAGTTTCAAAGCCAGCTTCCGTGAGTCCTGAGGGAGTAGCGACAAAATAGCGGGTTAGATCTCCATACCATCTCCCTGGCTTCACACAACTGGTCACCATGCATTTGTTTTGACGTTTCTCCTTTCCAGATCTTTTTTTTTTTTTTTTTAATTATTATTTTTGAATAACCTTTAATTACTTTCCAACTTTGTCCAGCAAACTCGTGGAAGCAGAGACACATCGTGAAGGGTGTGCCTTTCCTTCAACAGTCTTCAGTGTAGGCGTACTGTCTATCTATTAAAAAGCCATCTCTTAGCTGGATGAGATAATCCTTTTGAGAGGGTTTCATCTGCTCTGTAATCACTAGGTAGAATATAATATCCCTCAAAGAAATTCTGCCTTCTCCCCTCCTCTCCCAACCTCAGCCTGCATGATCCACCAAGACGGGGCTATTTCTATATTGCTTGGGAAGACTGAATGTTAAAACGAATCTTTACGTGGAGAAAATTGCCGAGTCAAGATTTTGCCAGCGGTGCCATGGGACGCCCTTTTCCATCAGTAATTGAGAGGCCGTGCGAATGCCCGTCGCCTGCCTTGGGCTGGCGTGGAAGAGCAGCAAGAAGGGGAGCGGAGAAAGCAGCGAGCGGGCAGGGACCGAGGGACGTGAATAATGCACAAGTCGTCAGGCTGAGTTTGCTCTGACGCGTGGGATGCCATGTGTGTTGGCACACTGGCTACGTTTGGCTCTGGGGCGAGTTTGTAAATATTCATAAAGATCCCCACTTTCCACATGCAAGCGAAATGGAAACGGGCTGTTTAAGTGCAGGGAAGTGCGGGCGCTGTCTTGGGTAAGTCGTTCTGGCTTTCGGATGCTGGCGGCTCCTTTGGGCAAGAGCTTGGAAGCACACCAGGCAGCAGCTGCCATCTTCTCCCTGCTCTTCTCTGCCAGCACCGAAGAAAAGCGCTTAAACAAAACAGGCTGGAGTGCACTGGGTGAAACGGCATTTGAGCTAAAGGGTTTGCCCAGCAGATACTGGGGAAATCCGTGGGATTTACGAAGAAACTTTTCGCGGGGTGCGGTGCTCATTAAGGAGTCGCGCTGCATCTGTTTGATGTGGCGTGGCTTGGGCACGGGGGCTTGCGTGGGGCTGGGAGGCTTGTGGAGGTCTCTGCCTGCATGGAGGAAGCTCTTGTGTGGCGAAGCAGGTGCTCAGACCTGGAAGCATCTTTCCTTCTGAAGGTCATCTGCGTGCAAGTTTTTGTCGTTATTGCTGATGGCGTATGCTGTGACACCAGGCGGAGAACATCAGAGGGTCTTGAGTGATGTCCTAGCATCCTAGGGAAAAAGACAGTCTCTACCTCTAGCAGCCCTGTCACTTGTTTGGCTTCACTGGTGAATAGGAGACCCTGGTCCTTTAAAATACGTGCCCGAGGAGCGAAATGAGAGACGCAACGGAAACTACTGGGGCGGAAAACTCCAAATGGCGTGGAAGTAATGTGTAAAGTGTCCTGGAGATAACAGTCATTTCCACCAGGCAAAACTTGGGCTCTTTCTGGAAGGATACTGCAGCAAGGAGGGGGGGCCGGCCTGAAAATTAGAAATAGTTGTGCTGTTTGGACCAGCGTAACACTGGGGTAGGCGAGGGGGGCGGGGGAAAGCAGAAAGGGGAGAAAAGAGCAGATTTGGAGCTGAAAGGAAAGCTAGCGTGGGACAGCGAGCAATTTGGTGCCTCTGTGGAGGAGCCATCGTGCTGGGAAAATAAGACTCCCAGAACCAAAGAAATAATCTCGGGGCAGAGGAAGAGAAAGTGTACAGAAACGTTCTCCGAGCGAGGAGCAGCCAGATGAAGGGAGGAAAGGTAACCTGGACAAATCAGTAATCATTCCTCTTGGAAGAAAATGGGGAACAAGGGAAAACATCCTCACTCGCGGCGCTCCCGAGCAGCCCTGGGACGTAGGCTCGCTCTCAGGCGTTCTGTAGGAATTTCTTCCTATGGGTGCCGAGACCCAGTACCCCCAAAGCTCTGAGTTTATTGCGGGCGTCCATCGCAGCCCTGTCCCCGAGGTCAGGGCGGGGTGTGAGCCTCAGGATGGCCAACGCCAAGCGGTGGCGGCGGCTCCTCGGGGTCCCCGCGGCCCCGCCGGCAGCGAGGGGACCAGGTCGCGGGGAGCGGGCACGCTTCCTCGGGAGCAGGAAGGGCGGCTCGTGGTCCCACGGCATCCCTCCCTGCGGGGGCGATGGAGGCTCGGGCTGGAAGGCTGCGCTTTCCCAGGGGGGCTGGAAGCACCCAGGCGGGGCGTTCGAGTATAATTACACTTACACATCTGGGCAGCAGATGGCTTCAAGGTCTCTTCCTTGTCCCCCCGGTAGGAGGAAGGGCTCTCTGTTGCCAGAAACACGAGGAGCTAATGAATGTGACCTGCTAGCAATTAGTTTTGTTTTATCTCCCTTTCCTCCGGTTACGATATTCTCCCAGAAGCCTGGGACGTAACTTACTATCTCGTGCCAGCCAGCAAAAGCCGCGTCCCCTCCCTTTGAATCCCCGTTTAGTTCACCTCCCTCTCCGTACATCATCTTTTAAGTCGGCAGCGGGAGCGTGCCTGGCTGTAGAAATGTTTATTAACGTGTTCAGGCTGCGAAGGCAGCGTGCGGGTAGCAACTGCTCGGTGCAAAGCAGCAAAAGAGCCTTGACTGAAAGTGTATTTTTTATTTATTTTTTTTTTTTTTTTACCTACGTAATCATACACTTTGTTGGTTTGGGCTCCTTTTCAATCATGCCGCTTGAATTAAAGTATGATTAAGGTCATACTGAAATGCACCATGCGGCGGATGGTGCCCCAGTCACTGCCATTTTAGGGACACAGGCTCTTTTCAACCCAAAATAATTGAGCTCAGCAGCAGACCTGCGAGGTGGGCACATCCTCGCTCAGTGCAGCTAGGGAAGGTGAAGCTGGAGCTGGCAGAAGAGGCTTGCCAAAGCATTTTTTCAGTAAAAATACTGGTTTTAATTAAGGTGGAAATATTTAGGAAAAATGTTGCCATTTTGACAGCAAAGCTGGGCAGAAATAGCATTTCAAAAGAACAATAAAAATCGCTCTTGCAATAGATTCATTCCAATTTCTTTTTCAGAATTGCAGTTTGTGTTTTATTAGTTTGTAATGTGTGAGTGACAGTCATGTATAATAAGCTTTCTCCTGCTGGTCATACTTTGTGATAAAATAATAGACTAAATCAGTCTTTCTCTATATTTTTTTAAAATATGTATGTGTGAACTGAACTGTTTACATCAGAATCAAACAGTTTTCATTACAAATGGAAGAAATTTGATCTAGGAAGAAGTTTCAATCAGTATTAGGCAGCCATTGCTTAATTTCAACCATTAATTGCCGTTGAAACCTAAAATGTGGTTGATTTATTTTGTCAGTATGAATAATGAAGAGAGCAGGAAAACTGAATATAGGGTTCAAGGCAATTTTGTTTCAAGAAAAAAAAAAGTTTTCAATTTTCAAGATTTGCTTTTCAGGAGATTTGAAAAGCATTTTTTTTTTTTTTTTTTTTTTTTTTTTTCCCCTCAATGAGGATACAAACCAAATCTGGGTGGACAGGGGTTCAGACAGCTGATGTTGTGTGGGAAGGCTCGGCCCGGGGCAGCGTGATGCTGAGCTGCCAGGAATCTACGGAGATCATCTCCACGACTGCAATATTGCCGTCAGGCCCGCTCCCTTCTGAGCAGCAGAACCAAGCAAATGTGCGGTAAATGAGCTTTGCAAATACGCTTTTGAGGTTTTCTTGCCTCCCCGCCGCCCCTTCCCCGACTCCTGCTGCGTTTCTGCCACTCTGACTTGCTCTCCAAATGTCAGGCTCTGCTTTTTTTTCCAACACGAGCAGCTCACGAGGCGGTTTTGTTGCACACACGAAGGCAGTTGCGTGCGCACACGCGTTTGCACGTGCATGCCAAGGGTCTCGACAAACAGCCGTTCAAGCCAGCTCCATATCCCAGTGCCCAATCTCCAAATAATTAAGGGAAGCATGAAGAGGTGCAGTGGTGGAAGGAGAGAGCTGGTGGCTGTCACCCTGTGTTGCAGAGACCGTCACCTGGGTTTAGGGATGGGAGTTGTTTGTCTCTCTCTTTCCAGGGACTGAGCTTATTCAGCGCGGTCTGGGGGGGGTCTCGCTGGGGTGCCTGCACTGGGCATTTGGCCACAGACTTGCCCGTCTCCTCCGAGCCCAGGCGATGCTTATACTGACACCCTCCCTGTTTTTCAAACCTGCCTTGGTTCTCATCGTGTTGATATGTGACCTCCAGCTAGGCTTTCCCCTCAATTGTAAATCAAACTTGAAAGGGTAATGGGAAGGAGGGAAGGGAGAAGAGGAGATATTAATTAAGTCGGCCGTCTCCTGCCCAGCCTGTGTGTGATGAGTCTTGGTTGCTCATACGTGTTTGGAGGCGCCTCCCGCTTAGACGACCTGGTGCCTGATTGTTGGTGCCAGGGTGGCCACCAGCACTACCTCCATATTGGTATTTAAGGAGGAAAAAGAAAAAAAGAGTTTGTAACCCATGGGCATGGGGGATTTTAGCACTTCTCAGTTCATTACCAAGAGTGGAAGATGTAAATGACTTCTGGTAATTAGTAAATCTTTATTTGGAGGTAAGTTGAGAACACAGCCCTCAGATTTGGAGAAAGAGGGACCTACCTCTGCCCCATGCCATAACCAGACCTTGACGAGCAGCCTGAATGGGGAACGATTTCTGCTGCGCGTGTGATTTGGAGGACCCCAAACCTACACGGGTCAGGAGCTACTGAGCCAGCATTGGAAAATCATTCTATTAAACATGCTGGAAACACACAGCCAGATGTGCGTGTGCAGATTTCTCAGCCTCCCAGGAGAAAACTCTGCCCTCTCTGAGATGTGCCTTGCCTTTGAGGTAGGCTGAGAGGGTTAAAGCATAAAGCTGTTCCACTGCAGTGGTTAGCTGATGGCCCGTGAAGCATCGCAGGGGTTTTCAGCTGGCTGGTGAAATAGCAGGACAGGTGGGTATTTTGTTTTCCTATCTATAACTTGTGCATTTGGGGGAAGGAAATTTTGCAAAGAGGCTGTTTCTTTTGGTATGAGCCCCCAAGGACTACAGCGCTGGGGTTTGTCCCAGTCCTTGCAGTCAGCAGGGAAATGGGGGCTAGGGCTAAAGGCTGGGGGTCATGCGAGGGGGGGATGTCTCTGCTCTGTGGGATATCGCTGCAACATTGCCTCGTAGCACGCCTACCTCACGTGAAAACTCCTCCTCAGGTCTGAGGGCTGTGTGAGCTTCAGGGGATGGGCTGACAGAAAGCTGGAAGCTTTCATCCTCCGAATATGGGTGAGTCAGCCAGGTAGCCCACCACGTATCCCAGGGGACCTTCTCTTTAAGGCTTTCCCTTGCTGACCTCCTTTCTGAGGGCCTGGAACACAAGACCTACGTGCAGGGCAAATGGTGCCTCTTTAGCAAGGTTGCACCTCCGGAGCATGTGCTTCGTTATCAATCCCTCGTCATCATTTTCACTGGTGTTTTGCTGTGTGCCTGCATGTCATCTTTGATCTGTTCAGATGATGTCAGGAGGAGGTCAGTCCTTCTCTGGAAGATGGCAGACTTATTTTTCACTTTTAGATGTGGGAAGCAGTGAATCTTTCGTTGCATTTATTTTTGTATTGTGATACACCTCTGAAGAGAGGAGCATAAAGCAGCTACGTTGCGCTGACCCGTCTCTGTGGGGCGTACGGGGGTGTTTGGTGGCCCAAGCAGCGGCCGATGGTGCTTTCTGCTTGCACCTAACGTGCATCTCTGAGGAGCCTGATCTGTGTCCGGTATTTTGGGTTCGGGAGCTCAAGAGGCAAGCAGAGGCTGGAAGAAGAGCAAGAGGGAGCCCAATCACTGGCAGGAGGGTGCCTGGCAAGGAGGGGAGAAGGCAGCCTAGAGGAGACCTTCAGGAAAAGTGGGCAGCAGGGACAAGAGAGCCAAGCCTCGTGCCGGCTGCAAGGGCTGCGAGTCACATCCCTTCTGCACGCTGGTGCTTGAGGCTGGGCTGCAGCAGGCATGCTTATTTTTTGGGGGGGTGAGGGGAGCAGGGGGTTTAAAAAGCATCCTTGGAGCGTTATGGAATCAAAATGTGAAGGGTAATTGAGCTGAAAGCCATTCTCTTCCGGCAGCCTGTGCTGCGGGACCCGCTGAAGCGCCCTTAAATGCCAGCCCAGGAATCCTGTTGGGAGAGTGAGAGGTGGGGGGAGCACCCCACGGGCTGGGTCCCCTCAGCCGTCCTGTGCCCGGTGCGTGGGGGTGGGGTGGGAGATGGTCCCTACAGGGGTGATGTGGAGGAGAAGCCGGACTCTAGTGACAGATGAAGGTTTTGTGTGAGACAGGCACGGAAAGGCAAATATGTTCCCGAGCCTCAGTCTCTAATCTTGCAAGCATCAGTCTGCTCTTCGAAGGAGTCCCCGCAGCTCGGACGGCATCTCCACGCCTCCGTCTGTGGTGACATCCTCCCACTGCCCTGCTTCCCCGTGGAGGGCGTCAGAGCGGGGCCCCACCATCTTGTGCAAAATGCCACCCGCGCGTGGAGGAAGGCTCCAGAGCGTTCACTGGCGTGGCCAAACGTATGATGCATTTGAATAATTGGAAGGACTAGGTTAATTAAAAAAAAAAAAACAAACAAACAAAACCCCAAAAAAAAAAAAAAAACAAACAAAGAAAAAACAAACAAACAAACAAACAAAAAAAAAAAACAAAAAAAAACCCACAAAAAACGGAACGTGGCTAGTCAGGATGAACATAATTATTAAGCACAAGTGCGAGACAGTCGCTGCTCCAGTTCGCTGCCTCTCTAACGGAGGGAGCGCGTGGTGGAAGGGGATGGGGGCTTGGAGAGCTGCCGGTGCGACCTTGAGGAGGGGATTAGCAGAAGACCCCTCCATTTGGGACCCTCCAGCACCGCAACGGCGTGAAGTGCACGGCCCGATTGTGTACCTTGTGCGTTATTGATTGTCGAACAGGCGCAGTTAAGTGCCTCTCATTAATATTTGTTTTGGTCTTTTCCCTGAATTCCGATGAGCAGAGGAGATGCTTCTTATCTCTCTTCTGCAGGTTTTCTTTCTAGAGGATTCCTCTGGCTGGTGACAAACCTGGACTTTGTAGCCACTCGTCCTGCTTTCAGGAGGAGGGATGAGTTAGTAGCTGACAGAAAATCTTGGGAACTCTGCAGCAGGAAAGCGAGGAAACAAAATTAACAAAAATTTAAGAGGTAAACATGTTCTGCTTGCATTGTGCAGACGAAATATGGATTTCCAGATTCAGCTGGGTTTGTAAATCTCCTAAAAGGGACTATTTGAGTACACAGGTCATGTTGGCTAAACTTTTAAATGCATGAGCAAGGACGAAAGGCGGGAGCTGTGGAGCAGGTAGCCAAGGACTGATTTTCAGTGTTTTTACAGTTAGTTTTGAGGTTTCAAGCTGGGTGCAAAGACTGTGGCCAGTGGGCATGTTATCTGTATCTTCTGGGTTGTTGTGGGACATTGGTGCTTCAGCTTCTCCATCACCTAGAAGATGACCTTCCCTTTGTTTCCATTCATCTTTCTGCTCTCCTGGAGGCCTAGCTTGTGTATTTCCGTGGCTGCTGGTCATCCACCACGTATTGTTTTTGCCAAGAGCCTGCATCTCAACATCGTGCTGTTGCTGGTGCCACTGGCACCAAGCCCGTTTGTACCAGATGCTGCTTTTGAAGCAGTCTGCCATGGCCACACGTGTTGAGAAACTGCCTGCAAAGGTTTCTCACATCAGCTGCTCGGTTTGCCTCCCTGAACAACCACCTTCTTGCAGAGCAAGGCATGGAGGAGGTTGTCCCACGTGCTGTGTCAGATGTCGTTTGATGTCCTAAATCTGGAGTGGGTCCTTATTTCTTCCCTCCATCCCTAACCCCGGGTTGCTTTCTGTACCCCTTCTCCCAGGCAGTGGAGCACCCTGGATGGCCATGCAGGTCTGGACTGTTGGGTTATGGCCAGTCTCTCATCAACTAAGTCATGAAAGGTGTTTCTGAAACTTGTCTGTAGCTTAAATAGGGCAAAACACTATTTCCTTCTGTCTTGTATAATAATGGCTTGTTTGTTAGGCTTGACTTAACCGCAACTGGTCCACCCAAAGCTATTGAAATGATTTTGAGCAGCCGTTTCTATCTATTCAGGTTGTGATCCCAGGCACTTAAGTGCAGCTCCTGAAATGAAAGATTTCTGGTGGGCTGAAAAGCAGTGGAGAGAGCTATTTTAATGTGGTTGCTTCTCTGGCTTTTCAAAGGAGAGTTGGGCTCAGGTCTGCTATGAAGTGATATTAGAGTTCATGGAGCATGAGAAACTGCATTTGTTTGTGGGTTGCAAATGAAGACCTGTCAAAAACCGTTTTAAGCAGTGACGGAAGTTTTCTTTTTCATGATACATTTAACTTAAAGGCTTTGCTTTCCAAGGAGGCTTGGCTCTTCTCTTTCTCCCTTTCTACAAGTTCAGAAAAATAGGGTTTGCAAAAGTTACTCTTCTCCTTTTCCTCTGTCTCCCCACCCATTTCATGGGGTGTTTGGATCCTCTGGGGTGCACTTGCTTTTGGAAAACAGTGTGGCTGGGAATGAAGGGGGTGACAAGCACTGGGAGAAATGGGGAATGGGACACAGACCCCTCCTTGTGCTTCAAGCAAGTGCTTTACCAGCTTCTTGTGGGAAGAGGGTGCAGGTTATTTCCATCGATTTGGTGTCAAGATATGTTTTTCAAAGGGTAAACGCGTTTATAGGATTTCTGTCTTTTTGTTGTAAGAAGTAGGATGTTGTTCCTGGACACAAGAGTTTGCTGGAAGAGTGTCACATCAGTTCTTCATCAATGTGTTCCATGTTGCAACCCCGTTCCTAGGTATGCTATGCAGGTGGTGTGTGAAACATGGTATTGCTCATTGCTGTCCACTGTGACTGAGCTTTTTATTCAGTGTGGGCTCCTCTGGACAGGCACTGAGAAGCTGCTTTCAAGCACCATACCACGACTTGCGTGCTCCTGGCCACATCCAGGGCTTCCTTTTGAGCAGCTGAGACATCTGCTTGGCTGTGAGTTTAGAAATATGATGCAACAGGACAGGTACAGAATGAAAAAGGGTCGTCAGAGTTGATAGGATTGGGGTTTTTGTCCCCCACCACCCCAGTCTCAGCTCAAGAGCTGTCTTAAAGCATTAGAGGGGAAGGTCAATTGTCACAACTGGTATTTTCATACGAACTCAAGAATGTGAATGCTTCCCTCTCCACCTGCAGATTAAATGTCACGGGAGGATAGGGGATGCCAAGGTGTGGGCTCCTGGGTTTCAGCCTAGATGCAGAGAGGTCTCCTCTGGTTTAGGTCCTTCTGCACCAGGACTGCGAGGAGGATTCCCACCTTTATCTTCCTTCCTTTCACAGCACTTTCATTTCTACATCTGGGAAAAACCAGCGTAATTTGTATCCTTCCTGGCCCTCCTTAGGCCAATTGGTGGTAGCGATGTCCTACAAATAAGGAACAGAGATGCTGTATGGAAGGAGATGTTCAGCTACCCAGAAAAGTTCCTCGCCTTGAAGGGGGGATAAACTAATAGCATTACTCCGTGCTCCAGCTGAGTGGGTCTCATTGCTAATTAGTAAGAGGTCTTTGTGAGGAGAGATTTCTTGCCACGAGCCTCCAGCCTGTTGTGTGCCATGCCACTGCTCCTTGGGTCCCTGGTGGGGTCATGGCCTCGGTGGTGATGGCAGGTGTCAGAAACCCAGAGAGCATCCTGGCAGGGCATGAGGAGGAGGAAGGAAATTAAAGGAGGAAGAAGAGGAGCTGCATGGCATTAATTGAAAAAAATCTGCCCCTGCAAGTACCAAAGTACCTCACTTGCAGAGAAGGAGAAGCAGCGTGCTCTTGGGTGTTTGGGGTTTTTTTAGCAATTCAGTGGGAGTCCTTGGAGGGGAAATGGTACTGCTGACACATGGGGGTGGCCTGCAGCTCCCAGAAGGCCTGAGAGAAGGAGGTTTTAACTTCTTCTTTTGTGGGTGTTTCTTATCTTTAATACAGTGCAGATCCAGCTGTTTCTGCATTTATTTGTGTGACATGTTTGCTAAGTGCGAGAGGGGTCAGTAGCAGGGGAGATGGATCCTGGCCAGCTGAGGTCCCTGGGAGAGGAATCTCCAGCTTCTCCTGGTCCGTGTAGAACAATGGGCTGGCGTTCGGTGAAAAAATAGCCACAGGTTTTATATCCGTGGGCAACAGGCTTCTGTGGCCATATATCTCACCACCTGCATAAGGTCTGTTGCAGCTGTGCTTGCCGTTCCTGCAGAGCACCAAGATGGAAAACAACCCAGACAAAATAACACAGCAGAAGATGACAGTTCCCTCCAAACCCTTGGGGCTGACCCACAGTCCTGCAGAAAAACGACTGCAGCCAGATAAGATGGAATCAAACCGGATGAAGTAACAACAATTTGCATCCCCTTAGCACATCTGACACTTGAAGTTAAGGGGATCCTGCTTTAACGTGAACTTAAACCCGAGCTCAGCCAGCTGTGTGTCAGCCTCCTTCCTTCACGGTCGCTGTGTGCAAATCTCTGGGAAGGCTGGCAGGGCTGCTGCTCAGGACACTTAGGATGGCTTGGAGACACGGTGGTCCTGCATCTCCTTTTGTGTGCTCCAGGAGGAACCAGCCTCTCCTAAGGAAGCCGCACCACTGTGAAACACGGGTATTTGTGTTCCTGCAGCTCCTTCTTAGTGAAAGGATTAGACAGAGGGATTGATAGCTCTTTTGGATTTGCCTGCCTCAGTTTCCTTTGACGGCATCTTTTTTTTTTCCTCTCCTTTTGCCTCGTGCAAGGGATGGCCATCCCCTGGGTCTGGAGTAGGTGGAGCAGGTCCTGCTGCCCACCAGCCGTATAACATTGGAGCAGAGAGGGGGAGGCATGGCTAGGGCTGGCCAGAGTGCCCGAGGCAGCATTTCTACTTGTCTCCAGCTCATGGAGGTTGGAGGAAAGATGGCAAGTTGTATTTTGTCCTGGACAGTGGACAGGTAGGACTGATTCCTGCTTTCCATCCTCCAGCAGCTGTGAGTACAGCTGCTCATGGCCAGCGCTGTGGAGCTGCCCCTCCTTGAAAAACTGCCCCTTTGGGGTTTTTTTCCAAGTCCCTTTGCTCGTGATTTCTGAATTATTAGCAGAATAGGTCTTGCTTGCTTCCAGCTTGGTGTATTCCTGCCCTATGTCTCTTCTTATCCTGGGTACCTGTGCTCCCACCAGATGCTTTGGCTGCTTGATACTGCCTGTCTTTGGGGTCCTGGGGTCCACAGACATGTCTGGTTGCTTCAGAGCCTGTTCCTTGTAGGTCATACCACATTTCTTACCGTAATGGTGAAGGGAGGACCCCAAACATTTCCACTCCTCTTCCTTGCTGTCCTTTTCCAGCAGGGATTTCTCTCACAAAGCTTGCTTGTTGCAGGCCGTTTATTTTGGGTTGGCATGCCGAAAGTGCTTTCATTTAACAGATCTTTTATCGGGGTCGATTTTCTATTGCTTTTTCCCTTTGGGTGTGCTTGGGGGAATTTATTCTTTATAACAGGTTTATTCCAGTGTCAGGTATTGGTTTAAAAAGGCTGGGGGGCCCTTTGATTTGATGCCTGGAAAATGTATTCGCCTTCTGGTCCCCTCCTGGGATTGGGAGGGAGGGAGAGATGGATGGAAAAGAGGAGGAAGCTGCAACCCCTTCTGCCCGTCTAGCAACAGCTTTCTTGTCTTGTGTGTGTTTCGCACTCGCTTTTCTTCCACTGTCACCCCTGGCTGAGTCCTGCCGGTGGTCCTAGTGCAGATAAGGTGCCAGACATCTCCTTGGATATTTTAAGTGGCACATCTCTCATTCCTGCAGGTAACCTGTACCGGCGCGGTTAGCCGTTTGCACGTCTGCTGGCTGCCGTTACTATTTCTGGTGGAGCTGTACTGGTGTTATCAGCCATAGCAGTATCTGTAGAAATAACCACTTTTTCAGCTCTTGTTGTGAAGGTGCGAAGACAGTGATTTCACTCACAGAAAATGCGCGAGCTGAATGGAGGCCCCGGATGAGGACTAGGGGAGTGGGGGCACAGCGACAGGATGATTTCTTTTTTTTTCAGTGCTATTTTGCCTTTATTTCTCCATTATGTTCCGCAAGTCTCGAGTTTCTCATAAATGGAACTCAAAGTGGGGTTTTGGTTTGGTGATTTGGTTAAATTGCTAGGAGGGATTAAATTGAGAAATACCCCCATACATCTCCCTTGCAGCTGAGGGGAAAT
Organism: Tyto alba; assembly: GCF_018691265.1. Lineage (NCBI taxonomy): Eukaryota > Metazoa > Chordata > Aves > Strigiformes > Tytonidae > Tyto > Tyto alba. The sequence continues at coordinate 37,476,585 of NW_024881261.1, read as the reverse complement.
TTAACCACTGATTCCAGAGCTTCCGAAAATGGCTTTGTCTGAAAATGAATTTTGGCCTCTCAAAGTTCAAACATTTATCCTGAGCCAGAAATATACACAGATTTGCTCTCTAATTTAATAAAGCCATCCAAATAATATGATTTCTCCCATAACCATCGTTTATGTTTCACAGCAAAATGATAATGAGAAAGTCATTAGAAGTAATAAACAAAACAAAACCCACACAGCAAATCCTTCACTGAGCCTGACTGATGGGAAGAAGAAGAGCGTTTGAGTCTTAGGCCACATAATGTTTGCTGGGTGCAGCTGTTTTGAAGTAGATGCGTTCTTGAGACATTATTTTGCTTGTTGCATTTTAATGGGATTTTGCTGGCAGAGCAGGTGGGCACCAACGGTGCACGGGAGCAGGTCTGCAGTTGGGTTAAATACTGCACCAGTGCCAGGTTGGCATTTCTTCTTTCACCTCTTGGGGACTGGCTACAACTGACAACTAAGGGGCATCATTCATTGCCCCAAATCCTCCCCCTTATCACGACTTCAACAGGGTGCTTTTGCTTTAATTTCCTGGTTGAGACCTGAACCACGTGTACACTGAATGTGTGGAGAACAGGAACTACACCAAGATATCGAAAACCCTCTCTCTTCTTTTTATTTATAACTGTGTGTGCAGTTTGGGCTGCAACCTGAATATTTGTTTCTGGGTTACCCTCATCCTGGTGAACTTTCCTTTGACTTCAGTGTTTTGCTTCAGTGGGCGTGCGTAGCATTCGTAGCTCTTTGCCATTAATAGCATTTATTGTTGCTATATCTCCCTTCTGTTATCCTTTTGCTGCCTGACTGTGGCACTTAGGGACGTGGTTTGGTGGTGGACTTAGCGGTGTTAGGTTTACGGTCCGACCCAATGATCTTTAAAGGTCTTTTCCAATCTAAATGATTCTATGATTCTGTGCCTTTACATCGCTCTCCCTGCTGTGAAGTTGTCCCAGCTGGGACCTTGTGATGTGGCTGGTCCATATCGCCTTCATTTCGGGGTGCTGGGAGGGCCAAGCAGAGGTGGCCAGGGGACAGTGTGCTGTTGTTGGGGGTCTGCTCCCATTGCCTGTGCCGGGTGGTGAAGTCTTGCCCCCAGCACAGCATTTCCAGAACCCGTGTCACTGCAGTTATTTGGCTGACACTGTTACGCCATTCCAGCTTTGGCATTCGTGCTTTTTGGCCCAAAATAGTCCACATCTGTTGCTGCTGAGTGTTCTTCCGCTGCTTCTCATCCAGGCTTTGAGAGGGAGGGATAGGATCTCAGGAACAACTGATATCCGATGTGTTGTTTGGACTGTCAGGCTTCCTTACAGGTCTCATTCATTGGTTTTCTGATTCCAGGATGCCTTTTGTTCATTTGTGTGCTTTCAAAATCACAGCAAAGGTATGTGGACCCGACACAAGCCTATTTTCTTTGTTCTCTTAATTATAATTTTAGATACAGCAGTGTGAGCTGCTCTTCTATGCAGAGTCAGGTCTGCAAGCTGGGCATGCTGAGGGCACAGGTAGATCCTACAAAATATGTGCTTTCTCCAACCGTGGCCGCTGCACCAACTCTTTCTGTTTCGCTCCTGTGCTTAGGGGAGCACAATGTCTGCTCACGGTCAGAGGATGCAGAGTGCCACAAGCTATGAAGGTCTGCGTAGGTATGAAATGACCCTTACTATAAAGCTTGTTTTTCCTGCTCCTGCTTGAACTTTCCTCATTTTTAGTGCCAGTTGCTCTTTTATTTCAGTCTGTTGACCCTCCCCAGACATTGGGAAGTCCTTTGTGTGCATGAAGGTTAAATCCTGTGCCTTTTATGAAACTCAAAAACTGGAAGGCTTGAGTTGCCTTTTTCTTCTTTGTTCTGTTTTTTTTGGGGGGTCATGTTGCTTTTTGCTGTGAAAAATGGTCATTCCTCTGGAAAGCTTGGAGCGAAGAATTGTCTTGGCCAACATGGGGTTGGATGGAAGAGTTTGCTGCTGCTGTCCCCCTTTCTCAGCTCCTGCTGTCCTTTGTCCCTCATCCCTGAGCTTCACCATCCTCCCAGGGATGCTCCAAGTGCTGTTTGTGGCACTGGTGGTGCTGAGCTGAGCGTGCCAAAGCTGCTCCAAGACGGAGGCTGCGCACGCAGCTCCCTCACTACACCTGCCCAAGAGTCTTGAGTCCTTAGTTTTTGACCTTCCTTCCCTGGCCTGAGCTAAGTGCTAGTAAATAGCTCCTCCAATTAAAAAAGATAACAAAAACCAAACCAAAAGAAAAAAAAAACAAACCCTCCACACACACAAAAAAAAAGGCAGCTCATTTGTTGTTCCTCCTTGTGTACATTTAATAGAGAATAAATAGTAATAGAAGAAACTCTGCTGGAAGAAGGTTTCAGAGAGCGTGTCCTGTGCATTGCTCTTTTCATGCTGTATAGCTCCTGTCCAGCCTGATGAACTAAATGGGGTAAAGCCAGAGATATAACAGCTCTTTTTACCTTCCTTTGAAAAAGAGATAGTATATCCAAGCTGCCCCTGGACAAACTCTTGCCTGCTGACATTTCAAAAATTGCTCTTTTAGGATCCTCCTCACTCCTTTCTTTCTTGTACTGTGATCTCCCTGCTCTCCCCTCCTAAAATAAAATCTTATTTATGTTTTCACCTTTGAAAAATGGTTTAAACAAAAAAAAAAAAAAAAAAAAAAGAGAGAAAAGGGAAAACCAAAACCAGATGTGCACACACTGGAGCTGCATGGTGGTCAGAGAGGAGATAGCTGTTCTGGCTTTTACTCATTTTTCCAACCTAGATATTCTGTGAGCAATTGGCTATCCCCTGAGAAAATGAGACTCCTGGGTCTCCTGGCTGCTTTCATCCAGAGGGAACTTTTGTATTTTGAGTGTACTTAGTGCTAAGTTGAACATGAGTTTCCCCCAATCCGCTGAGAGCAGCTTCCAGCCTGTGTTTTCAGCAGCCTGCTTTTGGCAGAGAGCTGCTGGGTGTGCGAAACCTGTGCTCGATGAAAAGCTGAAATGCCTGGAGGCATGCTTGTTAAAAATGATCTCCCTCCGTGTTTAGAGGGCAGATCTTTGGCTGGAGGTGCATAAATTTGTGTTTTCAGAGAGCCTGGTCCTAGGGATGCTTTTGGAGGCGTACACCTGCCACTCCAGGGAGAAGCAAAGCGATATTGTTGTCCTGTGTTGTCGTCTTAGCTGCTAGGATGGTCGGATGTCCCTGGAGAGCGGGATGGCTCATGCGGATAAAGTGCTCTGCTGGGGCTGAAAACTGAAATAGCAGTCACTTGGGAGTGCTGGAGAAGATCCTGGCGGCTTCTCGTGGCTCTGTGGAGAGGTGTAAACCAGATATACTCGTCATTTTCTGGGGATGTCAAAAGGCTCTGTAGGAAGGGCCTTGCGTGTGGCTGCAGCGTGGCAGAGTTGAGCAAAGCATGGAAATTGCTGTTTAAAAGATGCTGATGGAACACGACTGTCTTTTATAGGAAATAAGGGGAATTGACAAATCTGATTTGCTAATGACTGCAGGGCTGCTTCGGATATGCTGGCAAAAACAGAAGAAGAATTGTAAACCCACATTTTTTCCTGCTGCCTCTTGTTGATGCGTTTCTGATAGAAACGCCAGTGCACGGGCCAAAATGCATGAGCCTGGTTCACCTTAAATCCCTGTTGGGATGTTACCTGGCACCTTCCACCCCCAGAGCAGGTGCACCCCAGAAAGAAAAGAGCTCCCTTTAGTAGCAGGGTCTTGAGCCTTTGCTGGAAGGAGGGGGTGATGGGGTAGCTGTGTTTCACCGCCGGTTTTGCAGCTTCTCACAGAGATGTGGCAGCGTCCCCAAGCAAAATGCACATCCTTGGAAAGGGCCTGGCATCCCTCCGAAGGCAATTTTCATTCAGCGGACGGTCGTTTGGAAATAGTCAGTCATCAGGCACTTATGGATCTTTCAAGCCCCTTTCTCTCCCTAATAATCCCACCTCTTGGGAGGTATTGATTCTCCGCTGTTGGCTGCCTCTTGGTATTCCGCGGTCCATTTTTGTCTGTGTAAATCGCTGCGCTGTCATTTTCACGCGGCAATTACCTACTCTTGATTTCTTTCATCCCGAGTCCTTTACCAGAGATCTAAACTCTGTATTGACGAACCGCCCTGGAACAAAGCGAGGGGCTGGGCTTTGGGAAGAAGTTTTGCACAACAAAAACTTTGGGGAGGGTTTCCCCTGGGGTGCGATCATCTCCAAGGTGCTCGGTCTGTCTTTTGGGGTTTTTTTGTCATCCAACGTGAGACAGGTGCTGCGGCTCCCCAGCCTGCAAACGTGACTTTATGCCTTGCTTTTTTCTCATGCTGGAAACGTAGGAAATTCTTCACCTTGCTGCTGTGCAAAGGATCAGCCTGGAGAGCTGGAGGCAGCCGTTTCCCAAGTCATCCTCAATTTTCCGCTGGGGAATGAGCATCCATCTGTGCAAGCTGTGGCCTGCTATAGAGAGGTACCAGGTTGAGTTAGGCCACCTCAGATGTCCAAGCAAGCTGTGCTTTGGGTAGACAGAAGCCCAAGGTGCATCGTAGCGCAGACCAAAATCAGTAGCTCTGCCTACCTGAGGGTTTTTGAGCAAAAGCTTCCCTGTGCTGTTGCTCAATAGAGCTTGGGTCTGCCCGTGGTTGCAACAGGGCTGGGGTGCTAATGGAGAAAGCAAGGCGGAAAGCTCAGGAGGTGTCTCTCCTCTGACAGAAGCAGTTAGGATCAGTTGGCATGGAGTTTTGGGTCGCTCGCTGTCTCTTGTGCTCTTAAGCCGGTGCCTCCCGTGCGCGGAGGTCGCCCTGGCTGCTCACCCGAGATGGTGGCTCGGCTTCGGGCAACCTGAGAAATCCCACAAGCACCTGGGTGAGATGCCTGGGCGCTCATGGACCGGCAGCGTTACAAGCCAAAAGGACGGGCACCTGCCGATCTTCACGCTCTCTTTACGTTTCCGGTCTGAATTACTAGGAAAAAGGCTAAAAATGCCTCTAAAAAATGAAAGCAGAGATTCATGCTGACATTTCTGGGTCCCAAGAGTCATCAAGGAGAGCAAGCGTCTGCAAACACATGGTTCAGAAGCCTTTTGCACCACAGCAGGTTTTCCTAAAGACGTAGGCACAGATGTAGACAAAAAAAAAAAAAAAAAAAAAAAACCAAACAGCAACCCACAAACCAAATTACAGACCAAGAAAGGTTCAGCCTCAGGTCCTTGAGCAAAAATTTCATGGTCTTGGGTAGTTTTGATGGTGATTAAGGTATTGGTGCGGCAGCTGTGAGCTTCCTCTCACCCTCTAAGAGGTGGTCCTTTGATTCAGAGTCACAGTTCAGCTATCCGGGGAGGGGGGGAGAATTGAGAATTTGTTTTAGTCCCAGGTGATTCTTATTTTTTTTTTTTTTTTTTCTTTCTGGGTGGACAAAAGTCAAAGGAAATGGTGATTTACAGCAGTGGGGTTTCCTGCAGCCTCCTCTGCTGTGGCTCAGGACCTGCAGCCCCCCAGAAGCGGCAGGTGCTGTACTTAACCTGGCACAAAGTCGCACCTCCAAACTTGAAGGCATTTTGTTATTAAAACAGCACGCCTGGCTGGCGAGGGCTCTCACTTGAACAGAATCCCCATCCTAGCAGAGAATAAATTAAAAAAGCCAACTGGCCGCGGCTGACTGAGGAGCGCCGGGACCAGAGATAGGGCCAGAAGTCAGATAACAAACAGTGTCCAAAATTGCAGCGCCTGGTGCAAGGCGTGAAATTAAAACCTTTTCTGCCTCCTCCTGCATGCTGTAACAAAACAGCTCCTGCCACAGTCTGCCGGCACCAAGAGTGAAGAGGAGAATAATTAAATACATGGAGATTTTTGCATCTGAGGGGGAAGGTCTTCCCAGGGAAAGGTTAATGTTTCTCTGCAGTGGTCCTTGGTGCTTTGGTCCTGCAGCCGGGCTAAAGCTGGGAGGGTCTGTGGACTGCCCTGCTACCCGCAGGTGGGAGGAATTTCTTTTATTCTGTTGCTGTTGTTGTCATCTTTTCCTCTGATTTTGTTCCCTCCACCTTCCCTTTTGGGTTCCGCAGCAGCTCTGGGATGTGCAAATGTCGTATCGGCTCTTCTCTCCCCAGACCTTGCAGACTTTCCAGACCTCTGTGAAGGACGTTTCTCCAGAGTTACCACCAGGAATGATGAAGAGGGCAGCACTTTTTAATCAAAGTTACATTAGGTGAAGCTTATATTATTCACTCTGCTTTATTGCAGCTATTTTTACACGGGGGTTAGAAGTTAATACTACCCAGTGAGCCTGGTTTTGCTGAATTCTGGCAAGCACCAAAATCCATCAGCACATCCAGACAGGGTAGGAAGGAGCCCAAGCAAAAAATAAACTCGCTAGCTGAACTGAAAAAGCATTCAAAAAACCAAAACCTTTTTTTTTTAAAAAAAAAAGAAAAAGCGAAAAAACAGACCCTTGTTAATAGAGGGTCTGGTCTGGAGGGGCAAAAACCAGCCAGGACCATCAGCTGTAATCAGCAGAAGGACGAGCTTTTGCAATCAGTGCAGAAAGGGGAGTGAGAGCCATAGCAGGAGCGCTCCAGGGGCTGTGGTGCTGCAGGGTTAGTTTTTCCCTGCCCTGGCAAATGAGCCTGGCCCTCTCTCAGTCCTCGTCCGCAGCCCCAGGCGAGATGATCAGGCTTAATCTGATTCTGCCAGAGGGATGTTGGCAGTCGGGAAATGGCTCTTGACTGCAGACAGCATCTCAAAGTGAACAGTTTCAGGAAAGAAGGCTTTGCAGGGTTGTGTGGGTTTTGGGTTGTGTGGTTTGTTGGTTTTTATTTTTTTTTTTTTTTTCCTGCCCGCTGCCTCTCCTGGGTAATGCCAAAGATTTAAGCTGTGTTAATTCCTTGGACCTGGCAAGGACGCTGGCAGAGCTGGGATCTTCTCTGCTGGCTGAAAAAAGACATGGTGAACTGAGAGAGGGGAGGAGGGGGTTGTCCTCGTGTTTTCACAAAAGAAGCCAAAATGCAGGTTTTTTCTTTCTCCTTTCCGTTTTCTCCCTCTGTCTCCTTTTCCACCTTTTCCCTCTGTATTTTAACACAGAGATCCCTTGCTGAAATGTGCTTTCTATGCTGGTGCTTTCTAAGCCTTTTACTGGTGCATTATCCATGCAGGAGATGCTATGACAAGGGTGTAGGACCCAATTGCCTTGGTTCTTGTGATGTTCCCAGGGTTGTTTAGAGATAGTGGCCCCTTTTAAAAAAAAAAAAAATACAAACAAAAACACACCACCCAATCCTGAGCACTTTTATAACAAAACACCAGGTATTTTTAAAAACCACTTAAGGTATTTTTAAAATCCACTCTGACACAATTGGTGTCACTGATTGATTTCTTTGACCCCTCTTCGGACGTGACTTCACAGTATGCTCAGTCAGTTCTTTGGGCTATATTGCAAAGGCTGGTTCCTTTGGCAACGCTATTAGAAATTAAAGGGAAAAATTGTTTGCCGTAACATGGAGATACGAAGCCTCAGGCAGGTACACAGAGGTGCAGTAAAAAGCATCATCCTTTCCCCAAAAACTGATGAAGTAACAGCAAGAGAGCTGCCAGCCAAAAGGGGTGCAGTCAGAGACTGTTGGTGCTGAGCGTGGCGCTGGGGACTCCCCGAATATTTGAGGCTCGGAATAGTCTTGCTTGGCTGGGAACTGGCTCAGGTTGTGTTGTAACACACGAGTGGAGGACGGTTTGCTTTTGCTCCCATCCCACCCGAAACCGAAGGGAGGGAAGAATTTGGAGGGGAACTTGATGGCTTTACAAGTACTTACAGAGACTTTCTGCTGGCCGGGGGGAGGTTTGGAAGCCCCAAAATGCCAAACGCAGCCCAGGACTGCAGAGTGCAACACTGCTGGGACCAAGGAGCTTGTGAGGGAGGTGGGAGGCTTTAGGAGAGGGATCTCAAGGCTCCATGCAAGGCCCATGATGTTCCCTTGGCTGTTAGCCTTCAAGGATAGCCTCTGGAGCTCTCATGGAGCGTGCTGACAATTTAGGATGATGTTTAATGTAGCGTTACCGAGCTTCGGTATTATAATTACTTGCTTGTATTAAAGTTTATCCACAAAGCTTTTCTGCAAGTGGAGAGGTACCAGTGTGCCCCTGACAAAGGTGTGAACCCTGGCTAGTGCAAAGAGTGTGATGAGCAAGGGTTGAGGGGAGGAGGCTCCTATGAAGAATGATGTGTAAGGGGTAACGAGCTCATGGCCACGTGGCTCAGCCCTTCCCCTGCCACCGGTAGATCTACCCAGCAAAGTCTTTTATGGAAGAGAGCTACACAGAGTGCTCTGGGTGGGACTTTATGCAGCTTCAATCTGGAAATGACTAGTATGAAAGAAAAATTAATGTCTTGGCTTACCCCACCACTCGTCCCTGGCATTGGGGACACGTGTGCTCACTCTTCCACGTGGCAGTGGGGGGCAAGGGAGAGGCCAGGAGGGAAGTGTCTGGGTAGTCTCTGAAAACCTGTGCAAGAGCCTTTGCTCTTCCTGATGTTTCTGGCTGTTTTTCATTGCTCTTGGGAATGAGAGGTTTAAGGAATAAGAGAGAAAATCAAAAAGTTGTTATTTTTAATGTGAGGATGCGTCTAAACCGTGTCCAATGTGATTGCTTTTGTGGGTCTGCTTGATAAACCGAGGTTTTGAAAACTGTCATTGTGCTGTGACTTAACCAATGAGGTGACCAGCCCTGACCGTGTCCCATGCTGATGTTCCTGCTGTACCCCCTGCACCTCGCTCTGTCCTCGCTGCCTCGGCGCAGCCTCAGATATTGCTGAGGCTTGAAAGATCTCTCCACCTCCTGGTCGGGTTGTTCCTGGGGGATTTAGAGGCAAAAATAGCCGATTTCATGGCTTCAGTAGCTCAAAGCTGTGCCTGGTGCCAGGAACAGGTATGTAAAGCCATGGTGTGCAGTTTCTCCAGGGTATGAACCTGGCATCGGTGCCTGCTCGCTTTGGGGCACCTCTTCAAAATCAGCCCCTCCAGCCTTCATTTAAAATCGGGAGAGCAGGTGTCAGAGTGTGAACCAGTGTGCTGTGCTTCAGCGGCAGGGTTTGTAACATCTCAGCCTTGTGAACAAGGGGTGGTAATGTTACTCCCTAAGTACATCCGATGCGGGGATGGTGTAGCTTATCCCCATCTTCAGGCTGTATGAGCAGAGGTATGATGAGTTGGGTCCGTGCTGGCTGATGGCATCCCTGGTGTTACAGCATCATGCTGAGTGGGGCACCCTGCCCTTCTCCCCTGGGCACTGCTTTTTGCCAAAATGAGTCACTTGAAGGTCTTCAAGGTCATGCCCGGAGGTTGGGGTGGAGCAGTGCCCATGCTGATATGCCTCATTCAGATTTTCAAGTCAGCTGAAGGAGAGCTTGGGTACGCCTCGGGTGCAGAGCATGCACCTTAGCTTTGGGGATTTTTGCCTTTGCTTTCCTGGGGCTTTTCTAGGGTGAAGGGGATGGAGAGAAAAACTTAATTTGGCTTAGAAACTCAAGCTCACCTAGGACTGACAGGCAATAGGTCCCTGCCAGACATTGGTCATAAGCTTCTAATGGTGATGACAAGGAGGAGAGTGAAGGTGAGAAGCAGCGAAAGAAGAGAGAGCAAACCCTGATTTATTTGTAATTGTTGTGAATTTTCTTTTAGTTTGTAACCTATAAGCCAGTTATGCTAAAGAAGCAAAGTTGGGCAAATAATCCATTTTCTCAGCTGTGAATGAGGGCAGAGCCAAGGGAAGAGGAGAACTGAAGTGACCTGAGTAAAAAGAATAGACTTAACCCCATTCCTCAGGAAAAGTTTGAGGAGATTAAGCTAGATTTGTGCCCATTTCCCACCACACAGATGCTGCTCTGAGCTGAAGGGTTTTGGCCTAGAGTGAATGAAGGGAATTCCAAAGCATTACTCCTTTAATTCACCCAGATGTGCCAGTCAATGCAGCCAGAGAACTGAGTCCTCTGGGAAAAATCCTTTTCATTAGGAATCCTGATAGACGAGGAAACGGCGTGATGTGAGCGCAGTCATCCTAGCTGATGCACCGAGATCCCAGCCTGGATTAAAACCAAGCAAAACCGAAACAAACCAACCCAGAAGTCGAATGATTCAGAGCACTTTATTACCACAAACGAGCGCTTTACTTTCTAATCACAGCTCAGAAGGCATGTTGCTGACCAGGAGAGCAGAAGCTCATCAGCAGGGTGGCTGTGCAGCTGCATCCGATGGTTTGCATCCCTTCCTCTCACTCCGGGAGCTTGGCTGCATCACTCTCACAGTGCAGGCCCTAACATGGGGTGCTCCTGTAGCAGAGATTTGCCTCTGCAAAGAAATTAGCTGGAGAACTGTGAAACAAGAAGACGGAACGTTGGTAAAACACTTTTCAGAGCTGTCTTTTTCCCATCACCTGCACAGAAACCCTCAGCCTCGCTGAGGGCAGTGCTGATAGCAGATCTGTCCATCCTCAGGATGGGACCTAAAACTTCTAATCTGGTGACATAAAATTACAGCCTCAGTAAAGTTACTAGTTCTGTGATGCTTTATAACTTCCCCCACCTCTAGTCAGAGGCAATGATTACTTGCTTCTCTTCCTGTTCTCAAGAGGCTGATGACACTATCGACCCATTTCATGCTAATATTCCCTTCCCACTTCACAAATAACTGCTGTGTGGGTCTGCATGGTTAGCATAGTCACAGTAAATTCAGAGCATTAGTCCTCAGTCTGTGTATAGTGTTGAAGGATGCTCTTTTACTGTTCCAGAGCTGAACATCAGCATCTGGTGCTGCTTGCCTTTACAAACCTTGCTGTGCTCCCACTTGCCCCTTTTCCTCTCCTTTTCACGCAGGTTAGCTCCTGATGCTCCCTGCTCAGGCACCTTTTGGGGGACCAGGGGCTTATTTACCATGTATGTTCAAGCTCTTGTGTAATTTTTCCTGCCTTCCTTTGCCTCTTATCTTCCCAGGTGGGAAAACCTTACTGTCATAAGGTGTGGGGAAAAAAAAAAAAAAAAAAAAGGGCCATGCAGAGTAAGATGAGCATCTTCTGCTCATAGTAGAGGGCAGGCTCTGTCCTCAGGGTGCCTCATCCTCAGTACGGGCAGGTGGCATCGAGCGTGCAATGAGTGAGACAAAGCTGCTCTGCGGGTGGGTGCAGTGAGTAGTGCTAAGCAGGGAGTTTTCAGGTCAAAGCAGGTAAAGCTGGAGTGGTGTGTGTTGATAAACCCTTCTTTCATAGCATGCATGCTAGCAGAGATGAGTTTGGAGCATGTGGCACATATGCCATTCCTTACACTGTCGCATCGGGGTGCCACAGGAACTGGGAGACCTGATGTTTTTCTTCTCATTTCTTCCTCCTTTGGGTTGCTAGGTTTCCTGTCTTTATTATATGTCTTAATTAGCTTGGTCTAGCTCCTTTGCTAGGTTTCCCTGATCTAGCAGTTCAAGGGCGAGTCAGTAAGTCTTCATATATTGTATTTTAAAAAAAAGGATTCCCCACATGTTCCTTTGTCCCAGGTTTGTAGCTGCTCTTTCTGCCTGTGAGCACTGCAGAGGTGGTGGGAAACAGCAAATTGGGGTGCTAGCTGTCATGGGAGAGTGGTATCCACATTGCTGGAGTCCCTCCAGCGGAACCATGTCACGACAGGGCTCAACACAAACACTTCATGTTGGAGTTTGCTTCTTTTAGCACGAGCGTTTTGGTGAGAGCAAAGCCCAATGAGGAGACCTGAGCTGAACTGTTATTGATCCTTCCTCCAGTAATAAAGCCATCCGTGGGAAGACAGGGAAATATTTTTTGAATCAGCACAGCTGTATGGATTTTGCTTTTGCTCATGTTGAGAGCGATACCCTCTCTCAGGCTGCTGCAGAGGCTCTCACAGGAGTTTCTTTCTGATGGATCTTTGGGACTTACAAATCCCAGACTTCAAAGAGAGATTTTATTTTTTTTCCCCTACTTTTCTGACGACAAATTACTTGCTCCACCTATGGTCAGAAGCAAGGCACTCTGTGCTGTGAAAGGTGCTTTTAGCTTCTCTACCAGAACAGGGGATAAACAAGCAGTGAAATAAATAAATAAGGTGGTAAAGCAGACAGGTTTCTATCTGCCTGGCTAAAATGGTAGTGCAAGAGATGGAAGAAAGGCAGGTGATCCTCTTTACAGGAATACATGTGCTAGATCAGAGGGTCTTTTGAAGACTTGAGGTGGTCGTTGGGTGCATGTGGGATAAGAGAAGGAGACAGTGAGAAGTCCTGGCCGTGAGTTGATGTGAAATCAAGTCCCAGTTTCTCCTTGTCCAGCTGGGCTGGCCACTGAGTCTTCCTCCAAGGTGGCTCAGGACAGCTCAAGAGCCAGGGAGGAACACACACCGGGCTGGCATGGAGAGGAACGTGTGAATAGATAAGCGTCCACAGATTGCATGTATATACTTGCAGTATGCTGTATAAATGAATGCAATACCTAATGATTCGTGGCTATTATTTGAAGGGCCCCACTGTTACAGATTTATTTGTCATTTCTTGTAATAACACCAATGATAATGAATTCATTTGTATTAATGCGGGTGTCGTGGACTTCCGTTGATATTCCGCATTAATTAATGTACCATTAAAAGAAAGTGTCACCCAATTAATATCAAGTAGAAGCAATACTGCCAGTGCCCTGTCATTAGGGTTTCATTTGTAATGCATTGTATTAATGCTCTGCCTTAATGGAAGTCATTTGCCATCCAGAGCATCACCCAATGGGCTGCCACGGGGGTGCTGGTTTGTGCCTCTTGCAGCAAGCGTTACCCAGACAAATCGACGGGGACAGGCTGCTGCTAAAAGTAACCCTTGTTACTACCTGGGCTCGGGCATGGCAGCCCACACCACTCCCGTCCTCCCCAGCTCTGGCACAGACATCTGTGTGCTGCTTCCAGGCATCCTTTGTCCCCAGCTTAAAGGCTGGTGCATTAACGTAACCCACCTTCTTGACCTCTCCCTGGGTTTAGAGAGTGAAAATTGGTTGCAAGTGCACATAAAATGTAATATAAAAAGTAGGATCTGTCCAGTTTATGGCATCGCCCCCAAGCGGAAATCAACAAAGGGACTTCTCTCACCCCACAATGTGTGTTGGCTGGTAGCAGTAAATCACACTGGTGATTTGACTTTTCTACTGGATTTTAATAATGAGGGGAAGGATAGTGGAAAATCTCACTGGCTGCTGCAGGTCAGGGCTGCTTTTGCTTCCCTGGACAAAAGCCTCCTCTGCCAGTGCTGAGAGCTAAGACAGGAGTGGAGACCTTGACTGTGGCCACCTGGATCCACCCGGTCCATGCCCACCATCTCCAGCAAGATTACAGCCGAAGGGGTGCCGGGCCATCTGCGGTGCGTGCCCTTGCTCCGAATGCCCTCTTCCAGCAGAAAAATCACACCAGCAGGAGCAAAGCAGTGCCGTCGAAGCCAGGAGCTCCCTGACTGACAGGTTTTCACATTCTTGGCATTTGCCTCTGACTTTCAAACGTCTTGTTTAGACCATCTTGGGTTCCCATCTGCTGTCTCCGAAATCAGGACTTGACATAATAGCAGCCCAGGAGGGCAGCACAGGCTGCCTCCCTGCCCGACTCGTCGGAGGCTGGAGATGGATAATGGGCAGAAATGGGAGAGAAAAGGGGCTTCTCCAACAGGATTCAGCTGTGGGCACTGAGTTAGTGAAGGTGGTGGTTGTTTCACTGCTCTTTTCTTCTGTCCCCTCCCAGGGCAGTAGGTAACAATCTGTTTTACAGGGCGATCCCCAGTCCTAGGCAGGATGTATTTTTGGTTCAGATATAAGACTCAGCACTTACACATAAAAATGTGTGTATTGGTTCAAACCAGTCACCAGCAATTTGCTCTATGTCGACAGTCTGCGCCCTTTGTTTACCCATCTCCCAATCTCTGTGCTTTCACTCTTCCAGATGATTGGTAAAAATGTCAAGTAATGGTCAAAGACCTGCAGCTTCCCAGCAGGAATCCATTAAAAATACGCTTGCCTAATAATATTCCTTGTTTACAGTTGTATTTTGAGGGCTACGTGCTAGCTGACTGTGTTGATTTTGAATTATTTGGTGTTAATCTCACAGAGCACCAAGTTGTATGGCTTAGAAAAGATGATGTGTGTGACTTTGAATCTGTCGCTGTTTTTGACCAAGACTGTTGTCTGGTAGAAAGACGAGAGAGAGAATAGAGCAGAGTCTATAGTCTGTCAGTCTTGTGAGAGGTGTTAATGCTTCTACTTCCCTTTAATTCCCCTATTAGCCAGGAGCTGTGCTGAGGGTTTCTTTGTTTCCCGGGGAGTTGATGTAGTTGAGAGATCTGAAGTAATTTCCATTGAAGGAATCCTGGCAGCGCGTCGGTTGCTCTGCTCGCTCCGCTGCCGCTCCTCAGTGTTTGCAGGGCTGCTGAAAACCATCAGGAACGGTCCAGTGAGCACCGTGGCCATCACCTTCAACGCTCTTTGGCAGGAGTTCTCAGACCCGCTGACCGAGATGTGTCTCACTGGAGGAAGCTGAAAATGTAAAGGTAGACTGCTTTGTCCCTGCCAGAGCTCTCCCCACCTCTTTTCCAGAGATGGACTGATCAGCTCCACCTGAGTTTTTCTGATCTCTCAGTCCGTGCTTCTGTGCTGATGACTTCATGCTCCTGTAGCTGTATGTTCATAGCTGTGTCAGTGGCTTTTTCGTTGCTGGAAAGGTTCCCGCCAAGATTTCCCTGCACAGAATGTGTAAGGCCACTGGCATTAGCCTTGCTTCTCTTCATTACTTCTCGTGGAGCTGCGAGAAGCCGCCTGTGGTCTCCAGAGATCTGGGGCAGCAAACACAAACTCAGGGCACAGTGTAATAGCTTGAGTTACCTCGAAATAGAGGCTGTTGAGGGAAATTAGCTTTGACAGACAAAGCTGGCTGTCTGCTTAAATAACCTGTAACAGCACAGGCAGGGTGGCTTCTTGAAAGCCGGTGTGGACTTTGCTTTCTTTTCTTTGCTTTGTTTCTCCTGGTGCTTCACCTACCTGGCTACTTTCTGCCTATTTTTTGGCATGCGCAGCGGGTGGTTGTGCTGGGGCAGGGCTGGCTGGGGAAGGGGAGAGACTGAACACCGAGATGAAGGGCAGGCTTGGAGGCAGGGAAAAGAGGAGCAATCCCCTGGCTCTGCTTGTTCAGCTGAGGATGGAGGTCATGGTGCAGCCCCTGTGCAAGCCCAAGCCTTGGGCTTGCTGTGGTCTAAGGCAGGCCCTAGAAACCCCTGAGGCTGCAAATTAAAGCTCTGCTGTATAGTGCTTTTCCTCTCCTTGCTTTCTCTTTTGAATATAACTCCATTCTGGACGAGCTCTTGAGCTGTGCAGCTCCTCTGCTGCTCCTGGGACCAGAGAGCAGGGGGGTGACAGGTCCCACTTATTGTATCACTGCCTGGAAGGGCCAGTGGCCAGGGCCAGTTGGGAAGTTATAAGAGGAGGAATATTGTGGGTTTCTTTATTAGCATTTCCTTCTTCTCCCGTCTGCCCTCTCTTGCCTCTCCTGGGCTTGCCCCTCAAGACCTGCGCTGCAGAAGTGATGGGGACCATGAGGAGAGGTGGCGGAGCTGCCCTGTGCCCAGCTCGGGGGACACTGTGCCATAAACCAGCCATCCGAGCCCCGTGCTGGCAAGGACAGTCACCTTTGGTGGGAAACGGGGCAGCTCTGGGCTGGAAAAAAAATGAGCAGTTTTATCCTGCGGGATACCAGAGCATCCCCTCCCCTTTGTGGCGGCTTGCCCTCTGCCTGCTGAACGCTGTTGTCCTGCCAGCGTGGCGAATTCCCCCGTGGGCTTGGTGGTTGCGATGTCCCTTTCTTCGGCGTTGGGCCGGGCCGTGTCTGTCGTGAGTAAGCGCTCTCCGCTCCTTGTGTGGTTATCCAGCCGCTAATTCAGTCTCCAGCTCCTACAATGCATCTATTCCAGCTGTGTTTATGGTGTTTTCAAAAGCCCCTCAATTGAATTATAGCTCTGCGGTGGCCGTTTGCCAGTGTCACCCAATAATGAGGGAGGTCACTTAATAGAGATAGCAACAAGAGATACATATTAACGAGAGCTGATTGAAAGGTGGGGTGGATTTCAACAAAAAAAAAAATTTAAAAAAGGAAATTATCAGGTTTTAAAATCAAACTTTGAAATTGGAAATTGCTTGGCTCACACTAGCAGTAATGCAATTAATAAATGTAATTAAAAGCGTAATAAAGAATACAGGAATTGGAAGTCTGCGCACATCCATGCGAGCATTTAGAGCTGGCACATGAGTAAGGGACCCAGCCTGGCAGTCAGGCCGCTTCTGAGATGGAGTCTGGGGAGGGAAACCAAAACTTAGGACTGATTTTTCCTCAGCAGAGTCTGGAAGAGGGGCTGGCACTCATTCTGGCTCTGCTTTTGAAGTTATCTCCCACAGCACATGAGACCCGGACAGGAATAGGTCACTTAAATCTGTCCCGGGCAACACAGGGACGAGGGAGCCAGGATTTCAGCTGCAGCAGAAGAGCACTTTGACTTCAGTGCCAGCTCTGTTACGCAGCACCCCTGAGATGCCCTGCCCTGAGCAAGAGGCATCGACCCCTCCTTCCTGCCCTGCGATGAGATGGGGTTGACGGGAGCACCTTTGACTTGAGCGGAGGGATGTCTGAGCCAGCTTTTAGCAGAGCGCAAAGCTCCTTTCATCTGCCCTGCTGCGCTGTGGCAAGAGGCAGGGAGGGAGAAAAGAGCTGCCAGCACCAGCAGCAGGGAATTATTTAAGAGTAATAGGTTGACCTGAGATATAGCAGGAGCGCGAAGCAGCGAAGCATCTCCTGATGGGAGCGGTCAGCTCCTGCCTTGATGCAGGGACGGGGGAAAAATAGCAGGACCCGAAATAGGGCTGGTGAAACTGTTTCAATGCCGATGTGAAGATCGCAGCGCGGGCAGATCGGTAGGCTTCCTGCTGCTCAAGCCCTCCTGCCCGTTGCCGTGTGCCCCCCTAGTCCGTTTGCGTTGCCTCCTCTCATCGACCTTCAGACAGCTGTTCGGCCAGATTGCCTGCCGTTTTTCCACATTATTTGCATTGGTACAGCATGCGCGCATCTGCATCCTAATCGCTTCTGCTGGGGCACTGCTGGGTGACTTTGCCCTGGGAGGTCCTCTACGTGGCCAGGCGTTGGAGATGGGGAGCAGGCTTGGAGGAATCATCCCCCCAAATCAACCCAAATTAACATTCCTAGTGCCCAGCCTGTCTAGAGGTTGGACAACTGGATGCATTTAAGGGAAGGGTGTATCTCTGAAACTGACTCCCAAATCTCTTCCAATTCATCTCCCACCTTTACTTCTACGTGACGCTGACCCTGCTGTAAAAAAAGTCAGCACCACATCTTCCCCTTCTCAGCCCTTTGCCTTCAGGGTACCTGGTGTCAGGCCAGTTGGACGAGACTGATGGATCAAGGCACGTTCGAGGTGTTGGCGGCCTGTGGCCCGTGAAATGGGTTTGCTATGGTGGAAAGCTCTCAAAGGCACCGTGCAAATCTGCTCCGTTAGCAGGGCAAGCGGCTGTCTGACAGCCAGAGGGTTTTATATGCTCTGGGAGCAGGCGCCGTGGGCCTGGTGAAACGGCATGGATGCTGGCTTTTCTGCAAACAGCCTTTTCATTTTATCCCCGTGTGAAAGAAGAGCTGAGTCACATAGCTTTATTTATGCCTTAAAAATTGCCCACCCTAAAATTTTCCTTGATTTGAGAGGTTTTTTTCCCTTGGGAGCTTGTTGTGGTTTGGGCCTGGTTGGCAGCCAGCTACAATGAAGCAGCTCTCTCTCCCATCCCCTCTGGCAATGAGAAGGGACAGAGAGCCAGACTTGGGGTCCGAGATAGGACTGGGATGGGGAGAAAATTCCCCTTTATGGTCAAGAGCAAAAGGCAGACTCGTTAGGGGAAGAAAAAAAAGAACATACATTTATTACAGACACTAACAACACGTAACAGAGTAGGACAGTGTTGTGGTTTAGGCCTGGTTGGCAGCCAACCACAATGCAGCAGCTCTCTCTCCCTTCCCCTCCGGCAATGAGAAGGGACAGAGAGCCAGGCTTGGGGTTCGAGATAGGACTGGGATGGGGAAAAATCCCCCTTTTATGATCACGAGCAAAAGGCAGACTCGTTAGGGGAAGAAAAAAAGAACATATATTTATTACAGTCACTAACAACACATAACAGAGTAGGACAGTGAGAAGCATTGCCACATCTTGAGAACACCTTCCCCCCACCCCTCCTTTCTCCCCGGGCTCAGCTCTGCTCCTGATATCTCTACCTCCTCCCCCAGGGGCGCAGGGGCAGGGAATGGGGGGTGCAGTCAGTGCTGCCACTTCCTTCATCTTCGGTGAGGGGAGTGTCCGGAACTTGTTCCCCCCTGCTCCATCGTGGTCTCCCTCTCACAGGAGACAGTCCTCCACAAACTTTCTCCGACTTGAATTCCTCCCATGGGCCACAGCGTTCCCCACACTGCTCCATCGTGGGTCACTAACTTCCTCCGACTGGATTCTCTCCCACGGCTGCACCTTGGGTGCCAAAAAAACTGTTGTGGTTTGGGCCTGATCGGCAACCAACCACCGCAGCTAATTACCCTCCCTTCCCCCTCCCCACCTGGGAATGGGGGAGGGGATTAGAGGGGTGAAGGGAGACTCGCAGGCTGAGATAAGAACAGTTTAATAATGGCAATAAAACGAGAACAATAATGATGATGGGGGGAAAACAAAAAGAAATATATAAACAGGCAATGTACACTGTAATTGCTCACCATCCGCTAACCAATATCCAGCCTGTTCCCGGCCAGCGACTCCGAGGTACCAAGATCCCACAATCGCAATCGCGGAAGCGAGAGATCTCCTTCCCAACCACCCCTCCTTTATATAGTGAGCATGACGTTCCACGATATGGAATATTTCACTGGCCAGTTTGGGTCAGGTGCTGTGGCCGTGCTCCCTCCCTGCTCCCTGTGCCCTGGCACATGGGCAGGACATGGAGAGTCGGAGAGTCCTTGAAGTCTCAGTAGCAGCTGAAAACATCAGTGTGCTATCAGCATTCTTCTCATACCAAACCCAAAGCTAAATCCAAAACACAGCACTCATCTAGTCCCTGAAAAGGAATATTAACTCTGTTTCAGCCTAAACTAAAACAGACAGTGAGAAGCATTGCCACATCTTGAGAACACCTTCCCCCCACCCCTCCCTTCTCCCCGGGATCAGCTCTGCTCCCGACATCTCTACCTCCTCCCCCAGTGGCGCAGGGGCAGGGAATGGGGGGTGCAGTCAGTGCTGCCACTTCCTTCATCTTCGGTGAGGGGAGTGTCCGGAACTTGTTCCCCCCTGCTCCATCGTGGTCCCCCTCTCACAGGAGACAGTCCTCCACAAACTTTCTCTGACTTGAGTTCCTCCCACGGGCCGCAACGTTCCCCACACTGCTCCATCGTGGGTCACTAACTTCCTCTGACTGGATTCCCTCCCATGGCTGCAGCCCTTCCCGAGCTGCTCCGGCGTGGGACTCCCCCGCATGCTGCAATCCCCCCAGTGCTGAATTACAGCAGCGGGGCTACCTGTTTCCATGAGACCCTGGCCTTCTTCAGGCACAGAACCTTGATCATCTGCGCAGGAGCCACAGGCCATAAATCAATGTCTGCTCCACCGTAGATCTTCATGGGTGGCAGGGAGGGGCCGCCCTGCCGTCTCCCCACAGGATACAGGGGGGTCCCTGCTCCGGCACACCTCCCCCCTCCTTTCTTCCTCCGTTCCTCCACTGACCTTGGTGTTCATGCAGCTGCCCCAACTCCTCCTCACCAGTCCCACTGCCCGTCACCACGTCCCTTCTTAAATACGTTATCGCAGAGGCGCAGCCGATTGGCTCAATTTCCCAAACAGAAGTGGAGCTGGCTTGGAGCTGGGGGAGCTTCGAGAAGCTTCTCACAGGGGGCCGCCCCGATAGCCCCCTCCCCTGCCACCAAAAAACTCCACCATTCACTCAACCCAGGACAGAGCTCCTCACCCAGCCCAACTCCTGTTGTCATTGGGCTGGCGTGGTCCTGCCACTGCTTTGGTCCCCAGTTCTTCTCCAAATCCAGCCGTCACCCCAGTAAAGCCAGCTCTGCAGCCCTCGGGGAACGTTTGGTGGCAAACAAGAGGAGATTGAGTTCTGACATTTTTAGGGAGTCCTGCCCAGTTCCCCTCGTGTCCAGCTGTGGCCGTGTAATCTGCCTGGTAGGGCACATCGTGCTTCCAGAGGCTGCATCTCCTCCAGGTTGCAATCTGCCTTGTATTGCCGCCTTGCATTGCAGCAGCATCCATCAGAAAATTTACCACTGATGCATTTTATAGCAGGATTCATAATAAGATATTAAGGACTATGGGTGTGGCTACAGAGTGAGGTGTAAATGTTTTAAAAAGACCCTTTTCTGATAACCTTTCCTTCAGCATTAGCTGCCCTTTTGCAGAGAATATTGCATCAGGCGTTGGTGTCCCGGCTCTCAACATGCCAGGGTTAACACAGGACACGTCTGCATCTGGTTGCTCGTGCTGGAGGGTTGCACAGGAGGTGACAGCCCAGGCCAGGGGAGGTGATTACTGTGGTGGGCTATGCTTGGTCCTTACCCAGGAGAGCTTTCGGGTGGAAACACTTCTTTCTGGTCACTTGAGCCACACACATTACCCCATCATACTGCTGTGTTGGTGTGAGAGAGGTAAAGTCTTGATCTCTCCTTTGTCTCCGCCTCATGCAGCAATGTCCTTTTGTGCTTGGACAGGGATTTTACAGTCATTCATTCCTTACTTTAATCAAAGGCTATCCTTGTTATTGTTGATACATTGAAATGGAGCAGTCTCCTACCTCACTGCTTTTCGTTTGGTGGTCTTGGTGCTTTGGGTAGCCATGTGTAACACGCCGTTACCAATCGGTATTTCTTTCCAGCAAACAGGACCCCCAGAGCTTCTTCCTCTAAGATTTTTATACCACTTTGATCCTCTCTTATTCGTTTATTGCAAAATGAGGGATGGCCTTGCTACCTTGCACCCCGGCATCCCCAGCCCAGAGGTGTTGCATCTGGCTCACTGGAGCCCTTTAACTCCTCGGGCTGCTTGGGGGGGGGACCTGGGTGCTGGACGCCCTCTTGCTGAGCTGTCGAATGAAGGATGGGATGCTGGAGACAGGTCAGGAGCAGGTCCCGCTCCCATTTGCCCACCTCCTCCTCGGCAGGAGGCATCTGTCTACGTGTTTATTTTTATCTCACATCTGCTGGTATCGTAACAAAGATTTAATGATACCACGCAGTTTTGTCACCAGTTCTTTTTTCTGTAGTGAGTGAAGCTTCATCGCTGGCTGCTGGAGAGAGCCGAAAGCTTTAAAAATGACAAAATTTGGCGACTCGTGTAGAAAACTCACCTGTTTGCCTCAAGCACCTGTAGGCTCGTCGGCTGTCGGCATTTTTTTTTTTTTTTTTTTTTTTCTGGACAGAAAAGATAGAATTTGCTATTTTTGCCTGTCAGTGAGTTAAACATAACCACAATTAATCTTTGCTCAGGAAGAACAGCCACGAGGGACATGCAGAAGGAGTCCTGTAAATGGGCCAAATGCTGAAAATGTAGAAACACGGTCCGTCTTGAGCTGGCCTGGTGCAGGACTTACCAATCGCATCTCCCTGGGATGTGCCCTCTGCCTGTTATTTACCATCAAACACAAGCCCCAGCCAATTCTGTTTATACAGATGTTTTGCTCCATTGTTTAGATGATGGGCCGCATCTTTTGAGAAATAAAGACGTCAGCCTCCCGCTGAGGAATATCTTGAGCCTGTTTGACCCAAAAATGGCAAGAGGATTTTAAAGACATACTTGTGTTTTTTAAGGCAGACGGTCTGAAATTCCTCTGAGTCCTGACTGTGTCTTGCCTGGGCATGAACGTTAAAAATGAGGCCTCTTTTCCTGGAGGACTGTTGATCTGGGATGTCCACATCCCACAGCTGGTTTTGCTTTGCCAGAGGCTTGGGGTGGGTTTTTTGTTTGAATTTGAGCTGGGGATAAAAACATGCATTGCCAAGAGCACTGGGTAGGTCTGTATCCTTTGACTTGTGTGCTGTTGGAAGTAAAGGCATGAATTTGGTAGTGAAATTTCCCCTCTGACCTGGGTGCTTTGGGCAGTATTGGAGATTTCTTCCACTGCTGCCATGCTGTTCTGCTTCAAGCTCCTTTAATGCTCCTCCTATTGCCTGGGAACCCTTCTGCTCCCCTCCTAAATTCACCCGTGCCGTGCTTTGCTCGTGCACCCACCATCACACTTGCAGGTACCCGCTGCCCCTCTCTGAGGTCCTGCCCTGGGGTCCCCTCTCAGCCCCTTGGATGCTTTGGTGTAGGTGCCCGTGACCTTTTCCCAGGGCCAGCCAGATCTTTGTCCAGAGCCGATATCCTGCTTGTGTGGCTTTTGCTATCCTGGCCGATAAAGGGACTTGGTCAGCAAAGCTGTAAAATAAGGATAAAAATATGGTAATCGCCAAGTCAGAGCTCAGGCGGTATCTGCAGGGGCTGGAGCTGACAGTGTCAAAGCTGGTGACCTCCGTGTCCCTCCAGGCAGCTTCTCCTTTGGAAGGACAAGGAGATGAACTCTCTTCAAAGCCTGCTTTTGGGCTATTGTATGAAATACAATGCCAGGGAAATCAAGCTCTCCTCTGTCACAGCCGGCCTCCACACAGCCCCATAATCACGGGTGACCAGGGCGGATTTGCATGTTAAAAAGAGTGGCTAGGGGCACTTAAAAAGAAGCGGAAACATATTCATCAAGTCCAGATTTATCCTTATGAATATTACTGTTCCTGGGGACAATATACCCCAGACCTCATCGGTGCAACCCTGCATCTACTCTTTCGCTGCCTTTCCTCTCCTCCCCCTAATAATGGTTAATTTGTAATGCTCTTTGTCCTGATATTGATATCCTGGTGGCTCTGGGGGAGGAATTTGAGAAGGCAGTTGTTGGAGCATGTGGACCGCGGCGGACGAAGCCATGCCCTGGCAGGAGCAAGGGGAGGGCTGTGGGATGCTCTGGGGCTGCTCCCAGCTGCTGACGGCTTGGGGGAGGCAGGGAGCCCAAAGAGGGGCCAGGAGATGCTCTAGTCTCTGTCTGAGAAGGTGTCTTGGGAGTGCTTGGAACGCAAACACCCACCACAGCTCCCCTTGGAGGGCTTCTCCACCCCAACGTGCCTCCCGGGCTGACAGAGTCCTGGTTCCTGAGCAGTCTAAATGCACAAGCCAGGATTAACGTGCTGTGTGCATGGCACGAAGTCGAGGGCTTACGAGGCATCAGCGCAGATTTGGGTTAAGCGTGCCAGAAAACAAGCAGTTGTAAGGCAAAGGGTAGCAAACTGCTGGGTCAAATAGGCTGGGGAGGATGTGGTATCTCTATCACGAGAAGGCTTTAAGGATGGGAATGATTTAGGTGTAGCAAGGGGACAGGTTTCTCTTTTGAGGTCCCTTCTAGCTATATCTTTTATGCTTTTATGATTGCTGATCACAAAGAAACTTGAAGGCGCTTTAAAAAAATATTCCTCAGGCCATGCCCTGCGAGGCTTTCTTTAGCAGCTTGATTTAGAGGCGGGGAAAAAAAAAGAAAGCAAATGAAAAATCTAGGTGGGAATTGCAACCTCTCATGCCTCGGCAGAAGTGGCACTGAAGTAAGGAGAGTGGAGTTCTGCTGGAGCCCGAGGCAAGCTTAGATGTCAGAGCAACCCCTGCAATGCCTTATGGCTGGATGCAGGGGCAGGGAGGCATGAGGGACACATGTGGGTGAATGTCCAGAGCTCGGGCTTCCGAATGTGAGTTATGGGATGTGCCCTGGCTTCCCCGCTCTGCCAGAGCAAGCTCGCAGCAAATTGTGCCACTCGCCTTGAAGGCAAGTCCCCCTGGCCTGAGCCTCGCTGGGGGAAATTCAGATGTTCTGGTTCTTTTCTGGTGCCAGCACCCGATATTAAATGGGGTAAATCAGATCTCCAAGCACGGAGCCCTGGTTTCTTATGCTTTTTAGTGGAGGTGGTGGGCTGGGTGAAGCCCTGACTGTGGTTCACTGCAAGCTTTGAGGTTCCCAAAAAACCTGGAAATGGCTCAGTGTGTTGCTCAGCTTTGGCCAAGGATTTGCAGGAGGAGCTCCATCCACTTGGAAGCAGTGCCCCATCTTCTAAGCTCTGCCTCTCCTCAAGTCTCCTTTCCACCTTCTCAGCACTTCATGATGCTTTTCTATGAGCTGAGGACGAATAATTTAATACGAATGAAGTTAACAATAAAACGCAGAGGTTTGGGAAGAGGTTTGCAGAAATAATCCGTCTTATCCCAACTGGCCATAACCAGACGCTGTCACATCTCACTTCTGACCTTTGCTGTCTCCCTTTCAAGTCTGAGCTCTTTGCCAGCCCTTAACGTGGCTGTGAACGTGTTACAAACATACAAACTTGCCTCAGCGGCCGCGATCTGTGCATACCTGCAGTCTGGGTCCCCAGCAAAGCCTTTTTGCTCGCAGTCTGTGCTTCTGCCTTTAGAGAGACAAGAATATGCATTTAAGATTTGCATAGGAACATGCAGCTGTTCCACCAAAAATGGATAATTGTTCTCCCTGCTGTGAAGTTAAACAATAAGAAGTGCCAAACTGCATTTGCCATTGCTGATTTTGTGCACTCAGCTGCATGTTTTATGCATGTAGATTAGTTCCAGATTTATGATGATTTAACTGTTAATGCCTGCTTTAATCGGGCCAGGTTATAGTTGCTGTGGAAACTATAACTTTGAATTTTACGTAAAGTTCTGTGTTGCATTTAATGCCTGTGTTTTTTTCGAGGCTCTCTTATATTTAATGCCTTATGGTGAAAACAAGAGGGAATCAGCGCTGGAAATAAAAGTGCCTTTGGGCAGAAAACAACTTTCAGTAAAGAGAGTAATTTTTCTGGAAAGTTGTGATGTCTGGGAAAATAAGGGTTTGTGATAGAGTGCCATCTTGACCACAGCTGTATAACTATTATTATAAGTGTGTAACAACTATTATAGCTGCTGCAATACTGTAATAAAGAAAACAGCTGTATAACTTATAAATGTCTTGAAAATATAGGACTGAAGTTCTTGGGATTCTAGATATTCCTTCTGGTGGGCAAAAGAAATTGCTGATGTGCATTTGATGGGAAAATAGGCTGATGCACATTTTTACTGAGATACTGTTTTTTGTTTTGTTTTGTTTTGTTTTTTTTATTTCCAGAACACACCAGTGGGCACACCGATTTTCATAGTGAATGCCACGGATCCGGACCTGGGGGCAGGAGGCAGCGTGCTTTACTCCTTCCAGCCTCCTTCCGATTTCTTTGCCATCGACAGTGGCCGTGGCATCGTGACGGTAATACAGGAGCTGGACTATGAAGTGACTCAGGCGTACCAGCTCCAGGTCAACGCGACGGTGAGTCTTGTCCTGGCCTGCTGCAGGGGAGGAGGTGTTTTCTGGAGGGACTGCAATGGGGAAGGAGCTGCTGCTTGCTTATTTTATTGCCCTGATCTGGCATCTTCCCGGACGCATCCGGCATTTTCCACTTAGAAAAGTATTATAGTGATGTGGTTCAAATTGTGAAGCACAGCTGCACCTCTCCAACCGCATCGCACACATGCCAGGGGCTTCTGCATAAAGGCCCTTGGTGAAGAAAGCCAGTACAGGGCATACAGACCATTAAATCCTCCAGTCTCGTTCCTTGTACGTCATGGCTTAGGACAAGTGGATTCACCTGTATTAAGTCCCTTGAGCCTCACTCAGCAAAATCTGAGTTCAGACATCAAGTGTGAAAATTTTGGTGGACAGAGGAGAAACCAAGGTCCTAATTATAGTCAAATACCACTGTACTGGGAGGGGGCCTCTGGGAGATGTACATCCAGGTGGCCACCATGGGAAATTTATGCCCCACCTGGATGGGAAACTTCTTTCCTGGTGTCAAGTCCTAGTGAGAGCTCAAAAGGGAGCATGTGAATGAGGAGCACCACCCAAGCGGGTGCTCTGAATGATGGCTCTTCTCCCATCTCAGACATAACAGAGGAAGGTGAGACTCAGCCCTACAACACGTTTGACCAATTCTGCATTCAGGAGAGTGAGGGGGAAACCATTCCCAACCCCTCCGGGCAGCTGACTAGAACTCTTGAAGCATGTGATTTAATCAAGACCGTTGCCTTGATGCAGAACCACAAATGTCAGGAGGACGTGGAGGGCTGCACAGGGCTGTCTTGCTTTCCCCGGCCGCGGTGGCTGGGCATTCGCAGGCTACAGGGCCACAGGCAAACAGCTCAACCTTTCAGCCCCATCCCCCTGTGTTCAAGGCTGCGGAATTTTCCCTAGAAGTTTATTTCTTCTGAAACATACCTCACCTTATTTTAAATACGCCAGTGATAAGAGGCCTTCTCTGTTATCGGTCTCTGTCACCAACATGCTTTCGCAGGGCATGTTATCGAACTGCCTAGTGGCTTACAAAACATGGGACCAAAACCACAAGCCCTGATGGAAACATGCCTGCCTTTCCCATGTCTGAACCTCCTTTCCCCAAGGACACAAGGATGCCACCTTGGTCCATCCAGCTCCCTCTAGCCCCATATCCCAGGCGCAGTTACCAGCGAAGATAAAATGGGGGCATAACTGGTACTTGCTACATAATACACTCCTGGCTTCTAGTGATTTTCAGTTCAGGGTGTTCAAAGACTTAAATATTAACTCTCTGAACCAGCCTTGATTGCAGCTGTGGGAATATCTCCTCAGCTCGGTTGCAGGACGCTGGTAATTTTTAGCAGAAAGTCAATGAGAAACCCCGGGGCAAAGCTCAGCCCGAGAAAGAGGATGAGAGTTGCACCAGTGTAGCAGGATCTGGAAGGGCAGATGCAGTCTCTCGCCTGCCTGATGAAGAGTTTGCGTGGTCTGGAATGGGAACTGGGGTGATGATGAATTCAGGGTGGCCACAGGGGGGCTGCAAGAAGAGCCTTGGAGCCTCTGTTCAAGGCAGGAGCCATTTGATCCCAGGGATGTAGGCAGCAAGGGTGTAAAGAGACTGGAAAGGGCAACATGAGAGATGGTAGGTGAGGAAACATGAAATGTGCTTGCTTTTTCAGTGCTATCTGTAATACTTTAACCAAAATTTAAGAGGTGAAGAGGAGGGATAAAAAACATTATCTGAAGAAACGAAAGACTTCAACCTAATAATGCTAACAGCAGAGAGTGCAAGTCAGAAATAAGCATCCATCCAGGCCATAAACGCTGAGGCCTGCAGGTTAAGAGGATAATGTACAAGCTGTGTTGTTGAATACGGTTTAAATTAACATTAATCTTCTGGCAATCAGTCCTTGCCACTGTTCAGAGCCATTTTGCAGAAGTGTGCGGTAACCTCTAATGGTCGCCTTTCACCACGGTGGTTGATTAGGGGGTAAGGAGAGATTGATTTCCTTCCCTTTGTGTGTTATCTGCTTTGCTCCTGCCCTTCCAGCAAAGGGCTGTGGGCACTGGGGGTCACTTTTGAGCACCCACGGGACGTGGCTTCAGCAAGAGGAACGGTGGCAGCGGGCCACTGCCAGGACAAGCTGGTGGCAGCGCACACCGCTGTTGGGTTGGCTGCTGGAGAAGGGTCTTGCTCTGGGAAAGCTCTTGCTTCTCCATCCTGATGGGGTGTGAGGGAGGTGATGCTCCTGCTCAGAGCATTGAAATGTTCAAGGGCAGCTGCTGCTCACTGTAAGATGGCTCCGTGCTCGTGACCTGCTCCACAGGGCAGGGAGGATGGCTCCCCACCTCCCTGCAGCTGTGGCAGCAGCTTGGCTCACACCGAAAGGCAGCTCCTGGTTACCCCGATCCTGCCAGTTCCACATGCAAGTTGGGAGGGAGAGCTTTGCAGTTTATCGGAGCCAAAACCATTAGCCTGGTAGAAAGGAGGTTGCTACTGCAAAGACGTATCGCGCAGCTCAGGTTTTCAGTCTGCCTTCTGTGTTAGAGCTGAGGCATCCTACGAAACCCCCTGCCAAAGATCAGAGCAGCGAATACAGAAAAGAATTAAAGCTGCAACTGCAACGCAGCCCACAAAAAAAAAAAGTGAGGGAGCTGGTGGGCTTTGTCGTGTTCCAGCCGACGGAGCCCAAGCTGTGCAGAAGCATCGATGCTGGGGGGTATGAGATGCTCTGCTGTGATGTGCCGGTATAAAAGTCTGCTGGCAACCGCACCTGGGTCTCATGGTGCTGAGGTGCCCTAGGGGTGTATCTGCATATAGGAAGGAATTTCTATTTTGAAGTATCTGTTGAATTGTGTTGCTTCTTTTCCACCCAAAATGTGATGAAAGCTAAATCGGTGCTTGCCCTATTTTAAAGGACTAATGCTAGAATGAAATGTGTATTGTATTTCAGCTTAGAGGGTGGTATAGTGGACGATAATTCCAGCAGGTATCTTGAAAAAGAGATGATTACCTGGACTATTTGGAAATTTTGACCCAGCTATGACTGTGAGAGACTTGGTACTGTTGAATAATACTGTTTTTCTGATAGAAATCCTTTCTCTCACCCTCTCCCCCACCCAACCCTTGTTTTTTTTTTTTTTTTTTCAAGGACCAAGATAAACACAGGCCTCTGTCTACTCTGGCCAATCTGGCAATCATCATCACGGATGTGCAGGACATGGACCCCATCTTCATCAACCTGCCCTACAGCACGAACATCTACGAGAACTCGCCTCCGGTAAGGGCTGCTGCTTCACTCCGACGTGCATGGCCGTGGCGTTGCGCTGGGGGCCGAGGGAGGATGGAGCAGGGTATGGGACAGAAAGCACAAGATCTCCCAAAAGATCTGGAGGAAAACCTCCTCTTTGCAGAAATATTCATCCATCCTTCCTTCCATCCACTACAGGTTTGCATTGCTCTGCCCTGACATTCGCGGCTTGGGTACAAAGAGGAACCCTGTTTCCATGCTGGAGTGCAAATGCTCTGAATCCTGAGATCCAAATGGCACCCAAAGAGAGGCAAACCTTTTTATTTCTCAAACAACATGTTTCAAGCCAGGTCCGAAGTATTTTGCCTTTTTTTTAAAACAGGGAGCCTAAACAAGAAGGTTTAGGAAGCCTGAAACCCAAATAAAATGTTTTCCTAAAGATCTTTTCTTAAACTTTAAAAAGGCTTTCTGTTGTTCTTAGCACACAGTCACCGTATTCCTCCCCATGGCTTATACACATGCCACTTCTAATAGAAAAGTTGAAGAAAAATGTAAACGTTCCTGAAATGAGGCAGTTTTGAAAATGCCAGAATCATCAGCCATTTCAGCACTTCGAGCATTTTCCCCCAGGTTTTGCCAAATTGATCCAATCATTTTAGTTCTTCTGAAACTCGGTTTGTCAGCAAACTCGCTGTTTGTGGAAAACATCTCCCGGTCTCTAAATACAGCAGAGATTTTTTTTCTTTTTTTTTTTTTCCCCCCCACAGCAGACGACAGGGAGCATAGTGGGCAGCTTCAGCAATGGGAGCTGTTTGCTCTGCTCCCAGCAAGGGTGCCCAGGACCATCAGCCTAAGCACCAAGCCTCAGCAGCAGCATCCACCTTCCCAAAGCACAGCTGTGCACCCCCATTGCTTGGTCTATAGGGCAAATATCTTTGTAAATGGATGGAAAAACTTTCTGTCCTAAAATCATGGCGTGGTAAGCATCCATACTACACATGCAAACTGTAATGTCTCTGGTGGACCAGATCTGAAATGCCCGATGACTTAGTTCATGCAGTGGTAGAGGGAACTCCAGCTCACTTCAGTTTATGCCTTCTTTTTCCCTTTGGAGCAAAGTGCTGACTCTGATGGCATGGAGAATCCTGGATCAATAGGGCTGAGTTCTGCTGTCACAAATCCCACAGTCAGACAGCATATTACCTGTCTGCCAGCCCAAAGATGGCCAAAAAATGGCTTCATGAATTACTTTCCTGAAGTGAAAGTTTCAGTGTGTTTCAAACCTGTTGAGATTGAGTATTTCTGTGGTGGGCAGAATGAGCTGCAGGGAATTAAAAACACTACTAAGATCACCCTTAAACGGGGAGAAAAAGTCTTAGGTGAAAATATAGAAATGGAAGTCCCGCAAGTCAAAAATTATAAACTGCATCACCTTCATGGAGTGAGCTGGTATCCAGGAAAGGGAATCGCTCTCAAATTAGTGATATATATTAAGGCTGGATCTCAACAGTCTCTTTGTGTTGATGCACTGACAGGTACCACAGTTATTCCCAGAACATATACTGTTTGCACTAGGCAAAGCAGCAAATAATCTCTGTGTAACCTGCAATAGGAAATGAATGAAGGACTGCTCACCAGACTGTTAGCAGTTTTCTGGTGGGTTTAGGGATTTTAATTTCTCTTGGTCCCACATAACATCTTCAAAGACACTGTGACATCCAAGATGGATAGGTGTCACCAGAGACACAGTGAAGAAGACAACTGCTGAACACCTGTGGTAGTTTGAATGGTATTGCTTTCTGGTTTGGACCCAAAGTCCCATCCTTCCCAGCTGTCATGGTTTGAGCTTGGTTGGCAGCCAACCACAGTGCAGCCACTCTCTCTCCTTTTTCTTCCAGCAATAATAAGAGAGCCAGGCTTGGGGTTCAAGATAGGACTGGGATGAGGAAAAAATCCCCCTTAATGGGCACGAGCAAAAGGCAGACTCGTTAGGGGAAGAAAAAAAGAACATATATTTATTACAGACACTAACAACACATAACAGAGTAGGACAGTGAGAAGCATTGCCACATCTTGAGAACACCTTCCCCCCACCCCTCCCTTCTTCCCGGGCTCAGCTCTGCTCCCGATATCTCTACCTCCTCCCCACAGGGGCGCAGGGGCAGGGAATGGGGGGTGCAGGCAGTGCTGCCGCTTCTTCCATCTTCAGTGGGGGGAGCTTCTGGAACTTGTTCCCCCTGCTCCATCGTGGTCCCCCTCTCACAGGAGACAGTCCTCCACAAACTTTCTCCGACATGAGTCCCTCCCATGGGCCGCAGCGTTCCCCACACTGCTCCGTCATGGGTCACTAACTTTCTCCCACTGGATTCCCTCCCACGGCTGCAGCCCTTCCCGAGCTGCTCCGGCGTGGGACTCCCCCGCATGCTGCAATCCTCCCAGCACTGAATTACAGCAGCAGGGCTACCTTTTCCCATGAGACCCCGGCCTTCTTCGGGCACAGCACCTTGATAAACCAGGTGGAAGCCACAGGCCATAAATCAATGTCTGCTCCACCGTAGATCTCCATGGGTGGCAGGGGGGGCCGCCCTGCCGTCTCCCCACAGGATACAGGGGGGTCTCTGCTCCGGCACACCTCCCCCCTCCTTTCTTCCTCCATTCCTCCACTGACCTTGGTGTTCATGCAGCTGCAGCAACTCCTCCTCACAAGTCCCACTGCTCCTCACCACGTCCCTTCTTAAATACGTTCTCACAGAGGCGCAGCTGATTGGCTCAGTTTCCAAACAGACGTGGAGCTGGCTGGGAGCTGGGGGAGCTTCGAGAAGCTTCTCACAGGGGGCTGCCCCGATAGCCCCCTCCTCTGCCACCAAAAAAACTCCACCACTCACTCAACCCAGCACACCAGGAGAAATCTCCACTGCTGAAACAAGGACATGGTTTGCTATGGCAAGCCTGGGGTTTGACGTGTATTTTCGTCTCTCTTTGAGAAGTCACACGTGCAGAGTGGAAACTGCCATCCTGCAGAATGGCTTGGTTATCAAAAGGATAGCAGCAAATTCGGATGAGGAGTCTGGGCTTGGCTCATTCCTGTCCAAAAACTGGCTTCCAGGTCAAGCCAACAGGCTGCAGTGCTTTTTTTGTGGGTGATGTTTGCCCTGCTGTCAGGCTGAGCAGATCAAAATGTGCTCGTGACGTCTCATCCCAGCCCCACATCTATAGAATGGAGACTTGCTGCTGCTCCCCGTGCCCTCTCTCTGTCTCTCTTGACTCTCTTTTTATCTGTGGTGCACAGCATGTCTGTGTTCCTCTATCAGTGTATCAGGCGAGAATACCTCATCTAAAGTGTATACATTACCTAATAAAATCCTTCTTATTTGGGATTATTGCATCAAATTTTAATTTCCTCACTCGAGTAACAGCATGTCAGCCAGCCCGTCAGTGAAGAGCTGATAGAAGGTGAAAAGAGTGGATAAACTGCAGCAAATTACCGCAAACAGATCTCTATCAGCCCTTTGACTGGAATTGACTGGAATTAAGAAGTGAGAAATAGGATTTTTTTTGCCGTGGCAGCTTTCTGAAGCACTCCCCCCTCCTCCTCCTGCTGTAACGCTGGGCTGCGCTTTGCCTTTCAAGTCTCTAATCCTGTAAGAGAAGAAGAAAAAGGGGTGGAGGGGCATGAGAGGGGAGAGAAGTGCCATTGTAGCTCTTATTTTTCCCAGGATGGAATCTGGTATCATAATTGAGAAGCATTTTGGGCACATGCTTTTTTGGACATGGAGAAGAAAGAAATTTCTTATCAGGCAAAGGAAGAGGATGCAGTGGGGAGGGACTTTGCTGTCCCTGAAGGTGTTGTATCTTCTTTCCTGACACTGTTTATCATCCCAGTGTGCCTCAGACATCTCTCCCGGGGCACCCGAATGCACCAACGCTGTCTGCAGCTGTGACAAAGCCTGGCAGCGTTGTATTTTTTATCCTCAGAGTCTTTTTTGGGTGTCTGTCCTCACAGGGTCTGTAGACTGGATAGCACTGTTAATGTTCTCTGGACAAGCTAATGGGGGCTGGAGGAGAGGGGCCATTCCCCCTTGCTGAGATGCTGGTGGTCTGATGAGCCCTGACTTTTGGACCTCAGCTGGTGCACAGTCCAGGCAACATCACAGCTTCACTTTGGGGGTGAAAGAGGAGGAATCTACTCACTTAGAGATAAGCTGAGGCCTATGAAAGTGTGCTTCATCCTGCAGGGAGCCATGCAAAGGCAAGAACGGGGGGTAAACCCCACTGGCACTTGGTCTCAAGACCAACAGTTGTATTTCCTCACAATAGCATGGTAGAGGTATGCGTCAAATATCATTACAACAGTTTTAATTCTTCAGTACCATCCCCCTTCCTCCTCAAAAACTCCTTAGGTTGAAGAAATAATGTAGAATCAGTGCTATTTTTGCCCTGGAGTCTCAATAGCTTCAAGTTAATTCTTCCTTACAATATTTCCAGCCCATCAGTGTGAACACTTTATTAAAAGCTCAGGGTTTTATTAAAAAAGGATTCATTTACCCCTGCCCCTCTTCAAAAAACCCTCAGATTTTGTTTGGATAATGTGCCATTCTTTATTTTCTTTGCCTTTTTTTTTAAGCATAGGCTTTTCCAGATTATTACTTTTCTAAACCTTCTTCCTCCCTTCCCTAGAGGGAGAGAGTTATTCTGTTCTTGTTCTTTGGTCTATACCCACCAGCAGAGTCTTTTCCTTGCAGCCACCGTTGTCAGTGGTAGGTAGGCGAGTTGTTACTTGTTTTAAGAAATGTCAGGAATGTTTGAGATTTTCCAAGAGGCAGAGGTTCATTCCACAAATACCTGAGCTGAGCCCTGGACAGAGCTATTGCCGCTGGAAGTCAGCTAGAGGTTTCCACGAATAAGTGGAAGCCTTCACAGGTGTGTTTGGCTAGAGATGGTGGGAGAATCCCCTCCAATTCTGGGGTGCACTTGGCTGTCTCAGGGAGCCAGGGCACAGCATCTCCTGCCCTTAGCATGCCAAGACATAACGAAAGGAATAGTGTTGTGCTTCGGTAGGATTTTGGAGGAGAAATCGGAAACTGTTGAGAAGTGGTTGGTGAGAGGTCAATCTTTACAATCGTGGTGTGGTCGTGATCAAAGGTTTGTTTTGGTTTGGGTTGTTTTCCCATTTCTAGTCTCTCCTCTCTGACTAGTTATCTCTGCTGGTGAGGTGGGTAAGGCGCTTTACAGCCATCAAAGGTACTAAGAGATGAGTATAGCCTTTGTGTAGCATCATGTTTTGCATCACATCTTCTCACTCCAACACGTGCTAAATGGGAATACTCCTTTCTGTTGACCGTGCTGAGCGATCATGTTCTGAGGCTGTTTTCATCAGTTATTACCACTCACTACAAAACCAATAATTGCCACCAGCATCATGGACAAACATTGCACCTATCATGTGGCACTTCTTCAGCCTCTTCCCCAGAAGGGTCAAGATTGATCCTAAACCCTGTGTGGATGCTCAGGGAGGGATCATCTATCCCCAGGAGCAGGGATTTGCCAGTCTTGTGGATATTGGAAGACTCCTGTGAAGGAACTGGCAGGAAGGATGGTAACCAGGTGGGATACAAAGAGGTGCCCAGGTCCTTGCCCTTGCCCTGGTTCCAGGAGATGGCATCCATGAATGTTGGGGATCTCAGCTCCATTCTGGTATGTGTTTCTTGGACACTGAAGAAGTGTGTCTTGTCCCCAGGAGGGGCAGATCGAGAAGGAGGAGACACACAGGGCTGCAAGGAGATGCAGTCTCAAAAACCAGCAGTGTGGAAGCCATCATCATGGACTTGCCAAGGACCAGGGGAAACTTAGCATGCTCTCTAGCAGCCTTCGTTCTTGCGATCAGATGTCTGGATAATTTCTTTCTTATGGACGTGTCTATGGCACGTGCTGCTGAGATATCCAAGCGAGACTCCCCCTCTTCCCCTCCCAAAATTTCCCTGCTGCAACATCTGCGCTCATCCTTTTATCTCTCCCAACAGCCCTTCCCCTTGGCTCCTACAGGAGGGACCTTTCCCGCAGATAAAGCGGCCGCAGCGTCTGCTGGCCGATTGCTATTCCTCGGCCATCGTGGGAGCCCTGCCTTCTCCTGCAGCTGCCTTCCCTTTGAAATGTGCCACACGGCAGGCGACACTTATCATTCTGCACCGCTCCCCCTCGCTATTTGACAGGCGATGAGCGAGCTGTCAGATGGACCAAGTGCCTTCACCCACCATGCCTGCTATGGAGGAGCTCTTGTTTTTCCAGGGAGAAGAAGAGGGCTCACGTCAGCCCTGTGGGGACAGCCAAATAAAGCAGAGTATGCTGGGGGGAGAGCATGCTGGATTGCATGCCTCTCCTTTTTTTTTTTTTTTTTTTTCCTCCCTTTTACCTCACCCTTCTTTCCACATTCCTTGTTCTGCTTTCCCACCTGCTCCTTTCCCACTTGTGCTTTTTATCTATCTTTGCTCCTTTGGAAAGCATAGTTATTGTCGGTGATTTAGAGGCTCTCCAGTGGCTGCTGAGCCTCACCAGCCGAGTGCTGCTCAAAGGCCAGTGACCTGGGATTTATGGCTAATGTTCTCGGTTAATAACATGGATTTACTTAAGGAGTCCATTGAAATGCCCTCAGAGATCAGGGGAATGGGCAGTCTGCCTGGCCCTAGGAGCTTTCTTTACGGCCGGCAGCGGCAAAGCATCTCCATCGAGCCCACAGGGGCATGGCTCTGAAAGCTGGGGAAGATGGCAAGTCCCTGCTTTCCATCGGTGATGTTTCTGCAGCAGCTTTCCCTTTGGCCTTCAACTGATGGATTGCAGGGCAAACACAACGCTGTCATCCCACTGTGCTCCCTCGTTAGATATGCAAACGCCTCTGTTGACATTTCCTTTGAGGGCAAAAAAAAAAAAAAAAAAAAAAATTGCTTCTTTTCCCACTCTTAATAAACCAATGAAAACAAGAACAGCTGAGTTGTAAATTTTTTCACACTACATTAATTATGTGCATGTGCATGTGTTTGTATTCACATGGGCTCACTGCAGTGCGGCGGGAGAAGTACAGCTTATGGAGCAGACATAAGCGCACGATGTTTTTATGTAAAGAACTAAACAAGAATTTTGGTTCGCTTTTATGTTCTTCATTGTTTTGGGGGGACTCTTGGCCTCGTGGACCTTTCTGCTGGGCTATAGGAAACAGGTCTGCCCTGCGTGATGGCAGTTGCAGAAGCTCCTGCCTGTGGGCAACCCCCTGTTCCCAACATCTGTCCAACTCTTCTCCTGCTTCAAGGTTTCAATTAAAATCTCTGCAGCTCACTTAGTTATGCAGCTGGATGCCGATGGCCAGCGTGAGCATCCCTCATTGCCTGGGCTGCCTCGTTCAAAGAATGCAGGGCAGGAAAAGGACCAGTTGAAACTGGGAAGCCAGTGGTAGATAAAACTGGTGTAGTGACCAGTGCTGAAGGTCGTGGTGAGAGGGAATTGTTGCCTTTGGTTCTCAAGGGACTGCAGAGTGAAAATCTCGGTGGCAGAGGAGCGTATGCTTTTACCCGTCAGCCAGAGCCTGTGTTGCTGCAGGGAGGCACATCCTGGCTTTGCCTTCAGTTCTTCCTCCCTCTTCTTCCTCGAGCACCGATAGCTGTGTTCACCACACTGACCTTGCCCCAAGCCCTGCTCCTCTGAGCAGGGGATGAGCAGCACGGAGGATGAGGCTGGTGGTGCTCTCTCCAGTCCCTAAGGACACTTGCCCCAGTACAAACCTACCGCGTAGTCAAGCTCAGCCTGCTCGGTGGTTGAGTTAGAGGACATGTTCTCCTGGACATGCCCTCAGCATCACCAACTACATCCTGCGGTGGGTTAGCAGAGTTCTGCAGCTTGCACAAAAGCGTTGAGTGGTGAGCCTGAACTACTCCAAGAAGCAGGTGACGGGACATTTCTGTGACACGCCTTATCCTTGGGCAGGTTTTCCGAAGGATGGGGCCCGCGGTAAGAGGTGCAAGGCCTTGGCAGGGCGCCCTGGGAGCCCCCACAGCACCTGGCCAGGATGGCTGTAACCCGTGTCTCCTCTTCCTCCCCAGGGTACCACCGTGCGGATGATAACGGCAATCGACCAGGACAAGGGCCGTCCCCGCGGCATCGGCTACACCATCGTCTCGGGTAGGTCACAGGGGGATGTGGTGGGGATCCCAGTGGGGAGGGAGGAGCTGGCCCCACAATAAGTTTTTGTACATCTCATGCCTCGGAAATCATATTTGGCTAAGTTTCTCATCGGCTGTGCTGCTTGCTCTTTTGGTTCAGCCTCACTAATTACTGTAACCGACCGCTACGACTGAAAGCTTTTACCTCTCTGAAAAGCTTTCTTTGCCTTCGGCGCAGTCGGAGTGCATCGTTCGTGGCATCTCTCTTTCCTCAAGCAGCGGGCTTTATTTCTAACAAATCTGACAATATCTCGTAGCAAAACCTTTCAGTCTTAATGACAAGTCACTAACAATTCTGCTTCACGCTACGCCACGGAGGAGACCTGTAAAGAGGCAGGCGTAAAACTCTTGCTGGCAGCGTGGTGGTTATTGTTTAGGGAGAGAATGGGACTGATTAGGGGCTGAACAGCTCCCGGCGTTTCCCGAAAGCCTCCGTGCCGAGGGCTGGCTTCCCAAAGCATTGCTGGAGCTTTGTAAGTTGGGAGGCAGGTGCCTGGATGCTGCTTTGGTGGGGTGTGCCCCAGGGACAGACAGACTGTGTGGGTTAACCCAGGAGTGAGGGACCAGCTTGGGGGGTCTGGGTTGTAACCCTATTTCTGGCATTGCTTTTGGGAGGTGGGGGGATCATCACTAGCAAGAAATGGCAGCAGTCCCTTCTCTCCCTGCTGTGCCACACACTTCAGGTGCTGGCTGGCAGCTCCTTCGAGCTACGCATGCAGAAATAATTTCCCAGTTTCTCTTCCTCAAAGCCCAGCTGTTTCAAATGCTCTTTTAATCAACCTCTAGGGTCAAGGTAATTTCACCCTAACTTTCAAGTCCACTGATCCTGACTGCAAGTATCCAGGTCAGTCTGCCTTTGAAGATGCAAGGATTATTTATTTCTCTAATTCCCTCTGCAATTTATTCTAATGTTCCCCCGGCATGAATTAAATGAGAGATTCCCCCAGATTGTATGTATCAACTGGCCAAAGTGCAGCAGGGACTTCCTTTTTCCTGATATGGGCCCTTTTCCACTGGAGACTGGGCTGAAACCTCAAACTAGTTTTGTAGAGGTTGCTGAACTACCGTGAGGATGGTGAAAGCCTTCAGCTTACAGATTCCTCACCCGGCACAAAGCGTGAGGGTGGTCAGCAGCTGGGAAATCACCCTCATTCTGTTCGTGCACCCTCTTTTGGGCATCTGCTGTATGGCTATGGACCCTTTTTCTGACTCAGTATGGGTTATGCTGTAGGTATCTAATCTTCACTTGTCAGCACCAGTGCAATACAAACAGCTCTGGGTTTCCAAAAGCCTTTATTTGATGGCTTAATCCTACAGAAACCACGGTGCACTCTATAGAGGGTTAATTTGCTAATTGCACCCATCTCCTCATGGTCATGTCAGGCTCGCTGCTCATCAGATGGTCACGGCTGCTCTGCTGAATCAAGGAAACAAAATCTTGGGCCCTGGATTTTTACCTGGAGTGTTCACGCCTGCTCTTATTTTCATGTCTACCTTGGGTTTTCCTGTGAAATACCCCGCTCGGTGCCAGGGTAGCCATCAGCCTGGCCGGGTAGAGGGATGGTGGAAGGGAGCCAGGCGTGCTCCGGGAACCTGGTTGGCAGTGGGGTGCGGAGTGACGGGCAGGCAGATCAGCGCAAACAGCCTCGCATCTGCTTGCATATGACAAGAGCTTAATTCCTGCCCGCGGTCCCGCCTGGTGGGGGGCAGCTCTCATATCAGAGAATCAGGCAGAACACGTCAAAGAGTGATTAAACTGCTTTGCAATTTTTTTTTTTTTTTTTTTTTTTTTTCCCCCCAAACGTGAGAATTGAGGAGTGTTTTCATAACTGGCCAGGAGACCTTCTCCTGTCAACACCAGCATCTTGCAGAGCGGCGGTGCTGGGAAGGATCAGCCTGTGGATGGGCTGAGGGACAACTACTGCTATTGCCTCCTCCCCATCCTAGCCCTGCCTTCGACTTAAGGCAGAGGTTTCCAAAATCCCTGAAGCCCGGCTTCAGGACACTCTGCTTCCACTCTGAATTGAGTTTGTTGCCAGAGCCAGAGTTTGCCAGCTCCATTCAGCTGTTGGACTGTGGCTGAAGTGTGTGGCTGAAGGCAAATTTTAAAGAAAACATGGTCGTGGGTCAAACAGTTTTTTTTCTGAAGTCTGTAAGGGTGCACGTGCCTCCCCGGCTCTGCTCAAGGCATTCTCTTATGCTTTCCATGATTTGCTTCTTGCTTTTGAAAGGTGTTACCTTCTGATGTCTGAGATCCCAGGTACAGGAACCGGCAGTTAGTGCGCCTCCAAAATCCTGCTCACCCAAGGCAAGCGATTTTTTTTTGGCAGGCAGGTAAAGCCTAATTAATTTGTCGTTATCCTCAATCACGATGGTAAAGGTCAGTGAGCAGATTTTGTGCCTGAGCCGGTAAATTTTTATGGCGATTTTGCAAAAAAATGGTCTAACATATGGGAATGGGGAAGCAAATTAAATTAGAAACCAACCGTAAGCAAAAGTGAAAATGGCTGGTGAAGGTAGTAATTATACCTGGCTCTTCAGCTCGCTTGCACGAGGGGAGGTGGCGGTGATGCTGTTCCCATTTCATCGCAGGGATGGCCGATGCCAGGTCTTCGGGCACAGGGATCGCACATGGCTGGCCTGATTTTACCAGCTGGCGTTGAATATACAGCAGCGAGAGAGCTCAAAAAGTGACCTAGCCGTTTATCATTCCTTCAGTATTAATATCTAAAGCATTGGTATGATTTGGAGGCGGGGTATAAAAATTAATTTGCAATTGCCGGTGTCCTATCCAGCTCCATCCCTCAGGTAGCTGTGCCTCGGGATATACTGCAGCAGCTCTTATTTATACGGCTATCTCCAGCACAAGGTCCTCCCGTGACAGGAAAACAATAAAACTAAAAGATTAACCATAACCACATAAA
Organism: Tyto alba; assembly: GCF_018691265.1. Classification (NCBI taxonomy): domain Eukaryota; kingdom Metazoa; phylum Chordata; class Aves; order Strigiformes; family Tytonidae; genus Tyto; species Tyto alba. The sequence continues at coordinate 37,436,715 of NW_024881261.1, read as the reverse complement.
ATAAGACTTAAGATCTAACTTTATGCCGCCAGCTTACAAAGCTGTTAAGCCTGAAATGATGGAGGAGCGCTGATCTGGCTGTGTCGTGGCTTTGGCTAGCTGTCCTGTCGGGGCAGACGAGCCTGCCTGCTGCCTGTCTGCACTGGGAATCATTTCTGTATCTTATAGGGAAAAGCCATTCAGTCGTTTCTCCCCCTTCCTTCCAATCTGAGTGTTTTAAACCCATGAAAACATGCACTTTTTCACCTCGCCCTGCAAACGACCATCTGAAGAAGAAATCCAACCTGAGACCTTGCAATTCAGGCTGGTCGGTGCTGGGGCTCCCATCACTCCTACGGGTGTTTCTGCTGCTTTTCCCAGGTGAAAAGGAAGGTACGGGCAGCCCGTGGCTGGTGCCCTGCAAAAGCCCTCCCTCCCCAGTTCCCCGGCTGCTTTGACAGGTTGGAGATGCTCAGCCACTGAGGTCAGGACTCTGTTTGAAGGACAGATAATTAATCCAGCAAAGTAATCCACAGTTCCTTTTTGGCAGATTTATGGAGATAGCCTCTGTACTGGGGACTCTGCCTCATCATCTTTCATTTCCCAGGCAAAGCGAGTGACTTGTTGTATAACACGACCTGTTCTAGATAAGGCTTTTCATTTAGGGGAACTCTCTGGTCTAACAGAGATTGATTTTCCCAGTGGAAATCAGAGGGCCCCGGCAGTCTCGGCAGGATCAGGCCTGCAGACGGCAGTGTCTTTTCACATTTGCTGCTGCTGCACATCGCCTGGGGCATGGAGAATCCTTTGGCTCTTTAAGAGAAGGATTTTGGTCGTGAATTAAATGGCAATTTAATTTATAGGCAGGAGGGGACTTTGACCCGCGAGCTCTTGTTAGGAAAACATATTGTATGACCGCAGTCTCGTGCTTCGCTTGCTAGGGGTGAACTTTTGGTTTCATTTATTTCCAGGACAGTCAGGAGACTTCATGTCTCCTGGCATGAAGATGTGAAGGTGACCTGTGCTGCTTGGGCAGGCATCGAAGGGTTAAACCAGGGGCTCTGCAAGATGCCCAAATGTCAGTCCCTGCTTGCCTGGCACATTTCAGGTGCGGTGATGGATGGACAAGGGGAGATTGTGCAAGAACAATCCGTACGTCCTTCCCGGGGCTTGGAAAGTCCTGCAGGAGAGAGGGGAGGAAGCACGGAGCTTTCAGTCAGTGAGCTGGTCCTTAGGGTTCTTCACAAACCCTTAGGGATTTCCCCCCTTCCCATCCCCCCCAAATTGATTGTTTTAGGAGACTAATGCAGTATCTGGCAAAGTGGTCTCTTCCTAAAGCTGGTGCATCCCAAGAGAAACACGAATGAAAAATCATTATTTGCACAATGTAATACAAATGTGAGTTACAAATGCAAGAGGGAGGCATGTCTGAAAAGGATTGTTCTCCATCTTTCTTCTGGCTTTCCTGCTAAGGAATAAAATATCATATATATATATATATATGTAAAAATCAGTGCAGTAGCTCTCAGAACACATTTCACATGGTCTTAACAGATCTGGAGTCCCTACTGCATTGTTTTTTTGAAAGTGGAGCATGAACCCTTGAGGTAAGGTTAAGTGGCCAAAGAGGTCTCCCAGCCCTCAGCTGCCAACACCTCCCTTTGTATTTTGACCTGACTTAATAAAGAAGGCAGGACAAAGAAAACCACTTCGCTGAGTCACTTAAACTAGACATCAGGGAGGATGTTGGAAATACGACCTGCTAATTTTAATATTCCCTTTGCCTGCTGGCCTACATCGTGCCAGCTTTTTCCCACATTGGGATTGCTCGGTGAACTACTAGGGTGTTAAAGTCCTCATAAATTACACCTGCTGGGAGGGCCTTCCAGTGTGATTTAAAGGCAGTCATCATAGCAGAACATTTCTGTAGGAGGACACGCTGATGGGTGGAAAAGTGCCTCACGCCGAGTTATTCATCAAAGGCTGTTTTCCCACCCTGCCAATGCAAGGGGATGAGACAGCACAAAGGAGAGATGGTGGCTGCGGCCACAGCCCTCTTTTCTTGGCTCAGTTGCTCCCCGTCTTCCCCCCCGCTGCTAATGATGCTTTGTCGTCACGTTGGCATCTTGCTTTGGCTCCCTGGCAATCCAGAAATCACTAGAAAGAGATACGGTTGGCATAATGGTCTGCACGGCAGGTGGTCCCCCAGCAAATGGCCTTCGGTAATTAAAACTATACATTCCCATTTATGTGTAAATATGAAACAAAAGCATATTTTTTGGTTTAATTTCTGGGACTTCCTATTTCACTTGCTGGGATTTAATGTGTATTCAGGATGTTGGCAGCCGCTGGAGAAGGATGAACCTGCGCTGTCTCTGTTCATGTTGGGGCTGGAGAAAACAACCAGTTCTGAGATGGTTTTTAATGGAAGATTTTCTGAAAGGTGTTGAGCCTGGAGATGTGGGGTTTGTGTTAAAAGCTGACTCAGACTTGTTACCAGGCATATTACAGTGTACTCCTTTCATGTTCTCCTGATGAGTCTGCCTGCTGCTGTGGGAGAGGTGATTTGTGGGTGTCTCAATCCAGGCACAGTAGCCGTTAAGAAAATGCCAGTTTTACGTGTATGCATCCTTTGGCTGTGGGCTGAGAGTGTGCGAGGGTTAAAGCGTTGCATTTACAGAGATGAGTGAAATAAACATTTACGGCAGTTTTCCCTGCGTTGCTCTGCTGTCCTGACTCACGATCCAGCTGTTGGCTGCTCTCCCGTAGCAGGTTTTAGGGTTAGATTCATGGAAAGATGAAAAGCTGGGGGGGGGAGAAGCTAGGCAGTGCTGGTGATCAGCCTTCCCCTTGAGCCGCCGAGCACATTTTAGATGACATGGGGGAATGGTGATTGTGGTCCAAGACTCAGCATCCTTTTGTGTGACGAATTACACTCAGAGCAGGAAACTTTAAACTCTGCGGGCTCTGTTCTCCTCTCTGATACCCGGCTGTGGCTCCCGGGGGTTTCGGGAGGCGGATTCTACCTCGGGTGATAAATCTCTCCTTTTATTTTCTCGTACTGTACATTCGGTTCTAAAAAAGGGAACCGTGCGAGCATTTAATGCGAGCTTCTTTTGTGGCTCTGCAAGATCAAAAATTCTGCCAGTGTTGCTAGAACGGGCAATTAAATCTTTTGGGGAAGATACTAAAAATGCCTGTTTGCAGTGCAGGCGTGTGCGGAGGAGTGCCGGCACGCATCTTTGGTCTTGAATCCATTGTCCCAGAGAGAGCTGCATCCTCTGGGAAGAAGAACATACCAAAGTCCAGAGCAGACAGAATGGGCACTGTTTTCTAGAGCATCTTGATATCACGCAGAGCGAAGAAAAAGCTCAGATTGTAATAACCCCTTTTGTTTTGGCAATCACTTGTTCTCTTTAAATTTAAGCATGGAGCAAGGTATCTGCCCTGGTGTGCTTCCCTGCATATAGCACAGGGGCAAAAACTCAAGGTGAAGAGCAGCGAGGTGGTCACAGCAGCTGAGGGACTATTTATACGATGATAACTGTGTCTGTTGCTGACTCTATGAACCACATCCAACAGCATCTATTTCGGTGCCGAGGAGCCCTGACGGAGCACATTTTGATTAATAAATTATCCGGCTCAAGGTGTGTGATGGGTTCCCCTTTCACATCTCATGAAAGTCATCCGCTCCAAGTTCAGCGGCTCAGCAAGCCTGGTGCCTTTCGAGGAAGCAGCTCCCCAACACAAATGGCCCTTCGTGTAGAGGGGGGTGGGAAAATTCTCCAGCACGAGAGAATCAGCTTCCCCTGGCTGACAGGCAATAGCTGCTTCTCTCCTAGAGATTTGAATGATGCTCAAAGGCCAGAGGAGTAGGGTGGAAGGAGGGGACATCAGTATCTTTTTTTCTTTTCTTTTTTTTTTTTTTTTTTTTCCCTGGGTTTGAGCCAGTACTTTTAATGGCCTTTTTAAACTGTGAGAGCGTTGGCTGAGGGCAATTAAACATTATGGCCCTCATCTATAAAACCCCTCGTTATAGCAGTGTTTCTCCAAAATGATGCCTATGCCACCATCCGTTCCTCAATGAGCCTGGAAAAACACTCCAAATGGGCTACTGCGATCCATCCCGTTGCTCCCAACCCAGCACCACGTTGGTCCCTGCCTTCCCGCTCCCTGCCCTGGCCACGGTGGATGTAGGAGCTGCTCCTGTCCCTGACCCACACACGGACAGAGGGATGGGAAAGTTTTCCTTCTCCTTTTACGCACGTCAAAACAAGAACCTGGGCTTGTATGCCTTGAGCAAGCCTGTTCCTTGCCAGGTGAGAGCAATGGGTCAGCCAGAAATGCATTCATATTGCTGTCCCAAATTTGTTGTTTTGTTTTGTTTTGTTTTTTTTTTTTCTTTTTTTGTTCTCATCTTTCCTCTCTCTTTTCGGGTCTTTAAAAACATTGTCTGCTAAGATTTTCTTCTCTCTGCACTCTGTTTTGCTGCTCAGCCTTTCCCTTCCCATCATTTAATTTCTGCCCCATCTGATTCCTACCCTGGGTCTCTCTCCCGGTCTCTCCTTCTGTCCCCTGCCTTGCGCTGTGTCCAGCTCCGTAGGTTTGCAGCGATAACAGAGAAAGAAGTGGAGCCTGCCTTCCCACAGGGTGCTTCTCCAGTGGATGCTACCTCCTAGGCAGCCTCACATGTATTTTCTGCTCCCTGCCCTGCTTTTCTTAAGGCTGTCTTTGTTTTCCCAGCACATGAAAGCAGAGCTCCTCCTTTGCTGATGAAAGACCCATTTATTCCTTAGCTTTGCCTGTTCCGTGCAATGAGGAAGGAGGTGAAGGACATATAAGCCTCTTGAGCAGAAACCAGACCACGGTCTTCGGCCCCCTTCTCAAACCAGAGGCATGGAAATGAAGTCTTTGATCTCCATCTAGAAATGCTCTGGTGGTTCAGACCAGATTTCAGGCTAGGCAGTCAGTGGCTCAAGCAGAGACACGTCCAGCAGCTGGTGACTCCTGATCCAAGTCGGAGGAAGGAGGGAAGCAGGGATGAAGGTCACTTGGCTTCCCTGTCAAGTGCGGCCACAACAGTTCCAGTCTGCGTCATCAAAACAGTTTGCACAGTGCAAACTTGGAGGTGGAAAGGTCTGTGCGCCGTTCCGCGTCCTCCGAGAAACAGGATTATCTGGGGTTCTCTGCTGGGTTTGAAATCCCTGTAAAGGTTCTCCATCCCCTCAGTGTTCTCCATCACACCCCTGTGCATCACGGTATCGCTTGAAAACCAGTGATAGCAAACCGTGTTTTGCTCTGTCGACGTGGCCGGCAGGCACCGCTGGCCACTGGCCACGCAAACCATCGGCCAAAGCCTTGGGGCAGCGCGGTGAGGGGCCGGCTTGGCTCATGGCCATCCATCTGCCTCCGAGGCCACCACGGGCACGGACGGCTGCAGGTGGCTGGCCGGGAGCTTGCGACCAGTCCAACCGGGAGCAGGACAGAGCAAGAACTGGGAGAGTGGCGGAGTGGACTAACGGGTTGAAAGCCATCGGCCGGTGTGGCCATCTGCACTGGCAGCCGTGGACTAAGCTGTGCTTAACCCAGTCTTGTTTTTTTCCTAGGTCCTAGATCAGGAAGATGATGGAGAGGTAATGGGAGCACCGGGAGGGGAGGAGAAATTATACAGAGGTGGGGAGAGAGTGAGAGACTGGGGGGAGGGAAAGACAAAATTGGCTATTTTTCCCCCACATTTTTTTTTTTTTTTTTCCCCTTCCTCTGAGGAAGGCGAAGACATGTGAAGATGATTAGAGAGATTTTTGCAAAGAAAGCGTCTCGGGGGAATGTGCATTGTTCAGCAGTGCGGGTACTTCAGCGGGGATCACTGGTCAGAGGAATAATGAAGCGGTGGTTGGAGAGACATTGTAGAGGAAATTATGAAAGGCCTCTGAGGGACAAGTTTGGAGACACCTCTTTCCCTTCTGAGGCTAATTTGCAAAGCCGGCAATTCTTTGCTAGCAGAAAGGCGCCCCGGAGGTCATCAGATACGTATCTGCCATCTGAACGGTGTTGGGGAGGCTGAGCTGGAGAAAAGCCTCTGATGTGTGGCCTGGGAGGGTATTTGGGTCCCTAATTTATTCATCCATTCTTCAAAAAAAATGACTGTGGTCAAATATGAAACACAACCATTGTTAGGACACAGAGCTCAGTGCTGTGTTCAGTCCTTTGTGTCAAATTCCTGCCCTATTGACCTATTTCCACTAAAATCCATTGGTGTCCGCATTTACAGGTTTGTGTTAGCAGAACAGTATTTTGTGATTAAAAAGGTATTTTATTACACTTTATATTAGGGGGAGTGTATCAAGATTGCCCTGATGCATAAACTTTACCATGGCAACATGGCATCCTGGAACATTTAAACGCCTTGCAGCACAATTCAATACATCTCGTGGCGTGTCCTTCAAAGCTGGTATCAGAAAACGTCTCCTAAAGAGTCAGCCGTAAATTACAGAGCAAAGGTGGGAAGTCAAAATGAAAAGGGGGGAATTATCTGAGGGAGGACACTAGAGATCTTCATGTACAGCAGCGAAAGTTAGATTAAAAAAAAAAAGCAAGGCTGTTGCTAATATTTTAAGTAGCCGCGTATCAGTTCATTAATCTGGCTAGCAGTCAATGGGCCATTTCGGATGGAGAAAAGAGAGGACCAAGGACAGAAATGGGAGGCATTCGGTCCGAGAGGAAGATATAAAGGCTTGGTAATGGGAGAGAAAGGTGTTACAGCATTTAGGGCCCTGGGAAAGAGAGGAGATTCTGGCAGCCAGTGGCTCGTGAAGGCTGGGGTGGCTCCTGGGGCTGGGCGGGAGGGGAGAGCCAGACCTGGAGGTTTGACCATCCCGGGAAAAGTGCAGCCGTGGTTAAACGGGAGATTGGAAGGGAGCAAAGTGGATGCTGAGTGATGGGAAACAACTTTCTGCAGCGGCATATCTGTCTTGCAGCTCCTTTTCAGGGAAATGACAAATGGTGTGTGTGTTTCGTTCACGCTGAGATATATTGAGAAGACAGGGTTGAGTTTTTTTATTGTTTTTGACTGGGATTAATACAGCATACTTGCAGGGTTTCCTCACTCCCGTTTGAGGCTGGATCAGGGGTTTCTGCATACTGTGAGACAATGAGGGGAGTGGTGTGGGTGGCCATATGCCCATCTTTCACCTCCTTGGCCATCACTAATTCAGCAGGCTCCTCTGGAATTGTGTTGGGCTGGTGTCAAGTATCCCAGGCTCCACACACCAACTGCTTTCTTTTGTCTGGCTGACAGAGAGAGCACCTGGGACTGTCGCAAGGGCATTCCCAGTGCCGGACGTTTGTCTTTTTAGCATCTGTTGGCTGCGAGACTCAAGTGTTGTCTTAATCCTCTCCGGGTGTCTAATTGCAGAGGAGGAGTCAAGCCAAGGATAGGATGCTCGGAGGAGGCAGCACAGCCCTCCATGGCACCCCGTGTCCTTGCTTGCACGTAAGGACTGGCACAGAGGCCAAATTTGGCTCAAGGAGAGGAAAACAAGGCAGCTGCATGACGTCAACACATCTGGCAAGAGCATAAAGGCAGGGCAAGTGCCTATAGTACTTACTCTAATACTCTCCTGGGCTCCAAGTATGTCAAGCTAAGAAAATTCCTGAGCTGTATGTGGCTTGTTATTTGATAGAATTTTTTTCTTTCATTACCCTTCCCAGTCTCTCCTTGAATACATGTGGACTTTTATCATCCTCAGCATCCTCTGGCAAGATGCCCCACAGTTAAACTACCTCTTGTTATATGTAGAATTACTTGTGAGCTTGGTCCATCTGCGCCTTCCTCTGATTAACCTGGACTGATGTCCCTTAAGCTCTTGTATTTTAAGAGAGAGGCCATGCCCACCCCAGGGACACTGCCCTGTGAATGCAGGCGATTGTTCAGAGCGGAGCACCTGGATTTGACCCTGGTTTCAGCTGTGCTGTTGCATATTTTAATAACCAAAACCCTTTGAAATTCGTCAGCTGCCTGCAGCATTCACAACTTTATTGGCTATTGGAAGGAAAGCACTATTTTAAGCCCCTGAGCTGGGGCAGGTGAGAGGAGGAGGGGACCATTACAGCCGTTACATTTTAAAGCACATTGAGATAATGTGCAGGGTTCGCAGAGCCCACTGCTGCCTGTGCCCAGCTTGGAGCTCCCAGTCTGGCAGTGGGCCTGCTCTGTAAAACCTCTCTCAAGCACTGGGACCGGTCATGCGTGGAGACTGGCAGAGGAAGAGGCTTGTGTCCTCCCACTTCCCTCTCTGCGTTACCCCTGGTACCATTTGGCATCGGCTGTACCGGCTGCTTATGCTCACGCTGCTTTTTATTTTTCTCAGGTAACACCAACAGCATCTTTGCACTGGACTACATCAGTGGAGCCTTAACCCTGAATGGGCCACTGGACAGGGAAAACCCCTTGTATAGCTCTGGATTCATCCTCACGGTGAAGGTGAGACCTCCTCCATCCCAGAGGCACATTGGCAGAGCAGGAGACCATCCTGCTTGGGCACAACTCCTTCAAGGTGGAGGCACAAACCTGGAGCATATAGCTCCTGTGAGCATCCAGAGCCCCCTCATATGGTGGCCCAAAATGTGGTTGCCTCTATATGGATGTATAAGGTCATTTTTGGTGCCCTGCCTGGTCTCCAACTAGATCTGCCTGTTGTTGTATCTGCTGGCAGCATGCAGATGTCTTGGGATTGCAAATAGCACAAGACACCTACATTCAGGCACCTGAACTGTGCCTACTTCCCACCTTTCCGCCCCCAAAACCCTGGAAAAACAGCAACGTTTTGTCATGTCAGCGGCCAGCAGTGTAACAGGGCATCATCTGCATCTGCCCGGAGCAGGCACAGGGAGGGGGAGTGATGCTGAAAGTTGCCTCCTCAAGAAAAGGCACTGGAGCGTGGTTTTCCAGCCCCAGCAGCCCCACCTGAGAGCGGCTCCCCAGCTCTGCTCGCAACCCTATAATTAAAATCAATACCAAGCTGGGCAGCTGGTTGGAAACGCATTTAGAAGTATAGATTCTGTTGGGTTGGGGTGGGGAAAAATCAGCATTGTAGGAAGGGTCATTGATCGAGAGGGCAGCAGCCCTCCTTGTTTTGGCAAGTGTAATGGTTTTTCAGGGGGGGAAAGGGACAAGAAATTACCCGCCTCAGTCCCAGGCAGAGGTCGTACTGGGGGGCTTTATGCATGGGGAAGAGATCCGCATCCCTCCCTGGTATCTCTTTGTTTGGGCTTTTATAGTTTAAATTCAGTAGAAATCAAGAGAGGGAGGATTGTCTGGTTTTACTAGGGACAAAAATATCTGTTCAATCTTGGAAAGGTTTGTGAACCTGAAAACTTGCCCGTTTTCCTGCCTGCATGATAATGGAGTTCCAACTATATTCTGTTGATCCGATAGATTTTTATTTCCTCTCTCCACAAACTTTCCATCCTCCCGCAAATGCCAACTCTCTGTGTCCCGCATCCCCGGGACCCAGAATGTTCTCTTCTGCTCTCGTCCTGGAGCACACAGTGAAAATACAGCTGGATTGCTCCCTGTTCGGATCAGCCTGTTCTGCTGTTGTGTGCAGAAGTGGTGAATAGCAATGAGCCGTGTGGGTCGTGTTAGCGTTGCTTTTCTGTGCCCACAGCAAAGCAAGATTTCCAAAGGACGAGAGGAGGGACTTTGCTTGAAAAGGCTGTTTCACAAGTCTGGCTACTCTGGCAATAAAATCTGCACTCTTTCATTTTGGGAAAGCAAAATTAAAGTCCTTCTTGAGACAGAGGTGTGATATGGAGTCATGACTCAGCACTGTAGACACATGTTGCCAAACCTATTTTAAGGTCTAAATCTTGTTTTCCTCTGTTGCCCTAGTTTTCTCTCCCTTCAAAAGTACTACGATGGCTAGCTCCCTGATCCTGGTCCCACCTCAGGAGACAGCAGAGGAGAAAATAGGAGTGCTTTTTGCTCCATTGCAGCTTTCCTTATTTTGAGAACTGTCCCCCACATCTCTCAGGGCATTTTTTTTTGGTGTAAATGCTTGTGGTGGAAAAAATCGCCTACTCATCCCCTAGCATGACTCCAAGTCCTGACAACCTGTTGCATGGCAGGGGCAAGTGAGAACTTGTCCACAGGTATCCCAAGGGAAATGTTAAACCCCTGGGAAGGTTTGCAAGAGTGCTGTGGGTCTGGAGCATGGGTGATGGAAGAGCTGGGTCAACATCTGTGTGTGTTAATGGGTCAGCCATGTAGAAAGATTCTTGAGGTTAAGGGGCAATGGGAGAGCCAAATGAGCATCCTTCCTTGGCAAAGTGGAGGAAGCAAAAGCTGCAGGAGCCTGATCGCAGCACAAACACTTTCTTTTAGGTTTATTCTTTGAAAAATAAAGGCTGCCCTGCTGCTTTCTCTCCTTGCAGGCAACAGAGCTGAACGATGACCGCACACCCTCCGACGCCACTGTCACCACCACCTTCAACATCCTAGTCATTGACATCAATGACAACGCACCCGAGTTCAACAGCTCGGAGTACAGTGTGGCCATCCCAGAGCTGGCCCAGGTGGGCTTTGCCCTGCCCCTCTTCATCCATGTGCAGGACAAAGATGAGGTGAGGTATCCCCTGCCACGGGCGCTTCTGTTTGTAGGGTAGCACTGGTGTGGGTTTGGGGGGTGCAGGGAAGGATAGGTCACTGCTGAACCTGCAGTGAGATGCATGGTTATGTCCTGATACCCATTTTTTCAGCTCTTACTGTCGTCATTGCTCTGCCTGCTTGGTACCCTGAGTGCAGATGCCCACCCCAAAGCACCAGGCACGGCATGTGCTTTAGTGCAAGCAGGATTGCACAGCCACAGAGACCCAGAAAATAGGATAGTGTGGGGTGCTGATTCCTGCCCGCTTCCAGGGGCTCTTGTCAGGCAGTCCTTTGCCAGTCTGTTTTAGAAAGGGAGGAGGTTTTCTGCTGGAATCTCAGAGGACTTGCGGTGGGGCGGGGGAAAGAAAGGACCTCTGGGCTCTCTGCCCCAGTGGGGACAGGTACTGCTGCTATCAGGGAGGAGGTAAGAGATACCTGCCAGCACGGGGCTGGAGGAAGCGTGAGCATGGCCGGGACTGGGATACCGGTTCATCACTGCAAACGAGCCGGGAGCGTTGGAGGCTTGTTCTTCCCTCATGTTAATGGAGCTCCTATTTGTTACGCACCGGTCCGTGCCACGTAGGGATTGCAGCATGTTTTCCAGCCTTGAGCTCGCAGCCTTCAATTACTCTGATTATTTGACTTGTGAGGTTCACGTCTGGCTGCTTCTGTGTGCCGGTACCCTCCAACCCCACACGCTGCGTGGTGTCTGCTTCAAACAAGTGCTGACACCTCATGGTGAACTTTCTGAAATCCCTCAGAAAGGCTCTGGCTACAGGGTCCTGCCATCCCTATTCCTCTTCAGGCTGAGCGAGGGTTGAGGGGAGAGGGTTTGTCAGAATAAACAGCATCACCAGCACGTTTTCCTGATGCTTCGGGTAAATGATGCGATAGCACCGAGGAATACAAAATGGAACATCTCCCCCTGTCCCCCCAAAATCCTGGTGGGTCAGTTAAAATGTGCATCTTCTGAGATGCCTCTGCTGGCTGAAATGATGGATTTGCTTTTCCCCAGCCCTGGGTGGAGTTCACCACGTCTCGTAAAGCCACCCAGAAATCCCATTTTTTTTCATGTGAAGTGATTATGACACAGAACTAATAGTCTACTTGTGACGTGATATCACCATCTGAGAGTTATGAGTTCAGCCTGAAGAGGTGCAGATGAGCTATTAAGCAGATAAAGAGACTGTTTTTTCTTGAAAATGTCAATTGCTAATAAAGAAGATATGGGTATGACAGATGCTTAGGATAGTTTCTGAATAAAGCCACTGTCGTGCTTTCTGAGAGATGTCAGCAGATCCGTTCTTGAAGGGCATTGTAACACTTCTGTTTGTGCCAGAAGGATGAAGGATCTGTCATTATTTCTGGTTAAAAGCTCATTTTACTGGAGTGACTCCCATTCAGGAATTCACTTTTCAGCCTTGCTAATTTTAAAATGGGAGAATAAAAAATAGCCTTGCCTTCCCGATCGCGCCAGCAAAAAATAGACTCATTCTTTTGATGTATTTCTTTAACTTTCCGAGATTTCCCCAAAAGAATTGGTTGAGATTTTTAAAACTGCTGAGAGAAGACCTCTTGCGCTAGGGGAGTCCAAAGGAGTTTTACTGTACGTGTCTTCGGAGACTGTCATATTAGCACGGGTTGCTTTTACCATAGCATTATTTTCACTGATAAGAAGTACAGGAGTGCTGATGCCTTGGAATTTCTGGAGGGAGGAAAGTTCTAAGCAATTGGGATCTTTCTTTCTGCATTATCTTACAGTGGATCTTTCTTATTTCCTCTCGTGGATGCTTGAAACTGGATTAACCATCAAGGTAGCACTTTAGAGGAAAAAAAAAATGGGGAGAGGATACCCAGGTCATGAAAAAGTTGTATGTGAGATAGAAGTGAAACTGCATCTGCAGCCAGGCTTGTTCTAGCACTGGTTCCCGGGCAGTGTATTTATAGATGTCCCAAGACCCCCAAACTTTCAGCAAAAAACTTACATAAAGGGAAGATAGTTGCCTGGCAGTGGTATTTTGGATGCTCAAATACCTCACGAGAATTGTGAGGCTTTTACAAACCATCTGGATTTGAGGTAGCCAAGATGGTGCCAGGCTCTCAGCTCTGTGGGTGCAGGGATGGAGGAATGGGATGGTGAAGATGGAGGTCTACAGGCAAGGATGTGACTGAGGATGTGGCTGACAGAAGCTATTTTGCCAACACAGCCTTCATGCTGGAGATGACACGATTCATTTGTGTAAAGGGCAAAGGAAAACAAGAAGAGAATTATACACGTCTCTGGGGATGGCAGCTAAATAAATAAATGAGAGCAGATGGATAGAGACACATGAAATCAAAGCTAGAGTCTTTGGGAAGATCGTTTTGCTTGAGTTTTGTCTCCTGCCTCCCAGTCGATGTTGTTAAGTCCTAGGAGAGTCTCTTGGCAGATTGGTTTCTTTCTTGAGCCAAGCCCTCCAGCAGCGAGTTTGGATGCTGTTCCTTCAGCCCTCACACTTGTTGAGGTCCTTCTCAGACGGAGCAGCCCACTCCTGAACCTTGCCCCAAGCAAGAGTTGGGTGACTTTGGGTAACCTGCCTTCCATCATACCCCAGTTGTTTCTTTGTGGAGCTGGGGAAATGGGTGTTGCATGGGTCTGGCCCTTAAAACACACTACGTGGGCTGCCAAGGCCGTTAAACAAGTAGGTGTTTTGTAGCCAGGCCCACGCGGCCTTTTTAAATGGTGAGGGTTTGGTCTTTCTTCTGGTGTGTTTTGCACAAACTTAAATGATTGCTTTTTGAAGGAGTTAGATTAAACGATTCAGCAAAGCACTTAAAAATGTATTTACGTTGCACACAAGACTGCGCTTGAAAGCATGCGCTTGAATTTACCACTGTGTTTAAGTGCTTTTCTGGAGCTCGGCTGGCATTAACACCTCAGATGAGGTACCCAAGCAGGGTGCCTCCAAGGAGAAACCTGTTCCTCTGAGTCTTTCCCTTGCAAACTCCCAGCTGCTGTCTCTCAAACGTGGTCGTGGTCTTGCTGCGGGAGGAGCTGGCTTGGGATGAGAGGTGGGACGAGGAGCATCTCAAGAGGATGCGCCCTAGTTGAGCTGAGAACACCCCAGGCGTGAATTTGGGGTGCAGGCAAACGGTGTTCAACCGGGTGGGCTGGCTTTTCTTTTTGCATTCTCTATGGCTTATCACAAACACTTGAATGCAGGAGAAATCAGGTGTTTGCACAGGGTTTTGGACCCGGCCTCCTATGAACCAAGAAAAAAGTATAACCTCTGTGCAGCTGAGTTTCCCTCTCTGCCAGATAGAATGCAAACCATCTGAATACCTTTCCAAAGCTATTTGAGGGCTGTTTATGAAAATCTGTGAAAGTTTCCCAGTATTTAGACCGAGCTTATACTCAAATGGACACCACAGGAGGCCGGTATGTATATACACTCCCCAGCTGGGGTTGGATTCTCTGCTCCTTCATGTCACAATAAATCAGCAGGGACAAATAACTCCTGTGTATGAGACGGAAGATCAGAGCCTTGAGTTATCCACTTTTGCAGCAAGGTTTGCTTCCAGGTTGAGAGCAAGATCCTTGAGCTATGGAATAAGTTCACATTAATTTGGAGGCCTGGTTAGCTCAGGCTCATCTGCTCCAGGGCTGGCTGAGGTGGGGGCACGTGGATATCCTTTCTGGATATGTTGGTGGTTTACAGCCTGGTGACTTGATGCAGTATTTTAGGGAGAAGGCAAGGGTTTGGCCATGCAGGAGAAGGAGCCGGGCATCCTTCAGGGCATCCCTCATTTGAGCTTCCTATTGCTGCAAGATCCACAGAGGTATATTAAAAGAAATGGCAGCGTACTTTCCCAGGGCACGCCAGAGAAACCAGCTCTTCTACCGTGGCTTATACTTGATTTTCCTTGACGCGGTTGACTGAAGAGGAAGAAAAGGGCAGAGGCTGTATAAAGCACGAGCTTGATGGTCTGACATTTTAAAATAATTTTGAAACAATTCTCCAAAATAAGCATATTGAGGAAGATAAATGGGGAATTTAAAAGAAGAAAATCTAGGCCATGGGAATACACGGTATTTGTTGCATAAAGCTACATCAGAGACTCGCATAGGGACATCGTATGTGCCCATGCGTGTGCAGGTGCAATATATGAATCATCCATAGCATATATATGCATATGACAGACACGCGCACTATAAATATGATCTACACAGCAAGGAACTGTGAGGGGAATTGACGGCGCTCGAGTATTCTCTCCCAAAAGTGCCAGCTGCCAGTCGGGCTGAATTAGATTTCACAGGGGTTTTTGCAATACATGGAATTCACCAGCAAATTACCCTTAAAGAGGGAAAATCAATCATTTGGAGCAGAGATAAGCTGAAGGCGAGGCAGCCTCGGATTGATCCCGTCTGTGCAGGCGTGTGTGGAATTCAGCAGATAACCTGGGGAGAGCGGGGAAGGAGAAAACTCCTCCAGGAGGGGGGACGCGGGCAAGGACTGACACTTAGGACGGACAGAAAGATGGGAGAAAAGGGCTACCAGCGTGGGGAGGAGGGTCCAAAAAGCTGGGGAACATGTTGCTCCAGGCATCCTGCATCACTCGTGACACCAGTGAGGTCCTTAAGGATGCAGGGGCCAAGCACCCATGCCCAGCGAGCCCTCAGAAGGGTTATTGATGCTGTCGTGCTGGGGTGCCTGGTGGTGGGCAGTGGGTGCCAGGCAAGCAATGGGCACTGGGAGCCCGAGCTGGCGGGATGGACAGTGTGGGAGAGGCAGGCAACTCTGGAGAGGCTATTCAGAGCACTCAAGTTAAATGCCTTGAAGTGGGTGGAGAGAATAACCCTCTTTATGCTTTGTGTTTTCAAAGGAAGGATTACGCATTATTTGTCTCTGACTAGCTAGAACCAAGCATAAAGTATCCAAGCTGTAGAAAGAGGCACTAATTGCTTTCTTAAAAAAAAAAAAAAAAAAAAAAAAAAACAAAACAAAAAACCCACACCTCCTTTTTTTCCCTTCTTCCTCCACCACTCCTGAACTCTTAGCGCTTTCCTTTCTTTGCAAACTTGCCAGAATGAGGGATATCAAACACTCCTTAGTTTTTTGTAGGTAATAACCTGTGCCTAGAAAGTGGCTGGGAGGAAAGCTGGAGTTACACTGGATTTTGTGCTTCAGAAAGGCAGGGCTCTCCATTTTGGAAAAGTGAGCTGCAGCTGAGCTAGAGTAGAGGGAACCAAAGGCAGCCCTGCACTGAGGCAGCATGAAGAGAAGAAGACTGAGGATCCCAGGCTGTTTTTCCCAAATCTACCTCACTTTGTGCTGAAAATGATTGCAGGCCAAGCCACCAACCTACCTGTGTACCTCGGTGATTGCAGGGAGCGTGGTTGAAAAAGGGTTGTTTGCTTCTCTAGGTGTTTGGTCCTGTTTTTTTTGTTTGGGTTTTTTTTTTTTTACTTTGGGTTTTTTTTACTTTGGGTTTTTGTGTAGCCCTTGGTAAGTGATGCTAAATACTTGCTTTGACTGGTGGGGGGGTTGAATAATTTCTGAAGCGTTTCCGTGTGCACTCCCATGAGGAAGGGGCTGGGTGGGAGTGGGAGTGATGGATGAAGCCAGTGGGCAATATTACATGGAAAAGCAGGGATAAAGCTTTCGATCCATCCTCAGTCAAAGCTGGAACAGCTGATGTGGCTGCTCCTGGCCTCCTGATGTGAGAAGGGCTTCCCTGCTGAACCATGCCCTGTGAGCACGTCTTGTGGGTTGGGAGAGCAGACTTTTGGCCGTGATTCATAGCAGGTGCGTGAGCAGGTCCCACATGGCGCCTGGGACCTCTGGAGGGGACACACGTACCCACCTCCTGGCATCTCACAGCCTCACGCCTGAGCTTCTGCCCTTGCCTGCCAGTCCAGGCTGTGCTGACTGTGCCGAGGGACGGTCTCCCCTCTGCTCCAGCCCCCTGGAATTTAAGAAGGCCGTTGGGCACGTGGGGCTGGCAAACAGGTCCGTCACAAATTGTTCGAGTGTGAAGCATTGGGGGTGGATCAGTCAGCGGTCACTTTTTTGGAAGTTGGGTATCGGCATGAGGTTGATGCTGGCATCGTGGCAGCAGGGACACGACGCGGCTCCTATTACACGCTCCAAGTAATACACACGCGAAGAACAAAGTAATAATTATGCCCAACTGCAGCTACGATTGTCTTTTAGCTGAATTGACATGAAATTTCCATCCGTTGCGGCGCCGGCTACGGCTGGGAGGAGGTTCGATTGCCGGGAAGGAGGCAGCGGGCAGCAGCCTCGAGCCACAGCGAGCGCTGGCCCCGCGCACTGGCACAGGAGGAGATGAGCTGGGAAACGTGCGGCCATGTCCCGGCTTTGTGCAATAGCAAACTTCCCTCCGAAGCCTGTTTATGGCTCCATTTGTTTTGGATGGAGGGTGCGTGCAGACGGGTTTATTATTGTGGGGTTGCTAAGCTTTGGCAGGCTGCTCGTTAATTTATGCCTCTAAAGGAAGGCAAAGGAGCCAATTTGTTTTCAGCGATGGGGAAAAAAACCTCGAGCGGCGCGGGAGCTGGTAGGTAAGGGGTTGAAGCAGGGAAACGAGCAGGTAAAGCAGGTTGTGCACCGATAGTACGCCTGTGCAGCCCATCCTCATCCTCGGCACTGCAAAGAGATGATGCTCGGCTATGGGCCCGCCACTGCACCCCAGGACCTTTGCGAGCCCGAGGAGACAGTGCTTGTTTTTCTTCTTCACAAACACATTTCAGATCCGTTGTTTGCTCTGGGTGGCAGGAGCAGGTAGGGAAGGGGTGAGGAAAATGTAAGCAGCTCCCCGTGGCTTCCTCCAAAGCGGGGGGTACTAGCTGTGAGCCGGGCTGAGCCAGCCCCTTCTGCTGGGCAGCTGATAACAATTTGAATATTCAGATTTGCTTTCAGCCATCCGCAGGGGGCTCGCAGGCTCCGGGAACTAGGAGCAAGGAAAGCAGCATGGGGGCAGAAACAAAAAACTAAATAGCTGAATAAATATATAAATGGCAACTCGCAGCAGCCCTCCCGAGAGGCAGATGTATTCCCCTTCTCCAGACCTCAAATGGGGAGACTGAGGCACTCAAGGGGCTGCTAATTAGGGATGGTGGGTATCTAGAGGCTGATCTCCTTCCCCAGCTGGAGGGGAATTAATCCACCCAGCTCTCTTCCCACAAATACTTGGGTTTCTTTTGATGTTTCAACTTTTATCTCATGCCTCCAACAAACTCACTCCTCCCCGGCTTCCAAGAAAATCCCTCGCATCTCACCGCCACGAAAGGTGCTTTTGTGTACTACAGGGAGGGCACCAGGCCCTGGGAGAGGCACCAAGGGCTCAGCAGCAGAGCTGGGCAGAAATTCCTCAATGAAATGGCTTTTTGTTGCTGGTGGAAAATGGTTGTTTGTTATAAATTGGCATCTTAAGTATAGGGTACAAAATGACGGCTTGGGGAGTGATGCTTCCTCCCGCCATCCTCTGTATCCCCTGCTCCCTCCCTCCTAGGCTCTGTATCAGCATCAGGGAGCATCCCTCACTCGTGCCGGGCTTGGCACATCCCAGTTTGCCAGCAAAACAGCTTTTGGAAGGAGCTAAGACTGCATCAAGATGGGTCCCTTTTCTTTCCTCCGGCCATCGTCCACCAGCTGAGCGATGCTGGGCCCCTGGGGTGGTGGGTGCCCTCAGGGTTTGCTTGTGCTGCTCTTTGGGTGCCCTCGGGGCTCTCTGCTGCTGCGTGGCTCCGCTGGAGATCGAGGGCTCCTGGGGGGGTGCAGGGAGAAGGGCAAGCAGGGATTCTGCTCGTGTCGCCAGCTCTCGGCGGTCACGCTTAGCCAGCTTTTGCTATTAGTGCCCCTTTGTGCATTTAATTGGTCCCTTTTTCTGATAGGAGGGAGGTCATTCGGGGAAAATTGGAAACTCGTCTCTGGCAGCTTCTGAGCTTGATTTTCATGTGCTCTGCTGGGCCGTGCTTTGGGAAGGGGTGCTGTGCCTGGAGCGAGAGTCCTAAAGTGCTGCTGTCAGTACGTCGGTGGTCCTGCTGCTTTGCCAGCCAGGTCTTGGGAGAGTTGGAGTTTTCCAGTTCACAGTTTGAGCTGTCTTACTGGAAAGAGCCCTCTGCGTGGGAGAGGCAGCCATGCTGTGCCCTGCAGCACAAGGCAATGAAATCCTGGTGTGCGATAGCCTGTGCGGTGCATGGATCTTGAAACAGCAAAACGGATTTTCCCTCCAGTTGTGTGCTGTGCAGGTTCATCCCCAGGACGCGTCCTTTTCATGTGCATATGGATTTTGTATAAAATGAGTGCATATGAAAAGAAGGTTTACAGAAATCACACGCGTTGTACACCCAGTAAGCATAATAAAACGCAGCAAAGGGTGCTCACGGTCGGTGCCTAACCCTGTGACTCAGTTAACCAAACCCAAGCAGAGAAACACTCCCCTGCATCTACAGTAATTGCATTTTTACATGTCTGAAGGCAAGGGGCTGTGCCCAAGCTGCTGGCACTGACACGTTTGTGCCCAATGCACAGGCTTTGCAGTCGGGTCGGTGCTTTCATCCTGCACTCGCCTGCAGCCTTACCCCACGGCTGCACCGGGTCCTTCCTCCTTTGCCGCTGTCAACCTTCCTTTCTCCTTTTCCCAGGGACCCAACAGTGTTTTTGAGGTTTACTTGGTGGGCAACAACTCCAACCACTTCATCATCTCACCGACCTCCGTCCAGGGGAAGGCAGACATCCGCATCCGCGTGGCAGTGCCGCTGGACTTTGAGACCATTCCTCGCTACGAATTTTCGGTAAGGCTGCACCCCTGTGCTTTACATCTGTATTTTTAAGAGTGACCTAAGAGTGACCTTTAATCAGGCTTCTCTCTTCCTCTCTCTAGTCCACACTGTGAAACTCCAGAGCATTACTAAAGGGCCAAAAAACTGAAATAGTAATAAAGAAAAAGGAAGAAGTGGGGAAGAGATTTGCTCTGTGCCTTCTCTCTCTTTTCAAAATCCAAAGGCTCAGCTGCAAGAGCTTAAGCAGAGCGTATTCCCGCTTGCTATGTCACAAGGCTGTAAAAGCTTTATAGAGCATAAAACTTTGTTTTAAGTGCACCTATCAGGCAGCAAAACTCTCCCCAGGCTCCTGCTCCAGCTTTGTCCTGCTCTCCGCATGAGCTGTAAATTCTCAAGGAAGGCAAAGCAGGCTCATACCACACTAGCAGTGTTGGTCCTGGCAGAGAGGCTTTCATGCGTTAGTGGAGAAAGATGAGTAAAACTCTTCCTACCCTTGCTCCAGGCTGTGGTGGTGTGGCTGGTCCTGGTTCCCCAAGAAGATGCTGAGGCTGCTGAGGGCAAGTGGGGCAGGGTGTTTGGCTTGCCCAAGGGCTGAGGTCACCCAGAGCTGAGCAGCTCCCAGGGGAGAGAGAAAGGGTCTCTTTTCTCATTTTTTTTGAGCATATCTGCTTTGGTGGCTAGCACTGATCTGGCTCATCTGGTGAGGGAGCTCAGGAGAGCATTGTTCCCTCTGTTAAAGAAGAACAGATCACTCCCCCAAGCTTCCCAGACAGTGTCTCCAACCTTCCCCTTCGTTTCCCGTCTCTGCCCAGCTCTTTGCAAACGAGAGTGTCCCAGACCACGTTGGCTTTGCGCGCGTGAAGATTAACCTCATCAACGAGAACGACAACCGCCCCATTTTCAGCAAGGCCCTGTACAACGTAAGCCTCTTCGAGAACACCACCGTGGGGACCACTGTCCTCCAGGTCCATGTGAGTAGGAGCATCGTGGCTCTCTTTGCCAAGTCCTTGGCACGCGTGTGGCTCTGCAGTGCCCATCACCGAGGGGTGGGCTGGGGCACGTGGTAAGGGAGCAGTGGGAGATGCACGTGGTAAGGGAGCAGTGGGAGATGCACGTGGTAAGGGAGCAGTGGGAGATACACGTGGTAAGGGAGCAGTGGGAGATGCACGTGGTAAGGGAGCAGTGGGGTGGGGTGTAGCCCTCCTATGGGCTTTTGGAGCAGATACCTTAACCTTTCTTGGTCTCTGGGAGACACGTGTGTGTGGTTCCCACCATACCGGGAACTCAAGGAGAACCCTACCCTGAAAGCTCTCATCTGCAGACAGCAGCTTCTTCTGCAGGTATTGATCCCAGAGGTCACGATTTTGCTTCTCCCTCCTCCTCACTGCATGGGATCCACCGAGTACGATAGTTGTGTATATGGCTTGTGTCCCATCGCATATTCACCGCCTCTCTCTTACCTTACTTCTTATGAGAAAAGATGCCCTGGTACTTACTGGACATGGTCACTTAATCAGTGAGAGTGAACACCTGACATTTATCTTTCAGGGTGGGTTTTCTCACAGCCCTGTTTGGAAGCATCATCTTCTTCAACTAAACTGAGGTCAGCTGAGCCAGTAAGAGGGTGAAAGGTGGAAAAAGAGGGAAATGATTGTATTCAGCAGAGCGTGGTATTAAATGGCTGGCAGCAGAACGGTGGTGCAGCAGAGGTGGTGACGGTAGCGGGACATTTCCATAGGGCCCATCCATCCCATGTGGGGTGGTGGGAGCACCCAAAATCCCTGGCAAGAAGCTACCTCTCCTGGAGAGCAAGGGCGATATCAGTTGATGTCAGTGCCAGTGTGGGACACAGCAAGAACCAGAACAAAACCCTGTGCTGGAAAACAATCAAAATAGGAAGCAAAACTCCTCTGGGACAGGAAATATCAAAGAGGGGAGCATCAAAACCCCTGCTAGACTTTGGGTGCATTACGACTGCTGTCGTTAGTTGCAGATGAATTTGCTGCCCTCCCAGCCCCCCCCTTGCCTCTGCTCTCCCAGGACAGAGCTGCTGGTCGCCCACCCTCACAGACGTGCTGGTCCAGAGAATAAAAGCCCTGACAAAAGGGTTGGGTGTATGCGCCTGTGCGTAAGTGTGTTTACTCTACAAACAGATGGTGTGAAACTGTATAGAGCCCCTGAGCTGTTCCCATCTGACAGTTATTAATATTTCAAGCAGATGTTTAGCTAGTCAGGCCATCAGACACTAAACAATGAGATTGTTACTGCGTCTCCTCTTCCCCCAACTTCCAGCTATGCCAGCATTTCGGAGGGAACGCAAAATGCCAGGAGTTGAATCTTCTATGATAAATCAGAATGGTTGTAATTAGTGCTGAAATCCAGATTGCCCTCCCAGCTGATCCCAAACTTTTAACAACACTCATAAAGTACCAGCTCCTCCTGCTGCTGCCGCTCGCCTTTCGAGATGCTGCCCTCTGCTCGCTTCCACGGCGCTGCCCGTCTGTGCCGTGCCTCTCCAACTGTCCCACGTGCCACAGACAAAAAGTCTGCTTTCCTTGCTAATAAATTCTACCTTTTCTTCCTTCATCTCCGCTTGCCTGGGAGCTCTCTATGCGTATTACCCCACAGGGGTTAGAGGTTGCTTTTTGAAGAAAGTCTGGCCAGCCACATGGAGTGCCCGCTTCTTTGGTGGCCACTGAATGACGTCTTCGTGGAAGGGGACTTTTGTTGGCTCCCTCCTTGCTCAGTGCTGCAAAATGCCCCTTTGTGCAAACAAGTGCGGGTTTTGTGCCACGCGTTTGGAGGGGCGATGGGTTTCCAGGGTGCTAAGGACAAATCAAGAGGTTTATGAGATCGAGATGAACGGGGGAGCGTGTGGGCTGGGCGAGCAGTCGCCGAAGGACAACGGATGGCTTCCCACCAGCCGTTGCTGGTGATGGTTGAGCCCAGCTGGCAGGGCAGAGCAGTGCCTGCAGCTCCTTCCCAGCGGGGAGACGAGCAGCTAAAACCACAGGGGCCGAGGCAATGGGAGAACACTGGTATTCTGCCCAGCTCGATGTCCTGGGGAAGGAGGAGAAGTTATGCCCAGCAGCCCAGAAGACCCTGGGCTGGTTGCCCATCTTCCAGCAAGCCGTTTCCCTGCTAGCCCCCTTGGCTGTGCGTGGCCAGGTGGGTGTAGGCGAGAGGAAAGGGTTTCCTTCACGACCCAGAAAGAGCACTGAGCCTACCCTGCCGAGCAGGCGCCCTCCTGGCTGCCTCCCTTTCCCCACTGCCCTCTGCTTGGCCAGCCAAAAATGGCAAGGCAAAAAAAAAAAAAAAAAAAAAAAAGAGCAAGCAGACTTCATTTGCGGTGACAAATGGCCATTCGTCTCTGCAGCATTTCAGCTCCTAATGTCAGTGACAGCAGAGAAACATTGCCTGTTACACGTATAAATCAACTGTAAAACAACCCGAAGTGCGGGCAGCCAGCAGGGACCCAGAGCCACTGCCTGCTTTCCGCTCTCTGCCTCTTTCCCTTTGCCCAGAGATGCGTGGGCTCGGATACGCGCCCCTGTGGCTGCCTGGGCAAATCTCTGTTACTTCCCTGGCATGGCACAGCCTTGTCCACCCTCTAAAATTTTGTTTTTCTGCCCTGTATTCTCTACTTTGTGTTCCCTCTGTCTCCCTGTCCATACATTCATCCATCCATCTGTTTAATTCTGTTCATTTAAGGTATTTATCATATAGATTTGGGTAGTCATTTGCTTGCACGAGAACATCTGGAGAGTCCAGGCTTCACAGGAATGGCTCCTGCCGTGTGCAGGGAGCCTGCAGTATGCCCAAAGGCAGCCTTCTCTACTGCCTCCATGCTCTTTACCCGTGTGATAAGCCCCTTAAGCCAGAGATGGCTTGTGTATTTGTTTTTGCAGAGACCGGCGTGAAGGGATCCTTACTCCAGTCAAATGTCCCATGTTGCCCTGGAACATAAACCCCTGCAGTTTGGAGTTACATGTGTGTCGCAACCCAACAGAGGAGTGAGCAGGCTGTCCGGGCCTCTGCAGTTGTTGGTGGCCTCTCCCCGTGCAAACTTCTCTTTTTCCCTGCCCCAGGCCCTGCCTTGCAGGGGAAAGACAGGCTGGAGAGTCTCAGAGGTCCCATACAGTGACATGCTCCTTCTGCGAGGCTGGAGCGAAGCAGGGATGTGAGAGCTCAGCCTGAAGATATAACCAAGTTCTGCCCCAGCTACCAACAGATATTGAAATTTTTTTTTTTTTTCTGAAACAACTGGCCATGAAGCCTTTTAATAACATAACAGAAAAGGTCAAAGAAAGAATTTCACACTTCTTGAGCAAGCAGGCAGCCAGTATAACTTCATGCCTTCCAGGAACGGAAGGCAGCGAGAACATATACTGCACCCTAAATTAAGTGGGGCTCTGACACCCCCAGCCTAGTGCTGCCTGGGCAGTTGGTGGTTTTCGGTGGGCACTGGCTTTCCTACTAGCAGGGAGCTGGAAAGCTGTGCCCTGGAAAGGTGCAATGAGCAGGGGATCCAGCTCCAGCACGGGGCACAGGGCTCAGGGCTGTGTGTGATGGGAAGCCGTGGGGAAGGACGGTGCTAGGGTGGATGAATGGCCATGTTCAGCTGTAGCCATGATCAGTGCTTGTGATGGGTTTAGCAAACATCTTCCAAAGCAGGTGTCAACAACTGGTTTTCTCCTGCGGTGAGATGAGCAGGAGAGAGGAGAGTATCTCCAGCCCTGTCTCTCCCAGCTGAGCAGGAGGAGAGGATGAGTAGAGACACATCTGTGGATCTCAGACCAGATAGAGGATCAGTGTGTTGCCAAGGGGGACGAATCAACAGGCAGATGAAGGAGGGACAGATAAAAGGGCATGGTCCAACATCCACACCACTGTCTAACAGTATCAGGACAAGCTTTGAGTGAAGCAAGGTCTGTCCTAAATGGTGACGTTCCCAGGGCAAATCCCCTCTGCAGGAGAAGAGCAGTTGTGTGGGAGCAGGCAGTGAGGGGAGAGACCCAGAAGGAATGCCCTCTGCTTTGAGACAGAGCACCGGGAGGCAGGGGGTGAGATCCAGGACTGGGAAGGACCTGGTGGGGCCAGTCCATTAGTCCTGCCCGAGCCCAGAGGCAGCAGAAGCCCTCGGGTCTGTGTCTCCATGCTGCTGCTGCTCTCCGTCCTGCTCCGCGCTGCCTCACTGCCGGCATCAGGGAGTAGCATCGCTGCTTTGCAAGCCCTCGTGTAGCACATCAGCTGAGACAGGAGCAGAAAGAAAAGCCTCGGGCCCCCCATGCCCGACGGTTGTGAAGAGGACTGACGCTGGGCAGGCATCAGGCCTGGGTGCTCAGGTCTCTGCTCCTTCCTTTCCCAGGCATGGAAGGTTTGAAAACAGACCCCTGGGCTCTCATCCAGTTAGCTGCCATGAGGAGCTCTTCTGAGACCTGGGGAGGGGGAGAGGCATTGGCACAGCATGGAGCTTTCAGCTGGGAAACTTTCTGGGCTGGAAGAAACTATGAAAACTGTCTTGCTTCTGGGGTCACCAAGACTCAGACGAGCATCCAGTGAGCTCTCCCCAACAGGGAGAGGAGCAGGGAGGGGTTCAGTCCAGCATCCCCCCTCCGGTCCTTTCGGTGATGCTCTGGGGCTCAGGCACCAGCCGTGCCCTTCACACGCGGTGGAGGATGCTTGGCTGGGAAGAGCAGGGAAGGTGCAAGCGTCTGTTGGCGCCTGTCACGCTGAGCCGGTAGCGTGCCCGGGTCCTGCTGCCTCACAAGGCTGCAGGGTCTGAGTGCAGAGAGCACCGTGCCCCTCCAAACCTGCCTTTGGACACTGCTGCTTTGACAGCAGCTGCCGTGAGCTGGGGTCAGCGTGGTGCCGGCTTCCCAAAAGCCAGGGACCTGCGTGGGAGCGTAGGCACATGCCTCGCTCTCCGTGGTTGTGTTTTTGCTAGACCTGGAGGAATGGGGAAGGGGCCTAAGACGACCCAGCGGGAGGTAAGAATTAAGGGGTGGGAGGTCTCCTTAAGCTCCTCATACACTACAGATCTGCACGGCGAAGTCCTCCTGAAAAGCTCTGATAACCAAAATCATTAAAGCCCAAACAAACCAAGAGTAACTTGTTTTTAACACAACAATGCATTTGATTTGCCTTGAAGGGTCTGGAGAAAAATGGTTCTCCAGGGAAGTGTGGAAAGTAATCCTAGCTCTGTGATCCCTCCTCTCCGCTTTATTTGCCCGGGTCTGGCTTGGCTGCACAGACTGGGATCGGTGGCCGTGGGCTTCATCAGCTGGCTGGCAAGCAGGAGCGAGCTGGGGAGCCTGCGGCGTGGCCCCCTCCCAGCCCCTGCTCCCTGGCACGTGGCTGGGATGAAGAGGAGGGAGGCAGAGGGGTCTGCAGGGAGGGGATAAATCTGGCTGCTCACCTTCAGCCCCCACACAAGCCTCTCCCAGCAGAGGCATTAACCCCTGCAGCTCCTGATGCTCTCCTGCTGGCTTTTCCTTACTCAGGTCAGGTCGGACGAGCCAGCTGCCCGTTCAGGCACCTCTCTCAGGCCAGCCATACTTTAAAAATAGCATCAATGTCTCCCCAGGGTGGTTGTGTAGAGATTTGTCCCGCATCCTTGCTGAGTCAGTGACTGACTTCTCCCTGGGACCTTATCCTCCCGCATCCTTGTGAGGTTATGCTCATTGCCTTGCCTTGGGGTCCTCCTTACTCAGAAATACTTCTGGGCTGGGATGGTGCTGGGTTTCTCCCCAGGAAAACCACCCTCAAGAAGTCTGGAGGGGCTGCTGAGACTTTTCAGAGCTTTGTTAGATGTCCCACACGCACACGACTGGTGTGCTTTCCAGAGTTATCTTTTGCAGACCCTCAGGAATAGTCTGAGTATCTCCAGCAGTCCACAGACCTCAGACTATAAACTACGGCGCCTGATTCAACCATCAGGCATCGATTTCAGCATGGGAATGATTTTTTGTAGCTTGTGGTATGCAGCAAGGCAGGTAAAATAAGCACCATGTTCCCTCGGGGGTTTGATAATCTGAATCCGTAAAACAGTCTTGTGCTTTAAAAAACACTGCTTTTCCTTTTTTTTTCCTGGGTTTCAGATTATATTTTTTTGATTACTTTACAGAGGGGGTAAGGAGAAGGTCCCTCTGTCTTTTTTTTGCAAATGCATTTGCCTATATATTCTTTTAGATATATATCTATGTGTGTGCATGTATATATTATTTTAGATGTATATATATTCTAGTTCACATTCCTGAATAGTCCTTTTCTTCTGCCCTCCGTGGGTTGTCCCCTCCCTGATGATCATCCCCGACACATCCATTCACCTGGATTCTCATCTTCCCCTCCCCGCCACTGCAATTCCTTGGGAGAAGCCTTGTTAGTAAGAGCCTAATGAAGTAAATGCACTAATTAACCTTCCATTACTCTCCTCATTAAGGCAACCTTTAATTTGGTTGGCAAAGTTTCTCTCCTTTACCACCCAGCTGTCAGTTTTCTTCTGCTTCTTCGATCTCTCTTTGGCCTCGCATCGCGGACGGGAAAATCGATCCCAGCCTGATTTTCTTTCCCATTCTTTCTAGCCAGCTGTAAACGCCAGTCAACAAGAAAGTAATAATGTAGTTTTCCCACCCTGGGAAGGAGAGTTGCAGACATCAATAAGCACCTATTTAAAATGCAAATCGCTTTCTCAATCAGCCGTCAGCCTGCCTCTGGTGCGACTTCAGCGGGGGCATGGGGATTCCGTGGCCCCTGGGCTCCTGCATCCTGGCCCGGAGCTCTGCAGAGATCCTGGGGCAGCTTTGGGGTGCCCAGGAGGGTTGCATCCCTTGGGTTTGGCCCACTCCCAAGTGCACGTGGCCAACATGGGTGGGAGGGGGCTTTGCTAGCAAACCTGGGGTGTTTCCTCCAGTTGCTTGTGCAGCCTTGAGGTCTCACCCTGCCCTGCATTCCTCCATCCCTTTGGCCAAGGGCACACGCTCTCCAAAACTTTTCTTTCCCCTCCTTTTTCTTGGAGAAAAAGTGAACGCAGTGGCAGAAATAGCTTTGAGCTGCTGGTTGGCGAGGTGCTGTGCCAAGGGGCTCCCCCCACACTGTGTTTCTCTCTCACGTGGTGATGGTGACTGTGTGGATCAGCCTTGAGGGACAGCCTACGTCACCCCCAGTTTTGAGAAGGTTGCACAGAGTAAGGAAGGTAGCCAGTCAGAGCAGGGAGTGAGGTGGGGAAATACCTTTGAAAACAATGAATGGATGAAAAGGATTCCAGGAATGAGCATACTTTCAGCTTCTGGAGGCAATCAGGTAGGAGATAAACCATCCCCTGCCCCATCCATGGCACCTGGGGTGCTCTCCCAGTATTAGGACCAGAGAATGGTGCAGCCTACCCTCTCCCAGGGCATCAGTGGTCAGTAGGACAGCATTCCCCGATGCTGCCATGAGGATAGCCCAGGGCATGTCAATCTTTCCCAGTTGGCTGACCCTCTAAATTTTGACAGGGGGTTGAGTCTGTCTCCTGCTCAGCAGAGTCACCTACCAAAATTAGCAGTAGCTTGCGCCTCCTCTGCCTCCCCACATGGGTTTGGGGAGTACAGGATGGTCAAACACTGGCAGAAAAGGACTCCCGGGTCAGCCTCCATCCTTTCTGCTCAAAGTGAATGGAAAATGTATCGGAAAGCCCTTGCTGGAGAGGGTGAACACCAGGGAGGGGGTAATGGGGGACTGCCAGTCAAGCATCCAGGGTGAGCTGGGTGTTGTGGAGGATGGGCTCAGGCATGAGGAGAGGACATTTAGGAAAGGAGGGAGTTCACAGGACACTAGTAGGAATATGAAAGCATGGCTCAGCAGCAGCTCGAAGAGGCTGGGGAAGGAGCAGGACTCCCAGTTGGACATTTCTGATGTCCTCCAAGCCTGGACTTCATCCCTCCTTCCAGCCCTTCTCCCCTCCCCTGGCCCACACAGCTTGCCCTCCCTGTTAGCATCTTAATTGATCTTGTTGTTCTCAATCCCCCCGGGTGCTCTGACTCCAGCTATGCTTAAACAGAACAAAATCTCTTTCAATTTCCTCACCGCTTAAAAGAAAATTGAATCCTTTATCTGCAAGAGGAGAGGAAAAGTGCAAATACAAGAAACAGTAAATAGTTAAATAATCAAAGCAGACAATTCCAAATTGCCTGGAAAGTTAAACATGAATGGCTTGTCTTCCTCCTGCGTGCTTCTCTTTTTTTTTTTTTTTTTTAAAAAAAAAAAAAATATATATATATATATATACTTGCACTCCTTGTTCCTGTTAAATATTCTTATCAATCCAGCTCTATAAATAAAGGGAAGGAGAGGAGGGAGTTACCAGGTAGCAGCATGATTGACGGATCTGAAGTCCTCGTCTTTCTGTCAGGGCCCAGTGCTCTTTGGCTGTGTTTATCTCTTTAATCTAAATATCAATCCGTAAGACTGAAATGGGGTGGAATAGGAATCATGACAGCCTGAGCGCTGAGGAGAGAGACACTTATTGCAGCTTTTGCAGACGCTCCCTGTCCTGATGGAGCTGTCAGGATAAATGCACAGCTAAAGTGCAGAGGTGTGGGGGGGAGGGTGGAAAAAAACAATCACAACACACACAAATACACGCACATCCACCCCCCCCAAAAAAAAAAATAGCCAATCCAGCCTGTGAGATGAGAAGGAAAACCATGGAGCAAATGCAGACCTGTTCCTGTCCAAATTACATCCTGCAAAGCACAAGCTGGGCAGCAGGATACCCCCACGCTTCCCAGTGTTCCCAGTAGGAGACAGGGTTGGGTGGTTTTCCCTTGCTGCTGGCTTTGGCTGGTGATTTGGGAGATGAAGGGAGAAGAATGTTTCCCAAGGTGGCACTTGTTGCCGTGCGAACAGCCTGCTTTCACACGTCCTTCTCAACAGTCCCGCCGGGGCAATTGCCGTCTTCACCTCGATATGTCCTTCCCCCAGGCTCGGCACCTCTGAGCCAGGAGCAGCTCCCTCATGCTTTCCTACCCGCAAAGCTCCAACAGAGCCACTGCTCCTGGGATTTTAAGGTGGTTTCCAAGCTGTGCCCCTATCACCCGCATCTCTCCCAAAGCAGCCGGGGCTCTGTTTCTCGAGCAAAGAGCTCCCGTGCGAATCGGCACCCAGTGGGTGCCGTTAGCTGAAGCGGCGCCGTGACAGCGGCAATGTCACCCGGTGGGCAGGTGGCCCTGTGCAGCCCCTCACGCTGCTGGCGAGCTGCTGTCGGGGTGTTTAAGGGGAGGCTAATTTACTTAAAGTGGGCATTTCAGAGCTATGAGATGTGTAAATTAACCTCCCAAGACTGGTCACACCA
Organism: Tyto alba; assembly: GCF_018691265.1. NCBI lineage: Eukaryota > Metazoa > Chordata > Aves > Strigiformes > Tytonidae > Tyto > Tyto alba. Next base: position 37,406,967 of record NW_024881261.1, on the reverse strand, counting down.
TCTTGAGGCCACTTCTCCCTCGAGCCATAGGCTCTGCTTCATCTTCCCATGGCTGGCTGCTCTGTCCTGTAGCCAAAACTCTTTCGGTATCTCCAGTCACAGGACTAAAGCTAAGGCTCCCCAGCCCCTAAAACACCCTCGAGAAGTGGCTGCTTGCTCTCTGTGACTCAGGTGTAGTTTCCAGCTTCTGGGGAGCGAGAATGTTGCCTTGCTAGAGCTCAGCCTATGGCTTCTGGACTACAGTTTTCCTTGAGCTGAACAATTAGCACCCCGTTGCTCTCTCTGGGAATGCCTCTGCCTGGAAGGGATGTGTTTTGGGCTTGCTACCCCTTGCTGACAAACTGAAAAGCCTGCTCGCCAGCTGGGTTTGCTTCACACTTGGAGCAACCACGGGCTGCATCCAGTTTCAGGGGGAATTATCTTCATTCTTGCTGGACAAAGGTTGGGCATTGCCATTCCCTTTCTCCGGGCCGGGATGCAATATATTCGTGTCCATCTCCAGGCAAGGACCAGTTCAGTTCTTCCCTCCCTCTTTGCTTTGCCCCCTCTCCCTGCTGTGCCCCAGATGATGCTCGTCACCTGGATGAAATGGAGTTGCAGAGGTGGGAGGCGTGACTGGCTTCCAGGAGCTCTTGCGAATACTTCAGAGATCATTGGGGATTTATATTTCCTCCATCGGACTTTGACCTTAATTTCTTCCATTTTGCTGGGCTGTAAAATTCATTAGAGACCCAACAGCAAAGTGATTGAGATGTCAAGCCAGGCAATTGTGTGGTTATTTAATCTATCAGATGTGCCGCTTGCCATTTAGGTGGACAACAGGAGAATATGAAATCAATACGGTTCATTAGTGGAGTACTTGTGCCCAGCTCCAGCACGGAGCTCCAGTAAAACCCACCGAGGTGGGCGTCTGTACGGTCTTGGTGTCACCTTGTGCAGTGGAAATGAGCGCTCAAGATGTCTGTGTCTCTCGCTCAAGGGTTGTCTACCGTCGGCTCGCATTTTAAACCCCAGCCTCCAGCCACTGCAACAGCCCGGCTACAGTAAATAACTTCCCGCTAAATCAAGGCTGCCCAGGCAAGTGTTAACCTCGCTCACAAGGAGCTGATGTTGCAGGGCCTGCTGTTATAAAACACAATCAAGGAGGCTGTTGTTTTTCCCCCGGTTGGCTGGCAGAAGAGGTGGGGGGAAAGCTCTGCAATTCCCAGGGGGGTTGATTGGCTATTTTTCCACCCCCACCCCCCCCCACCACACACACCCCCCAGCCAGGTTCAGCGCAGCCCTCTGGGGTCCTTAGCGGGGATTGAGCTCCGGCTCGGCGCGGGGTCTGGAGCTGCTGGGGAAGGCGGCGGTACCCCAGCATCACTCCGGTTCCCACCCCCCGCCTCCCTCCTTCCCGGCTAATCACGCCGCTGGGCTCCGGTGCCGGCCAGCCGCCAGCTCCGCTCACCCCTGATTGCTGCCTCCCGCCGGGCAGCTGCCCTTTAAAGGCCTGGGAAAGAGCTGGTTTCTGTCTGGGAAGGGTCTAATGCCTTTAAGTAGGTTTTCCACTGGCTTTCTTGATGCCCGGCGATTGCTTCTCGTGGAAGCTCTTGGCCCTTCGTGTTTCTCTCCCCCAAATCGCAAATCAAATCCCAATACGGGTGGATACCACAGGTTTGCTGATAATCCCCCGGGACCTGAAGATTGCAATAGGTTGCATTTAAGAAGGGGTGATTGCTGTTTAAAACATGCACATTTAAGTGGCTCAGAAAATTGATTTGATGACAGGGCATGGCTCTTTACCCTGCGTTGAAAAGCCCGTGGCTGCCCAATCTGTCCCAAGGGGCAACTGCCTCTGCCTCATTTTCCTAGAAAACTGGAAAAAAAGTAGGAAGCAGATCCGAATCCTCCTTCCGTTTGCTTTCTCCCATGGTCCAAGCCCTGGGTCTTGCTGGAGTGGCGGTGGCTTGGTGTCCCTGCTGCCCACCCAGCATGGCCAGGGGAGCAGCAGGACAAGACTCACAGCCGGTCACTCCAGTACCCTGACAGCTTTTTGACATTTGATAATTGCTTTCCTCCTACAACTCTTTTAAGCAGAGAGCTTCTGGCCAAAGCAATTTGCTCCCCATCAATTTTTATTTCCTGGTTTCTGCATGTAAGGTAGGGGAGGAAAACAAAGAGGGTGAATGAGAGCAAACCAAGCTGGGACCCGCTCCAGCAGCCCTGCACAGATGGAAAGGTGGGGAGGATTTGGCTCCCTTGGTGCTGGCCAGCCATCTGCAGGCAGGCAGGACATGGTAGCCCACCTCATCCAGACAGCAAGGAGTCATCCTTCCAACGCACTTCGCTCACCCCTGCGATCAACCTTTAGCTCATCCCTATTCACCAGGTTTGGGGGGACGACTGCCATCCCAGGGGCTCCACAGGGGATCCACGCTGCCCTGAAAGGCTCTTCTTGGCTCTTTAAACTCTTCCCCACTCCTCCTCCCTTGCTCCCTGAAGCTGCTGTGAGTAGAGTTAATCTCGGGCAGTTTAAGGCGTCATTGAGTGGGGCTCAGCGGATGATGGATGTCGAAACCATTACCGGCGAAGCTCCGTGGAGCTGTTTAAAACTGAATTCTCCCATGTAAATTTCTGCTCCATCAATCCTGATGACATGTCAAACATTGCTATTGTTTCCCGAACAAATTGGACGACATGCCCTTTCCTGCAGATTTGCCCACAAGAGCAGAACCGCTCGCCGGCTCCTCACTTTTGCCTCTGGCTCTGCTGGCCTGTGAGCTGGTGGGCAAGGATGGATGTGATGGCCCTTGGTGGGACGAAAGGGAGATGTCTGAAATATTTGTGCTTGGGGCATGGAGACGGATGGAGAGCTGGGCTGTGGGTATTTTTGTGCACCTGTGATTCACATGCTGGGTGCCCACATCGTGCTGCAGCTCAGTAAATTAATCCTGTGGGTTATCCAGCCTTCCTCTTCTTGCCGCTCTCTCCGAGTTTAGCTGTGCAAATGGGGTTTTTTTTAGAAATGGGCTGCACCGGTGACAGCTCATAAAAGTACAGATGTGGACCCGTGTTTTCATCCTGCCCTTTTGCAGGCTCTAGTGGGCAAATCCCGCTTTAATATTCTGGGCAGGAGAGGAGCAGCTGTGAAAGCCATTTGATTGCTTCTCCAGGTGGAACCCCGGGAAACTTCCAGCCAGATGCCTTCCTCCCCCGGCTGCAGGGATGGATGCGTGCATGCTGAGGGGTTGGGGGGGACCAGTGGGTGAGGGGGGCGAGCTGCAGGAAAACAGCTGGTACCCAGGGGTTGCGAAAAGCGCTGCAAAGGCATCGGCTCAGTGGGATTTGGGGTATTCTGCTCCCTGGGTGCCCTTGGGATTGCTTCGCAAAGGGGGTGCATGTCGCCTCCACAGGGGTTTGAGCATCTGAGCATCTTTTTTACTCTCAGAGAGAAAACATTTGGTAATGCATAAATGAGCGTAGATCGAAAATTAAATATGCTGAACGTGAAGGGTTTTGCTTTTTGCATATTCCCTGTCACGTTCAAGTAACCTGCTCCGTTGCCCTGCATTATGTCCATGATGTTCAGTTGCCAGGAAAGCCATTAAGCAGGCATCACCTTCCACCTCCCCTGGTGTAAATCAGGGTAATTAATTAGCCCGGCTGATGAGGTGGTATACGGGGCAGAGTTAGGCTGCCCGGCCTCCTGGCTCCTCATGAGTGGGTCACTTTGCCTTGCTGGCAGTTTTGGCTGGCCCAGCATCACCACAGCTCAGGGTCCAGCCCACCCTTCTGGCTCAGCTCCCCAGGGCCCCACCACTTCCCATGCCAAGCAGCTCTGTGCTAACCTTCTTCTAACCTTCGTCCTTCCCTATATTTTTTTTTCCCCAGCAGAAGAAAATTACACTTCCCCAGTGTTGTCTGTCACCGCAGTAAGCACTTACAAGTGCAATTGTATGGGGCCAAATGAAGGGAATTAGTTTTGCCTGCACTTTGTGGCACTGTCAGGCCCCCTGTAAATCATTGTCTCATCACCAGCCAATCCAGGTACATGGAAAATGTCTTTCTGGGCTCTGCACTCACACCAGGCACTTAGGGATTAATGGGTCCTAGGGGTTCAGAGGTCGTGGGCACAGAAGTAATAGCTGGGAGGTTGAGGACCATCTTGTACCAGGTGACGCAGAGGATGCTCAAAGCACTCATGGATTTTGGGAGAGAGGACCCAGGGCTCTTGTTGGCCAGCCCTGGCTGCTCTTTGGGGGTTTGCCGCTGCAACTCGCAGCCACCCGGGCTGGTAGCAGGTGTTAGGATGGGGAACTAATACCATTATTAATTTCCTGAGGGAAGCTGGGGTGGGCAGGCAGTAGATTAACCCACCTCCTCGCCAGATGTTTCCATTCAGAAGAGCAGCCAGGCTCTGGCTAGGATGGGGCACCTTCATAGATGTCATCCCTGGTGTCCTATAAGGAGTAAGATGCACTGCAGAGGGGGCTTGGCCCTCCAGGAGCAGGTACCGTTCACTCAGCAGGCATCTCTCCTGGCAGATTTTGGTAGGTTTGTTCCATTTTGCTGAACGCAATTGCAATGCGTATGAAGAGTAAATTGCAACTTAGCAGTGGAGAGGAAAACTGGGAAAATTAGTAGGTCTGAAAGGCTGGCTCCACCAGTGCACCCTTCGGCTGGTGTAAAGCAGCAGGAATTGGTGTTGGTACCAGCGCTGTTTAACATCTTTGATGGTGACACGGACAGTGGGATCGATGCACCCTCAGCAAGTTCACTGACAACCCCGAGCTGTGTGGTGGGGGACACGCGGGAGGGCAGGGATGGCACCCAGAGGGACCTGGGCAGGCTGGAGAGGGGGGCCCGGGCAAACCTCATGGGTTCAACAAGGCCAAGGGCAAGGTCCTGCCCGTGGGTCGGGGCAATCCCAGCACAAACCCAGGCTGGGCCCTCGAGGAGCGGCTGGAGAGCAGCCCCAAGGAGAGGGGCTGGGGGGGTTGGTGGGGGGAAAACTGCCCGTGAGGCAGCCCGTGCGCTGGCAGCCCAGAACCCACCCGTGCCCTGGGCTGCAGCCAGAGCAGGGGGGGCAGCAGGGCCGGGGGGGGATTCTCCCCCTCTGCTCCGCTCTGGGGAGACCCCCCTGCAGTGCTGGGGCCAGCTCGGGGGCCCCCAACAGCAGAAGGACCCGGAGCTGCTCGAGCGGGGCCAGAGGAGGCCACGGAGATGCTGGGGGGGCTGGAGCAGCTCCCCTGGGGGGCCGGGCTGAGAGAGTTGGGGGGGTCAGCCTGGAGAAGAGAAGGCTCCGGGGAGCCCTTCGAGCGGCCTCCCAGGGCTTAAAGGGGGGACAGGAGAGGGGGGGAGGGACTCTTTTTTAGGGAGTTAAGTGGTAGGATGAGGGGTAACGGTTTTAAACTGAAAGAGGGCAGATTTAGATTAGAAGAAACGTAAGGAATAAATTCTTCCCTGTGCGGGGTGAGGCGCTGGCCCAGGGTGCCCAGAGCAGCTGTGGCTGCCCCCTCCCTGGAAGGGTTCAAGGCCAGGTTGGACGGGCTGGGAGCACCCTGGGCTGGGGGAAAGGGGTCCCTGCCCATGACGGGGAGGTGGGAACTAGATGGGCTTTAAGGTCCCTTCCAACCCAAATCTAGCTGTGATTCTATAAATTACCACTTGAGCTGGGGAAGCCTTTGGGGAGAAAAAAAATAATTAAACCTCGTTAGTTTTCATGCCTTTTTCTCTCTGCCACCCCATGGTGTGTCAGGTAAGCAGCACACAGGGGTAAAGTGGTTTGATGTGCTCAAGCTCCTACTCTGCTGTCAAGGGTAATCAAGGCCATCGATAAATCAGGGAGGTTTCAGGAATGGGTTGTGTTCCGTGCCAGTCCTAAAATACAGCCTTTTGATGGTATCTGGACATAAAATGTGTCTTTGACCCTGCTTTTTCACAGGCCTGTTGGTGTCTAAGTAATCCAGACAGGACTCAATTTAGAAAATATACTGGGGGTGAAGAAGGATATTTTGGGGCTTGCATTCCACTTTCCTCACCTAAAAATAAAATTTTCTGCTCCTTTTTCCTGCTGCCGCTCATGCATATTTTATATATTCATTAGAGGAAAGACTTTAAAACATGCATAAATCTTGCCTTGCTCATCCAGAGCTGACACGCTGCGTTTCGCGCACCTTCCCCGGAAGGTGCTGGTTGCTCACCCGTGACCAGCCCACCCCAGCCCACTCGGCAGCTGGCGGTGGTGGACGTGCGTCCAGCCCAGCAGCTTGGCTGGGAGCCGGCACCGCAGCATCCCGAGAGGCAGCAGCCCATCCATGGGGTTGCACCCCAGAAGGGCTATCCAGCAGGAGCTGCTGGCAGAAAGCAAGGTCTAAATCCCTTTTCTTGCTTTCCCAGGTCTGTTTTTTAGCCTGGGGAGGGGAGTTTTGAAGCAGGATAGGTTTTTATTTCTCTCCCCGCAGCCCCGGGTGTACTGTCAGCCTTGAATGTGCAACGAACGGTAAGGGCTGTGCGTGCAGGTCCTGGCTCTTGGGCTTCACAGGGGCTGCAAGAATTGTCCGTGAAGACCTTGTAAGGAACTGAAGGAATTAATGCTTCAAACATGCGTCGACACGGAAAACTTGTGACAAGCTGTGGCCTTTGTGATTAGTCTAAGGAACCCTGTCCAAGGAAGCGTGGAGTGTATCAAAGGATGCACGGCTTCACTCCCTTGCCGTTGTATTGCCAAATTCTTAGATAAGACCCAAAGGAGGGAAAGGTGGACTGAGTGAAACCATATGTTCGGGTTAAAGGACAAATAAGAGAGATAAATAACCAGTACCAGATGGACCTAAGCAAAAACTGAGGAAAAAATAAGGTTGGGAGGACAAGCATGACCACTGACTCCATCGGCAAGGGGGTCGGTGCACCCCATTCCCCTTCAGTGCATGCAGAACCTGTGTTCCACCTTTTCCTCATCTCTCATGGGAATGAGCTCGTGGAATACCTGCCTCTCTGTCTACTATGCTAATCAGCTGATAAAGATGAACTTAAAAGGTGACAGAAAACTTTACTGGGGGTGCACCCACCACTCAAGATAACGGGACCTGAGAAAGTGCTGGAAACTGGGTGGTGAACTGGACTCTTTTACTCTCTCTCTTTCTCTCCTTTCCTTTCCTTTATTTTCTTTCTTATAGATTTATCAATAAGAGACCACATTACTTACTACCCTTTTCCAAGTTTAAATTGCTTCTACCGCAAGTAAAACATTTTAACCTGTCATTTGGTGTCGTTTCACTTTAATTTAACCCAAGGGGTTCACAAAACCTTTACGACTTCCTGGGTTCCTCTGGGTCGGAACAGACCTTTATTTCACATGTGCTTCCCAGATTAGTTTAGTATGTCAGGGAAAGTATGTGCACATAAAATTTTCCATGCCAAAGTTTTTGGAAGTGCTGCTGAGAGATGTCGATGGAGGGCTGTGACCCAGAGCGGTCTGCGAGTTGGGGATGCACAGGATAACCCAGGCGAGCACAGACAGCCCCAGCCCCGCATCTCCCGGGGGGATAAAAGGCAGCACATAAGGTCTGCACTCCTGCTAGCCCACTGGCACCTGAGTAGGAGGAGGTAAAGAGGATGTAATGGATTCACCAGTGTGTGTAATGCAATTTTCTCATAAATACCTTCATTTATTAATTAACTTTTTTTTTTTTTTCAGGCAACTGACAATGATGTGGGCACGTATGGGAAAGTCAATTATTTTTTCAGCGATGACCCTGACCAGTAAGTGTGACTGAACCACCAGCATGAGTTTGATTCTTCAAAATCCTCTTCTAACCTCACTACAAAGGCAATTAAGGGCATTTATTACATCCTATGTGCAAGATACCCTATGAAAATCCCACTACGCTGTCTCCCAAAGAGGGGAGTTAACTTTACCACATGCCTGATGCTCAGCGTGTTTAATCGCTTTGCTAAATCAGGACCTACAGGCACCAGCGTTGCTTGGGACCGATAAATGCTTTTGCCAGCGAGTTGCTGGCCCTGGAGCATTGCATGCAACCCACTCGTGGTGTGTGGTTGGGGGAGGCATGGGGGCTGCCCAGCAGAAGGGAACTGGGAGCCTCTGAGCCCAATTTCTCTGCCTGTAGAGCAACACTGAGGGCTTCTACCCCACCACCTGCACCGAGCTCTTAAAGATGTTCTGGGACCTAATACCCCTCAGAAGAAAGCCATGAACTTTACACACCGCGGTGCTAGCTGTCAGGCTGCTGCCACCCCATCTCTCCATCTCCAGCGTGTGGTCACCAGGGCTTTCCCCCTCCTTTCTTGTCCCCTCAGTTTCTCTCTGGACAAGGACACGGGTGTAATCATCCTGACAGCTCGTCTGGACTTTGAAATCATGCAGCGCTACACCCTGACCGTCATCGCCCGGGACGGCGGCGGGGAGGAGACGACGGGGCGCGTCAGGATCAACATCCTCGACGTCAATGACAACGTCCCCACCTTCCAGAAGGAGGCATACCTGGGGGCCCTGCGGGAGAACGAGCCCTCCGTCTCCCAGGTGGTCCGGCTCCGGGTGAGGGACCGGAGCGCTCCTCCGCTCGGGATGCGTGGTGGGGACATGCGAGCGGGTTAGGTTCCTGTCCACCCCTGCTGCCGTCCTCCTGAGAAATCCTTCGTGCTTTACCGCAAAGTGCAACTGGGTGGTGCTGCAGCCGTGGGCTGCCTCCCTCCTCCTCTCCTCTCCTATACATCCCACGCCTATACAGCACCCCCAGGTCCTGGGGCTTCTCCCAGGGCAGAGGCGCTGCCTCCGTGTCGCCTTGCCCTTCTCAATAAAGTCAGCAGGCACCGAGTGGAAGGTGCTCTGTTGATGGAGCTCTACGCCTCTGCTGTGGAGGGAAGGCAGATAGGGGAGATTGTTCGCTCCTTCAGCACAAGAATAAACTTTGCTATGATGCAAAAACACTACTTTCCCTCTGTGGGGCCAGGCTGGGAGTGCTGCAGGGAGGCAGGAGTGGGGGACCCAGTGAGTCCTTCCTGGGAGGCCGGATTTGGAGGAGAGGCTGGTTTACAAGCCTCCTCGGGACCCCTGAGGAGTGCATCTTCCTCCATCACTTTTCCACTCTCCCTGCGCCCAGCCTGCACCTCCCGTCCCCTCGGCTCTCTCCCGCTGCACGACGCCAGCACAGCTCCCCTGCTCATTTACTCCCTCTGATCACGCTCTAGGCAACTGACGAGGACTCCCCTCCAAACAACCAGATCACGTACAGCATCGTGGAGGCGTCTGCCTTCCGCGAGTACTTTGACATCACGGTGTCAGAAGGGTACGGAGGTAAGCACTTGTCCTGGGATCGTGGTGCCCCTGGCAAGCAGCAGCAGCTGGGCTGCACTCGCACTCCTGCAAGCGACCATGTCAGCAAGCTTTAAAAAGCTGTTCCAGCATCTCCTCTGCTTGTCCGGACCTCCCCAGCAGCATGCTCCTTTGCAGCAGGGCTTGAGCCGAGCTGCTGCAGAGCTGTGTTTCTGTGGGCGTGTGGCTCGCTTTGGGTTACGCCTGTGCAAGGAGCTCAGTAATGCCCTGTGCTTGTGTTTTCGGGGCGCTGCCACCTCGAGCAGGCACTGTTGGCCCTGGGGAGGTGGTGTGGATGGGCCACCTGGGTCCTCCTTGGTGTGTGAACGTTCCCCTGACCGCCCCGCTTGGCATCCTTTCAGTGATCAGCGTGAACCACCCCCTGGACTACGAGCAGCTGGACAACGGGGTCATTTACCTAACTGTGATGGCCAAGGATGCTGGCAACCCACCGCTCAACAGCACCGTCCCCGTCACCATCGAGGTGTTTGTAAGTACAGCACCCAGTGATCCTGTGGTGGTTTCCCTGCAGTTACTCCATAGCAGTGACATTAATTCCCAATAACTCAGCTAGACTGTCCCACCCGGGGATTGCAATTACATGTGTCTCATAGATAAATATGTCATATATGTCTCACGTACATATGTGTCATACATATTGGTTAAAGAAACACTGTCCCTGACGTTTGGTAAAGTCTGAGTGATGGAGGGTGAGTGAGAGTGTCTCTGAGGGGGGTGTCACCACGCACAGACGGGCTGTCCTGACCCCACGCACCTCCTCCCTGTCCGCAGCCGTGCACCACGCACAGGGAAGCCACTGGAAGTGGCGTGGTAGGAGCCACAGCTAACCAGGGGGTGAGGAGCAGAGCTGGGGACAGGGTGGAGAACGACCCCCTGCCCTTGTTTTTGCCTGGGGAGGTTCACTGAGCACCTGGTGAGCCCTTCTCTCCACTCACAGGGACCTCCTGGCTGGGATGCTCTCCATGCCTAGCCAGAGGCACTCGCTGCAGCTCAGATGCAGAGGAGAGAGCTTGGCTATGCGTTAGCACATGTAGTGTCAGAAATTATCAGTCCTTGAATGAATCATAGACACTTGCTTCTTTATCTCCCAACACCGGCTGTCCTGGCTGGGCTATGGGCTTTGCCATGCATCTCACGCACCGGCATAGGTGCAAACCCCTCGAGGAGGGGTAGCTGCTGGGAGAAGTAAAGCATCGCAGCATTCCCTGGGCAGATTAGATCGGATGTCACTTTGAGGCACGTTGTGGTTTGAAGACGTCTGTTGGGAGGTATCAGCAGTGGAGACAGTTTGCTTGATAACCCGTCAGTCTCGCAGTGATGGGATCTAAGCCAGGCTGGTGGCAGTGTCAGTCTGGGAAGGCGAAGATGATGAAGTCCACGGTGCCAGGATGGGAATGAAGTCTTATGAGCAGGCCTCTCCTCCAGCTCCCTCACTGTGCTCAGGAGAGGGGGAATAAGGCAGTGCTGAGGGGGGTTAGTAGTGGCTAAATACATCTTTCCCACACTGTGCTATAGACAGCATAAACACCTCTTTCCAAAGACCACACTTCAGTGGGTCATCTCCTCCGGGTTGAGTCTGCACACTGGTGGGTTTTAAGTAGCTGTCACTTTTCCCACTCTCAGCCAAAGGGCTTTTCTCTCAACTGGAAAAAGACAGGGAAAAAAAAAGGCAGAAAATAGGAAGAAAATGAGGAGGAGAAAATTTCACGACAGCACTTGAGGAACAAGAGCCGTGCAAAGGCAGAATGAGAGCGAGTGTGGAGGGAGGTAATTTTTTTTCATCCTTTGGTTGTTGGTTTTTAATAAAGAAGTCAAACTCGCCTTGTAGATTTCCCATTAGGGGACAATACGCTTTTGTAGAGGGAGCTGCCGAATCAGAACTAATAGCGCGCGCGCGCGCGCCATGCCAGGATCCGGGGAAATATCACCGCTAATAAGTTTCTGCCTCGCTCCCTGCCACTGACGCCCGATCGGGGCGACGAGCCAGCGACTTATAGCATGCGTCTGTCTGGAAGAAAAGGGGGGTTGTGTGCTTAGTGCGAGCAGCTGTGGTTCTCGGCACCCCTGCAGGTGATATGGTAGCTGTCTGAGGGTGAGGATGTAGGGAGGAAGGCTGAGGGTCAGGGGAACGTGGGGAGCTGTTTGCTTAGCTGGATGGCCTCTCCCATGGGAGGGGAGGAAGCGGTGCCAGCTCCTGCCTGGCATCGCTGCGGGTGCTGCGGGAGGCACGCGGGAGGTTTGCAGCAGGGAGCTTTGGGGTGGGAAATGTCCTTCTCAAGTAGAAAAGCCACATGCCGCCCGGCGGGCAGGTGGATGCCAGCTCCAGCCAGATGGAAAGCCGGCCAGGAGCATGGCCCTGCAGCCCCGAGAGCTGGCTTGCCGGGCCGTGGCGGTGCTGAGCATGGCCTGATGAACTCAGGACCACTAACGGAACGGCGTGACGTCTGCTCCGGCTTGCGTCCATCCAGCCTGAACCACGGCGCAGCTTGCCCAGGTCCAGCTGCAGGTGGCATGTGGATGCGTGCTCGGCCTCTCCACTTCCTTTGCCTTTAACCTGCCCAGACCTCCAGGGTTTGCCCTGGGGTGATGTCCCCAACCCGGCTCTGTGAGGAGGAGGAGGGATGGTGAGGACAGCACCCCGGGGCATCCGGCAATTTCCTTACTACCCTCGGAGGAGGTGTGATGAAAGCTGAGTGATGCAAAGGCTGATTAAAGACCACCTGCTTCCAGCAACAAGAGCAGAGGAGGTAATTTAATTGCAGTACGATGGGCATCGTTGGCATGTGAAATTGCCTCAAATATCAGTTCAGTGGCAGCAGGAGCAGCTGAGCCTGCAGGTCCATCAGCAGCCTCCAGGTAGAAAACATCTGCAGAGCAGCCCCAGGGAAGCAGCGAAGTCCATAACGGTGTTTTAATGTCCTGGTAGCTCCCTCCTTCCCTCCATGAGCGGTTGGGTTTGATTCATTTAAGGCAGATTCTTAACAATGTTTAAACAGTATTTAAAGCCCCCCTGGGGGAGCTTTAAACTTGTCCGAAATCTGTTTGGAGGGATGTTTCGAGCAATTGCTCCTGCCTGGTTTCACCAGGCTGGCCGTAGTCGCTGGCAGAGACAGTCTTGGAGGGAACATGTTATGCAAACCAGCTTCCTCCCCTGAAAATGCTGTAGCTGCTTGGTCTGCAAACACCTCCAGCATTCCTCCACTTAAGCAAAGGCAGCAAAAGCTGAGCAGCTGCCCTGGCCAGCCCAGTTTGCCTGGTGGCATCATGGCCGAGGTGACCTGGAGTGCTGAGCCACTGGACAATGGGACGATGAGATAGTCAGTATTGCCTCACTGTCTGGCTCAGCAAAATCACTGGCAGCTGACTTACTTTAACTTCAGCTGTTTCTGCAGTGAATCTGGGTACTCACACCTCCGGTGCCTTGCCCGTAAGGCCAGCTTCCCCACGCTGATGCCTTGAGCTGGTCACGTTTTTGAGATGCAGTTGGGCAGGAGCATGCCAGTACCAGGCTTTTGTGGCTGCTTGACCATCTTGCCTTTCTCCCAACCAGCCTTTCAACCTTCTTTTGTTTCAGGATGAAAACGACAACCCCCCCACGTTCAGCAAGCCCTCCTATATGATAACTGTCGTGGAGGACATTATGGCAGGTACGGAGCATGCCCCTGTTCCTTCTTCAGGCTATCAGAAGGGCCCGGGGTGGGGTCTCACAGGCAGAACTGGGTTGGTGATGGCTTTTGGGGGAGGCAAAAGCCATAGACCTAACAGAGTTTCATAGTCATGGGACCTGGAGACTTGGCCCCGTGCAGGTGAGGGGACCCTTTGTCCAGGTGCCCCGTTTGGGGTGGGTGCAGGAGCGGTGGGTTAGGGGACAGGGCAGCTGGGGACACCCACTTTGGGCTGCAAATGCCTCATCACAGCCCTCGGTTCTGCTTCCCCCAAGGAGCCACGGTGCTGTTTCTCAATGCCACGGACTTGGACCGATCCAGGGAGTACGGGCAGGAGTCAATCATCTACTCCCTGGAGGGCTCCTCACATTTTCGGATCAATGCTCGCTCAGGTTAGCTTCTGTACACGCTCTTCCTTTCAGTTCCCTCTCCTGAATTTCCCCTGCTTTTCTCCCCCATCGTTTTTCCTCTTTCACACCCTCACTCCTTCCCCGTCCTTCCCTCCTCTCCCCCAAGCAGCCTGCTTAGGAGATACCGAGTTTAAGGGATTTGCCAGATTTCAGCCACCAGCACTCGCTCAGTCACCATGAGAGCTTTGGCAAAGGCATCGGTGGAAGCTTGGCTCCTGGTGGGACTGACACCTGAGAAAAGGCTTTGGCTGGAAGGGCTTACACTAGCTAAGGAGCTGCTGCCTGCCTTCCCTTGCCAGCATCTTTTTCAGTTCGTTACGGGCAGGAGCAAGCAAAAGGGATCACAGGCAGTCATTTCACAGGCTCCCGTGGGAAGACACAGCATGGAGTTTGCAGGAGCTTGCTGGCAAGCTGACCCTTTCCAGCATCCATCTGTTTGAAACTGCATCAGAGGAAAGGGCCCCTTCACGAAGGATCCTGTCTCTTAAGTGTCCCTTTTTTGCACCGGTGCCCCTATTCGCCATACAGCCTCTCTAATCCCTCTCATCTCCTGGGGCTACAGGAGAAATCACCACGACGACTTTGCTGGACCGAGAGACCAAAGCCGAATACATCCTCATCGTCCGGGCAGTGGATGGAGGCGTGGGCCACCACCAGAAGACAGGCATTGCTATGGTGAGTGTGGGATGGAACGACTCCCATCTTCTTGAGCCGCCGGTGCCCGCCTGGGGCTGGTACTGGGGAGGGCTGCCCAGGCACCGATGCTTCAGTTCCCCATGCTAGCAGCGTTTAATTTTAGCTGTGTGAATGGGTAAAGAGCATACGGTTGTGTCTGCCCTCTGAGCTGCCCCCACCGCTGCTCACAGCCCTTGCTGAATGACTGTCTGGGCTGTGTAGATCTTGAAATCAGGCTCCCTTTCCTGGTAAGCCATTCACCCAGGAGCCACTTGACCTTCTAGAGCTTTACATGTCCAGTTCTCCGTGCAAAGGCAGTAACGGGTGCCTATTCCACCTGCACTATGGCTCCCTTTGTTCATGCCTCTTGAGAAAATGCTTAGTTGGAGACCCTGCAGGTGCCCTTAGTTGTTCCTGATGACTACTATTCACATACTGCCTGGGTCAACGGTTTCCAACTGGTTTGTGATCTCTGGGCTCCTCAGAAGGTTCTGGTGGCCATTGTACGGCAGATCAAAACCTACTCCTTTGCCTTGCCTTTGCAGATGTCAGGGAGGGAGACCCATTGTTTGCAAAGGGTTTGTAGAAGTCTTTGGAAACATCAGGAGGTCAAAAGCCAGGGATCCATCTCTCACTAGTCATGGCACCGTGTTGGTTTGAACATTCCATAATATTTGGGTGCTCTTGTTCCTGGGACACTCGGTTGGGTTGCAGAGAGGTGTTTCACGCAACAGCGGGCGATGCAGAGAAATATTGTGGTTGTGCTGGGGAAATTCTTAAAATAATTGTCACTAATGCTGAGGGCCGTCAGGACGTGGATGATCCAGGTAGCAGACTAGAAGCTCCCTGTGGAACCTCCCAGAGGCACATGACGGCCTTGGCCGGGCGGCAGCATGGCCTGCCAGATGTTGGGTTTCCCTTTGGGGCTCCAGGTGAGATTATGTTCTCCTAGTAGCTTTATTGAAAGGCAAAACAAGTTTTTTGCAACACAGATTGCAATTAGGAAAAAAAAAAAAAAAAAGCATCGTGGTTCTTAAAAAGTTAAAGAATATTAAAACTCAGGGAGAAGTAGATGGCCAGTTAAGTTTATCTGCTGTCATTAACAAGGTTATACACCCAGGACTCAAAGCTGTTCCCTATAATCATTTTTGATGTGGGAATAAGGGTCCATTCAGGGGCTTTGCAAGGTCCCCAGGTGATGGACAAGCACCTGGGGTGCTTGGAGCAGAGGTGGGTCACCGACCTGCCCCAGGGACCACGGCGGTGCCTTAGTTGTGCCCTGGGCACATCCCTGGAGACTGCGGTGTCCAGATTCACCTCTTCTACCACGGGGTGTCACCAGCAGCTCAGCCTGGTCCGGCGGCAGGACCCCATCACTTGGGAGCAGAGAAGACCCCCAGAGAACCTCCACTGAGACACCCTGCGTGGGGGTGGCAAGCGCCGGGGCTCCCTCCTGCCTCTCCATCCCCTTCCCTCAAACCGCAGCTCTTCCCTCGGGCGCCTTTATAGACTCACAGGCTGGATTGAAATGGGTGATGTGGGGAGGTGAGAGACTCACAGACAACAGGATGCATCCGACAGGCTCTCTGCTGTCACTTAGATGCTGTTTCTGGAGATAGGTAACACTTCAGGGCACCGTCCTCTCCCGTGCTCTCTTGTCTTTGCACCTCCCATTCCCTGTTATCATACCCTCTCTCAATTTCTCATTTATTCCTTTGGGGTTTTTTGCCTTTTACCAGTCACTCAGCTTTTTCCTTCCTTTCCTGCCATGTTCCCACCGCACCCTCTCCCCCACCACCGTGACCAATTTGCATCCCCCCCCCCCACAGTGCAGTGGCTGCTTGAAAACACACCTTGTGCCCCTGCGGTTGTTTTAACTGCAGGGTAATAAGTACACCTGAGCCCAACCAAGATCAGATATGCCAAGGAGCCTTGGCTGTGAAGATGCAGGAGGTTGTTTTCCTGCAGGTTTTCCCTCCAGAGGGTGAACACGCGTTCAGTACCTGGTGCTGCTGTACACCCAGGGGGACGCATCCTGATGCAGCCTTGCTTGCTTGCTCCCCCGCAGGTCAACATCACGCTGCTGGACATCAATGACAATTATCCCACATGGAAGGATGAGCCATACTTCATTAACCTGGTGGAAATGACCCCCCCCAACTCAGACGTCACCACGGTATGTGCGAGGGAAGGCAGCTGTTGTGCTAAAAGCCTCTTCCTTTCACCCAACGAGGTCGTCACCCACTTGGCTGGAGCAGGGAGTCACCTCCGAACCGGTGTCACCTCCAGTCAAGCACCATCTTGCAGAAGTCCATTTAAAAGGCTACTCCTGAGCCTCCTTGCTGCTGCCCATCCCGTGTGTTTCTCCTCTCCGCTGGGAAATTTTTTTTTTTTCTCCAAATTGCATGGGTTTTGGCCAAATTCTCCTTTTCTTAGCCTTGCCTGTGACCTCCTTCAAGGACCTCTCTGAAAGACATTGATTTACAGCCTTTCAAGTCCCTCTGGTGAAATAAAGAGAAGGAGAGAGGGAGCTTGTACTCCATCACGCCAGGAGAAAAATGACGGGCATGAAACGGAAAATAAATGAGGGAAAAGTGAAGAGAATCCACAAACTCATATAAGGAGGAAGGCTGCAAAAGAAAAGGGCTTGGGAGGGGGAAGAAGGGTCTGGCAGCACAGCCCAAGCTAGAGCATGGTGGTTTTCTCTCTTCCGTGCAACACCAACCCTGCTGCTCGGTGCCTGCTTGAAGTCATCTTGCCTTTGACATCCCAATTAGTTGCTGGGAAATAATTATTGTGTCACCGATACGATGTAAATTCAGCTGTGGGACAAGCAGCAGGGGCTGGGGAAGTTACATGTGTAATGAAGTTGGGGGTTTTTTAATGTAAATGTCCTCTGTAATTAAAATGTCACAGGGAGAACAATAAAGCACAGAATGTCTGGCGTGGAGGAGAGCTCCACCAGTGAATTATTTCCAGCTTTTCCAATGTGGCAGCCCAAGTTCCTCAGCGTGCCTCTTTCTCCCGTTTATTTTAGCTTTTCTGAAGGGTGTTTGTTTTCTAGCTGGTTTTGTTTAAAAGGTGAAAAGCCCGTTTGCTTGCTGCATGCTCATGTCTCTCTTGCCATGCCATTACCTCCAGGGCTTGCAGGCCAATTTTAGTGAGATTTAACACCACAGTAGAGGTCTTGAGGGTACAAAATCCCTGCAAGCATCATGAAAATATACAGCTGTGTGGAGGAAGGAGGACTTCTTGCTGCTGCTGGCGGCTCAGCCTCATTATTAGACACCGGTGAATATACATGGGGACGCACTGTGAGAGCTAATTCCCCTCGCCCCGCTTTAAGTTTTGCTGTTTCTCTGTGGCAGGTGGTGGCTGTCGACCCGGACCTGGGCGAGAACGGCACGGTGGTGTACAGCATCCGACCCCCCAACAAATTCTACACCCTCAACAGCACCACGGGCAAGATCCGCACCAGCGGGGTTCTGCTGGACCGCGAGAACCCCAACCCCCAGGAGGCCCAGCTCATGCGCCGGATCGTGGTGTCGGTCACTGACTGTAAGCTCCCGCTCCTCTTTGCCGCCGTGGTTTGTCCGGCTCGGCCGTAGCTAGGAATCGCTGGGGCTCGGGTCGTGCAGGCGTCGCCCTCCTCACCCCCTCCCTGCTTTTCCCTCCCTGATGGTTTCCGCGTGTTGAGTTGAGCTTTTCTCAGCCGGATTTTTTTTTTCCTTGGTGATGAAGTTGGGTTTTTTTCCCTGTTTTGAGCATAAGTTGCAAAGATGTTTTGGAGGTTACAGGATGAGAGGAGGTTAAAACCTGCTGCTAAAACAAACCAGAAGCCTTCAAAGTGCGAGCGCAGCCATTTCTGTAGAAGCCCTGACAATGAGCCTGGGAGGCAGAAACTCCCCCTCTTCTCAGCCTGGCTCTCTCAGTATCAAGGAAAGTCGAATGAGCAGTGCGGGAAAAGAGCCGATCAAGTGGTGAAATGTATTTTTCTCTAGATAGAGTATCTTAGGGAAACTTTTTTAGGACAAAAGGGTAGAGCTATGAAGATAATTTTCTATTATCCAGCCTGTTTCCAAGAGCAAAGGAGGTACATAAACCTTACCTCTGCCCCTTTCTAATTTTGCATCACCCCTGCCCTGTGCTAAAGCCATTGCCTCATCTGTGCTGCCAGAAAGACAGAGATAACCACAGACTGGTGTTGCTCTTAATTTTCAGCTGCACGCACAGGTAGCCATCGGTCTGCCTTGTGTGCCTGCTGCCAGGGAGAGTTTTCCCCTGCCCGGGGACTGTGCTGTTAGTCCGACGGGCTGGGGTGCAAGGGCTAACACGGACAGGTCAGTGCCTCGAGGGGCCAGCCCCACCCTGCCCTCCTGTCTGCATAGGGAGCGAGGGCTTCTTTTTAGGGGGAAAGGAGTGGAAACAGCTCAAGGCATTAACCTCGAGACCCATTCCCGGCCCCCCCACAGGCGGGAGGCCACCCCTGCGAGCTACCAGCAGCGCCACGGTTTTCGTCAACCTGCTGGACCTGAACGACAACGACCCCACTTTCCAAAACCTGCCCTCCGTTGCCGAGATCTCCGAGGGCCTTCCCGCAGGCTCCTTTGTCTTCCAGGTGAGCACGTCCCGTTGCCTCCGTGCCCCACGTCCCGTCGCTGCCATCGCTTCTGCAAAGCAAGCTAGCAATACGTCCTCTCCATCCTCTAGCCATGCAAACGGGGAGGGGGGGTGGGAATGCAGAAGGAGTTGTGGCATCCCACCCCCTGTGCTTGCTCCCAGCACGGGGAGGGGGGGATGCTCTGAGGTCCCTTTTTTGAGCCCAGCATCCCCGGGGGGCAAAGAAACGCGGAAGGTTTAAGTACTGTGATTTTTATCGTCGGGGGACGAGGGGGCTCCCCCCATGCTCACCCCTTCCCTCCACTCTCCCTGCCAGGTAGTGGCCATCGACCTGGACGAGGGTCCGAACGGGCAGGTGACGTACCGCATGCAGGTGGGGATGCCCGCATGGATTTTGTCATCAACAGCACCAGCGGGCTCATCACCACCACCACCGTGCTGGACAGGGAGAGCATCGCCGAGTACTACTTGCGGGTGGTGGCCAGCGATGCCGGCGTCCCCTCCAAGAGCTCCACCAACACCCTGACCGTCAAAGGTGGGTGCTCTGACACCCCTCCCAAGCCCTTCCCAGCTGCAGACCCGCTCTGGTCCCAAAAAGATGACAAGAACACCAGGGGGGAGATGTGGTTTATATAGGAAATGCACTAAGACTCTTATTATGTGGCCTGCCTTTAATTTCATGCATTTCTATTTACTGGCTTCACACAAGCCTAGGGCTGAGGATAAGCATCATCTGGGGAAAAAAAATGAGCCTGGATTCTCCTCAGTCCTGGGTTTGGAAAAGGAAGTTTCTAGTCCTGTAATCCCAGAGCCCTCTACCATATGCCCAGGAAATACTGAGCTTATATTTAAGACCCAGATTTTCCTCTGAATGGGGATGGAAATGAGCCTGTGATTAAAGTTAGTGTTCACGCCAGTTCTGTAGGGTTTCTTCACACACGGGGTGTGATGGGTATGTATCGGAGGCAGCAAATACAGCCTGGAGCTGTGGGGATCAGTCCTTACAGCTGGTCTGCAGGCACCCAGAGGGCAGGGAGCAGCAGGCAGAGTGTTCCCCGGGATGCTGGGAGCAGTAGGCAGGTGTTTTTTGGGAGCATGGTGTAGACATCAGCCTGGCATCCGCAGGAGGGGCAGCCCTGGGCAGGCACTCAGCTCTTGCTCCTCCTTTCAGTTCTGGACGTGAACGACGAGAACCCCACCTTCTTCCCAGCCGTCTACAACGTGTCACTGCTTGAAGACGTGGCCCGGGATTTCAAAGTGGTCCGGCTCAACTGCACGGATGCTGACATTGGGCTGAATGCTGAGCTCAGCTACTTCATCCACCGGTAC